>NW_006399756.1:27929214-27982265 GCF_000299155.1 Elephantulus edwardii
CGGATTTGTTTTCATTTTCCTCAGCTTTAGCTTGAATTTGCATATGAGTAGTTGGTGGTCTGTTCCACAATCAGCTCCTGGCCTAGTTTTCACAGCTGAAATAATCTTTAATACCCCTGAATTCTTCTTAAAACCAAATAATGGTTTAGTTTAACACGTTGCCACAAATGACAGCAAATGTGTTTCTAAGCACGGTCATCAATTTAAAAAGTGTGCGGCAGCGTGTTAACTAATAGTGTCTGCCTTGAGCATTATGCTCTTCTAAGAACTAGCTATTTGGGATCAAAGTGACAATGAGAAGAAGGAATAGAAAGAAACCTTAGTAGCAAACAGTAAGTTTATGATAGAGAGGAGCAACTCAGAAAAGGAGGGTAAGAAGAGACATACAATTTGATGAATGTGCTGTCACTAAATTAGTACACTTAGTAACTATTGAACTGGTGCCTGTTTTGTTGTTTATAGTGTGAAAAATAAAATTAGGGGAAAAGAGTTTATTTTTTAAACTTGACAACAGAAAACTGTAAGATAGCAATATTTCTACCAACATATTTTCAGTGTGTTTTCCTTCTCCATTTCTTCTTACTGTATAAGTATTTTGAAATATTTTTAAATCCTGGCCTATAACAAAAGTTATCACAATGTAAAACACTGGAAGATTGGTACATTTTGCTAAAAGCATTCAAAATCAGAAGTGTCTGCCTGCCTGAACTTATTCACAGCTTTAGAATATTATGGAACATGGCTATTAAATAGCAAGTTTAACCTTTTATAGGTTTTATGTTAAAACCCAGGAAGCTATAAAAGGATTATAGTACCTGTGGGCAGTAAGAAAATCATTACGGTATATGACAAAGCAGAATAACGAAGCACATGACTGGGAAATTTATGGCAGTAAAGTTAGTAAAAATAAACTAGTTCAGAATAAGGCAGTATTTAGAAGATAAAAACAAGTCCGTTCTTTAATGTTTCACAATTCCTACCTCATTTACATTTGCTGTGAGTAAGTTAGTCAAAATATTTACAAATTTATATTTTAGAGGAGTTATATATTACTAATGTATTAAAATGTGACGCATTTTGTTCTTCCAGGGGGATAGGGAACCTACACAATATTGTTTTCTCCAAGTTAGTCCCAAATATAACCATATTTTTCTCCTGATTTGAAAATAGCTAGAAAACAAATAGAAAATTTAAGTCCCCAATCTTTTCTCAGTGGTGCTTAAAGGCCTACTTCAGTTCTAAAAGTAATTAAGTAATTCTGTCAGGTAACAGAAAACTCTGAAAGTATAGCACTAAAGCAGCAATATTTCATGGATTTAAAAAAAAAAAGTAAAAAAAAAAAATAAGTCAGCAAAAGAGAGGAAGACCCCCAATGAGATGCACTGACACAGTGACTACCCCAATGGGCTCGATCGAGTGTGTCAGACGATGAGGATGGCACAGGACAAAACAGGGTTTGGCGGGGGGAGGGGTGTGCAGGGAGAAAAGGGCAACAATGAAAGAATGGAAATCCAAAGTCTGTAAATTTTCATTAAAATTAATAATAATAATAGTAATAACAATAATAAAAGCCCCAGGGTTCAGGTCTGTTGTTCACAGTACTGCTAATGAGCCAAAATGACTCAATGGCACCTAACAACAAGGTTTAACCTGATAATCAGTCAGTCCCTAGCATGTTGTGCTGCTAATAACCAAAAAGTCTCACATCTCCTGTGGTTTGAATCCACGAGTGGAAGATGTGCCACGGACAGCCACTTTCAGGTAAGAAACCTGGTTGAGGTGTACTATAAGTGAGAACCAACTTAACAGTAGTGAGACCTGAAGCCTGAACCTAGGAGTGAGGAATGCTGGCTTGAAGGAGTTGCACAAGCATTGCAGAATGTGCCTTTAAAAACTGACACTCTGGTTGGAAAACAACTATCTCAAGTATTTTAAAAGGTTCTTGTAAACCTAACAAATGTTGCTGAGATTATGGAGACACAGGACCCTTGTGCACGCACTGCTGATATAAAATGGTACAAACTACAGAAACCAATGGGTCATCCCTCAAAAAGTTAAATAATTATCATATAATCCAGCAATTTCACTCCCAGATACATACCCAAGAAACTGGACTGGAGGGGCACAAATAGAATCCTGTAGACCAATGTTCAATAGCCAAAAGGTAGAAACAACCCCAATATTGATAAATAAAACATGGTACATACATGTACAGAATATTACGAAACCAGAAAATTCTGATAGCATACATGCTTCCATCCTCTCATTAGTAAAGCACTTTGTAGTATTCTCTATAACATAATCCTGCTTTTTTCTTTTTTTTGCTATAATCAAGACTTGATTATATCACATATAATAATTAAGGCCTTTGAATTGTGGAACTGGTGAAGAATACTGAATATATCAGAGATCACCAAATGAACAAAGAGATCTGTCATGAAGGATGTACTGCTTAGAGGCAAGGACAGTGCAACTTCTGTCTCACATACTCTGGGTGTGTGGTCAGGAGAGGGCAGTCCTTGGAATACAAAACTTCATGTTGGGAAAAGTGGAGCGTCAGAAGACGAGAGGAAGATCTTCAATGAGATGAACTGGCAGAGTGACAGCAACAGGCGGCGTGGGCTCCAGGCGATCACGAGGAGGTTGCAGGACAGGGAATGTTCTGAACTGTTCACAGTCACAACCAGGTACAGTCCAACCTGACAGCATCTCCCTACACTAACAGTCAAGAGCTATTCCTTTAGATTCCTGAGGACATGTAAAAGGTCTAAAGTAGCATCCTATTTTCTACACTAACTTGCACATTTACAGATCAAATATTTATGAAAGTTTATGGTGTTAAACTGAGAGGAACTGCTTAGGTCTGAGTTTCAAGTTCATCTTTATGGTAAAGTCATCAAAGATCAGAGGACTGAAATGGCGTCACTGGTTAAAACAAACATTTACTGAGCACCTACCTATAAGCTATTTACTGTAGCACCTACCTTGCTGTAAGTAGCGAGGTTGGAGATGAACTAAGTAAAATTCCTGACCTGAATGAGCTTATAGTCCTATACCTAATATAATTATAAACAATTCCAAAAGGGGGGGTAAGACCCACAATAGTATGTGACATATGAATAAGATCCTATAGCACAAAAAAAGGGCATTTGGCTGCTAACTAACAGGTCAGTGGGTCAAACTCAACAGCTGTTCTGCAAGAGAAAGAGACAACCTACTTCAATAAAGACCTACAGGCTTGGAGGACCTATGGACAGCTCTACTCTGTCATACAAGGTCAGCTGCTTTAAGTTAGAATCAACTCACTGACAGTGGGTTTCCCTTAAGTACAGAGAGAGAGGTTTTAACTTCACCTGAAGATAGTTAGCCAAAGGCTTCCGTTGCAGAAATCTGCAGTACTCTTTTTTTGTATTTGCTACACAGCACAGACCAACAACAGTAAAAAAAAAAAGAGAGAGAGAAAGAAAATAATCCAAGGGATCATCACTAAATGGGAGAGAGAAAATAACCCAACAAATGAATAAATAAAACATCATATATATATGTACATACAATGGAATATTAAGCAGTCATAATCATAATGAGAAATGAGTTTAGACTGTCTCATCAGTATCCCACAAGGCAGGAGCCCAATACATAATGCCCTGTTCCAGGGTGAGTATAAATTTCCAAACATCACCCCACAGATTATTCAGTAAGTGCAAAGAGAGGAAAGTACTTTTCAATATAATATTCTTGCCAAACAGTTTAATCCTGAATCTAATTATGACAAAGCAGACAAATCCAGATTGTGGAACATTCTGAAAAATTAGCCCTGCCTTTTTTTTCACTGTTGCAAAAAGAGTACCTTTATTTAGCTGAACTCAGTGCAGAAAGGAAACTAGAAGAGAACATTTGTTAAAAAATCCTTTAAAAACAAATGAATCAGCTGCTTCTACCTGGGATTAAGTGATGGCAATGTGGCAATCAATGGTCAGACTAAAAGACTTGGAACAAAGGTTGGTTATTGAAATACTTTGGAAATAAAGTCTTTGAAAATACTGCACACATTCCTAAGACTCTAACAGAGTGCACACAGGCCGAAGGTTGGGTATATATTCAAGAAAGATTTGACAAGGCTTTAGTCTCTCACTTCTGACTGACTGTTAGGCTCTGCACAGACAGAACGTACTGTATATATTACCCACCTAGGTTTTGAGAGCATATCTCAACTCATACATAGAGTTCACAGGTAAAGACAACGATTTTGTTTTAGTTGGGTTTCCAAATATTTAAAAAAAAATCTGTCAAAATACTAACCTCTAACACAGCTTCACAGAGACTTCAGGGGCTACCTACAACATAGAATATGGTTAAGTTGTTGTTTAGCCCTGACTTTTAAACAATCTACCATTAAAAGTCTTACATTCAGTAAGTCTTGAAGCGCCGAGGAAGATGAAAACCTACAGCCTTCAATATGGATGACATTCAACATCAAGAAAACAAAAGTCCTTACCACTGGGACCAGGAGATAACCCATGTCAGATGGAGAAAAGAATGAAGCCAACAATTTCATTTTACTTGGATTCACAATCAACACCAATAGTACAGCAACTCAGAAATCAAAAGTTGTTTCATAGGGGACAAACTGCTGTCTAGGACTTCTCCTAAGCATTAAAGAGCAAGGATGTCAGTTAAAAGACTAAAGTATGCTAGATGCAAGCCACAGTATTTTCACTTGCTTTCTATGTATCTAAAAGTTGGACACTGAGTAAGGAAGAGCAGAGAAGAATCAAGGCCTTTGAATCGTGATGTTTGCAAAGAGTACTGTACATATCATGGACTGCTAAAAGAGCAAACATACCTGTCTTGAAGAAGTACAGCCAGGGTGCTCCTTAAAGGCAAGGATCATGAAACTGTGCACATGTTATCAAAAGGGGCCAGTTCTTGAAAAAAGGTACCATCTGGGAAGGCAGAGAGAGAGTCAGCAAAAGAGAAGACCCTCAAAGAGATGGACTGACACACTAAGTACAACAATGGACTCAAATATGGCAGAGATTGTAAGAATGATGCAGGATAGTGAGCTCTGGTGGTCTAGTGGCAAGAAGCTGCACTGCAATCCCAGAGGTACATGGTTTGGATCCATCAGATGCTCTGCTGGAGAAGGAGGGGCAATCTCCTCCTGTACTAGTCAGATCTGATTTGATGGTACACACACAAAAAATAATAAATTTTTTGAAATTTTTTTAAAATGATGTAGGATAAGGCAAGGTTCCAATCTGTTGGTCATAGGGTCACTATGAGTTGTGGTTGACTCAACAAAATCTAACAAGCAGCATTTAAATGATTAATGCATGAGGGGGTGAAAAAACACCAATAAATAAGTGCATGTACGTGTGTGTGTGTGTGTGTGTGTGTGTGTGTGTGTGTGTGAAAAGAGAGATATAAACAATATGGAAAAATGTCAAGTAGAGAATCTAGGTGAAGGCATAAAAAATAATTGTGCTAATATTTAAATTTTTCTGTTTGAATTTTTTCCAAGTTGAAAGGAAAGGATGAGTGAGAATTAGGCAGAGAAAAAGAAAGTGAATCTTTCAGATAGATGCTATTTGAGATCTATCTTTTTCTATCACTGCCCTCAAGCTGGACACACAGCTAACCCTCTAGCAGGTGTCAAGGCTGTAAATTGCACAGAGTGGAGACCGCTGCTGACCAATTCAAACAACCAGAGAGAAGTAGTCTTCAGGTTACCTGAGAAACTCCCTAGGGACTAGGCCAGCAGGGCTCCCTTTGAGAGGTACAACTCTCATCATTGTTGAGTTGGAATCTACTCATTGCTGACTTTTCAGAGTTTCTGACGCTGTAAATAGCACGGGAGAAGACAGCCCATCTTTCTCCTGAGGAGCCACTGGTGGATTCGAACCACCAGAGAGGCACTGCCCTGAGGCTAGCGGTTCAACTCTGCATGGACGACACCACCAGAGCTTCCTGTGAGAGACACGGAAGTAGCAATTAATGACTGCAGAAAATTAAGAAATATGGAGTAGAAACTTTATAAAAAGACTAAATAGGGGAGCTCTGGTGGCCTAGTGGCAAGAAGCTGTACTGCAATCCCAAAGGTAAACGGTTCGAATCCACCAGATGCTCTGCCGGAGGAGGGACAATTTCCTCCTGTACCAGTCAGATCTGAATTGACGGTACATGCACAAAAAATAATAAAATTTAAAAAAAAAAAAGACTAAATAAATGGTAAAAAAAAAACCCTTCAGGGATCAGCAGGGGAGATCTCATGGGGAAACAAACGAACAAAGGTATTAAAAACTGAACAGTTTTAGATGGGTATAAGTAAGTGCCCTTTCAGAAAGCAAGAGAAGCACAGGTATTGTTAGTCACAGTACATACATTTACACATACATATACACATATAAGGGAGCTCTGGTGGTTTAGAGGTAAGGAGCTGTGCTGCCAGCTCAAAGGCACATGGTTCAAATCTACCAAAGCTGCTCTGTGGAAGATGGGAAATCTCTTCCCATATAATTATACTGCCTCTGAAAACCCACTGGAGGATCAACTGAGTCATTTCTGATTAACAGTACATAATAACAATGTACACATATATATAATGAATATTATGATTAACAGATAAAAGACTGACATTATCACTTAGCTAGGATCTACAATCAATGCCCATGGAAACACTGATTTAAAAAAAATAAAATTTTGTATTTTCTTGGGCAATTCTGCTATAAACGACCTTTTAAAAGTGTTAAGAGTAAGGATGTCACTCCTACCTCTAAGGTGCTCCTGGCCTACGCCATGGTATTTTCAATTCTCTCATATGCAAGAAAAAGCTGGACAATGAATAAGGAAGACCACAAAACTGATGCTGTCCAAGAATACTGACTATGCCACGAACTGCCAAAAGAACAAACACATCTGTCTTGGGAAGAATGCAGTCAGAATGCTCCTTAGAAGCAAGAATGAGGAGACTCTGTCTCACATACTTTGGACATGTTATCAGAAGGAGCTGGTCTGTGGAGAAAGGTATCATGCTTAGTAATGAAGCTGTTATGTGTCAAGTTGGTACTGACTTATAGCTGACCTTCCAGCAGGTTTTCTGAGGCAGTAAAACATCACAAGAGGAGATTGCTCATCTTTCTCCCACAGAGCAGCTGGTGGAGTCGAACCCTTGCCTTTGGGCTGGCAATGCAACTCCTTACCCACTAGGCTACCAGTTCTCCCAGTAATAAAGAGAGTCAGCTAAAAAAAGATAAAGCTTGTCAATGAAATGAATGACACCACCGCTGCAACAATGGGGTCAAACACAACAAGACTATGAATATAGCACAAGATGAAGAATGCACATATATGCATGTGTGTGTAATATATGAATATACATATTCACAGTTACAGTATTTTTATCTTGGTCCCTTTTGGGCTGGAAGCAGAATATGAAGAGTTCAGCAAACTCTCAAGAAGCTGGATCCTATACAGTACACAGTGAGAAATTCTTCAGCGCTTCCAAGTTTTTCCTAAAATAAGCACTGCCTACTTAAATTAGGAAGTACTGAAAAATGGAAGGTGAATACAAAAATCACTCCACTTTTATTATTAGCATTTTGGTGTATTTTTATCACTTTTTAAAACAGAAAAAAAAATGTTCTCTTTTTTCCACTTAATCACTTTTCAATTATATTTAAAACTTTTTTAACATCACTCTAAATGGCTGCAACATAGGTACTTATCCAGATTTGCTTACCAAGTGACCAGTGCTAGATTTTTAGATTGCTAATAATATTTTGCTGCTTTAAAAATTATTTTGGCAAGCATCTCTATGTTTTAAATCTTAGTATATACTTCTTTTTATTAGATGAGATTTCTGGAAGTAGAGCTACTAAGTCAAATAATATGAAAAATAAGTGTCCAAGTTCTTCACACATACTGCCAAATTACTTTCTTGTATGATTATACCAATTAGTACTTTTATAAGTATTATAAAAGAGTAACTGTCTCACACCACACCCTCTGTAATACCCACTTAATTCAACAGCATTTACAGAACAGGCTGTGTTGTGGGCCTTGGGAATGCAGCAGTGAGCAAGACACCCAAAAGACCCTTATATTCTAGTGGGAAAAAGAGACAAAAAAAAGAAAAAAGATAAATAAGCAAAAAAGATATAGTATAGTAGAGGTTTAAATAAGAAAATATAAAGAAAGCAGATATGAAAAAGTGTTACAGGGAAAGTGTTGTAAAGTTACACAGAAGGGCCACAGACCTGCCTTACTGAGTGGTGACAATTTGAGTAAAAACCTGGAGGAAAGAACTGAAGTATAAAGCTGGGTGGGGGAGGGCCCCAGAGAACAGTAACTGCAAAGGCCCTGGGGCAAAAGCATGAAGTGTTCCAGAAACAACCAGGCCAGTGTGGCGGCAGGGACAACAGCGGGAGATGCAATCAGAGAAGTGGTTCACATCTCAGGGCATTTTGATACTTACTACACATCATCATTTTTTCCATCCCACTTATTTTGATAGGTAAAAGGACAAGTTCTTATTACTTTAATTACACAATATCTTTTTTAATAACAAAACTGGTAAGATGACCTTTTCCAGTGGTGATGATCTCTCTATATAAACATGAAACCGCTCTTTCACCTCTCTACAGAAGAGAAGAAGAAACATAAGAAGTGCCTGGTGCAGAGTCTTCTACTCCGTGGCCATGCAACGCCCAGGATGCTATAAAAGCACCGCAGTCTTTATCCAGGCATGAACAGTATGTGTGTTGGCTGCTCCAATGTCCTCTGGCAGGCTTCAAGACGAAAAGCAAGGCTTACAGAAAGATGCTCCTTCAGCTGAAAGCAGCTAAAAGCAATGTGAGTCAAGATGAGCGCTGAACCATCCCTATAAGCAGAGTTCAGGTTACAAAGAAAGCCTAGCAGAATGAGAGTTATGTTGAATCAGGGTCAGAGTTAGAAATGTTTCAAAAAATTCAAACTGGCGTATTCACCTATTCCAAATGCTTCATGGGACTTTGTGCTAAACACAAAAAATACTGGATTTAAAAGGGGGAAATGGGATGATAAGATACAAGAGGGCAGTACAAATGTGTAAATACTGCAGGTTACCTGAGAACAGGAAGAACGTTTAAATCATCTTCACATTTCCGGGCTCTTTGAATGTTATCGTAATAATGCTCAATATGTGATTAATGAATCAAAGATGAGTCAAAGAACATTCTCCCAAGATGAAAAAAGCTCACGGAAGGGCAAAATCTTGGGGAATATTCAATTAGAAATGGGAGGAATAAATCAAGAACCTAAATATAAAAAGGAATGGATGAGAGAAGTACGAGAATCAAAATTGATACAGAATCATGCCTAAAAGCCAAACCAGAGGGAGGGAGGGAGGGGGAAGAGGGGATAAAATGTGCAACAATGAATGAACGAAAACCTAACTTCTCTCTAAACATTCATTAAAATCACAATTAAAATCTTATTTTTAAAAAAGTGAACTGGGGGAGGGGGAGTGGAGGGAGAGGGAGAAAATGTGCAACAATGAATGAATGAAAATCTAACATCTCTGTAAACATTCATTGAAATTTCAACTAAAACCAAAAAAATTTAAAAAAAAAAAGAGCCAAACTACAGAGGGGATAAATCCTTGCCTTACTTCAAACTGCCAAAAGGCAGCTAAGAAGGATTATGACCAAGATCTAGACCTGATAACAAAGTCAGTCATCAGTTGTGATAGTGGGAAGCCAGACTGCATAAGCTTAAAGATAAAGGCAGGGGGAAATCTTAAGAAGAGCCAGCCACTCTACCGTGGCTGTCAAAAGAACAATCCAATCTACCTTGGAAGAAGTGAAGCCAAGGTGCTCCTCAGAAGCAAAGATGTTCATCTTACACTCACATTCTGGGCATGTTATCAGGAGAGGCCGGTCCCTGGAGGAGGATATTATATTTGGAAAAAGAGGAAGATACTTGATGAGGTGGGTTGCTGTAACAAGAGGTTAAGCATAAGATTGTCAAGAGACAAATGGGTCCAGCATAATTTTACCCTTCCCAAAAATCCAAAGTACCAAATGTAAAGCAGAAAATAACTGAGATGTGAGAAGCAGTTGTTTTTTTTTCCTATTTGTTTCCATCTCTGTAATGCCTTTTAGAAGTTTTCTTCAAACATCAGAGACATTTGTCTTCATTCAAACCCAAAAGCAAAACACTAAGCTGGCGGTGCACAGCTCTGTCAGTTGATGCATTTGTTGTAGGACTGCTGCTGTTAAGTGCCACCGAATCGATGCTGTAATCTTTATAGTGTGTGACTGGCAGCTCTTTTCTACTGCAAAACCCTTGGGTGAGTTAGCACTGTCAACCTTCCAATCAGTAGCCAAAAGCTTAAACATATTCAGGCCCAAATTTGGTTTCCATAAAAAAACTAAAGGAATAATAGATTTACTTCAGTATACAGTAATAGGAGGCTACTTAAAAAACAATATTGCTTATAAGCAGAGCAAACATCATTTTTTCTTCCTAAAATACTTCCTTTTTTTGGAAGTTAGCTAAAGGAATGGAGGCAAAATCCTTTATGATTACTTTATGGCAATCTACGCCCAAATTTAGGGGACAGGCCAAAGTGCTAAATTATCCTATAAATGTTGTTGTTGTTGTTAGGTGCTACCAACTTGATTTCAAATCATCGTAACTCTACATGACAGAGCGGAAACCCACAGTATTTCCTACATAGACTGTAATCCTGACTGAAGTGTTTTCCTCATCATGATGTTGCCTATTGGTCCAGTAGTGAGGATTTCTGTTTTCTTGATGTTGAGATGCATCTTGATGTTTCTTGACATTGAAGGCTGTATGTAGACTTTGATCTTCTACAGCAGTTCAAGTCCTCTTTACTTTGAGCAAGCAAGGTTGTATCATCTGCATAACACAGTATGCTGATGAATCTTCCTCCAATCTGGATGTCACATTCTTCTTTACATGCTACAGCTTCTCCAATGGTGTGCTAAGCATACAGACTGACTAGAAAGGATAACCACCCAGATACACACCTTTCCTGATTCTGAACCATGAAATGTTCCCTTGTTCTGTTTAGACAACAGCTTTTTTGCCTAGATATAGGTTTTGCTTGGGCACAATGAAGTGTTTTGAAATTCCCATTCTTCTCTACGTTATCCATAATTTTTTCTAAATTTTTAATTTTTAAATTTTTATGAGCTGTACAACCAAAAGCCCTTACATAATCCATAAAACACTGATAAGCATCTTTCTGGTATTCTCTGATTTCAGTCAAGATCCATCTGACATCAAAAAAAAAAAACTGTCTTGAAAGTTTGAAAATGGAGAAAACAAGGGAGCTCTGGTGGCCTAGTAGCAAAAAGCTGCACTGCAATCCCAGAGATAGGTGGTTCGAATTCACCAGATGCTCTGCTGGAGAAAGGAGGGGGCAATCTCCTACCAGTCAGATCCATTTTAACAGTACACACAAAAAAAATAGTTTAAAAAATTTAAAAAAAAAAAAGAAAATGGAGAAACACTTGAAATTGTCAACAATTTCCTTTTACTTGGATTCACAATCAAGCCCACAGTAAAAGCAATCTGCTGTCAAGGATTTCTCCAAAGTGCTAAAGAGCAATAATGTTCCTTTAAAGACAAAGGTCTGGCTGACTCAAGCCACGGCCTTTTCAAATGCTTGCTATGCCCAAAGAACAAACAAGTCTGTCTGAAGGGAAGTGCCACCAGGGTGCCCCTTACAGGCAAGGATGGTCAAACTTCATCTCACTAACTTTGGGTATGCTGTTAGAAGGAGCCAGTCCTTGGGGAAAGGACATCATGTGGAGAAAGGGGGAGGGTCAGAGAAAAAGAGGAAAACCCCCAACAGAATAGACTGACAGTGTGACTGTAAAAGTGCATTCAGGAATATCAGGAACAGTAAGGATGGTCCAGGATAGGATAAGGTTCAGATCTGTTGTTCACAGGGTTGCTATGAGTTGCAGTTAATTCAATGGCACCTAATAACATCAACAATGTTTTGGAAGCTGATCACTGTATCTTTCTTCTACTGAGTCATTGCACAGGTTCAAATCACCAATCATTCAATCAGCTGCCTGAGTGTTTAACTACCAGGCTCCTTATATATAGCTAAGTATAATGTTTCTCTATCTGTTCATGAAGACAAAGAAAAATCACATCGCATCTGTCTGAAAACACGTACCATCTTAGAGGACTATAATGAAAAGAAGCAAACACTCTGGCCTTTATCAAAACTAAGGGAGCTCTGGAGGCTTATTCCACAGCAAGTGCTCAAATCCACCAGTGGCTCCATGGGAGAAAGATGGGCAGGCTCCTCTCAATAGGATTTATAGCCTCAGAATCAACTTGCCAGCAGAATCAAAGCTAAAAGGGTCTTATATTTTAACAGAAGAGTTCAGAAACTACTGAGCAATGTGGCAGTTTCAGAAGATATTCTGTATTCTTTTGTGACCTTCTAACAAACATTGCTGAATTTACAATGATCTCTCTATAGACAAAAGAAATGAGTTTTAAAAATTTCAGTATCTCTCAAAATAAAGCACATCTGGGGATTTTACAGCTTTATGCTAAAAGTATATTAAGTCTAAATGAAATCTAACTGCTTCACCAAACTTTGATTGAATCAGGATTATCACATAGGCATCAAAAAGATTCATTCCATGTAGAAGAGATAAATAAAATATGTTTAAAAACAAAGGTGGCCTGAACAATTTATGTCTATTTCATACAAAACTAATCTCTCTAAACTGTTGTGCTCAGACAATTCCCGTGGTCTTTAAAATACTGCTTCTCTTTCACTCCAAACACTACAAATTCAGATGGGTGGGGAAATGGACATAAATAGCAAAACTATAATATGGACAGAACATCCCGTATTTCCCAAGAAAAGGAAGAGGAACTTAAATACACTGAATAGAGAGTGCTGTCCTTTTACCATTGGTTCAGATTGTAAAATGTATACTTTTAATAACATTTTCATAAATTTTGTTTTCCCAATTATTATAAAAGACCTGCTGAAGAAACAAAAATAACCTCCTTGGAATCACATAAAACAATATAAATTTCCATAATCCTACCATCAAAGGACAGAGGCACTGAAGTTAACATTTACTAAGAAAGAGTTCTAGCCTTTGTAGGTAAATACACCCATAAGTGAGCATGCAAAAAAAAGTTTAAAAGAACAGAGCTAAGCCAGTGGCCTGCACAATATAGTTATAATAGTACTTTACTCAACTGACTTGCTTCCAGAAGAATCCAGCTCCCTAATCCAATTCCCTGTCCAAGGTAACAGCACTGGAGCAATAAAAACATCTCTGCTCAGTAGTTAACTCTGCAGAGACCAAACCACTTTTGGCAAACCTTTTTTTTTTTTGGCAAACCTTCTTAAGAAGGCACGCTAGCAACAATGAATGAATGGAATTCCAAAATCTCTGTAGATGTTCATGGAAATGAAAAATAAACAACCTAAATTTAAAAAAAAAAGAAGGCATGCTAGTGAGTAAAGGGAAGTCTTAATGAAGACTTCAATTTTACTTCTTAAAACCTGCACAAAATATGTCTAGCTCTCACAAAACTCTCAGGAGATGGTCTAAAAAGAAGTCCAAAAATGCCATTCTTTCTGAAGAGGCTCCAAGTCGAGTCACTCATTTCTTTTGACTGCAGATGGGTGAATGGAAAGACTAAGGCATACATTCTTCCATAAAAATCTTATGAGGCACCCAGTCCATCCTTGACAGCATGGGAAAAGAGTCTCCCTCTCACAAACCCCCCATCACCACCAAGTGTGCATGTGAGCACACGAACACAAACACACAAAAGACTGAATGAACCCCACTCACCTCATACCGCAAGTAAAAGTTAACTTAAAATGGACCAAAGACCTAAATGTAAGAACTGAAACTACGAAATTTTGAAGAAAACATAGTAAATTTTTGTGACCTGGAATGTAACACCAAAAAAACACAAGCAATCAAAAAAGATTTATAAACTAGACTGTATAAAAATGTTGAAAGCTTGTGTTTCAAAGGACACTACTGAGAAAATTAAAAGATAATCCAGAGAAGGAAGGAATAAAAGGAAACTGTTGTTATGTACTGCTAAGTTGGAACCAACTGCCAGCTGTGACCCCTTAGCAGGCTTTCAGAGGCAATAAATCACATGAGAGGAGACTGCCCATCTTTCTTCAACAGAGCCACTGGTGGATTCAAATAATGAGAAGCATCACCTTTGGGCTAGCAGTGCACTCCCTCAGACTACGGCACCTGAGTGACATCAAGGTGGCCTAGTGATAAGAAGCTGTGCTGTAATCCTAAAGGCACGCGGTTTGGATCCACCAGCTGCTCCATGAGAGAAGGATGGGCAACCTCCCCTCATGTAATTGACTGTCTCTGATAACCCACTGGAGGGTCAGCTATGAGTCACTTCTGACTCAATGACATACAACTAAGTCTACAAGGGCAATGTTCTATGTCCTGTTTGGTGAATAGCAGCTGGTGTGTCTAACAGTCACCTAAAGTGCAACCATTGGTCACTCCCAGTCTGAAACAAAGAAGAGGTAAGAAAAGCAAAGATGCATAGAAATAATATTTCAAAGGTCTAATGGATGACTCAGACCTAACTTCAGATGGCCCTGAGACCAGAGGAACTAGATGGGGCCTGGCTACCGCCACTGACCACTCAAAAAGGGGTCACAGCAGAAGATCTTCGAAAGAGCGGGAAGAAATGTGGAACAAAACTTAAAAACATGTTTACAAGTCAGGCTCACTGGTCCAAGAGAAATTGGTCGAATCCCCAAGAGCATGCCTCTTTGTCCTCTTTCAAAGCTGGCACAAGACTCACCCTCACAGCTTAACTTTCAACCACACAACAGACAGGCCTCTGAGGTGACCAACAACACTAGAAAGGTATTTACTCTGTAGAATAACCAGCCATTTAACACATTGCTGCAAATGACGGCAAATGTGTTCCTAAGCACAGTCGTCAATTTAAAAAGCCTGCGGCAAAGTGTTAAGGTCAAAAGAGCCACATTTGTTCAAAGAAAAAGCCCAGAAGACAGAAATGAGAATTACAGGAGGGAAGTGGGGAAAGTGTGATCACATTTTGGGCATTGTAATTAATGTTATAAAATAAAATGTGTATGTATGAATGGTTAAATGGAAAACCAATTTGTTTAGTAAATTTTCACTCAAAGCACAATAAAAATATTTTTTTTGTTAAGTGTCCTGAATTTAAATGGGAAGTATGAACTACTAAACTGTATACTTTAAAAGAGTGAATCTTAGGGTACATGAATTATAATTTTGTTAATGTTGTTTAAGAACCATTTGTTTCAGCAATAAAATGTTCTTAAGGAGAAATGAAATATATTCCTTAACATGAGTAAAGGCTACACTTTCCAAATATCAGGACCCATATCGTTCTTAATAGATAGGATTCCCAGGTATATATATTATTGTACAAGGTTAAAAATACATTTTTTTTGCAATAATTATTCTTCGCATTCTATTTTTCACGTGTTCTCTTCCAAATCATCTCCATAAACATGCATGTTTTCATGTGTCTACAAGCAGTGTAAATAATCTGTAAATTTCTCTTTTGTGCTTGAAGATTTTCAAAGTTCTTGTTAAAAAATGGTTGCAATTAGTTGATATCTGTAATTTTCTTAACTCCTTCTCCTCTATCCATTTGTCCTAAAACTTTAGGTATTTTAAGCCATTTCCAATTTTTAACTATATTAGATAACACTGAAAAATATATGCAGCAGGAGAGGGCAACACCATTCTTATCTTCTGTTAAATTGTATCAGGGAGTTAAGATTTCCAGGAAAAGAATTATTAAACCAAAGGGTAAGAACACTTTTATTACTCTTGGCTGCCGTCCAAAACTATTAAAAATTTTCACTGCTGCAAGCAACATAAACTTGCTATGTTACATATTGCCGCTTTCTATACTTTTGATGTAATCAATGCTACAAAAATTTCTTCAGAGTAATGTGAAACCTTCCTTTAAGGAGTTGACTAATCAAGAAAGATTCAATAGGAGTTCCAACATTCATGACCACTTACTCTATTTAATATTTATTTATTTTTTGTCACCTATTGAATGGAGAATATTTTCTACTTCTGTGTACCTATAACAAGTAGGACAGAATATGTAATAAATTATTACTTCCTGAGAGAGAGAGAGAGAGAGAGAGAGAGAGAGAGAGAGAGTGTGTGTGTGTGTGTGTGTGTGTGTGTGTGTGTTGGCATATAATGGTAAGTGCTTAAAAAAGCAAAGCCTAGAACTAAATCATAATAGAAAGCTCTCAGTCATCAGCCACTTTTAAGATTTCAAACTCTGTAACTATAAACACATATAACATAAGAGTCTCTTTTGACACTGAGAGAAACAAGTTAAGAGAAAAATGAGAATCACCAGAATCCTGAGTTATTACAATACAGAGAAAACCTGTGAGAGCAAGAACACTACAAGTATATCCTGTTTTTCTGAATCTCACAAGTTTTCCACTTTGGCAGGGTACAATCTTAACACTTTTCTTGTTTTAGTGGAAAATATTTTGAGTTTTCCTTCTCTGACAAGCGTCTGTCTTTCACAAGTTTTACTGTGAAAATAATGGTTCATTGAACACCAAGCAAGGAGCCCTAGTGGAATAAGGGTTAAATGCTCAGCAGCTAGGAGAAGGGTAAGTAGTCGAAGTCCACTAGTCGTTCCATGGCAGCAAGTGTGGCAGCCTGCTTCTGCAAAAAGGTAGCGTGGGAAGCCCTTCGGAGTAGTTCCACTCTATCCTATAAGGTCATCATCTGACTTGATGACAGTGAGTTTGTTTGTTTGTTTGTTTGTTTGTTTTGGAAGCATATTTTACATTATCATATTAATTCTTATTCAGAACTTTATGAGTTAGAAAATACTCACATTTTACTATGAAAAATAAAACTGAGACTTAAAAGAGAAGCTACGTGTCCAAAACTGACCCAGGTAGAGCAGAAAGTTCTTCAGTTTTGTATTAATAGAACGTATCTTTCCCAAACATGTAAATTCAAAAAGAAATATTCTTATGTAGGTCTGACAGCAAGGGTGACTAAATATGGAGAGGTGGTTAACACATTATGTTTATAGCATTATTTATGATCAATAGTAACACTAACGGGAAATGGAGGAGGGGCATAGGTTTCATGATCTCCATAAGTCTAGCAAAATAAAAAGGTATTGCTACTATATTAGCCCGGTGGAGTCCTGCACCCTGGAGTCCTCATCCAAAGCGAGTCACCCTTGCATTTCCCCTATGGAGACATTTTCAAGTTGCCAGAGTACGATAATGAAAGAATGTTTCTTATTGTTTCTCCTTTTTAGTGGTGACAGGAATTGGAGTTCATTTGTATGTTGTAAGCAGGGTGGTGGCAGTTGTTTACCGACCCAAAGATGACCCTCCAGCAGGTTTTCAGAGGCAGTTAATCATAGCATGGGAGGAGATTGCCCATCCTTCTCCCACAAAGCAGCTGCTAGATTTGAACTGTGTGCCTTCAGGATCACGGTGCAGCTTCTTACCACTAGGCTACCTACCATGCTCCTTCTAAATAGGGTTGAATGGCAAACATAAAACATTTTTAAATCCTGGTGATCTATTTCCATGCATTTAAGTTTAATAAATATTAGAACAAGAATTCCTTGCTGATTGGCAGTATTATGAAGGATGGTGAAGAGACTGAGATTGTTAACAGCTTTAGATTCCTTGAATCAACAAGAAACACTTTTGGTAGCAGCAGCCAGGAAATCAAAAGATGAATTGCATCAGGAAAGTCTTCTGTCAGGGATTTATCCAGAGAACTGAAGAGCAACAACATCACGCTGGAGACTAAGGTGCCGTGTTTGTTGTTGTTATGTGCCATCAAGTCATTTGCGACTCATAGCGACCCTATGTACAAGAGCTCTAAATGCCGTTCTATCCTGTGCAACCTAGCCATCTCAAATGCACTAATTCCCACCACTCCAGTCACAGAAATTATCCATCTCATCGAAGGTCTTCCTCTCCTGCGCCGCCCCTCCACTCCGCCAAATATGATGTCCCTCTCCAAGGACCAGTCCCTCCTTGCAAAATACCCAAAGTATGTCTGATGAAGCTTCAGAATCCTTGACTACAAGGAGCATTCCGGCTTCACCTTCTCCAGGACAAACTTGTTTGTTTTCCTAGCAGTCCATGGTATAGTCAACACTCTTCTCTAGCACCGCAGCTCAAAGGCATCCATTCTCTTTCTATCGTCCCTAGTCACTGTTCAACTCTCTGATGCATAGCACATAACTGCAAAGACTATAGCCTGGATCAGGCAAACCTTAGTCTCCAGCCTGACATCATTGCTCTTCAGTACTCTTCAGAGGTCCCTCACAGCTGCCTTTCCCAATGCAATTCATCTCTTGATTTCCTGGCTGCTGTTACCAAGAGTGTTGACTGTGGAGCCAAGTAAACTAAAACTGTTAACTATCTCAATCTCTTCACCATCCATACTGATGCTGCCAATTGGCCCAGTGGTGAGAATCTTTGTTTTCTTGATGTTGAGCCATAGTCTTTGCAATTATTTGCTATGCTGGACAATGACTAGGGATGAGAGAAAGAGAAGAGATGCCTTTGAGCTATGGTGCTGGAGTAGAATATTGAACATCCCATGGTATGTCAGGAGAACAAACAGATTCGTCCTGGAGAGGGTGAAACGAGGCTGTTCCTGGGGAGCAAGGATTCTGAAGCTTTGTCAGACATACTTTGGGCATGTTGTAGGGATGGATTAGTCTTTGCAAAGGGATATCATGCTTTGAAGGGTGAAGGGACAGCACAAGAAAGAACCTCAATGAGATGGACTGATTCAGTGACTGGGGTAATGGAGGTGAGTGTATCAGAGACAGTAAGATTGGCACAGGATAGGGCAGGTTTCAGAACTGTTGTACATAGGGTCTCTGTGAGTTACAAGCAACTTGATGGCACATAACAAAAAGAACAGCCAATAAAATGGTAACAATAAAATTATGTCTTTGATCTGTGATGTTGGAGAAGAATACAATATATCCAACTGCCAAAAGAACAATGAAATATGTCTTGAAGAGAGTGCAGTCAGAATGCAGAATGTTATTTAGAGGCAAAGATGGCAAAGCTTTGTCTCATATACTTCAGACATGTTGCTAGGGGAGACTATTCCTTGGAGAAGGACATCATGCTTAGAAAGGTGGAGGGTCGGCAAAAGAGAAGGCCCTTAACCAGATGGATTTAAACAGTGACTGCTTTAATGGGCTTGAGTGTGTCAGGAAGTGTGAAAACTGACACTTCCTCAGGACAGGACAGCACTCAGATCTGCTGTATACAGGGTCCCTACGGGTCATACTAGACAGCATCTAACAACAACCAGTAAACTATATGCATTGAGGGAAAAAAGGGGCCCTTCTGAAAGAAATACACCCTTTCATAGGAGTAAACGTTTAATTAGAATCCAGAAGTTTATAATAGTTTACAAGTTTAAAATTTAAAATTTTAAAAATAGTTTAAGAAGTTCACAAGTTTCATTAGTTCAAAAGCAAATAAAACTATAAAATATTATGTTAGCTCAATGTATTTTGTAAGGTTTTCTAGCTAATGACAGACATTTAAATTGTACTTGGATTTAATTACTTAATCAGCCTCTTGCAACAGTCAGGAATGTTTCAGAATGTAAATAATTCTGAGGTACTTTGGAAGGAGACAGGTGATAAGTAATCCCCATAAAACCAACAGAAAAAAAAACCTTTTCCTGTTTTGGCCAGATCACAGTAAGAGCCAGTGCTCAGCTATCATCACTCCTGACCTAAAGGACTAATTAACACTCAGGTTCTGGCCACTCTGTTCATGCAAATGACCTCCAAAAACTCAGAAATAACTCTCTGTAAGAATCTGACTTACTTATAAAAACTCAGTAAAGGAGTTTTTGAATGATGCATGAATGGGACATAGGCTTCAAATACTTTGGTGGGCATTTTAATGGAAATTTTATAAACATGTCCTATGAGACAAAGAGCTGAAGAAGTTCCCAGATCCCATCTTTAGCGGTCTCATAAAAGATCCGAGTTCCAGGCCTGCAGACGCCACGCTCACTACTCTCCGCCATCATGCCGATGTTTGTGGTCAACATGAACGTGCCTCGCGCATCCGAGCCCAATGGGTTGCTCTCTGAGCTTACCCAGCAGCTGGCGCAGGCCACCGGCAAACCGTCCCAGTACATCGCAGTGCAAGTGGTCCCAGACCAGCTCATGGCTTTCGGTGGCTCAAGCGACCCTTGTGCGCTCTGCAGCCTGCGCAGAACCAGACCTACACCAAGCTACTGTGCGGTCTGCTTTCCCAGCGGCTGCACATCAGCCCCGACAGAGTCTACATCAACTACTATGACATGAATGCGGCCAACGTGGGATGGAACAACTCCACTTTCGCCTGAGGGCCACACTCACCTCCCTTGGTCAGTAGTGGCCCAGCCCTTCGTGGAGTTAAGCCCACCTTCCCGTCCTGCAGGGTCTACATCAATTACTATGACATGAACGCGGCCAACATGGGCTGGAACAACTCCACTTTCGCTTGAGGGCCACACTCGCCTGCCTTGGTCTGTAGCGGCCCTGCCCTTCAGGTCCCAATCCAGCCCACCTCCCTGTCAGGAGAAATAAACGGTTTAGAAAAAAAAAAAAAAAAAAAAAAGGAAGATCCAAAAGGAAAATACATCATTAAGGGACATCCAGAATTGAATTTAATGAATCAAATAATGAGAAATGCCTTCTATTTAAAAATTTGGGACGTAAGCAGTCTATTAATCAATACTTATTTCTTAAAATATTCTCCTAACTGGATCTTAGCAGAGTAATAGAACAAAATTAAGGTAAAATAAAACAAAGTTGACATGGGAGTTAAGACTTACTTTCTACATGACAAAATGCCTGTCAAAGATTTCTAGAATTAGGGGAGCTCTGATGGCCTAGTGGCAAGAAGCTGCGCTGCAATCCCAGAGGCATACAGTTCAAATCCACCAGATGCTTTGCTGGAGAAGGAGGGCTAATCTCCTCCCGTACCAGTCAGATCTGATTTGATGGTACACGCACAAAAAAAAAGAAAGAAAATTTTTAAAAAAGATTTCTAGAATTCAGAATAGCTAAAATATTGACATCAAAATCACAAAATTAAAAAAAAAAAAAGCCACAACCCAATGGCAACCCTGAATATTTGTTTTTTCAGTGACACAACTACCCTTACTTACCTGAATCTTCTGGAACCAGAAACTTAGCCTATTGGAAAAGAAAGAACTTGGATACAGAAGTCAGAGATAAAAGTTTAGGTCCAATTCATGTTATGAGCTAAGAGTTTAGGCCCAGTTCATGTTACGAGCTCTCTGAGCGCCAAGAGTGGATTCTGACTCATGTCCCACAGTTTCCTAAACCGAAATCCTTCCAAAAGCCAATCACCAAATCTTTCCTCCTGAAGCTGCTGGGTGGGGTCAAATTACTTGATCTTTCCCTCAGCAGTTTCGTAGCCAAGCACTTAAATCATTGCACCCCTTGGGGCTCCTTAGCTAGGTGAGTAGCCCTAAACAAGTCATTCACTCTCACTTTCTCTTAGTGTTTGTGGTTGCTGTTTAGTGCCCTTGAGTCATAGCTGACCCTCCCATGAGTTTTCAGAGGCTGTAAATCATATGGAAGGAGACTGCCCATCTTTCTCCTGCTTCCTACTTTCTCTTTTAAGAGGCTGCTGACTAGACCAGCGTTTTCTTAATGCACCTACCCACAGATTTATTGAGAGTAAGCTGTATGTTCCATACTCAGTGAATATTTCATGGTGATGTTCTAAGGTTCAGGAATCTTGAGTGAGGCCCAGGACCTTATTTTTAAGAAGTGATCCAAGCAATCCTTGTTCTTGTTCATGTTGTTATGTGCTGCCCAGTCCCCTGTGACCCATAGCGACCCTATGTACAACAGCTTTGAACCTTGCCCTGTCCTGAGCCTGTCTCATTAATTCCAACACACCAACCCAAATTGCCCCAGTTACCGTATCAAGCCATCTTATTTGGGGTCTTCTTCTCTTATGCTGGTCCTCCACCCTTCCGAGCATGCTGTCCTTCTCCAATGACTGGTCTCTCCTGGCCACTTGCCCAAAGTATATGAGATGGTGGCCAAGGAGAGACTTGATTTCACCCTCTCCAAGACAGACCTATTTATCATCTAGTAAATTCAGCAAATACTAGTTTAGAATCAGCTCTAATTTCATACTCTGAATATTTCATGGTGATGTTCTAAACACCAAAAACTATACAGTTGTTTAATATAAGTTGTTGTTGTTATGTGCCATCGAGTAGCTTGTGACTCACAGCAACCCTATGTACAAGAGCCCTAAATGCTGCTCTATCCTGTGCCAACCTCACCATCTCTGACATACTCACTGCCACCAACCCCAATCATAGAATCAATTCATCTCATTGAGGGTCTTCCTCTCCCGTGCCATCCCTCCACTCTTCCAAACATGATGTCCCTCTCCAAAGACTGGTCCCTCCTTGCAACCTGCCCAAAGTATGTCAGATGAAGCTTCAGAATTCTTGACTCCAAGGAGCATTCCGACTTCACCCTCTCTAGGACAAACATGTTTGTTCTCCTAGCAGTCCATGGTATATTCAACACTCTTCTCCAGCACCACAGCTCAAAGGCATCAATTCTCTTTCTATCATCCCTAGTCACTGTCCAACTCTCTGATGCACAACATGTAACTGCAAAGACTACAGCCTGGATCAGGCGCACCTTAGTCTCCAGTCTGACATCGCAGTAAACATACAAGATCACAGGAACAAATACATTCACTTCCCATTACACCATTTCATGCCTTTAACAATTTTTTTCAAAAACACATCCTCAAAACAAATATATCATCTCACCCCAGTCAGAATAGCAAAATTTAACAGAACAGCAAGCAACAAATGCTGGCAAGATTGTGGAGAAATTGGAACCCTTATTCACTGTTGGTGGAGTGTAAAATGGTGCAACCACTGTGGAAGGCGGTGTGGTCCTTTCTCAAAAAGTTGCAAATAGAGATACCATTCGACCCAGCAATTCCACTACTGGGAATATACCCCAAAGATACCATAACTGACATCCAAGCAGACATATGCACACCCATGTTTATCACAGCTTTGCTCACAATAGCAAGGAGTTGGAAACAACCTAAGTGCCCATCAACAAACGAATGGATAGAGAAGCTATGGTATAGTCACACAATGGAATACTATGCTGCATTGAAAAACAAGGGACTCATGCACTATTATTCAAAATGGGTGACCCTGGAGGACATGCTGAGTGAAGTATCTCAGTCACAAAAGGACAAATACTGCATGATGCCACTGTTGTAAAACAGGACTGACCTTGGAGTC
Organism: Elephantulus edwardii; assembly: GCF_000299155.1. Lineage (NCBI taxonomy): Eukaryota > Metazoa > Chordata > Mammalia > Macroscelidea > Macroscelididae > Elephantulus > Elephantulus edwardii. The sequence continues at coordinate 27,952,638 of NW_006399756.1, forward strand.
GGGGAGAGACTGAGAAAGATGGGTTCAATAACGTATACTGCATTGAAACAGATGAGGGAGAAAACTGTTTAAAAGGGATATGTGACTAGGTATTTTTGTCATGACAGGAGTCCAGAGCAAAGGCTGCATAGTGGAGCGGACCTGGGGGGGAGGGATTGCAAAACAATGAAAGAAATTTTCTTTTACTTTTCAAAGAGGGGGAAGGGTTGGGAGGAGAGAAAAGTTCAACAATGAATGAATGGAAATCCAAAGTCTTTGTAAATTTTCATTGAAATTAAGAATAAATTAAAAAAGAAAAAGAAAAAAAAAAGACTAGAAGGAAAGCGTTCTGTCCTTCAAAAAAAACAAAAACAAAAACAAAAACCATGGCCTAGGTGTAGGCGAGTGGGACATTTTATTTCATGAACGGAAAAAATTAAATGCTCAAGATATTAATTGGAAAGATTTGTTGAGAAAGCATGAGAGAGCACTGTATACAGAATGTGGTAAGTGGAAATTGAACATTCTTCTTTTAATGATGTTCTTACTGAAAACATTATCTGGCAATCCCACCTGTTCTAGCTAACACTAGAAAATAGCTAACCAAGTCCCTGGCAGCTATCAACTAGCATGCTCTTCAGTATTAGAATGAAACTGCCTAACTAGCTAGCTAAGAGAAAAATGACAACAACCGGTTACTAATTCTTCAGATTCAGCCCTCCTATTGTGGTGGCTTAATGGGAAGGAGTTGTACTGCCAATACAAAGGTCTGAGGTTTGAATTCATTCACCAACTGCTTTTATGGAAGAAAGATGGGCAATCTCGCCTGGGATTTTTTTCAGTCTCTGGAAACCCACTGAGGACAGCTGAGTTGACTCCAACTTGAAGGCACGTAACAACAACAATAACAAGATGTCTCACTGTCTAAACTGCTGCTGTATGGTGCTGTCCAGTCACCTATGATTCCCAGCCCCACTGTGATCTGAATCTTATCCTGTCCTGCATCATCATCACAATCTCTGCCATACTCAGGCCCACTGCTGCAGTCACTGTATCAATTAATCTCGCTGAAGGTCTACGAGTCCACAATAATTTATCAGAAAGGCTTTTCCGTAAATAAAGAGCCTCTAGTGCACTTTCTGAGTGCAAAAGTAAAACAAAATCTCAAACGTGTTGCTGCTGAGTTGATCACAATTTAAAAGGACCTTATAATACAGAGTAAAGAGCTCCAGTGGGTTTCCAAGTCTATTAATCCTTCTGGAGGTTGACTGCCACCATTTCTCTCTCCCTCAAACCTTTCCATTAGCAGCTGAGCACTTACCCACGCACACAAAGTACTAGCGTTACACTCTAGTGGCCTTGTGGTTAGGGAAATTAGATGCTAACCAAAAGGTTGGCAGTTTGAACTCATCAACTTTCTGGAAAGAAAAGAATGAAGGGGGCTGGTTCCATAGAGACAGAGGACCCTGGAAATCAGTAAAGCAGTGACTCTGTCCTACTGGGTCACACACTGGAATTGACTCAATGGCACCGGGACTGGTTTTCGTTTGGTTTTCCTTACACTATTTGGTTCGGACCATTTACTAAATATCTCATAATCCTTTAGTAGGATTTGCTGGGTTTATTATCGTATTTAGATTTATAAGTAACCACAAAACTGACAAAAAAGGAAAAGGCTGTTTGCAAGGAGTACACAGAGGCAGAGTTGTAAAGGATGCTCATTAGAAACCAATTATTACAAAAGTGCTTACCAAAAACTACAAATAAATATCAAGACTAACATACAAACCAGAGTCCGAGTCATACTTCTAACAGACACAGTTAAGAAATCAAGATTAAGATATTACTGTACCTTTTAGCTGTATGAAAACGGTCCATTAAAATAACATACCAAGACAACACAATTTAGTATAAAACTATTTCAAAAGAACCTTGATTGGACATGGAAGAAGCTGAAAACAAATAATCCTTTTATTTTGGACTAAAGTAGCTGAAAATCTGGTTAATTTTAATGGCAAGGAAAAAGAGCACTATCATGTATAACTTCACAAAAAGCACTAAAGTAAAATCATACACGTTTTTATTCATTTCTGTATCTGTTGTCCAATGGACTCTGAGGCAATCCTCACAAAATACCAACAATTACACTCAGTAAAACAGAAACAGATCATTACAAGCAAGGGAACCAGTACAATACAAAGGTGAGCAGCTTAATTTCTAGAGTCAGACATACCTAAAGTCCCAAATCCGTAACTTAATACATGACTTTGAATAAATCATTTAATCTAATACTTAAGTCCCTCATTTGTAAAATGGACATAGTATCTTCACTTGGTCATTGAGAGAATTAGACAAGAAAATTCATGAGAAGCACTCAGTCTGGCACTTAGCACACAGTAAAAACAATAATGGCAATACACTAAGTGCAGGAGAGGAAGACTGCGGATGAGACAGATTGATACAGGAACTGGGGCTACAGAGGTTGGTGTGCTGGAGTTAGTGAGACTGGCTCAGGACAGGCTTCAGAGCGCCTGTGCATAGGGTTGGTGTGGGTCGCAGACAACTCGAGGGCATATAGCAATAACAACAACAATTCTAAGATTAGCATAATTATTGTCTTCTAACTTAAAGGTTAGCCAAAAGTTTCCTAGTTGTCTCGTGAAAATCCCTCATCATTAGAAAGTTATGCACTTTATAAATAGGTAGCATGCTGCTTTTTTTTAGCCTACTGTTGAAGATCACTAAAAATCTCATGGACGGGCAAGAGAACAAATATGTCTTGGAGATAGCGCAGCCAGAGTGCTCTTTGGACGCAAGGATGATGTGTACTCATATACTTTGGGCATGTTGTTGTTGTTGTTGTTATGTGCCATCGAGTCGTTTCTGACTCATAGTGACCCTATGTACAACAGCTCTAAACCCTGCTCTATCCTGCACCAACCGCACCGCCTCTGACAAACCCATCCCGATTACCCCAGTCACCGAATCAATCCATCTCATTGAGGGTCTTCCCCTCCTGCGCTGTCCCTCCACCCTCCCAAGCATGATGTCCCTCTCCAAGGACCAGTCCCTCCTGGCAACATGTCCAAAGTATGTCAGACGAAGCCCCAGAATCCTTGCCTCCAAGGAGCAGCTTGGTTTAATCCTCTCCAAGATGAATCTGTTTGTTTTCCTGGCAGTCCATGGTACATTCAGTACCCTTCTCCAGCACCACAGCTCAAAAGCATCCACTCTCCTTCTGTCCTCCCTAGTCACTGTCCAACTCTCTGATGCATAACAAGCGACTGCAAATACCATGACCTGTATCAGGCGCACCTTAGTCTCCAGAGAGACACTGTTGCTCCTGAGTACCTTTGAGAGGTCCGGAGGGGCTATTCCTTGGAGAAGTACATGGTGCTTGGAAGAGTGGAGGGTTGGCAAAAGAGAGGAAAATCAACCAGGTGGACTGACATGGTGACTGCCGCAGTGGGCTCTAGTGTGTCAGGAAGTGGGAAGATGGCACAAGATAGAACAGGGTTCAGATCTGCTATACACTGGGTTGCTATAAGTTGTATTTGATTCGCTAGCACCTAACAAAAACAACTACCTCTGAGCAGCTTCTGGCTCATATAGGCCAGCAGGCGAGTGCCCATCTTTCTCCAGGGAACAACTGGTGAATTCAAACCACTGATGTGATATACGAAGCCACCTGAGCTCCTTGTGTAAGAGAATATATCTTCTCCTTTCTTCCCATATTGCAACATCTATCTCTACCTCTCACCCCATCCTGATCTGAACTAGGGCCCCAGTGAAGAATAACTCGGGCTAATTATGCACATACATAATAATGTACATATATAATTATGTTATATATTTTTTAAAAATCAAACCTTGGTGTCACTATGGCACTACCAACTCAAAGGCACTGGGTTCAAATCCACCAGCTGCTCTGCAGGAAAAAGATGGGTAATCTCCTCCCATGCAATTGACTGACTCTGAAAACTTGCTGGAGGGTCAGCTATGAGTCAGTTCCTACTCAAAAGTACATAAGAACAACAATAGTGGTTCTGCAGGAGAAAGGCCCTGCCAGCCTGCTCCTATAAAGAAAGATCAAGCCAAAATCACACCTTCCATCACGCAGTTAGACTCACAGTGACCTTCCATCCTTCCACTGGGTTTCCAAGACTGTAAATTTACAGAGGCGGAATGCCCATCTTTATCCCATGAAATGGTTGGTGGATTTGAACCACTAATCTTTTGGCTAGCACTCCCAACATGTAATGCTCTATAACATCAGAGTTGTTGTTGTTGTTGTTGTTGTTGTTATGTGCCATCAAGTTGTTTGCGACTCATAGCGACCCTATGTACAACAGCCCTAAACTCTGCTCTATCCTGTGCCAATCGCACTGCCTCTGACACACCCATCCCGATTACCCCAGTCACTGAATCAATCCACCTCATAGAGGGTCTTCCCCTCATGCGCTGTCCCGCCACCCTACCAAGCATGATGTCCCTCTCCAAGGACCTGTCCCTCCTTACAACATGTCCAAAGTAAGTCAGACGAAGCCCCAGAATCCTTGCCTCCAAGGAGCAGCTTGGTTTAATCCTCTCCAAGATGAATCTGTTTGTTTTCCTGGTAGTCCATGGTACATTCAATACTCTTCTCCAGCACCACAGCTCAAAGGCATCAATTCTCCTTCTATCCTCCCTAGTCATTGTCCAACTCTCTGATGCATAACAAGTAATTACAAAGACCATGGCCTGTATCAGATGCACCTTAGTCTCCAACGACACACCATTGCTCTTGAGTACTTTAGAGAGGTCCCTAACAGCAGACTTTCCCATCGCAATACGCTTTTTGATTTCCTGGCTGCTGGTGCCAAGAGTGTTGACTGTGGAGCCAAGCAAACTGAAGCTGTGAACAATCTCAATCTCTTCGCCATCCATCCTGATGCTGCCAATTGGTCCAGTGGTGAGAATCTTTGTCTTCCTGACACTGAGCCTCAGTCCATACTGAAGGCTGCAGTCCTTGACCCTCTGCAGCAAGTGCATGAGGTCCTCCTCAGTTTCAGCAAGCAGGGCTGTGTTATCTGCATAACGCAGACTGTTAATAGATCTTCCACCAATCCTGATGCCACACTTCTCCTCATAGAGTCCAGCCTCTCAGATAATCTGCTCTGCATACAAGCTGAAAAGGTATGGAGATAGGACACATACTTGACGTACACCCTTCCCAATTTTGAACCATGCAGTGTTACCTTCCCATAAATATTACATCCTAGAAACCTCCATAGGCCCTCCTACTCTGTCTGGATATGTTGGGATCCAATTGACAGCATCTAAAACCAACAATATATACAGAAAAGAATTCCTCAGTGAAACAATCACTAAATACTTAACTACTGATCCAAAGGTTAGCAGCTTGAACCCAGACAGAGGCAAGTCAGAACAAACACCTGGCCATCTACTTCAAGGTCATAGACCTGAGAACTCATTGTTGTTTGTTGTTCTTGTTGAGTATGGAAGAGTCAGAACCAACCCATAGCTGACCCTCTGGCAGATTTTCAGAGCCAGTTAATCGCATGGGAAGAGATTGCCCAAGGAACAGCTGGTGGCCTTGAACTGCTTGACTTAAGGATTGTAGTGCAGCTTCTTGCCAGTAGGTCACCAGAGGTCCGTGGAAAACCCTGTAGATGCAGCTGTACTCTGCGACAACAGATGAAGTCACCATGAATCAGAATCACCCGGGTAGCATATGGATGAGAAAAGGACTCAATACATTCTAATTAAGAAAGTTTCCTTTTCAATGAGAAATGAACTATCTGACCAGTTTGGAGGTATTACAAGGATATTATAGAATTTAGTTTTGCTTCTGTTTCTTAGAAATGGAAAAGTTGGTGTGAAGAGGGGAAGAAAAAGACATGCAGCCAAAGCACATACTGTTACTCAACAAAGAAAAACAGTCATGGCTGACCATCCACACTATTACATATTTGAATAAGGAAATGAAGGGATGGTGGGGAAACTGGTGAAATATCCTAACTCATACAGTAAAAAGAACTCATATGAAAACATATAAAAAATGCAAGAAAGAGAAGCTGAAAAATCAACTACATATATGTGTGTGTGTGTGTGTGTGTGTCGTTACAAGTTATAATTTTAATAATAAACTTCATCTTTTCAAGATAATGGCTTAACTATCTCACTTGCACCAAATGTCTCTGCCACTGTTCTGATTATGCTACTAATGTGAATGTGCTTTTAGTTTGTTGTTATGTTGTTATGTACTGTTGAGTTGCTTGCAACTCACATTGATCCTACATACAACAGCTCTGAACCCTGCTCTATCCTGAGCCAACCTTATTGTCTCTAACACTCCTAACCCCATTACCCTCATCACTGAGTCAATCCATCTCATTGATGGTCTTCCTCTCTTTCTCCATCCCTCCACATTTCCAAGGATGATGTCTCTCTCCAAGGACTGGTCCTTCCTTGCTACATGCCCAAAGTATGTCAGAGGAAGTCTCAGAATTCTTGCCTCCAAGGAGCAGCCTGGTTTCACCCTCTCCAAGATGAACCTGTTTGTTCTCCTAGCAGTCCATGATATGTTCAATACTATTCTCCAGCACCACAGCTCAAAGGCATCAATTCTCCTTCTTTCACCTCCAGTCACTGTTCAGCTTTCTGATGGCAGCATGTAACTGCAAAGACCATGGCCTGGATCAGGTGCATCTTAGTCTCCAGACTGATAGCATTGCTGTTCAATACTCTGGAGAGGTCCCTGACAGTAGACTTTCACAGTGCAATTCATCTTTTGATTTCCTGGCTGCTGGTACCAAGAGATTGTGGAGCCACATATCTTTGAAACCAAATATTTCATTAAGGGTTAGGATAGTAATAAAATCTTTCATAGCATTATTTTTCTAGAGTTAGAGGAAAATACTAGCAATCCAGTTATTTAAAGGATGCATTTCAAGGAAAATACTATGAACAATATACTTAATTCTGAAAGGGGGGAAAAAAAGGATTCCTCCCGAAAATAAATCAATCACTGGAAAATCGTTTAAGGACAACTAACAGTAAATTTCAAAATAACACAAGTTTTTATATTTTGAGTACAGGCATGATTACTAATGAGTCAAAAATCCCCTCAAACTCATTGTTGTCAAGTCAGAACAGACCATAGAAGGTCCTCCAGTGGTTTTTCAGAGGCTGTAAATTGCACAGGAAGAGACCACCCATCTTTACTTTTGAGGAGCAACTGATGGATTCAAACCGCCTGCCTCTGGGTTGGCAGTACACAGCACCTTACCCACTAGACCACCAGAGCTAGATTAATGAGCAGTAAGGTGAATAACTGAATTCTGAAAGGGAAAAAACTCAGCAGGGGGTATAAATTAGTATTATCAACTCATCATTACATATCCAAAACTCATTAGTAGTTTTTTAAAAAATAATACAGCAAACTGTATCAACACTAGAACTTAGTAACAGAAAGAAAATAAAATACTTCAGGGGCATTTTTCAAGCGTTTCAGGCCAGCTTTCTACATTACAGATATTAGTGCAAAACGAATGAAGAGACTGGTTAGATGCTCTAATTAACAACTTAGCAGTCAGTGAACAATGACACTCCCAGAGCAACTCTTGTCACCTAGACACAATGGACATTTTCTTTTTACTGCTTAAGAATCCAGAAGAATCTCATTCTGCTTTTACATGCAAATTACCAACCTCTGAAGCACATTCTACTCTATTCTTTCATCTGAAAATTACTGCAATGTGATCCCATTCTAGAGAGGACTCTAGAGAGGACGTCACCCAGCCAGGGGGAAAGCAGGAATGAGGGCAAGCACAGACACACATTATCACATCCACTGGTGTCACCAGGCACACATGGCCTTTTCCCAGTGAGCAGGCCATTATCAGTCATCACAAATCTATTTGAAGAAGGAAAACTTAATTGTGTTGACCTATCAGGTCACACGAGGCTACAATACACACTTCAAAAAATGGGGACTTGGCAACTGTATCCTAACAATTTTTTTTTTAAAAGCCTCAATATCCCTTGGTTTTCAAATAACAATCCCACCCAGTGAATGGCAACTTTTGAATGGCAGAATTTCAGCATGTCATTTACATGAACATCACACAAAAAAAGGGAAAGCAATTAAAAACAGCAAAATCGCAGAAAGGTGAATCAGTCAGACACTATCCTTCCTTCCTGTCAAACACTCTGGAACAACGTGAGTTGACGAGAACACATGCTTCAGTGCTCCCCGGGATCAAGGTTAAAAAGAACACTGTTACACTAAAATGACTCAAGAAATAAACCATAATTAATCAAGGGACTGATCCCACTGCTACAAGTTCAAGCTTTCTGCCACAAACACCCTCGGTCTGCGAATCATTTCAGGTCCATTTAAACAAATGATGAAACAAGTTAAACAAGCTATAACTTCAGAAACGGTTCACTCACCTCTAATCTCTCCAAAGCATATTTACAAGCCTCTTTTCAGATTAAGGCAAATCATAGTGAAATGAGTGAATGGGGGGGGGGTGTCCCGCTTTACCCCACCTCCCACCACCACAGGCGGACGTCACATCTTCCCCAGAGGTGGGAACCAGAAACAAGGGAAAAATACAACCTTCCCATCCTCGAAACAACGACCCCGCAGAGCTTTACAGAGGACAGTAACGCATGTAGCACATTTAGAAAAGCTACTTAAATGTTCCTCCCAGAACCTGGGAGCGAGGAGACAAAAGGGCCCTGCAGGGCATTGGCCGGCCCTTAAATTCACCTACCCACTCGGAACCCAGGTACAAGCTGCAGATCGCCCCAAATCCCACACACCCAGAGGTGGGGAGGTACCACGCACAGCTATTCCGGCGCCTGCCTTTCTGATACGAAATAAGGAATAAGAAAAAAAAAATTCTTTTTGAAAGCAAGTGATGGCTGGGCTAGTGCTCTCTAAAGCCAGGAGCGCACACTAGTTCGATCCGTCCCCAGATCCACGCCACCCTTTCAACTTTACAATTAAGAGAGAGAAGGAGAAATTGCGGTCAACTCGCCTTGGGGGGTTGGTCTGAGGGTAGAGGACGCAAGGAGGGGGCAAGATGGGAGCGAGGAGAGGGCAAGCGAGGGGAAGGGACCAAGATCTCCCACCTTTCTTGAATTCTTCCAGCATAGCGTCCAGCTTGGTGTCGTTGAAAACAAAGTGCAAGGGGTGGTTATAAAATTTGGTGATGGTTTTCAGGGGCGTGCAGTCATCCGGGTCCACGAAGGCCAAGTCTTTGACGAAGAGGAGGTCCACGATGTTGGAGCGCTCGCCCTCAAACACGGGGATGCGCGTGTAGCCGCTCTCCATGATCTCGGACATGGTGTTGAAGTCCAGGATGGCCTCGCCGGTGATCATGAAGCAGTCCCGCAGCGGGGTCATCACGTCCTCCACCGTCTTGGTGCGCAGTTCCAGGGCCCCCTGGATGATGTTCAGCTCCTCCTTGACCAGGTCGTTGTACGGGTCGGTGACCCGCAGCATCTCCAGCAGCTTCTCCCGGTTGTAGACGGTGCCGATCTCCTGGCCCAGGACGCAGTCCAGCAGCTTGCTGACCGGGTAAGAGGCCGGGAAGGTCATCATCATGAAAAACTTGGTGAGGAAGATGGTGTTGGCACCCACAGCCAGGCCGTGGCGGGAGCAGATGGCCTGGGGCACGATCTCCCCGAAGATGACGATGCCGATGGTGGAGACCACCACGGCCACCAGGCCAGAGCCGGCGATGTCGTCGAGCAGGATGGTCAGCGTGGTGTTGACCAGCACGTTGCCCAGCAGCAGCGAGCACAGCAGGTAGTTGCCCTGCCGGCGCACGGGCTCGATGCGCTTGGCGTAATTCTTCTCCTTCTCGGTGCCGCAGTTCTGCACGATGCGCAGCTCCATCGGGTCCAGGGCCATGAGCCCCAGGTTAAGGCCGCTGAACATGCCCGACAGGCAGAGCAGCAGCGAGATGAAGATCACCTGCAGCCAGAAGGGCAGCAGAAACTTCTTCTCCTCGCCCACGATCATCTTGGTGTCCTCGCCGTCGTGGTAAATCCAGGTGGTCTCGGCCCACGGCGGCGGCGGGAGCCCGGCCACTCCGGAGCCGCCCTTGCCCCCGACGGTGCCCCCGGCCGACCCCGGGCCGCCGGCGCCCAGGGCGGGCGTGGAGAGCGATGTGCACAGGTAATAGGACTTGCTCTTCTCCATCTTGCGCAGCGGCTTGATCTCTATCTCAATGATGCCCGAGGTGCGCCGGTTGAGGATGATGTGGGGCAAGATGATGATGTCGGAGGTGCGGATGCCGCAGCGCTGGGGGCCGCTGTCCGGCTCCGGGGGCGCGGGGCCACCCAGCGCGCGCTCGCCGGGGCTGTGGCGCTGCCGCTCCTGCTCGGTGAAGGCGATGCGGGACCACGTCTCGTTGTTGATGTTCTGCCCGTACACCCGCAGCTTGACCCGGGTCCGCTCGCTCACCCGCAGCGCCCCCCCTTCCATGAACGACACGTCGTTCGTGTCCTCCAGCCTCAAGCCGATGATCACCGTCTCCTCGTTCTCGCCCGCCGCGGCACAGCCGCCCGCGCCGCAGCAGCAGCTCAGCAGGAGCAGCGGCAGCAGCCGCGCCGCCGCCGCCTGCAGGACCCCCCGGCCGCGGGCGCTGAGGCTGCGGCGCGCCGCCATCTTCCAAGTGGGCAGTGCGGCGGCTGCCTGCCCGCCCGCCATCTTTACTTCGGGTTCACAAGCGCCACAGCCAATCATGGGGTGGCTGCCCCAGCTGCGGCTTCATCCTTCCCACCCGGCGGTGCGAGCCCAAGCGCTGGGCCCTGAGCGAGACTGCAACGGAGCGTCTGCGCCCAGTGCTCAGTGGTCCGCCTCCCTGACTGACACTGACTCGGCCACCGCCAAGCTGAGGAACCCCTTGGCTCGCGGGAGGGGGTGAGCGAGAGAGAGGCGGGCCAGCCGCACGCGCGAGAGGCAGGCCCCCAAGCCAATCGCCAGCAGCTGCCCGCCTTCCCAGCCAGGGGGCTGGAATGGGGGCGTGGCCGTGAGCAGCGGCACGGGCCAATGGCAAGGCAGGTGGGTGGAGAAATGAGTTGCCTCCGTCCTCCTCAGCACGCCAGGTTTCCAACTGAAAGGCGCGTGACTCTTGTGTATGTGCGAGACGAGGAGGTGTGGCCAGCCGCCGCCCGACAGCCAATCATAAATGAGAGCTCTATAAAGGAGGGCGGAGCCTCTGGTCCGATCGCCAATGAAAAGAAGCCATCCGCCGGCCTGCGGCTCTCTGAGGGGACTCAGTTGTAGATGCCCGCGTCTGCTGTTGGCCTGGTTGGAATGATGCCCTGCGGCGCCAAGCCGCCGGTTCTCACTGCATCGTGTTGATGACCACCCAGGTCATAATGCCGGTGCAGAGAATGCACATATGAAGTGTCTTCTTGCCTTTGGTGCACAAGAAGCTGATTTGAGGAGGGATGTTTTGAGACGCATGTAAATCCCACATAAAACCAAGATTATCTACTACCTGTGCGCGCAGGTGCCGGGAATAAGCGGTGGACCAGCTCTCCCCTCGCAGGTCGTTTCGCCTTACCTGGACACGCGGGCTCTACTGCTAGCGGTCAAGTGGCTCCACCTGCCGGCCAAGAGGAGCCCAGCAGTGCTTTTCAGCTTCTATGCAAACTCCCAAAGTTAGTGTTGGGGCAGTTTCCCAAACTTTCTATTCCTAAAAATCATCTCCTATTCCTTTTAGAAGTACATATTCTCTGGATCCCATCCCATACCTACTAAAAGGGAAAAGGCCGTAGATCTGTTTTTAGCAAGCATTCTGCCAAGTTTGCGAAATGAGAAAAGGCAAGAGAGCCTAAGACAACCCATCACGCCCATTCTAGTAACAATTTCGCCCAGGGCAGGGGTAGGGGGAGATCTAGAGAGCAGTCCGTTGTCCAGTCGGAACCGACTCATAACTGGCCTTCCAAGCAGGTTTTCAGAGGCTGTAAATTGCTCAGAAGGAGAGTTCGCCATTGGAAAAGTTGCTTGTCTTTGGGTTGGCAGTGCAGCTCCTTAACCTTTGAAGTCACCAGGGCTCCCTCACAGTAACAGAGTTGCTGCCAAATGGATCTTGTGCTCACAACATAAGCCTCCAAAAAATTAGCTCTTTTTAAAACCAGGCACGTTTTTCATTTTTGTAACCACATTAACGGTATCTGATTAATTTATGGCAGGAATGATGGCAGGGGCCTTTCTTTTTCTATATACCTTCTTCAACCCAGTAGCCAGAATGATCTTGTTAAATCAGACGCTCCACTGCTTCCCACCTCATGATATAAAAGCCAAAGTACCCACAATATCCTAAACAGGATCCTAAGGGTTTTCTCCGTCTTCTCTGACGTCATCACCTGCGGCTCCAAACCTGCTCTTCGAGCTGTTTCTCAACCCCTTCGGGGGAAGCTTTTACACTGTTCGTTTCCTTGTGCCTAGAAGTTTCTTCTAAATACCAACATAGTCACTAGTTCACCTCCTACAAAGCTTTCCTCTAAAGCTATCTTATTTTAACCTTGCCAACATGTCTCATACCACTCTCTGCTTTTTAATCTTCAAAGACCACTTTCTAATAGACTACATAAACTGTTAATTTGGTTTATCATCTGTTTCCTTCCATTAGAACATAAACTCTCTGAGTACGAAGATGTTTTCTCTTTTTCTTTACTGCTTTATCACCAGGCTCTAGAACAATGATAGGCATTCAAAACTATTTAAAAACCCAGCTCACTGCTTTCAAAGCGGTTTCAACTCACGATGACCGTCCATTCCCTCCATCCCTCCATCCCCTTGATCGGGTGTCCAAGGCTGTACATCTTTACAGAAGGAGGCTGTCCAACCTTGTCTTAAGGAGTAGCTGGTGGATTCAAACCACTGGCCTTTGGTTAGTGGCTCCACACACAGCACACCACTGGCAAAATGTTAAATAAATGGGGAAAAAATCCAATTATTTCCAATAATATCACTTCAGTTTCTGCATTGGCTTCCACTTCTCCTTATTTTCATACTAATGTATTTGAAAAAGTAGTTTGGGTGAAGAAAGTCTGATTCAAGAACTTGGATTACGTTAGAGGGAGAAAAGATGGGAGATAGATAGATATAATAGGTGATTAGCTAGATAGACAGATAGATAATAGATTTATACTTAACTGCTTCAAAAGTGAGAACATGTGTGTTTAAGGGAAGGGGGGGGGAGATGATCAAAGGTTCCCAAGTGTTGCACAAGTGCTTTCAGTACTCAAGTGTGGAGAAGAAGGAGCGAAAAGGAAGAGCTTGCCAAGCCTAGACACTTCCTGTGCATTTCAGAGAAAACCAAAACAGTCGGGAAAGTGTGGCATTCTGCAATTTAGAGATTCAAGGCAAAATAAAATGTCAGAAATACCTATCAAGTCAACTTACTATACAAAATAAGCCAAGTTCAACTCACATGGATCTGGCTGAGCAATGTTTGTCCTGGGGTTAAGGAGCTGAAGAAAGTCTTCATGTACACCCAAGACACACGGGGCAGTCTAGGTTCCTAAGCCAAGTGTCTTCCTTAGATAGATCCTCCTGTCTACTCTTTTGTAAGGGGCAGTTGGTACAGGCTTATGGTGGCTGCTGGGGGCTTCCCAACTTGTCTGGATGAGCAGAATGCAAGCTCTACATGTGCTGCTATGGGTCTCTTGAAACCAGAGGGGAAATTTAAGAAATTCAAGAATTCTAATCATGTTTCCCCTCCATGAATGGTTAGCTACAAAAGTCCTGAGATAGGAATGGCTGCTGCACGTGTCTAATCCTCATTAAGTTCTGTGGTGCCAATGGTTTATTATTCAAAATAACTTTCCTATCTACTGACTTTGCCACATGACTGGGGGGAAACCATACAAATAAAGGATGTTGGTCTATCCAAAAGGGGATTGCCTAGCCTCACCATCCCACTAGGCTTAAATTGAGCCATTTCAGCAGCAGAAGTTTGGAATCTCAACACCAACAAGAAAAAGAAAGCAGTGGGCGAGCTCTGGTGGCCTAGTGGCAAGAAGGTGTACTGCAATCCCAGAGGTGCATGGTTCAAATCCACCAGATGCTCTGCTGGAGAAGGAGGAACAATATCCTCCTGTACCAGTCAGATCTGAGTTGACAGTACACACACACACTAATAATAATAATTAAAAATTGAAGAAAAAAAAAAGGAAACAGCATGTGTCCTTCAGGGCCAGTGATTCCTGCACCAGCCAAACCAGGGTTTGCACAAAAGCAACAGCATCCTCAGCAGAGAACCAGACACCAAAATGAAAAGGAGTTGACTTAAGACTTCTGTCTCACAGAATGAGAGCCAAAGGCCTTAACCAAGATTGCTGGAGGATTGAGGGAAGACACAACAACTGGCAGGACTAATGGAACCTTGTAATCCTAACCTAAACCATTAGGCTAAAGGGCCAATAACCTGCTCCCACCACACCCAAGAAGTTGCTTGCACTGAAGGATTGTATTCTTCTGCTAACCTGAATTATATAGCCTGTTAACTTCCCTAATAAACCCCATAACTATATATATGGTTCTCTAAAGTCTGTGTGGCATCCACTTCCTAAACATGTCTCTGGAAACTCTATGAACTTTGAGAAATGGTGATAGTTATAGAAGGGCTTCAGGTCTTTTGTTAATAGAGTCACTATGAGTCTTGTTCCACTCAACCACAACAAACCACAATGTAACAAAGTCTGTGTAGTCATTGCAACATATTTTCAGACCCAGTAGAACCAAAACCTTGGTGCTACAATTAGTAGAAAGTAGTGTGGGAGTTTGAGATACATATGATAATTTATGGGGATTAGTTTTGTACTGTGGATGCTGTTGATGGGACAGTTTCCCCTTGTGGAATTAGTAGAGGTCAGATTTGACTATCTCCACACCATTCTTGCTCTCTTTACAGGTTCTAACTTTGTTTCACTTTGAGCAAGTCATTCAGGTAAGGTCTAAATCTCCTAGCAAATGCCTTAACCACCTAGCTTCCTCTTTTCAGAGTCCTTCACTGGACACACCAAGCAAGAAGACTACTTGCTAACTTCTCTCATCTACAAAGGAAATCTAAGAAACCATAAGGTTTCAGGATATTGGGAAGGCATTGTATCCAGAACTAAAACTCTCTAAAATACTTGCTTTTAAATGTTGCAAGTAAAATACAAAATGGCTCTCTACAATTTTTAGAAGGTGGGGGGAAATCAGTAAAACCTTGAATCTTGATATTTTAGCATATAAGTTTTGATATCATTAACATATCAGCTCTCAGTTTATAGAGCATTTTTCTATGACCCCCCCAACTGCTTACCTAAAGAAAAATATTCAATATTTATTGCTTTAATATTATCATCAGATGCCACCAAGTCAGGTCCAACTGGTAGCTACCTTATGTATAATAGAACAAAATGTTCTGATCCTTCACTGTCTGTCGGCTTGTTAGTATATTTAAATTCATTATTTTGGCCATTGTATCAGTCTGTCTCATTGAGGCTACCTTCATTTTTGTTTAGCCTCAGCCCAGTTGATCCTTCCTAACGTTTGGTCTTTCCTGATGATGTGTAAAGAAGCGAGCTGAGTAAAATTTTAATCACACTGAAATGCGAGGTCTTCTGAGGAAAAACAGGAACTCAGCAAATGCTAGAATTACCCAAACTTTCTGAAGGACCAAATCTGTTTGCCCCTGAGAAGAATTTCTCAGAAGCAGCATCGTCCACTTTAAACACTTGTTTATGTAGAACTCCTTTAGCTGAAAAAAAGCATTCGTCACAGCAGTTAGCAAAAATAAAATAAAACAAAATCAACAAGACCACTTAACTTTCTCTGGAAAAAATTTAGAGTTTTCCCATTTCCCTCCTTTTCTGGATACGTTCTAAACACTGTTACTTAGGAAAGACAGAAAAATGTGGCTCTTTCCACTTAGTTGTGAGGAAAACATCATCATTTGAAAAAGGCCGGTGCTTCTTGGGTGTTACCCTTCCAGAGAATTCCAAGGCTTGAGCCCTCAGGTGCCCAAATGGGGAATAATGAAAGGAGAGTCACTTGGTGGGTGGCCACCCTTCCACAGTTCCCTACAGGCCTTCATCAGCCCATGACAGGTCACCTTTTCCTCCTTCCTGCTAAGTGGAGACTTGTAGTTCTTCTCCTCTTCCCTGAACATATTATATCCCACTGAGACCTGACCTTGGAAACTGTAGAGCATCTCACATCTCAGAAACCTTTCTCCTCATTACTCTTTTTTTTTTTATCCTCCAATGATACAGTCCTAAGAAGTCTCCCTCTCCTTCCTCCCTTTCATCTTTGATTTTTCTCATTAGTCAGAAAAGAGTATTCCCTTTCTTCCTTCCTCCCTTCCTCCCTCCCTCCCTCCTTCTCTCTCTCTCTTTCTTTCTAAGAGTATTTCTGCTGTGTGTCCTACTATTTACCAGGCCTTGAACTAATGGGATTTTCTAGAATTTTCTTTCTATCTCACTCTTCCTCTTTAATTCTAGCCTCCATCTCAGCATTACACAAAGCTGTAGGAAAGGTCTTAATCATTTTAAGTATAAAAAACACTCAACACAGATAATGATCATGAGGAAATTTTTCACTTTCATAGCTTTTAAATGTTGAACCATATGAATATTGCTTATTAAAAATCTAAAGGATTTTTTTGGAGGAGTGGTGATCAAAAGGAGGGAGATAAGGAAGATTCCAATAAAAAAAATGGTACTTTGAATGAAACCGTAAAAGAACAATGTCTGAAAGTCTGAGTTTCTCCACAGGTCTTAGACATGTGTGAATCTGACATTAGAGCTTTAATTTATAATTACTATTTGAGTTATAAAATACCAGGTTTCCCCTACCAGCTGAGTTCATTCTCAAAATCTTTTCTCCACAGCCTCTGAAGTTGGAGTTAAAATTCTATTCCAATAATCCCCATGCATAGAAAAACAATGTCAGACCCCAGTGGAAAAATTCTGCTCCTATTTTTAGTTCCTCTGAGATATCTATTGTATTTGTTTGTTTTCTATTTAAAAAATCACTCAACTGAAGGTTTAATTTCTTTCTCCTCATTTATTACTGCCACATTAACTCTACTACCTCTCGAAATTTTAAATACAAAGTTTGCATCTTATTTTTCTCCCCATTTTTTTTCACTATTTTTTGAAATTTACTCAGCTAGTATATTATCATGTAGCTAATAAATCCCTGACACAATGTTGGGCATTGTGAAGCTACAGTCTTGAAACAAGAGGAGACAATCTCACCAGCAGCAAAGAAGAAGCAAGAGAATGCAGCTGGTCCTTCAGCGCCAGAGATGCTTGTGTCGCTCAGACCTTCAAGAGAACGGTAGCAGCTGCAGCAGAGAACCATAGACCTGACATGAGAGAGAGCAAGCCGACCTTGGGGCTGCTGCCCCATGGAACCAGAGCTAGGAGACTTTGTCCAGGTTTGTTGGAAGACTGGGAGGGGAGAGTCATAATATGCAAGACTAAGAGCTATGTAACACTGGCCTGAAGCCACGAGGCTGAAGGCTGAGGTGCCTGAAAGCACATTTCAGAAGCTGTCCCAATAAGTTATTGCATCTTGATGCCAGGTTAAATTATAGCCTTTCGACTTCCTTTTTTTTATTTTTTTTTTTAAAAAAAGGGTTAATCCAAAAATTTACCAAGAAAGAAGTTAGGAAGCATATACATAAAACAACTAGCACATAAATAATGTGCACATGTATGTAACCCACACAGCTCCTAGGAAACTAACTCATTGTTGTTATTGTTATGTGCCGTCGAGTCGTTTGCGACTCATAGCGACCCTATCTACAACAGCCCTAAACCGTGCTCTATCCTGTGCCAGTCTCATTGCCTCTGACACACCCATCCTGATTACCCCAGTCACTGAATCAATCCACCTCATAGAGGGTCTTCCCCTCCTGCGCTGTCCCTCTACTCTACCCAGCATGATGTCCCTCTCTAAAGACCTGTATCTCCTTACAACATGTCCAAAGTATGTCAGGCAAAGCCCCAGAATCCTTGCTTCCAAGGAGCAGCCTGGTTTAACCCTCTCTATGATGAATCTGTTTGTTTTCTTGGCAGTCCATGGTACATTCAATACTCTTCTCCAGCACCACAGCTCAAAGGTGTCAATTCTCCTTCTATCCTCCCTAGTCATTGTCCAACTCTCTGATGCATAACAAGTGATTGCAAAAACCATGGCCTGTATCAGGCGCACCTTAGTCTCCAGAGAGACACCGTTGCTCTTGAGTACTTTAGAGAGGTCCCTAACCGCAGACCTTCCCATCGCAATACGTTTTTTGATTTCCTGGCTACTGGTGCCAAGAGTGTTGACCACGGAGCTGAGCAAACTGAAGCTGTGAACACTCTCAATCTCTTCGCCATCCATCCTGATGCTACCGATTGGTCCGGTGGTGAGAATTTTTGTCTTCTTGACATTGAGCCTCCGTCCATACTGAAGGCTGCAGTCTAGGGGTTGTAAATTGCCAAAAGACCATACAAATATGCACATTTGTTGTGAAAAAATATGGTCTATAATATACTACTGCTGCTGTTGTTGTTGTTTACCATCGAATTGGAACCAACCCATAGCTGACCCTGTGGCGGTTTTCAGAGGCAGAAATTGCATGGGAGGAAAACACCCATCCTGGTCCCACAGAGCAATCCTTTGAGATTGCAGTGCAGCTTCTTACCAGTAGGCCACAGAAGGATAAATGTCTTAAAAGGAACTACAAAATAAAGAGGTGGAATCGAAGAAACGTTCATGATCTTTGAGCTCCCTTCTGAGCAAAGGTTGATTTTACATATGCAGACATAAGGGCTATTCCAAAAATGGATTGAGAGATTAAAGGAAAAAAATAAGCTGACGAAGAAAAACTGTGAGGAAGGTTAGAAAGAGACCAATCATTTTATTTAAAAAAAAAAAGTGTCAGATTTTACTCTCTAGTTCACTTAGAACAGCAAGCAGAGCGTGACTAGTTTGTACTGGAATGCCAATTTGGTAGTTTAGATTTCATTCTGCAGGCAAACCGATTGCTGTTGAATTGATTGCCACTTGTAGCAGCCCTATAGAAGAAATGAGACTGGCACTGCAGCCTTTCTAGGGCTCTAGCAGCATCCACTTCCTAAACAACATGCCTCTGGAAACCCTATGAACTTTGAGAAACAACGATAATTATAGGAAGGCTCAGGTCTTTTGTTCATAGGATCGCTGTGAGTTGTGATCAACTTGATCGCAATCAACAACAACCTTTACTGAAGCAGATGATCTCATCTTTCTCTTGAAGCGCAGCTGAGGAGTTTGAACAGCCAGCTTCTCAGTTAGCACCTCGGTACTTAACCACTGTGCCACGAGTGCTCCTTATGGAGGGCCCCAGGGTCTAGGAAAAGTTTTATGCAGAAAAGCTGTATTATAGGAAGATTAACCTGACAGAAACCAGTGCAGGGATATTAGGCCCCAATGAAAAGCCAAAAGGGTTAAGGAAACTCCTACTGATCAAAGTGGACACAAACCTTCACAGTTTATAAAGCACTTTCTCATATAACAGCTTGAACTTAACCTTCACAGTTAGGATGAAGGGATAGAAAGAACAATTGGTTAACCATCCAAGACCATAGGAACCCTCATCAAACCGAGAGGAGATGTTACATTTTCAGTTGAGGAAATCACGCGTGGACATCTGCTGCTGTGCTGCTGTGGTCCCCACAGTAACAGTGAATCTTAGCACAAACATCAGATTCCCAGGCCCCACAGTAACAATGAATCTTAGTGCAAACATCAGATTCCCAGGTTGGCCTGGACTCCTGGTGATGGTTCAGAACTGCTGTTAATGTATTTTTTTTATCCTCTCAAAAAGTCTGGCCTTTCATAAACATGTAAAGTGAATAAAAACATACATGCAAAGCAGAATAAATTAACATATAATTTATCATTCTGAACGGAAACTCTTTCAGAGTGGAAAAAGGGGGACGATTAACAATTAAGCCATTCATTGAAATGAAAAATAAACAACCTAAATTTAAAAAAAAAAAATTAAGCCAGGCCAGGCTTAAACCAGGACAGTTCCAGGCAAAGACCATTCAACTTGCAATAATTTAAAATGATAAAGGGAGAAGGCCACCATCAAGAAAACCCCTAAATATCCCTGCTCACATTCTTCTTCCTCTACCTTATATTTAACCATCAGGTTGGGGGAGGGGGGTTCCCCTTGGGGTAATTATGTCCTTTTTTAAGAGCTATTTTTTTTTTAATTTGGCAATTACCTAATTATCCCAGGAGAGCAAGGATGAACCATATATTACAACATTATAGAAGTTAAAGACCCAATTCTAGTTTGGGTAGTAACACTGACTGGACTCTAACCCAGCTGTGTACATCATTTAAACACATTCGGCCTTAATTTTCTCTTCTATAAAAAGTCACCATAGTGAGAGAGGTGTAAGGGAGTTATTTTCCATAAAGAAATTACTTAGGATATTTGCCATGGTTTATCTCCCAAAAAGCAGTGGCTACCAGAAGAAGCCACCTTTTTTTTTTAATTTTTTTTTCTTTAAATTTTTATTTTATTATTTTTTGTGTGTACCATCAAATCGGATCTGACTGGTACAGGAGGATATTGTTTCTCCTTCTCCAGCAGAGCATCTGGTGGATTTGAACTATGTATCTCTGGGATTGCAGGGTAGCTAGAAGCCACCATTTTTTTTTAAATTTTATTACTTTTGTGTGAGTGTACCATCAAATCAGATCTGACTGGTACAGGAGGAGATTGTCCCTCCTTCCCCGGCAGAGCATCTGGTGGATTCGAACCGTGTGCCTCTGGGATTGTAGTTGCAGCTCCTTACCACTAGGCCACCAGAGCTCCCCTAGAAGCCACCATTTTTAAAGTGTTGCATCAGCTTCACAGGTTCCTGCTACCTTCCTTATGGGGGCAGGGGGGTAGGGATCTTCACAGCATTTCCTTAGTTAGATCCAGTTGCAAGAAATAATAAGGTTAATAAGAAAGAGAAAGAAAAACTGCTAATAAAAGATTAACCATGGGGCTTAGAAGTACCTAAGGCCTTCTGCACCTGCTGGGCAAACCTTTCCTCCAGGCATCCTGACATTTAGGGGCTTGGCTTCCAGAGGCTTCTCATTCAATATTCACAAAAGAAATTATGGGATGGAAGCTTGTCAATTCTGGCAACAGAGACTAAACTGTCCAGGCTGCATCACCTGATACAATTAGGTTCTGAGTTGTAGGTCAAATTATCATAAGCAGCTCCCACATGCTTCCTTCCCTCCTGGGAGCATCCCTGCAAACTTCCATGTGCCTTTCTCAGCTACTGCGAGTGATGAATTAAATACAGAAGTCAGAGCTGGCAGATTCAGCCATAGAGTTGCCACTATTTGATCTGCCAGAAACAAACAAGCCTCTCTTGTTACTTGGGTGAAAGCGTGCTTACGCTAACCTTAAATCAAGAGTCACAACTCAAAGCATATTGTTGTTGTTGTGTACTGTTGAATCAGAATCCACTCATAGCTGACCCTCCAGCAGATTTTCAGAGGAGATAACATAGGAAGAGACTGCCCGTCTGTTTCCTGTGGAGCAGCTGGTGTATCTGAACCATGTAACTTTGAATTGACAACACAATTCCTGACCGATGGACTGCCAGAAGACCAAGCACATGTGTCTTGAAGAAGAGTGCTCCTCAGAGACAAGGATGGCAAAGTTTTGTCTCACATGCTTTGAGCTTGTTGCTAGAAGGAAGTACTCCTTGGAAAGGGGCATCATTATTGGCTCTTCCCGGTGCTCGCCCTCAGCCTGCACCCCTGCTGGCTGCTCTTCTGGAACGTGCTCTTCTGGAAGTGACCTCTACACACTCATATCTGTGAATAAACAGGTTTTTGGTTCCAGGTTCTGGCATCAGTGTACCCACTGTTCACTGCCCCATCCCAGCTGTGGGAGGGTGGGTAGCAGAAGACCATTGCTTGCTACAGTTCTAGAAGGGCCACTGTGGACTCTGCCCCTCCATGGGTCACAGCCTGGTGCTGGGCTGGGGATGAGGAGTGGGGCTGTGGGAATGCAGCATCAACCGCAGCAACACTGGGCCCAGCCCTCCCTGAGGGCCTCACATGCACAGGCGGTGAGTCCTAGGGCCAGCCAGGGAGGGCACTACCTGCTCCAGGAGCTCCAGAGGACGAGTCTAGTGGCCATCAGTGGACAGGGATGTTCTGGGTGCCAGGCCAGCTTGGGTTGAACTCAAGGTTAGAGAACACAGAGGGGTAGAGACATGCTTTGGGGCAGAAGAGAATTAGTTTGAGAGTGAGTGAGGACAGAGCTGTCTCAGACTCTTGGTCATACCTGCCTGTGTGGACAGAAGGACCCTGAACAGACGATGCCCTCAGACTTGAGTGTTCTGTGCACAGCTTTACCCAGGAGCCATCTTACTATAGTCACTGTCAAGTCTATCTCATCAAGGTCTTCCTCATTTTGGTTTTTCTCAGTATAACGTCTTTTCAAGGACTGGTTCCTGCTGGAAATATGTCTAAAGTGAGTGAGATTCCATGCCTCCAAAGGGCATTCTGGTTGTGCTTCCTCCAGATTTATTTTGGCTGTCTTTTGGTTATTCAGTACTATCAGTCAAAACTACAATTTAAAGACAACAGTTCACGTAATCCTTATTCATTGCCCAACTTACAGATGGAAATAAAGCATTTGAAAATAAAAAAGGGGGGTATTATGCTAGGAGAGGTGGAGAGTCAGCGAAAGAGAGGAAGACCCTCATCAAGATGTCAGAGATGATGAGAATGGCTCAGAGAGGGAAGGATTCAGATCTGTCATTCAAAAGGTCACTATAAGTTGTATTTGACTCAATGGCACACATAACAACAAACTACCAGAGCTCCCAACACAGTGTATAGGTAAGTACCAATGAGGTTGACTGGGCAGGGAACAAGGGACAATGGCAAATTTTTCAATAGGACAAGTTCTTCCTGAAGGGGAAGTCGTTACTCAGTTCTGGACTCCACAACTTTGTAGAAGTACAGACCTAGTGTTGCCAGAACTTTCTGTTTTTTCAAGAGAAGCCAGAAATTAATCTTTTATGTTTTATCTTCCAACTTACAAATGTGTTCAACTGATTTTTTTTAATTGTATAAATACCATGACCGCCATAGATCTGGATTATGTATCTGTTTCTAAACTTGGAAGAAAACTTAGAGTGTACCAAGTGTTCAACCCCTTCATTTCCCACTAGAGCTCTTGTTTTCCAGATGGGGAAAGTAAATCCCAAAGAGGACTAATGATGTCTGGAAGTCTGGCTGCAGAGTCCCTCCAGAAAGACTCCTTGTTTTTCCTCTCCAGCATCACTCTTCATTCCACCAATGAAAAGGTTGCAGGCATCAGGTCTAATCAAGAAGTCAGCAGACCCAAGTTGGGCTTGCAACAAGCTGAAAACAGCACCAGTGTATCATTCTACTTTGTTAATATCCCTGGATTCTGAACAGTGAATATGAGAGAGTGTGGTAGTATCTTACCAGGCAACTGAGTGGTATTACAGGGCACTGTGGTTCCAAGTTGATTTTCCCCTCACCTGGATCATAGTATGACAGCATTGCCCTTTCACAGAAAGAGGGACTAGCATATTCCCATTGGGGAAGGGGATTGGAACAGTCATCAGTCCAAGACAAGCAAGGTTCACTCAGCAGGAGAAAATTATGTATAAAACTTACATTCTCATAACACTCCCATCAACCTCAGTGGGAGTTGTGCTTACAGGAATCGCCGAATCAGCAGCTGAATAGAGCCTGGAATGAAGCTCAAGTCATAGGTTATTATTAGGATTATACAAGTGCAACTTAACTTGCAAAAGAGTTCTTTTTTTTGTTTGTTTTTAATCCGGTGAAACTTCCCTCTACTGACTCTTAGGGCAGGGTCCACAACAGGACCCTTGTTAGGATCCAAAAAGCAGCACGGGGTTGAAGAAAGTTGGCAGATCACAGAAGTCTGGACGGATGCCAACAAAGTCTAGAAAACATTCTCAGCTCTTTTTTTCCTCTCTATTGGTCCACAAGGTTCAGAATATTCCATTGTTAATGATCAGTGCCGAGGACAGTGCCTGGCATATGTTGATTAGGTGCTGTCAAGCCAAGTATAACTCACAGCACTGCTATGAACAATGGACCAAAACCTTGCCCCATCCTAACCATCCTCGTGATCCCCATCATGCCCAAGGCCCTGGCACAGACACTTAATAAATCTTTAGTGAAAGAATGGAAGAAGGGGTAGATAGGTTCATGTCCCCTGCCAGATTTCTCTAGTTAAATTTCCAACCTAATAAAGCAGGGTTAGGAGCTTTCTTGCCTTCCTTGGAGCGTTCCAAGGCAAGGCCAAGAAATCAGCAAAAAGAGCAGGTTTTGAAGCTGCCTTGGCACAAAGCCATGCCCTTTTCAGCTATGCATGGCTAGAGGTTTGCAGAAGGAGCATATTTGGGCTAGAACACCCCCAGTAGGGAAAGATGACAGCCTCTCCAGGCTTCCATAACTTTTTAATGAGCCTTTCCTTTATGAGAACAAAGGGCTGAAAACACCATACGACTTCTAGTTGCATAGTCTGCAGCAATTTGTATTGCTAACCCAAAAACTGTGCTTCTCCTGTGGTTCAAACCTAAGGAGAGCTCGGAGTAGAAAAACCTATGCCGTTTTCTCTTACTTGATTTATAGCCTCAGGAACCTGTTAGAGGACCACCACGAGTCAGATCGACTTGACAGAAATGAGTTTGCGATCTGAGAATATATTTTGATACAATCAATAGTCAATTCAGAGAAACAACCACTCCTTAAATCCTTTAAAGCCAGGATCTCAGGGAAATGCCTATGGTTTATGAAGAATTGGGCCCATATTTCCCTGGGTCTGTCATTAGCAAAAGTAATGGCCTGTTTGTGATTTTGGAGTTTTTTTTAAGATAATATTTTAATGTATAAAACACACACTCAATGAGATAGATTGATACGTGGCCACCCCAATGAGATTAGAGATGTATATGTGTATCAGATGTATCAGAGATGATACGGATAGCACTGGATAGGATAGGGTTCAGATCTCTCGTTCATAAGGTCACTATGAGTCGTACTCAACTTGATGGCACTTAACAACAATGATGCAAAATTATCCTAATAAAATGTTGGGAGGACAAGGCCTGCTGTCAAAAGAACTACAGGTAAAACAAATGCTGGTTTTTGACTGGTCCAGACATCACATGCTTGCAGCAACCACATAGGTCTAAGCTAATGATCCGAACCACATGCCAGGCACTCTTTTAAAGAACTTCATACAGATGAGGAAGCAAAGGCATGGTGTTGCTGCATTACTTTCTCAAGCTCAAAATTCTTGGCAGAGCTGTGAGGGGCAAGAAATTAAAAATTTGACATCAAAGTTTTTCTTAAGCCTCATTTCATACTGTCTTTGAGAAGAGTCTGCTCTGCTAAGAGTCTGTACAGTCCTGATTTTCCACTTTATATTATTTTGAGCATTTAAATAGTTAGAGCATTTTTCCAAAGAAAAAACATATCTACTTTAATTGCATATTATTTACTTTCTACTGCTCTAGCTTCAAGGTCAAATATGATTCTGAAAAATGTTTACATTAACTGGAAAATCATGCATCAAGTCTATTATTATTCTTGGGAAAAGAGCAATGTGAATTTCCTTATCCCAGTCCAAATTCACAACTCCACATCTTTTTAGGGAACTGAAAGTTCAAGTGGTGAGAAGCCAGTGCCACCTTCTCCTGTTTGGAAAAGCGCAGGAGACCAAATAATCAGGACTCCATTTCTGTCCTAGTGGGAGCTCTGGTAGTGTCATGTTAAAGCAATGGATCACTAATCAAAAGACTAGCAATTTGAACCCACCAGCACTTCCACAGGAGAACAATGTGGCACTCTGCTTTGATAAACATTACCGTTTTGGAAACACTGTAGAGCACTTTCAGGGAGGCTCTGAGTCTTTTCCAACCAAAGACCATGGTCTTTTCAATTATGCATATGAGAGCTATGACTAAGGATGACAGAAGACAAATGGATGCCTTTTAGTTGTGGTTCTGGAGAAGAATACTGAATATCCCATGAACTGCCAAGAGAACAAACAGATATGTCTTGGGAAAAGTGCAGCCAGAGTGCTCCTAGTATGTAAGGATGGCAAAACTTTGCTCATATCCTTTGGGTATGCGGTGAGAAGGGGCTTTAGAAAGGTGGAAGATCAGTGACATTGAGGAAGACCCTTAATGAGATGAATTGACATAGTGACAACAGCAATGGGCTGTTGTGACAATCATAGAGATTATGAGGATGGCACAGGATAGGACAAGGTTCAAATCTGTTGTTCATAGAGTCACTATGAGTCATACTCGACACCACCTAACAGTTGCAAAAATTAGTCATAGTCAATTTGATGGCAATTGGTTTCTCCTATAGGAGGGTCATCTTGGGCAAACTAATATAAGACATGCTTGGTGCAAAGAATGCTGGCTGCAGTAAATGACTTAACGTGACACTGTTAGCCATAGTCTTTGTAACTCTCACCGCATGACTGGTTTGGACAATGCAAATGAATGGTGTAATTAGACAACTTGAAAATAATACCAATAGGGTGCATTACACCATTTTGGTAAGAATATCATGCTAATACAATGTATGGAACCTTATAATGGAGATTAATCCATTTTGCCATCCCTGTAGGCTTAAAATGAACCATTCCAGAGACAGAAAAAAGATCTTACTATCATCAAGAAGAAAGAGTCATGTGTAGAGTACCAATTATCCTTGCACCAAAAACCTTCTTCACCCAAGAGGCAGGTAGAACATAGAAGAAACAGTGAGGTGTAGTGGTAGAGAAACCGTGTCAGCAAAAGCAGCAGAGCCAGGAGGCTGGCACCAAACAGAATCACTTCCTCGCACACAGAGTAAGAAAGCTGAGTACCTTGTGTAGGAGGCTTATTGGTTGAGTAGGATATGCTTCTAGGAACTTGACCTTACAGTTAAAATGCTGTGCAAATCTGTCCTGACAGCAGTGCCTCTTAAGAGTGACTTTGGTTCACTTACATTGGGCATGTTAACAGGAGCCAGTCTGTAGAAACACACATCATGTTCGTAAAAGCTCAGGGTCCGTGAAGGAGAAAATGACCCTCAATGAGATGAACTGACCGAGTGATTATAGCAATGGACTTTTAAGCACAGCAGAGATTGTGAGGATGGCACAGGACTGAGCAGGGTTTTATTCTGGTGTCTATTGGGTTGCTGGTATTGGAGCTGACTCAATAGAACTTTAATAACAGTAGGTTTGCCAACCCAGGGAACTGGAGCTTAGTACCTTCAGACAGGAGACTTACCAGCACAGGTCAGGCCCAAGGTCCAGAGAGAGGCAGACCCTCACAATGGCTCAGGGAAGCTGTCTTGATGGAAGAATTATATCCTGAACATTCCTGATCCTGAATTGTAATCTGGTAGCCTAATGGTAAGAGGTTGTGCTGCAATCCCAAAGGCACACGGTTCAAATCCACCAGCTGCTCCATAGGAAAAGGATGGGCAGTCTCTTTTGGTGAGATTTACTGCCTCTGAAAGCCCACTGGATGGTCAGCTTTGAGTCAGTTCCAACACCATGACACACAATAACAACCTTCCTAACAAACCCCAGAATCTTCAGTATTGTCTAAGTGAGTTCTGTGTGGCCACTGCAACAAATTAACAAACATAGCAGAGAAAGAGAGAGCACCATGGGAGGAACAGTTGGTGTCTGAATTGGTAAAAAGATTGGAGGGTGGAAGCATGTCTCATCTCTGCCTCATAGGGACTAGCTTTGAATGGTTGGTGCTGATGGTGATGCTCTTTCTTCCTCAAGAAGTTAAAGGTCAGACATTGCCTCCACACCATTTTTACACTGAGCAAATAGTGAACTACAGAACCAAGAAAGCATGATTTAGACTCAAGATTACAGAGATGTAAAGGCCCTAAAACAAATCACCAAGTCAGAACCGACATATTGGTACCTAAAAATAGCCAAGAGTCCCCATCTGTCTATGGTAATAAGTCAATGTCTTCATCTGGGCCCACCAGAAATGAGAGAAATTTCCCATTTTTATGAGCTTTCTTAAAAAGACAGCTTGAACTCAAATGTATATGAATAATTGAATGGGAAACCAATCTGATTTCTAAGCTTTCATTCCATGAAAAAAATTAAAATCATTAAAAAGAGATGATGGGCAATCAGAAAAGGATAAAACAGATGAATGAGACCTTCTAAAACTTAGGTCCCTGTGTGCATAAAAAACTTTTTCCAGCAGGGTGTAAAGAAAACCTACAGACTTGGAGAAAGCATTTAGCAATGGCATCTCAGGCAAGGGTCCCAGAATGAAAGTTTACAGAATACTACAGGGCCTCCACAAGAAAAAGGCCCAAGAACAAAATGGGCACAAGACATAGAAAGACTTTACAATGGAAGACTTAGGGATGACTAAACAGCACATGAAGAAAAGCTCAAAATCACTGATAGTCAGAGAGATGGAAATCAAAACAACAATGAGATATCATATCACCCCAGTAGCAAAGTTTAACAGGACAGCAAGCAATAAATGCTGGAGAGGATGTAGAGAGAACGAAACTTTCATGCACTGCTGGTGAGATTGTAAAATGGTACAACTGCTCTGGAAGGCAGTCTGGCATTTTCTCAAAAATCCCATTTGATTGAGCTATTTGACTGCTAGGAATATACCTCCTCAAGGAAAATAGAACTGAGACACAAATAAAGACATGTACATCTATACATGTACACCTACGTTTATAGAATTATTCATAATAACAACAACAAAAAAAAACCCAACATCAAACTCTGGAAAAAGCACAGATGTCCATCAACAAATGAATGGATTAACAAGTGTATTCACACAATGGAATACTATGCCATATTAAGGAACAACGCTTTCATAAAGTAGCACAGATCATCGGGAAGTCTAGAGAGTATTATGCCTAACGAACTAACTTAGTCTCAAAAGGATGAACACTGCATAGGACCATTATCATAAAAATAGAAGGATAATTAGTAAGATGTATAAAAATATCCAAAAGGGGAAGGGGAAGAGATAGAAAGGAGGGAAAGGGGAAAAGGAAGAAATCACCAGGATAGTAGATGGGAGGAGTGAAAAAGAATAGGAAATATCCAATGAGGACATGAAGACATGGAGTAATAAAAGGCATAGATTAGTAGTAATTAATTTTATAAATACAATGATGTGGATGACTATATTAAAGATAATGTGAATGAAAGAGTGTGTGAAACACAATGTATAAAAAAGAAATAATGTATATGGATTCTGTATGCAAATAAATATAAAGTTTTTAAAAATGACATTTTAAAAAAGACCATTAAATAGCTCTAGTGGTCTAGTGCCAAGAAGCTGTGCCGCAATTTCAAAAGCACGTGGTTTGAGGCCACCAGTTGCTCTGTGGGAGAAAGATGGGCAATCTCCTCCTGTGCAACTAACAGTCTCTGAAAACCCACCAAAGAGTCAGCTATGGGTCAGTTCCAACTCTGCAACATACAACAACAATACATACTTCATGAAAGTAAAACCGTATCAACTTTTTTTTTTTTT
>NW_006399756.1:27982365-27991609 GCF_000299155.1 Elephantulus edwardii
ACAGGAGGAGATTGCCCCTCCTTCCCCGGCAGAGCATCTGGTGGATTCGAACCGTGCGCCTCTCGTATCAACTTTTCTCCAGGTGTGTCTCCTATATGTGACATATTAGACATCAAATGAATAAGATATTAATGGAATCGCAATAGGGAATGCACATGGCTTGAAAGATTAGATGAGAGAGAGAGTTTTAGAAAAGAGAGGATATTAAATCTAAAAAAAAGAAAAGAGAGAAGTCTCCTGTAGAATGCATTCTTATTTTTCACAAGGCAAAAAATTCTTTCTCTTAATTCCTTTTGCACTAAGTTCAGGACATTTTCTTTTCCAAAGAACTTCCTCACAGAGTTTTATAGAAATCTTTCATCATCTCAAGTCTGATATTTAAAAAAACTAAACTGTAAGCTCCTTGAAGACAATGACCATGACTTAGACCTTGATGTCATTCCACAAAATTCTCAAGTACAACTAGATGTTTCATTTATTCATTTTTTAAGTTTTCTTTAATTTTTGTTCTTAAGATATATTGATTTAATTGTCCTTAAAATTCTCTATCTTCTTTTTTTTTTTTAAGTACAAAGATTTATTAAAAAGTTAGATGCCAAAAGATGGGACGGACTTTCTTCCTTGGAAACAAAGTATGGAGAAGGCTTCTCTATCTTCTTTAAGTGAGTCTAATCTTTTCCTAAAAGTTTAACCTTTCAAAAAGAAAATGAAAACAAGACCTCTCATTTTCATATCTCCCAAAAACCCTCAAATTCATTGCTGTTGAGTCAGAAACGAGTCACATTTGACCCTCCAGCGAGTTGGCCCACCTTTCTCCAGTGCAGTCACTGGTGGGCTAGAACCACCAGAGTGGTGCAGCTTCTGGGTTAGAAGAATAAGTCCCTATGGGTCATGCCACCAGGGCTCCCTTCACATCCTCCAACTCTTCTTTTAAAAAGGATTACACCTTCTTTTTTATTGTTGTTGTTTGTTTTTTAATTTTTTTGTGAGTATACTGTCAAATCAGATCTGACTGGTACAGGAGGAAATTGTCCCTCCTTTCCCGGCAGAGCATCTGGTGGATTCGAACCGTGAGCTTCTGGGATTGTAGTTGCAGCTCCTTGCCACTAGGCCACCAGAGCTCCCGGATTACACCTTCTGATCCAAGGAGCACTGGTGGCATGCACAGTTGGGCTACTAGCTGAAAGCATGGTGGTCCAAATCCACCAGCTGCATCACAAGGAAAAGAGGGGGCAGACTTCTGCCCTAAAGATTTGCAGCCTCTGAAACCCAGTAGGGATTTGACATTAGAACTGACTTGTCAGCAATGGATTTTACACAAGTCACTATATCTATCAGTCTGCAGTGAAAACAGTGAGCTGAGGCCAAAGAAATGTACTATTTGTTTCTTTCATTCAATTAAAAAAAAGCTGGTTTAAAAAACCAGTTTCCTCACGAACACTCTCAATTTGGCAATCTTCTACCATGATTATTGTTGTGTTGTGTACCGACTCGAGGCTGACCCTCCAGCAGCTTTTCAGAGGCAGAAAACTGCATGGGAGGAGACTGACCATCTTTCTCCTGTGAGCAGCTGGTAGATTCAAACCACATGTCTTTTGGGTAGCAGACCATCTTCCAACTAAGCCACCAGAGCTCCAGGATTAGCTTTGCTTAGAAAGCAACTTTGTTCTTTTGTCTAATGAGACAACATGGCAAAAATGTCAAATGGTATTATCCAGGTCAGAATGAAGATAGATTACTATTCTCCTTCCCTGGCTCCATTCTTTGACCAACCATTAATTTCTAAATCTTACCATTGCTTATTTTATTTCTCAATTCCACATCTGACCACTAAGTGGCACCAGAACAAAAATTTTAAAAGCCCAACATCGCATGGCTTGTTTTTATTTGTGTGTGAATATCTATATATATATATATACCTAATATCCTCTAAACAATTAATCTGACCTTAACATTATCAAGAATATGGTGTTTTCTAGGTATATATTATTTCCTGTGGTCTCTATTTTGGAGATGGCAAGGGTCAAAAAGCATATGTAACTCATTGTTCCGTGTCTGGCCCACTACTGGTTCTGTCTTCCAGGCAGATGTAGACTTAGCAGGTTTTCATTGTAGCACAGCAGCCTCCAGCATTACCAGGGGAACATCTGGACCGGGTATTATTAGGCTCTTCTGCAAGCTGGAATGGATCTGTGATGATATTCTGTCAAAAGACAAACCCCAAACGGGAAGTTAACAGTGTTTTGATGTGTAGTTGATTTTGACTACTTTACCTATGCAGATGACACAACAGGGCTTGCAGAAAGGGAAGAAGACTTAAAGTACTTGCTGTAGAAGATCAGAGACTATAGCTTTCAATATGGATTACATCTCAACATCAAGAAAACAAAAATCTGCCCA
The DNA here is from genome assembly GCF_000299155.1 of Elephantulus edwardii. Taxonomy (NCBI): domain Eukaryota; kingdom Metazoa; phylum Chordata; class Mammalia; order Macroscelidea; family Macroscelididae; genus Elephantulus; species Elephantulus edwardii. Next base: position 27,984,766 of record NW_006399756.1, read on the forward strand.
CTGTCTCATTAGACACAACATCATGACAGGTAGAGAAATTATTGAAGTTGTCAAAGATTTAATTTTCTTTGGATCCACAGTCACCACCCATGGTAGCAGTAGTCAAAGAATCAAAACATATGTTGGGTTAAGGAAATCTGCTGTTAAGGACCTTGCCAAAGTTCTAAAGAACAATGTAATCAGTTTCAAGAGTAAGGTGGGCCTGATCCAAGATATGTTATTTTTACTTTCTTCCTATGCATATGAAAGTTGGACAACATATAAGGAAGAAAAAAAATTTTATGGCTTTGAACTATGGTGTTAGGAAGAGTATCGAAATTTTTCTTTCTTCTCACCAGTTCCTTCCCTATCTAGCAAGAGGAGACAGTGTTATCAATACCACTTGCATGTGAAATCTCCAATCTTAAAAGATTTAAAGGCTTGAAAAAGTAAAAAATAAAAATTAGGCACGTGGACAAGTGGTCCTGTACAGGATTAACATTCTGTGATTCTATAAAAAATGTAAACAAGGAGAAGCAAGCAGTACAGTATGAGCAAATTAGATAGATAATAATAATAAAGAAGAAGAAAGATAGATAGATAGTTATAGATGATATAGAGAACACAACATCAGGAGAATTCATTAATAACTTGAGGTATACAGATGGCATCACCTTATACACTAAAGCTAAGGCAACTTGAAGCACTTACTGTTAAAGAGCCTTCTTTATTAGATACACTTCATTCATAAATGAAATAAAAATCCTCGCAACTGGACTAACAAACGGACATCATGCTAAATGGAGAAAATACTCGGCGCTGTCAAGGATTTTTTTTTTTATGTGGATCTACGAAAGTGCTTTATTGAAGCCGTGGTGAAGGAAACAAGTGACATATTGCAATGCCCAAATCAGCTGCAAAAGACCTCTTATTTAAAATATTAGAAAGCAAAGACGGAGCGAACGCCTAAAAGACAATTATGGCATGTTGTTATTGTTGTTATGTACCTTCGAGTTGGAATTGACTCACAGCTGACCCCCCAGTGGGTTTTTGGAGGAAGTACATCATACAGGAGTTGTTTGCTCATCTTTCTCCCATGGAGCAGCTAGTGGATTTTAACCATGTACCTTTGTGTTGGCCGCACAATTCCTTACCACTCAACCACCTGAGTTCCCTAATTATGGTATAAGACCACTACTATAAAAACACAGATAGAATCAACCTTGGAAGGTTAACAAGGATGGGGATGAAAAGACAAGAGAGTAAAATTAATAAATAGGTAAACTGGATGAAGGAAAAGGCAATATACAATAAGGGTCTGGAATAGATATAGTAGTAAATTAATTGACTATGCAAAGGCATTTGACTGTGTGGACCACAACAAACTGTGGCTAACTCTGAGAAGACTGAGAATCCCAGAACACTTGATCATGCTTATGCAAAACCTATACTTGGACTAGGAGGCAGTCATCAGAACTGAGTAAGGGAACACTGCCTGGTTCAAAATTGGGAAGGGTGTACACCAGGGAAGTGTCCTATCTCCATACCTTATCAATCTATATACAGAGCAGATTATCTGGGAGGCTGGGCTCTGTGAAGAGAAATGTGGCATCAGGATTGGAGGTAGACTGGTCAACAATCTGCGTTATGCAGATGACATAACCCTTCTTGTTAAAACTGAGGAGGACCTGAAGTGCTTGCTACAGAATGTTAAGGACTGAAGCCTTCAATATGGATTGAATCTCAGTTGCAAGAAAACAAAGATTCTCACCACTGGGCCGATTAGCAGCATCATGATGGATGGTGATGAGACTGAGATTGTAAACAGTTTTCATTTGCTTGGCTCCACAATCAACACTCTTAGCACCAGCAGCCAGGAAATTAAAAGACGTATTGCATTGGGAAAGTCTGCTGTCAGAGACCTCTCCAAAACAATGATGTCAGTCTGGAGACGTAGGTGCATGTGATACAGGCCATAGTTTGCAATTACTTGCTATGCATCAAAGAGCTGGACAATGACTAGAGATGATAGGAGAATTGATGCCTTTGAGTTGTGTTAATTGGAGAAGAGTGTTGAATATACCATGGACTGCTAAAAGAATGAACAGGTTCATCCTGGAGAGGGTTAACCAGGCTGCTCTTTGGAGGCAAGGATTCTGAAGCTTCATCTGACATACTTTGGACATGTTGCAAGGAGGGACTAGTCCTTGGAGAGGGGCGTCATGCTTGGGAGGGTAGAGGGACAGCGCAGAAGAGAAAGACCCTCAATGAGACTGAGTCAGTGACTGAGGTAATGAGGGTAGGTGTTTCAGAGGCAATAACATAGGCACAGAATAGAACAGGGTTTAGGACTGTTGTAGGTCAGGGTCACTATAAATAGTAGGCGCCTTGACAGCACGTAACAACAATAATGATATTACAACAAATAATGTTCTAAAACAAAGTGTCTATGAACTATTCAATTAAAAACCAGAGTGCTTTGTAAACATTCACTCAAATAAGAACAAAAGCAAAGAAATCACTCTGTGGAGTAATGTGAGCCTGACCAAACCATGCTCTGGTGGCCTAGTGGTAAGAAGCTGTGCTGCAATCCCAAAGGTACACAGTTTGAATTCACTAGCTGCTCCCCAGGAGAAGGATGATTAATCTCCTTCTATGCAGCAATTTACTGCCTCTGAAAACCTGCTGCAGGGTTGGCTATGGGTTGCTTCCAACTCAATGGCACACAACAATAATAACATGTAAAAGCCGGACAACAAATAAGGAAAACTGGACATCAATTCTTTGAATTGTGGTGTTGGCAAAGAATAGTGAATGTACCGTGGAATGCCAGAACAACAAACAAATTTGGTTTGGAAGACATAAAGCTGGAGTCCTCTTTAGAAGAAAGAATGCTGCCTTTGACCATGTTATCAGGAGAAACAGGATGTCATGCTTGATAAAGAGTGGAATACCCTCAACCAAATGGATTGTCACAGTGATTGCAACAAGAGACTCAAGACAGCAATGACTGTGAGACTGGCCCAAGACGAGATAGTGGGTCATCTGTTCTATATGAGTCAGGACTGACGGACAGCAGCCAACAGTACAGCATACTGATTAAGTGTATCAGCTCTAGAATCAGATGTGAGTTAACAGTCACCACGTCCTAGCTGTGTAACCTTGGATGAGGACATTAACCTGAGTTGGGTTTCTTCATGTGCCAAGTGAGGGCTTTAACAATTGTTGTAAGCCTTGAATGACATGTAAGTGCCATGAAAATATTACCTGTTCAACAATGGTGGTGACTGTTAGCTGCTGCTTCATCAACTCCTGACTCATGGCATTTCCACATATAGACGGATCAGAGCATTGAGATTTACAGGGTTTACATGAGTTGATTTTCAGAACTAAATTGCCAGGCCTTACTTCCTAGTCTATCTGAGGTTGGAAGCTCCTCTAAAGTCTGTGAGTATCATGTTGTTATTGTTGTCAGGTGCTGTTGACACAACTTTGACTTATAGCAACCATATAAATGATGGATTTGAACCCTGTCCTATCCTGTGCCAATCTCATCATCTCTGCCACACTTGAGCCAATTGTTACAGTCACTGTGCTGACCTGTCTCATTGAGGATTTTCCCTTCCTTTGCTACCCCTTGACTTTCCTGAACTTCATGCGCTTTCCTAAGGACTGGCCCCTTCTAACAACATGCTCAAAGTGTGTGAAACAAAGTTTCACAACACCCTTCTCTCTAAGGAGTATTCTGGTTGCACCCTCTCTGAGACATATTTGGATTTTTCTTGACAGTCCATGAGATATTTAGTACTCTTCTCCAAAAGCACAAGTTAATGACATCAATTCCTCTGTTACCTTTTTCACTGTCCAACTCTCAGATGCATAGCAAGTAATTGAAAAGATTATGGCTTGCATCTTATTTAAACTGACATGCTTGCTCTTCTGTACTTTGGAGAGGTTCTTGACTTCAGAATTTCCCAATGCAATATGTCTTTTGATTTCCTGACTGCTGGCACCAAGAATGTTGACTGTGGATCAGAGTAAGATGAAATCACTGACAATTTCTATCTTTTCTTCATCTATCATGTTGTTGCCTTTTGTTTTCTTGATGTTGAGATTTAATCCATATTGAAGGCTGTAGTCTTTGATCTTCTGGAGCAATTGTTTCAGGCCCTCCTCACTTTCAGCAAGCAAGGTTATATCATCTTTATAACACAGGTTGTTCATGAGTCTTCCTCTGATCCTGATGCCACATTCTTCTTCATAAAGTCTGGCTTCTCAAATTATTTTCTCAGCATACATATTGAATAGGTATGGAGAAAGGATACAGCCCTGGTGCACATCTTTATTTTAAACCATGACATGTTCCTTGTTCTGTTCAGGCAACAGCTTCTTGGATGAGGTTCACATGTCGCCAGAGCTCAATTAAGTGTTCTGGGATTCCGAACCTTCTCAGTGTTACCCAGAATTTGTTATGATCCACAAAGTGAAATGACTCTGCACAGTCAATAAAATTTAAGTAGCTATCCTTCTGGTGCTCTCTGCTTTTAGCTAAATTCTGTGTGGCAGGAGCAATGATATCCCTAATGCGATGGCCTCTTCTAAATCCAGACTTACTCTGACATTTCTCTGGTAATATACTGTTCCAGCCATTTTTTAATAATCTTCAGCAAGATTTTGTTTACATATGCTATTAATGACATTGTTCGAAAATTTCCACATTCTGTTGGATCAATTTTGGGGGGAATGGGAATAAATACAAATATTCTCCAGTCTGCTGGCCAGGTAGCTGTCTTCCACATATTCCAAAATACAACCTGGTGAGCACATCGAGGGCTACAAGATGGTAATGGCTGCATACAATGGGCATTGTCAGAAATCAAACTTGGGTCACTTGCATAGAAGGCAAAAATTCTACCACCCAACTACCAATGCTCCTCAGCACAAGTTAGTTCCTATTTATATCTACTATTGTAATTGGTGTTGGACCTTTCTCTGTGTCTTAGGTCTAAAACAAATTACAGTAGTAAATATGACTACTACTACTGTTAGCTGAAGCAAGACAATGCATAACACAAATCTATACTGGCATCAACTCATATGCAGCAGGGTTTCAATGATACAATTTTTACTAGCAAAATATAATCGCCTCTCAGGAATAAAAGAGAGCTCTCAAAAAAAGTGTTCAGGGAGCTCTGGTGGCCTAGTGGCAAGAAGCGGCACTGCAATCCCAGAGGTTCATGGTTCAAATCCACCAGATGCTCTGCCAGAGAAGGAGGGACAATCCCCTCCTGTACCAGTCAGATCTGATTTGACGGTACACACAAATAATAAAAATTTTTTAAAAAATTTTTTAAAAAGTGTTCATTGAGCTAATCTGTAGGGTTTATCATAATAGTTGTCCATGAAAAAGATAAGCATGTACATCCCTCCACCCCAAGAACCCAAGGTTGTATTTCTAGGACACACAGCTGTTCTGTTATTAATAAATAAATAAATCTTCTTTCAATGTCAATTATTCTCATTCCAAAAACGTAAAATTAATCTTAAGATACTGGCACATCTGCAGGCTGAAAGGGGTACAGCAGAATTTAAAAGAGGCTTTATAAGCCAGTTCAAATATACAGAATGTTAACATTCACAGCTGAGGTGAAGAATCCCCTTGCAATTGGCTGCATTCATATGAAAACAAGAAGAGCTACACTAGCAGTCTTCTGCATAACATACTCATTTGCTTAACTACATGTTATATTTTTTTTAATTGTGGCAAAGTGCATATAATAAAATATGTGAACCACTGTTAGGTCTCTGATTCCTAGTTTATAGGCCAACTCCTGTTGTGGCTGAAGGAAAGACCACTTTAATATGGAAGCACATTCTTCTGATAGTTTGGTTTTTTGGTTTTTTGAAAAAATTTTTATTTTATTTCATTATTTTTTGTGTGTACTGTCAAATCAGATCTGACTGATACAGGAGGAGATTGTTCCTCCTTCTCCAGCAGAACATCTGGGGGATTCGAACCATGTACCTCTGAAATTGCAGTGCAGCTTCTTGCCACTAGGCCACCAGAGCTCACCTCTTCTGATAGTTTTTATAGCCTATACTCAGGAAACTAGGTAACAGGAAAACTGGACTGAAGACAACTCACTTCAAAACAAACACTGGTAAAACTAACTAACTAACTAACTAACTAACATACACTAGTTCTTCCCAGAAAGGGAACCAATAAACTTCCAAGGATTTAAAACTATCACTATCGGCAAGAATCTGTGCTGCAATCCCAAGGTGCACAGTTCAATTCCACTAGATACTCCACTGGAGAAGGAGGGGCAATCTCCTCCTGTCCCAATTGGAGCTGAGTTGACGGCACTCAACAAACAAACAAAAAACAAAAACCCTATCAGTATCATCTTTGCAGAATGTCTATCATGAATTGAAATAAGTCTAATAGTGACATACTTTTTAAAAAAAAATCACATTTCCACATGCTTTGGATCCACCAGATTCTCCCTCTTGTGCCAGTCAGATCCGACTCGATGGCACACAACAAGTAAAAAGGAAAGAAAAGAAAAAGATAAGGTCACATTTCTCTACCAAATATATATGTATAAATGCATATATTTACATGTTGCTGTTGTTGTTGATTGCCTTCGAGTCAAGCATGACTCACAGTGACTCTATGAACAAACCTCTACAACTACCAACATATATCATAGAATTTCCTGAGGGTTGTTGTTTAGGAAGTGGGTGACACTCCTGCTTTCAAATATATGGGAATCCCAGAACACTTGATCGTTCTAATGCGAAACTTATACTTGGACCAGGAGGCAGTCGTCAGAACAGAGCAAGGGAACACTGCATGGTTCAA
>NW_006399756.1:27993014-27994378 GCF_000299155.1 Elephantulus edwardii
AACTGCTGAGTAATAAAGAACACAATAAAACAAAGGAATTAAATAACTTTTTAACTCCAGAATTGCCTTGTATAGTTAGGATGAGTTTGATACATGTTGGTACAACTGCCCAGACAAGAATGTATTGGGTTTGAGGCCCTGGGAGTCAAAAGCTTTCTAAGTAAACTTTATTTTTAAACACTGCTTATGAGCTAACAAAAAGATGGAGGACAGGCACAAAAGTTACTGAACCAATTGATGAATCCACAATCACTGCAAAATATAAACAGCAGAAAGGAAAAATACATGGAAAAGGGTTATAGAATTTCTGAGGCTGAGAATGAGCAAAGAATCCTACAAAGATGGTCTGAATTTAAAACCCCTACAATATAGTCCAAGCAACTAAGAATTTTAATAAATAAAAGTCCATAATTATAATTGCTTATATTTTGAACGTGTATCTTATATTCCAGGCATTGAGTTAAGTATCTTATGCATATAATCTTGTTTAATCCTAATAACTAAGCACAAAAAGTTATCTCCTCTTTACAAAGCATTACAAGTAAGTGACAGACCCAAGATCTGAACCTACAACTTCTGACTATAAGACCTGTGAACTTACCACAACAAGATAAAGGTAAATAATCCAATAGAAAAATGGGCACAGAATATGAACAGACACTTCACTAAAGAAGACATTCAGACGGCTAACAAGCACATGAAGAAATGTTCAAAATCCCTTGCTCGAAGAGAGATGCAAATCAAAACAACTATGAAATATCATCTCACCCCAGTCAGAATAGCAAAACTTAACAGAACAGCAAGCAACAAATGCTGGTGAGGTTGGGGAGAAACTGGAACCTTTATTCACTGTTGGTGGGAGTGTAAAATGGTGCAACCACTGTGGAAGGCGGTATGGCGCTTTCTCAAAAAGTTGCAAATAGAGATACCATTTGACCCAGCAATTCCACTACTGGGAATATACCCCGAAGAGACCATAAGTGACATTCAAGCAGATATATGCACAACCATGTTTATTGCAGCTTTGATCACAATAGCAAGGAGTTGGAAAAAACCTAAGTGCCCGTCAACAAACGAATGGATAAAGTTGTAGTAGATTCACACAATGGAATACTATGCTGCATTGAAAAACAAGGAACTCTTGCAATATTATTCAAAATGGTTGACTCTGGAAAACATTATGCTGAGTAAAATATCCCAGTCACAAAATGACAAATATTGCATGGTGCCACTGTTGTAAAACAGGACTGACCTTGGAGTTGGGGATCGACTGAGTAAGATGGGTTCAATAATGTATACTGCACTGAAACAGAGGAGGGAGAAAACTGTTTAAAAGAGATATGTGATTAGGTATTTCTGTCATG
>NW_006399756.1:27998299-28013456 GCF_000299155.1 Elephantulus edwardii
TAGTCTACGTGTTTCCTATTGCCAAAGGGGCCCATTAGAGTAATGAGAGAAGATCTTCTCCCTGAAACCTACAGCGTCCCTTTTCAGCATGAAGTAGCTAAGAGAATGTGCCGTCCCCTTTTCCTTATGAATCAGGGTGAAGTCTCTCCCTGGGAGGAGTAATATTGGGAATGGCAAAGGACACACTGACAAAGGAGATTAATCAGAACTGGCTTTAACAAGCACTGTGGCAATGGGACAATTAAAACAGACTTTTGGGGGGCAAAAAAAGAGGAACGAACTGGGAGGGATAGAGAAAATAGTGCAACAATGAATGAATGGAAATCCAAAATCTCTGTAAATGTTCATTAAAATTAATAAAATTTAATTTTAAAAAAGGGAAAAAAGATGATTTATAACAGCATACTATAGGGCACAAAGCAAAAATAGACAAGAGACAAGGAGAAAGAGAGATAATAATATTATGTCATAACTCTCTCCCTATTTTACAGAGTAACTATGGGAGATTGCATGACATAAATTGCAGGAAAATGCTTCAGAAAGTACATCAATATTCTCCTCTCCAAAACAATTCTAAATATGAACATAAAATGTTTTAGAAAATAATCATTTTCAGAGACTAGTGAAAAGCTAGCTAAAACAGATATTTAAGAATGTAGGATAAAAAAAATAGCACTTCAAAACAGTAGAGAAATGACAATTGTTAATAAATGAAATAGGAAAGCTTTAAGTAATTCATATTTAGGAAAAAATAGTCACTCTTAGCTCAACATTATTTGTGTGTGTGTGTGTGTGTGTGTGTGTGTACTGTCAAATTGGATCTGACTGGTACAAGAGATTGCCCCTTCTTCTCCAGCAGAGCATCTGGTGGATTTGAACCACGCAACTCTGGTGCAGCTTCTTGCCACTAGGCCACCAGAGCTCTCTTTCAACATTTATTCTTTAAAAATAAAACACCAAGAGGCTTAAGATTTTAACATGAAAATGAAGGCTGAAAGTATTAGAAAAATTTTCATGACCTTGGATTTGGCAACGGTTTCTTAGAAATTACCCCAGAAGTATAAAGAGTAAAAAGATAAATTGGACATCATGAACATGAAAAGACTTTGTGCGTCAAAGGACACTAAGAAGATGAAGGGGATGTAGAAAATGAATACATACACAAGCTCTTCTTAAGATGAATGAAGGAGAAAATATTTCACAAAGTGAATGAATAAATGGATGGTCAGACATTGTGTGTATGTGTGTGTTAGAATTAATGTTATAGAACAAAATACATTACTTCAATTAAAAATATCTCTCAATATGCTTTGTAAACTTTCACTGAAATCACACACATAAAAAAAAGAAGGAAAGTAAAAGTAAAATGCATACAATGAGGACAAACCCCTGTCAATTAAAACCCTTGAGAAGGCTCTAGTGTGGGCAGTGTGTAAAGCACGTCACAACTAAAGAACTGGAAGACGAACAACCCAACTGTCATGTCACTGACATGTACACATAAAAAAGGTTGAAATGGCAAATGTTTAAGTATATTTTTATCATAATTTTTAAAATGGATTTATTTTTAAATTATTGTTGTTATGGGCCATTGAGTCGCTTACAACTCATAGCGACCCTACGTACAAGAGCCCTAAACACCATTCTATCCTGTGCCAACCTTGCCGTCTCAAACACACTCATTCCCACCACTCCACTCACAGAATCAATCCATTATTAACTTTTTTATTATTTAAATGTTCCAAACAATGTCTTTAAGGCCTGAAAAAAGAACGTGAACATGAGAAAATGTAAACGTTATCAGTCATTGTTTGTTGTTGGCTTCTATAGAGTCAGACCAACCCAAAGCTGATCCTCCAGTGGGTTTTGAGAGGTGGTAAATCACACACATAGCAGTTAATTGCCCGTCTTTCTCCCTCAGAGCAGTTAGTGGGGTTTTTTGGTGTTTTTGTTTTGTGGTGTTTTTTTTTTAATTTTTATTGTATTATTTTTATGTGTACCATCAAATCAGATCTGACTGGTACAGGAGGAGATTGACCCCTCCCTCTCCAGCAGAGCATCTGGTGGATTTGAACCGCATACCTCTGGGACTGCAGTGCAGCATCTTACCACTAGGCCACCAGAGCTCCCCAGTTAGTGGTTTTAAACTGCACACCATTTCACACCACTAGACTAGCTATGTAATTCTTTTTTAATAATAAAGGAAAATAAATGTTGATCAGGCTATGGAAAAATGAAACTCTCATTCATTGTTGGTAGGACTGTAAAATGGTACAGCCTCTGTGCAATATAGTTTGGTATCTCCTCAAAAATGTAAACACAGCAGTCCATGATATGTTCAATACTCTTCTCCACCACCATAACTTGAAGGCATCAATTCTTCTCCTGTATCATCTTGGTCATTGTGTAGCTCTTTGATGCAGAGTAAGTAATTGTGAAGACCATAGCTTGGATCAGGAATACCTTAGTCTCTAGATTAACATCCTTGCTCCTCAGAACTCTGGATATTTCCCTGCCTTTCCAAATACAATTAATATTTTTAAACTTCCTGACTACTGGCACCAAGAGCGTTGATTGTGGAACCAAGCAAGCTTAAGATGTTAACATATCTCAATCTCTTTTCCATCTGTCATGGTGTTGCTAATTGTCCCAGTGGTAATTGGTTTTCTTAGGTTGTTTCAATCCATATTGAAGGCTACAGTACTCAACTAACTGGGAGAAAAAAATAAAAGAGGGAAAAACGGTTGCTAGAAGCACAAATTCTCATTTCATCTATTTTCATGTAGGCAAGAAGGAAACTGAGGTCTAGACTCAGGTCACCAGCTCGTGAGCTGAAGTAAAAGGACAATAAAAAAAAAAAGTAAACACAGATTTCCTATCTCTCATCCACTGCGGTCTAGTCAGTCGCTCTAACTTAGAAAGGTTTCTGAGGTTATAAATTGCAATGGGAGGCGACTGCCCATCTTTCTCCCACGTAGCCCCAGGTGGGTTTGCACTGCCAGAGATGTGAGGCTTAACCATGCTAAAGACTGCTACATGCTACAGACTACACCACCAGAGCACCTCAGAGCTACCGTACAGACTCTCTTACTCATTGCTAGTTGAGTCAGAACCAACTCCTAGCTGACCTTACAGCAGGGTTCCAAGGCTATAAATCACAAGGGAGGAGATTGTCCATCTTCCTCGCCTCTGATGGTGGATCTGAACTGCCAAAGAGGTTTAAAATTTAGGTTTAGCAGAATCACTCCCTACAGAGCATGTCATCAGAGCTCCCTGCAGAATTACTGTATGACCTTAGAGAACAGAAATTGTTCTTCAAACAAAAACTTGTACACATTGCTCATAGTAGCATTATTCCTAACAGCTCAGAAATGTAAGCAATCCAAACATTCAGCTGATAAAACTGACAAATTGTGGTATGACTATATAATGGAATACTATTCAATCATAATAAGATATAAAGTACCAAACATGCTACAATAGGGTTAAGTCTTGAAAACATTCTAAGAGAAGTAAGCCATATAAAAAGGCCACATACAGCATGATTCCTTTTATATCCAGAAATAGCCAGAATAAGCAAATCCACAGATATAGAATGACGGTGGTTCCCAAAGGTTGACTGAAGGAGAATATAAAGTGTAACTGCTTAAAAGGTATAGAGTTCTCACTCGAGGAAATAGAAATTTTTAATAAAAATGGTCTAGAATTTAAAAAAATGGTCTAGAATTAAATAAAGATAATAATTTAAAAACACAGTATATGTACTAAAAGCCATTGAATTCAATGCTTTATAAAGGTTAAAATGGTAAATTTTATGTCAAGAAAAAAAGTACTAAAAGGAAATACAAATTTATAATGTCAACAAGTAGAAAGTCTTTCTGAGCATAATATTAAAAATAGAAACATTAAAATAAATTAATATATTAAAATTTAGCAGTATATATTTTTAAAAAGCAATTACTCTCAAGGGGGAGGAAATATTTGCAAAATGACATAGACAATATTTTAAAAAGGCATTTTTATTAAAAAAAGTTGCATTTTAATTTTACCTTCAGTTGAATTCTTTTAAAACTTCATCCTCATTGAAACAGATAAGGGAGAGAATAATTTAAAAGCAATATATGATTGGGTATTATGGTTATGACAAGAGTCCAGAATGAAGGTTGCATAATGGAGTGTACTCGGGGCGGGGGGACTGTATACCAATGATGGAATTTTTCTTTTACTTCAAAGAGAAGAGCAAACTGGGGGGAGGTGTGGGCAGGTAGAAAAATGCAACAATGAATGAATGGAAATCTAAAATATCTGTAAATGTTCATTAAAATTAATAAAATAAAATTTAAAACAAAACAACTTTATCCTACAAGATGATCCTAACTGTTCACAAAACTGATATAACTGTGTGGACTAACAAAATCAAGCAAACCGAAAATAAAGACTGCAATGAAACAAAAACTAGGTTTTAGAAATAGCTTGTATATTTTTAAATGCTTTACATTCATAGCAACTTTAACCTGAAGGGAGTTTTTAGTCTTTCAGGATAAAAGAAAGTATAAGATATATGCATTTTAGGGGGGTGGGAATCAATGGAATGGGACAGACCTGAGATGCATGGCATGTTATAACAATTCTAAACATACCATGAAAGAACATAAGCATTTTACAAAGGCTACTGCACACTTTAGTGGAAAATGGCTGAACTAACTAAATAGAAAGCTTATCATAGATAATGTAAGTATACACGGTCAATAAACATATGATATAAAAAGAAATGATCCATAAATATACCAAAAATGTTCAACAGCTTCAAAGTAAAACAACAAATCTGGCTTTTATCTATCAAACAAACAGAAAAATGTAATGCCTATGAACAGGGAAAAGGTATTTTCATGTGTTACAGGTAGGTATGCAGATTTCCACAATCTTTCTGGAGTTCAATTTAATTAAAAGATTTAAAAATACATGTGTATAACAGACATCTTAAAATCTATACTGTCCACAAAGGTTCATCAAAAGTTAAAATTAACTCTATAGCAACTAAGGATAAGACCCTTTGAGAATCTAGAGAAAATAATAGCACATTTCTCAAGAAGAGTGAGCATGACCCCCGGCTGGTTTTATGCAGCAGTTAATCACCCAGAAGGAGATTGCCCATCCTTCTTCCGCGTATATACGGATATACACTCATTTTTTCACATAATTTAAAGGGCTCCTGGATGCATTAGAGTCCATAGATATATTAAATTGGAAATTTATTGCCAGGATTGAAAAAAGGAACCCACAAAACCAAAACCAATTCTAATAATTTTATAGATACCCATTTTTAAATATGTGTGTGTGTGTGTGGCTAAAGAAATCATGGAACATTCACACAAAAAAGTATTATGCATTATTCAAAAAATGATCAAGAATTCATTGCACATCCAAAAACTTCTCCACCAGAGTAAAAAGGGAAGTCAAAGACTTGGAAAAAGTATTTGGTAATGACATATCAGATAAGGGACTTATATCCAGAATTTATAAAATACTTGAGCACCACAACAAGATAAAGGTAAATAATCCAATAGAAAAATGGGCACAGGATATGAACAGACACTTCACCAAAGAAGACATTCAGACAGCCAACAAGCACATGAAGAAATGTTCAAAATCCCTAGCTCTAAGAGGAATGCAAATCAAAACAACTATGAGATATCATCTCACCCCAGTCAGAATAGCAAAATTTAACAGAACAGCAAGCAACAAATGCTGGCGAGGTTGTGGAGAAATTGGAACCCTTATTCACTGTTGGTGGGAGTGTAAAATGGTGCAACCACTGTGGAAGGCAGTATGGCACTTTCTCAAAAAGTTGCAAATAGAGATACCATTTGACCCAGCAATTCCACTACTGGGAATATACCCCAAAGAGACAATAACTGACATCCAAGCAGATATATGCACACCCATGTTTATCGCAGCTTTGCTCACAACAGCAAGGAGTTGGAAACAACCTAAGTGCCCATCAACAAACGAATGGATAGAGAAGCTGTGGTATATTCACACAGTGGGATACTATGCTGCACTGAAAAATAAGGGACTCATGCAGTATTATTCAAAATGGGTGACTCTGGAGGACATTATGCTGAGTGAAGTACCTCAGTCACAAAAGGACAAATACTACATGGGTCCAATGTTGTAAAGCAGGACTGACCTCGGGGTTGGGAGGAGACTGAGAAGGATGGGTTCAATGATGTACACTGATTGAAACAGATGAGGGAAAAAACTGTTGAAGAGGAAAAATTATTAGGTATTTTTGTCATAACAGGAGTCCAGAGTGAAGGCTGTATAGTGGAGTAGACCTGGGGGGAGGGACTGTAAAACAATGAAAGAATTTTTCTTTTACTTTTCCAAGAAGGTAGTATACTAGGTGGGAGGGTTGGGAGGAGAGAAAAGTGCAACAATGAATTCTCTGTAAATTTTCAATGAAATTAATAATGAATTTTAAAAAAGAATACTTAAAAAAATAATTCATTAAATACTGCACAACATGGATGAATCTAAAACAAATTATGCTGAGTGACCTAAGTCAGTTACAAAAGGACAATTATGGTATAAGCCTCGCTCTGACAGGAGCTTTGGGGGCCTCCTGGCAAAGAAGCTGCACTGCCGTTCAAATCCGCCAGATGCTCTGCTGGAGATGGAGGGGCAACCTCTTCCTGTGCCAGTCAGATCTGATTCAATGGTACACAACAAGAAAGGAAAAAAATATAGACAGACTAGCTCTGGTGGCCTAGTGGGTACAGAGTTACACTGCCAACCCTAGGGAAAGGGCATCTGAATCCTCCAGCTGATCTTCAGAAGAGAAATGGTTCACTTCCTCCCATGTGATTTATAGCCTCTGAAAACCTGCTGAAGGTTCGGCTGAGTCGGACTCAATGGTAGTAAGCTGGCTTTTATTTAATGAGAACTCCGATGGCCTAGTGGGTAAGGAGTTGTGTTCCCAACACAAATGTAAATTTACATCTACTAACTGCTCTGAGAGAGGAAGAGGGGCCATCTCCTCCTGCGTGTTTATTTATAGCCTCTGAAAGCTTACTGGAGGGTCAGCTATGAATCAGATCCAACTCGACAGCAATGAGTCAATCATTATCAAAAGCTAAAGAAAGGTTTATACCCAGATCAATCTTAAAGGGGTGACAGGGAGGGAAAGGGGAATAAAAAGTAACAAAGAGATAAGCTGAGCAAAAGGAAAAAGTCGACAATAAGGAACTGAGCAGACGTAATTAATTCATTGCAATGGCAATTAATATTATAAAACAATATATCTATGAATGTATGATAAATCAAGAGGAATTATACTCACGCAAAATAAAATAATTTTTTAGTCTTTTTTTCCTCCCTTTTCTTAATGGATGCATGAATAACTTTCTTCTTTTTTCATTATTAATTTTTTTATTATTTTGTGTGCGTGTACCGTCAAATCAGATCTGACTGGTACAGGAGGATATTGCGCCTCCTTCTCTAGCAGAGCATCTGGTGGATTCAAATCGTGTTCCTCTGGGATTGCAGTGCAGTTTCTTGCCACTAAGCCACCAGAGCTCCCCTTAACTTTTTTTTTTAAAGCAATTTTTTGCCTTGTACCTTTTTCTTTAATTTTTATTTTATTTTATTATTTTTGTGTGAGTGTACCATCAAATCAGATCTGACTGGTACAGGAGGAGATTGTCCCTCCTTCCCCAGCAGAGCATCTGGTGGATTTGAACCGTGCGCAGCTGGGATTGTAGTTGCAGCTCCTTACCACTATGCCACCAGAGCTCCCCTCATTATTAACTTTTTATAGTGATAATACTAGGGAGCTCTGGGGGCCTAGTGGAAATAATCTGTGCTGCAATTCCGAAAGCATGCAGTTTGAACCTGCCAGCTGCTGAGTGAGAGAAGGATGGGCAATCTCCTCTTGTGCAATTAACTGCCTCTGAAAACCAGATGGAACTATGGTCGGTTCAAACTCGATAGTACACAACAACATATATTAAAAATGCCCATTTTTCTACAACCAGGAGAGGATAAAATAGATGAATGAGACGTTCTAAGAATCAAATCCCCATGCACATCCAAAAACTTCCCCAACAGGGTAAAAAGGGAAGCCACCGACTGGGAAAAAAATATCTGGCAATGACTTATCTGATAAGGGACTTAGATCTAGAATTTATAGAATATTCAAGCACCACAAGATTAAGGTAAATAATCCAATTGCAAAATGGGCACAGGATATGAACAAACACTTCACCAAAGAAGACATTCAGATGGCAAACACATGAAGAAGTGTTCAAAATCCCTAGCTCTAAGAAAGATGCAAATCAAAACAACTATGAGATATCATCTCACCCCAGTAACAATAGCAAAATTCAACAGAGCAGCAAACAAATGCTGGTGAGGTTGTGAAGAAACTGGAACCCTTATTGACTGTTGGTAGGAGTGTAAAATGGTACAACCACTATGGAAGGCAGTATGACACTTTCTCAAAAAGTTGGAAATAGAAATACCATTTGACCCAGCAATTCCACTAGTGGGAATATACCCTAAAGAAACTGCCACCCAAGTAGATATATGCATACCCATGTTTATTGCAGCTTTGTTCACAATAGCAGAGTTGAAAACAACCATCAACAAACAAATGGATAGGGAAGCTGTGGTATATTCACACAATGGAATACTATGCTGCATTGAAAAACAAGGGACTCATGCAATATTATTCAAAATGAGTGACCCTGGAGGACATTATGCTGAGTAAAATATCTCAGTCACAAAAGGAGAAATACTGCATAGTGGGGGTTGGGGTGAACCTATGAAAAGAGGAGGGAAATAATGTGTATATACTGTACTGAAACAGATGCGAGAGAGAGAGAGAGAGAGAGAGAGAGAGAGAGAGGGAGAGGGAGAGGGAGAGAGAACTATTTAAAAGGAATATATGATTAGGTATTATTTTCATAACAAGATTCCAGAAAAAGAAATGCATACTAAAATGGACTGTATACCAATGAAAGAATTTTTCTTTTTTTCTTTTCAAAAAGAAAAACAAACTGGGGAGAGGGGTCAGCAGGGAGGAAAATGTGCAACAATGAATGAAGAAGAAAAAAACTAAATGGGAAGAATATGCTGTAAAAAATAAATAAAAAGGTTAAAAAATGCTCTAATAATTTTTAATTTTTAAATAATTTTTAAAGGAATGATTTAGTGGCATTAATGACATTCACAAATGTAACAGTGAAGAACCACCACCAGTCAGCATGATAATTTTTGAAACAATTCTATAAAACATAGAACTGAAAGTCAGCAAACCTTAGATTTGAAAGCAGAACAATTTCCAGATGGTGGCAGGCCCTCTCCAATTGTTCTGATCAGGAAAGCTGGCGCAAATCGTGAATTCTTCAAGACAGCTGCTGTTTCTCCATCTACGTCAACAGTATCACCTTCCTGGACAGTAATATGAAAAAACATTTATTAAGAGATGCCAATTTCATCTCAACAGAACAAAAATGTCCACAAGTTTACTAAAGACTGACATTTCAGAATAAAAGACAAAACTTTTAGACATAGTACACTCTCATGTTCAGATGCTACTTTGAATTTCAGGCCTATTTCCTGTTAGAATTAATCATTTTGTCTTCCTTTGATGGCAACTTTGAGGGAAAAATCATTACTGCAGTGTCTAATCTCTGCTCGGGAGTTGTTGGATTGCATAAGCACTCAACCTCTACCCAGAGGCCCCTCAGAAAACAGGCCTGGAGATCTGCTTTCAAGCCTTGAAAACACCATGGAGTGGTGCTACTCTGCAGACAAGGGGCCCACTATGAGTTGGAATCTACTAAAAAAGAACTTTCCACCTCACTTTAAAAAACATGTCCTCAAAAAAAAAAATCTGAAAAAAAAAAAACATGTCCTCAAGCGAACTAGTCAATATCTGAGAAGTAGGAAGCAATATGAGGTCCAAAAGGAAAACCAGACCTACAGAAACGGGACCAAGGTGCCCTCAGAGGTAAGAATGGGGAAGCTGCCTCATACGCTGCACATACTGTCAGGAGGGGGTAGTCTTTGGGAAAAGATATCATGCTGGGAAAGGTGTGGGGTGTGAGAAAGAGAGGAAGACCCCCAACAAGATAGATGAACACAGTGAATGCAACAATGGCAACAATGGACTCGGGTACGGTGGAGATGGTGCGGTAGGAATGGAGTAAGGCAAGCTTAGGTCTATTGTTCATAGGGTCGCTATGAATCAAGCATAGGAAGCAGTCTCAAATTTTACTTACCTTACCTTATAGAAATCTTACTTACCTTAAATGTGAAATTTGCATCAAATATTAGTTGTTTTTCATGTCCCGTGATTCCTCCTTTGTAAATAACCTGACATCTTTCCGCTGGTCCTGTCTTAGGGAGTTTGAAGAGGCGATATGTTGCAGAAACAAAACGACAGTCCCCTAGAAATGAAATTTACTTATGGTTTATCTCCAGAACTCCGACTGTTGTTCCTGGAGGGTCTCACACCTGCTCAGCAAATAAGGAGCAAAATACTATAAAGATTATTTTCTTACTGTACACCACCAAATATCTTTCTGAACACTTTATCTTATTTCCTGAGTAACTTTAGAATACCAAACTTTATTTGGGTGTGAGTGTGTGTGCTGTCATTTTACAGGAGACAAGATGATTATTTCTAGAAGATACAAATTCTCACTCAGCACACCCTTCAATGTCACTGGATTTGGACCGCTCCAGTTGCTGCTATATAGAGCCTGCTCTTGTTTCTTACCAAGAACTCTTTCCAGTTCCTTGTTTTCAATTGTAATCAGGTTGGCAGTGACCAAACGTGGAGGGCAGAACCCAATTTTTTGAGCAAGAATGGCAAGATCCTTCCAGTACAAAGCACCACCAAGGCATTCACCTTGAAGAAAAAAAAAAAAAGAAGGAAAGGAAAATCATTGAGCAGTAAGCCAAGACAAACAGGTATTAATGGAAAAGCTCTTTTATATAATTGGTAGTTGCCTTTGAGTCAACTACAACTCATCACAACTCTATGAACAACAGATGGAAACTTTGCCCTCTCCTATGTTACCTTCATAAACTCCACCATGCTTCAGTTCATTGTTGAAGTCACTATGTCAATCCTTCTCATTAAGGTCTTTCTCTCTTCTGTTTCCTCTCCAGTAACCAAATGTTATCTTTTTTATTGTTGCTATTGTTATATACCATAGAGAAAGAACCAACTCTTTGCTGCCCCACCAGCGAGTTTTCAGAAGTTGTAAACCACACAGAAAGAAACCGCTCATCTTTCTGCAAACTCTGAGCAGCTGGTAGATCTAAACTCCCTGCCCTTGGGTTGTCAGAGCAATTCCGTAGCCAGTCCTGCAGAGCTCCCTTCTTTTTGATCAAGACATCTGTTAAAACACACTAGCTGCTGTAGAACCAGAACAAAACGCTGTGAGGGCCCGCATCATTCCCATGCTGGCTTGGGGAGTGGAATGTTGTGATCCTTCGGGTCACTGGCCATCTCCACAGTCTGTCACACTCAAGCTCATTGCTGCCCTCACTGTATCAGGTCATCTTGTTGAGGGTCTTCCTCTCTTTTGTTGACTCTGTCTTTCCCATCGTGATGTCTTTTTCCAACGACTGACCTCTCCTGAGAACATGCCCAAACTGAAATGAAGTGAAATGAAAACGTAGGTCCTAGAAATAGCAGCCGACCACATCATCCTCCAGAGTCTAACAGTCATGTTTAAAACAGGAGTTTGTAAGCGAAGGGGCTCTGGGAACTTCTCTTTAGGACAGTCACGGATATATGGGCTCCAATCAGCTGTTAGAAAAATATGAATATATACATTTTGAAAAATATTTCTGCTTTCCTACTTGAATAAAAATGTATAAAAGACAAATTGCAAAGTTGCTTCTTAGCTCCAGATTACTCTCACAAAGAGCTGCTACTAGGGAGCTCTGGTGACCTAGTGGCAAGAAGCTGCATTGCAATCCCAGAAGTACGTGGTTCAAATCCACCAGATGCTCTGCTGGAGAAAGAGGGGCAATCTCCTCCTGTAACTGTCATTTGAAGATACACACACAAAAATAATAAAATAAAATAAAACCAAAAAACCAAAGAGCCGCTACTAAAGCAAAACAACTACTATAATGCAAGGCACTTTACAGGCTTATGTTTGTTTTTAAATATAAATATGATCATACATTTATTTATTACATTGACATGCTGGAAACAGCCTAATTATCACCAAAAGAGGAAAAGTCAAAGAATGGCACAGCTGTATAACAACACAACTCTATAATATAAACATTTTTAAATGTTTTTTAAAATTTAGTCTTAGGAAATACACTTCTTGCTGTTAGGCATCACTGAGTAACTGTGACTCATAGCGACCCTGTAAACAACAGGTCTGAACCTTGCCCTATTGCTCTACCCTCACCCGCCCTCTGTTATAGTCACTGTCAGTCCGCCCTGTGGAGGATCTTTCTCTCTTCTTCTGACCCCATCTTTCCCAACATGGTATCTTCTTATAAAGACTAGCCCCAATGAAATACATTAAAATGTAGAATTCTAAACTCCTTATACCACACGCTTTTATTTTATTATATATATTCACAGAAAAATAAAAAGCTTAGAAAGATACATAGTAACGTGAAAGAAGTTATGATAATGAACCTAGTGAATCTGGGTTATGGTTATTTTTCTCTCTTTTTTTAATTCAAGTTTTTAACACTCTCTACATATTCTGGTATAATAGCAAAAAAGTTGATCATGTACTTTAAACGTGAAAACTTGTCATTTCACAGTCAGATTGTTAATATACATACATTTATCTCCTCAACCAAAAGAGGCATTATCCAAATAACAATACAGGAATAAATGATAATGAGACTCTCAGAAAATTAATAGGAGAACAGTTGCCTTAATTTCCACATAGTGGTTTTCAAAGTATTTATCATATTTCTTACTGGTGTAATCACCCTATCAGCCCTATAAGATAGGTTGCTTTCTTATCTACATTTTGCAGTTTGGAAAACAATGACCAAGAGATTAATTAGACTGTCAAAGCATTCATCACTGTGGAAGTGGCAGAGGAGGACAAGAACTCAAAAAGCCTTTGATTCTTAAACCATATATTTCCCTTATCATTGAACCTCATGCTGGTTGTTACATGACTTTGAGTCAACTACAACTCATCGCAACACTACGAACAACAGATAGAAACCTTGCTGGCTATAAGCAGAATGAAATCTGTACATGAACAAACATCTGCGTTTAAAGAAAAAAAAATCCTACCCCATAAAACTTTGTGTGTCCTGATTTCTTCTGTCATTTCAAAGCTGGCATAGACATCACTGAAATAAAGCTCTCCACCATGCTGAAACAAAACAGTGTTAGTCCAAACAGTTTAAAATTTACGTTAGTCCTAGAGAGTGAAAACAAGGCATGGAGAAATAAAAACAATAAATAAAAACATGACAAAATACTTAAATTGACCCTTTGTGTAAATAACAGTCAACTACATTTCTCACTTGCCCATCGATTTATAATCATTAGCCAAGTACCAAGCATTTTCTTTCCATTTCAGGGAATAAAATTATTTTCAAGAGTGTCCGTCTTCTAAGTAAAAATATTAAGTAACTTAAATTGACAGCCAATCTGAGTGAATAGCAGCCCCAGGTGGTAGTATAACTAACAGGAGATATAAACAGTATTCATATACTTTAAAAAAAATCTTATTTGAGTGAAAGTTTACAAATCATATGGTTTTTCACACAATCACTCAAATATTTTGTTATTTAACATCAACTGCCATTGACTGCACTCATGCGAAATGTATACTTAGATCAGGAAGCAGTCACACAAACAGATCAAGAAAACACTACATGGTTCAAAATCAGGAAATGAGTGTGTCAGGGATGTGTCTTGTCTCCATACCTTTTCAATTTATATGCAGAACAGATCATCCGCAATGCTAGACTTTACGCTAAAGAATGTAGCATCAAGATTGGAGGAAGATTCATCAACAACCTGCATTATGCCAATGGCACAACCTTGCTTGTTGAAACCAAGGAGGACCTGAAGCATTCACTGCAGAAGGTCAAGGACTATAGTCTTCAAAATGGATTGAAGCTCAACATCAAGAAGACAAAGATTCTCACCACTGGGCCAATTGGCAGCACCATGGTAGATGGAGAAGAGATTAAGGTTGTTAACAATTTCAGCTTGCTTGGCTCCACAATCAACACTCTTGGCACCAGCAGTCAGGAAATCAAAAGATGAATTAAATTAGGGAAATCTGCTGTCTGCTCCAAAGTCCTAAAAAGCAATTATGTCAGTCTATAGACTAAGGTGTGCCTGATTCTGGCCATAGTCTTCACATTTAGTTGCTATATATAAGAGAGCTGGACAACATATAAGGATGACAGAAGAACTGATGCCTTTGAGTTGTGGTTCTAGAGAAGAGTCTTGAACATACCATGGACGGCCAAGGGAACAAACAGATCTGTCTTGGAGAGAGTGAAACCAAGTTGCTCCTTGGAAGCAAGGATTTTGAAGCTCCACCTCACATACTTTGGGTGCATCGCCAGGAGGGACCAATACTTGAAGAACGACATCTTGCTTGAAAGGGTAGGGGGTGGAGGGACAGTGCAGGAGAGGAAGACCCCAGATGACTGACACCATAACTGGGGCAATGGGATTAAGTGTGCCAGAAACAGTGAGACTGGCTCAGGATAGGGCAAGGTTCAGAGCTATAATACACTTGCTGTGAGTCGCAGACAACCTGTTGGCACCTAACAAGAACAACAATCAATGCCTTATTGTGTATTACTTTTCCCTTCACCCAGTTTAGTTGTTTATTGTTTTACTCCCCTCCCTCTCCCTTTCCATGACCGTTAGCCACAAAAGATCAATTCTCCCTTTTTTTAAAAAACAAGACTGAGGAAAAACTGGATAAATTATGTGTACGGCATTGAAACAGATGAGGGAGAGAATAATTTAAAAGCGATATATGATAGGGTATTATAGTTATCACAAGAGTCCAGAATTAAGGGTGCATAGTGGAGTGTACCTGGGGTGGTGGGAGGGGTGTGGGGGGATTGTATACCAAAGAAAGAATTTTTCTTTTACTTTTTCAAAGAGAGGAGC
>NW_006399756.1:28013598-28030573 GCF_000299155.1 Elephantulus edwardii
AAAAAAGATGTAAATTTTTTTTAAAAAAGATCGATTCTGTGTAAACTTTCCCTTAGCTTTTTAATAATAGTGGTCATGTACCATAATTATTCTCTGATGACTAACTCATGTCATTTAGCATAATTTGTTCTAGATTTATCCAGGTTGTACAGTATTTCACGAATTCTCGAACACTTTTTAGTGATGCATAATATTTCATTGAGTGAATATCCCATTGTTTCTTAAGCCATTTGTCTACTGATGTACACTTGAGTTGTTTCCAAACTCTTTGGTATTGTAAATAATATTTCAAGGGGGGAGGTGCTGTGTGTGTTAATCTGTGCCGCTGCTCTTATTTCTTTGACATATATTCCTGGTAGTGCATCAAATTCTATTTCTACTTACAACTTTCAAAGGAAACACCAAATTGCTTTCCATAGCTATTGACTAACAATATATGAGAGTTCCCGTCTCTTTATACCTTCACCAGCATTCGTTGTTTGTCATCTTATTAAATGTTGCTATTATTACTGGAGTGAGATATTCCATTATCATTTTGATTTGCATCTCTACTGGCTTAGTGAGAAGAAACTGTGCTACAATCCCAAAGCCTGGTGATTTGAACTACTAGCTGCTCCACAGATGAATGGGTAATCTCCTGCCATAGGATTTACTGCCTCTGAAAACCTGCTGGAGGGTAATCTATGGGTTAGTTCCAACTCAAAGGCACACAATGACAATATGTTCCAGAGAGCTTTGGTGACCTAGTGGGTAAGGAGTTGTGCTGCCAACCCAAAGACAGGCAGTTTGAATCCACCAACCTTTCCATGGGAAAAAGATGTGAAATCTCCTCCCATGCAATCTGTAGCCTCTGAGAACTCAATAAAGGTCAGCTATGAGTCGGTTCTGACTTCATTATGCGCATGAGTATGAGTAATAGCTAATGATCTTGAGCATTTTTTTTTTCATTTATTTGTTGGCCATCTGGGTATCTTCACTGGTGAGGTGTCATAGACCTTGACTATTTTATAATTTGCCTTGTTTTTCTTTTTCTTGCTAAAGTACTAGAGATTTCTGTAAATGTGAAGATGAATCTCTCTTGTTAGATGTGTCATTGACAATTAGCTTTTTTCCTAGTCTACCTACAGGTTGGATGTTTACCTTTTGGAGACATCCTTTCATACACACAAGAATTTCATTTTTAGGAGGCCCAATGCACCTAGTTTATCCTCTGCTGATTGTGCATTTGCAGTTATATTTGATCAAATGCCATTGATTAGGGCTCCTACATTTGTTTCCAATTTTTCTTTGATAATCTTCATACTTTCAGTTTCTATACATAGGTCCTTAATCCATCTTGAGTTAATTTTTGTATAGGCTATAAAGTATGGATCTTGACTCTACAAACAGATATCCAACTTTGCCAGCATCATTTGCCAAAGATGCTGTCTTTCCCCGCACACTAGATTTAGCACTTTATTGAAGATCAGTTGTCCATAAGTAGATGGGTTTATTTCTGAGGTCTCAATTCTGTTCCATTGGTTGATGTACTTGTAACTGTGCCAATAACAAGTGATTTAGATAACTGTGGTTGTATAATAGGTTTTGTGATCAGGAAATTTAAGTCTCCTACTGTGGTTTGATTCTTCAGTATAGCTCTGCTTATCCAGGGTCTCTTTCTTTTCCATATGATATTAATATTTATTTTTTTCTATCTCTTTGAAAAATCATGACAGGATCTAGATTGGGATTGCATTGTATTTGTAGACTGCTTTTGGTAGCATTGTCATTTTCACAATGATAAGTCTTCTGATCCATGAGCATGTTTTCCCATGTATGTTTGGGGTTTCTTACAGTATTAGTGTATTTGTAGTATTCTTTGTATAGTTCTTCTGTATCTTTCATTAGATTTTTTCCTAAATAAAAAAAAAATCATCTTTCCTTTTTTTCCTTCTCAGAATTCTCCTTGTTATTGTAGAGGAAATAATTCATGTTTGTATATTAATTTTGTACCCTGCTGCTTTACTGAATCAATTGTTCTTGTTGATTGCCTTCGAGTTGAGCACAACTTATAGCGACCCTATAAACAAAAGGCCTGAAGCCTTTCTAGAACTATAGACATTTATCAACGTTCATAGATCCAATAAAATAATAGAAATAGTCCAGTAATAATCTTGCTGAACCTTTGGGATTTTGTATATATAGGTTTATATCATCTTCAAATAGAAATACTGTTAACTTCCTTTTTGCCAATTCAGTTGTCTTATATTTCCTTTTCTTGCCTTATTTCTCTGGCAAGGACTCATACAATTTCAAATAGGAATAATGATAAAGTACAACCTTGCCTGCTTCCTATTGGAAAGGGGACTTCTTTCAGTCTCTCTCCATTAAGAGTAATGTTAACTATTAGTTTTGCATACACATTTTAAGTATGTTGAGGAATTTCTTTTTCATTCCAATTTTATTCAGCATATTTGTCAGGAAAGGGTGTTGAATTTTGTCAAATGTCTTTTCTGCATCAAAATCACACACAATTTCTATGCAGAAGTAGGACTCTACTAAAATCAACTCCTGACAACAGTCTGAATATGCAATAATTTGTTCCAGGAAGGGAAATCTCGTGGCCTAGTGGTAAGAAACTACACTGCAATCTCAAAGGCACATGGTTCGAATCTACCAGAAGCTCCACAGGAGAAGGATGACAATCTCCTCCCATGTCATGAAGAGCCTCTGAAAACCCACTGGAGGGTCAGTTATGGGGCGGCTCCAACTCAATGGTACTCAACAAAAACAACAGTACACACAATGTTGTTGTTGCTGTTGTTACAGAATCTGAACCAAGTCATAGCTGACCCTCTAGTGGGTTTTCAAAAGCAGTAAACTTCATGACAGGGGATTGCCCATCCTTCTTCAGAGCGACCAGTGGATTTTAACATGCCTTTGAAATTGCAGCTCAGCTTCTAACCACTAGACCACCAGAGCTCCTGATGTGGTGGGTATACTGGTTGTTTTTCTAATGCTGAACTATCCTTGCATGCCTGGTCCCCACTTGGGGAATCCCACTTGGTCATGATGAATGATTTTTTTTATTGTTGATTTTTTTTTTATGTTGGAGTATTATACTGACTAGGATTTTGTTGAGGATATCTGCGCATTAGGGATGTTGTTGCTGCTGTGTGCTGTTGAGTCAGAACCTACTCATAGCTGACCCTCCAGGAGATTTTTAGAGGCTTTCAACCATACAGGAAGGAATTGTCCATTTTTCTCCAGCACAACAGCTGGTAGATTCAAACATGTGTCATAGGGTTGACAGCAGAACTCCTAGACCCCATAAGGTTATTGGTCTACAATTTTCTTTTTTAGTGGTGAATTTGCCTGGCTTACACTTCTTTCATAAATGAGTTTGGGAGTATTGCATTTTTCTATGTTCTTGATATTTTGAGTAAAACTGGTGTTAATTCTTCTCTGAAAGTGTGGTAGAATTCACCAGTAAAGCCATCTGGGCTAGGACTTTTTGTTGTTGTTAAGAATGTTTTTATGCTTTGTTCAGGTTATTATTTTGTGATGGATGGATTCAAATTTTCAACCTCCATAGGCAAAAATTTGCCCACTTCCTCTAGGTTTTCAAATTTGTTAGATCACAGATCTCAACTTAGTGTGCTATTATCCTTTTCCATTTGGTTCTGCTGCGACATATTCATTTCATTCCTTATTTGTGCATTCTCCTTTTCCTTTATTAATTCTTTCCATTAGTTGTTTTCTAGTTCATTTCTTCATGTTCTTATCTTTATTATTTCCTTTCTTCTGGAGACTGAGCTGTGTGGTGCACTGCATCACTTGCTACTTTGTTAATTTGTAATGTTACACCTCTTGCCTTTTGGTGAGTGTGATAGAGTTATGGTGGGGGACTGTTTGTGTAGAGTAGTTGAGGGCGTAGTGGGTCAGTGTTTATGTGGAATAGTTGAGGACCAAATGAGCCACTGGGTCAGTGTTTGTGTAGAGTAGCTGAGGACCAAATGGGCCATCTTTCATTGATCAAGTGGAGAATGAGCCAGTCTTGAATGTAGTCCAAAGCCCCACACCAAGTAGAAAGCTATTAAAAATTGCTAAGTTGCACTGTTTATGGTTATGTATTCCATCTTTCTCCTCACTCAATGTTTTCATTCAGTTTCTTCCTTCAGTTAGTGTTAAAAATATTTCTTTGGATTTTCTTTCAAAATTGTAGGCTCCAAGAGTGATCTGTATCTGTTATCTTTGTTTCTCAGTGTCTTCATTGTAGACAGTCTTAACTGCCATCTGTCTAATCCATCACCTTATCCAGAAGTCAGTGTTCATAAACTCTTATCTCCTAAGAATTATCTGAAGAAAAAGGAATAAGGATAACGCTCCCCTTATAGACTATAATTATTTTTTTATAGACTGCAATTTCATCCAAACTTCTTCTGTTCTTTTATCATCTATCAGGAAGATGCACATCTTACGATACATGTGGAAGATATGAGCTTCTGCAAGTTTTCCTTTTAGAAAGTAAAATTCTGTCTTCTCTAACTTTCCAAAAATCTGAATTTAGCCCTGAGAAGCACTGTGTGCACTTAGAAAAAAATGTATTCATAGCAACCTTTATTTAGTAGTCATTCCAAAGTTTTCTACAACTCTGCAGAAACCAGTCTAGGATCTTGTGCAACAATAAAGAGGAAAAGAGTCAACAAAATAAATATCTTAACATGTACAGTAACAAGCATGACTCTCAGGTTTATTATGTTTGCAACCTGAGAGGGAAAATAAGAACCAGGGTATTCCTGTCATGCACATAAACACACACTTCCCTTTAATTCAGTGGATAAATGAAAAGTTTGAGTTCTCAGCACAAGAAGGAAAGAACAGAGCAAATCCCATCAGACATCACTCATGTTCAAAAACATTTGAAGATCACTGTCTTACCTTTAGCACTCGATAAGCCTCCTGCAGCACTCTTTGCTTATCAGGTACAAGATTAATAACACAATTTGATCTGAAAAGAAGAGACAGGATGTCAAAGAAATCCATAGGCTTTGTTTGTGTCTAACAACCAAAATTTTTTATTGTGACTTATGGTGACCTCACATACTTCAGAATAGAACCATAAGGTTTCCAGTGGCTGATTTTTCAGAAGTGGATGAAATTATCTTTCTTCTTTGCTGCCCCTGGTGGTCTTTTACCTCCAACCTTCTGGCTAGGAGCTAAGTTCACTAACCTTTTGCCCCACAAAGGGCCTCTGCACACTACACAGAAATCTACACTTACAGTCTCTAAAGATCACGCCAATCATTTTCAAGTCACCAGGCTTCTTGCCTCCCCTCCTCTTACACTCACTTTTCCCAGTTAAGGGAGCTGAGGGGAGTGTTTAAAATATCAACAAAATTTCTAGCAAATTTGAGGGCAGAAGAAGAAGAAGAAATTAGATAGGATTCTTATTTATTTGCCCTGATAATCATCGTGTAACTAGATGCAACGTGGCACCTCATGCACAAAAGCATTTCTATGCCACATGTAAATATGCTAAGTTTCTGAGAAATAGTTTTACTAAGGCTGTCATTTGAGAATGATTTGACAATTCAGAAGGAAAAAGAGAAACAAAGAATCCCAGAATTTCCCATTAAAATAAAATCAAAGATAACAAATCAGTATGTGTTATATGAGTAAGCTCTGAGGTTTTTGGGATCAATTGTTTATTGTTAAATTTAAACTCTCTCTTACACTAGTGTGTTCTGCCACTGAGGTGGCTCAGACCGTTTCCTTTCCTTTACCTAGAAATGTTAAATGTAGTTTTAACAATATAAATGAGAGTTAATTCAGCAAAAACACACTAATACCTGTATGTTCAACAAGAAACAGGCTGTTTATTACAGTAAGGAGATATACCTACATGACAATATCGTAACTCTCATTCTTGATTCCAGCCTCTCCAAGCTTCTCTATGTAGCCATGAATAAAAGTCACATTAGGTGCCTGGAAGCCATACTTTTCCATGTGATAGACAATGTGTTTTTTTGCCACTTCTACCTGAGAGAAGAAAAGTGTAGATTTGACACTCAATTTATTCTTTTATGCTAACTTTCCCTTTAACCAAAGTTGTTATTGTTGATTGTCATCAAGTCGAGCACGACTCATAGTGATGACCCTATGAATAAAAAGCCTGAAGCCTTTCTATAACTATCAACATTTATCAAAGCTCATAGAGTTACCAGAGGCATGTTGTTACCCAATAATCAATTACTTTTTAATCTACTCTTTTTCCTCCCATAATTGTCCTCTTACTAGTAGAGGAAGTGCAGCCAAGGTTGCTACTTAGAAGCAAAGATGGTGAGACTTTGTCTCACATACTTTGACCGTATTATCAGGAGGGGCCAGTATTTAGAAAAAGACGTCATGCTGGAATAGGTGGAGGGTCAGAGAAACAGAGGAAGACTCTCAACAAGATGGACGGACACAGTGACTATTATAACAATGAACTCAAACAGGTCAGAGGTCATGAAAACACTCAAACAGGTCAGAGGTCATGAGAACAGCACATGACAGGCAAGGCTTTGGTCTGTTATTTGTAGTCTGACTCTAAGGCACCTAACAGCAATAATAACAACAACTAAAAAGTATACTTTTCCTAGCTGTTTTGGCAACTATAGAAGATTCTTCTGATTATGCCATATAAACTATCGCCCGTGATGACTCAATCAAACATAAACTCCCGACTTGGTACATACGCACTGCTTGAACCAACTCCTAATTTAATAATGAAATCTCCAGGAGAGGTAACAGAAAAAGGGAAAGTTCAAAATCCATTAAGTCATGATGATATTCATATGTTAAATCAAATCTCTGACCAAGCATTCCTCGAGCAGAAACCCCACAATCATCTGAGTGCTCTGCTTACAGGACAGAAGCACCAGTTGTCAGGGGCCTGGCTAACTTGCAAAGCAAGATTAGCCCTGTACTGTAAAACCAGCAAGACTAATTCCATCTTGGCTAGAACATCTGCTCAGCAATAAACAACTCAAGGAAGCAGGATGTTAATGAATAAGAGTGATCAAAGGTCTCAGACCTTAGGGAATGTTATTCACCGAAACTCTTTGTTTCTTAGAGTACTCAATAAGACATGCTGGAAAACATCTTTGTATTGTGCTGAGGTCTGTGAGAGTTAATGTTTGACCTGATAGTCAACATCTCGGAAGGAAAGAGATAATGCGATTGCTACTGCAGATGGTTTTCTAAAACCTATATATGCTTTTCTAAAATCAGTAAATTGACTATTCGTCATCAACGGGTAGTCTCTCTGCATCTTCACTTCATCCTCGTCCCTTCACTCGGCGGAATTGTTTCGATATATCGGGGCTGGATCCCGATAACCAGTGACACAGATGAACATTGCTAGATAGCAATCTGCTTAAATTATTCTTGAAGACTCACAGAAGAAACAATTTTACCTCTATAAGATTTCTTTGGGGATCTCCGTTGTCCTTATCATGGCCTCACCTGACTTTCTGTCATGTCTATGCCAGTGACGTGTCCCTTCTCTCCGACCAGCTGACTAAGTGCATAGCAATCTCTGCCACTTCCACTTCCCAGGTCTAAAATCCAGCAGTTTTCCAGACACTCGGGAATAACCAGCCCACAGCCATAATACCTGCACAATAGAAAAGCAAAGCAACACAAAAACAGGAATATTTTTCTTTCTTCTACTCATTCATATTTCTATTTGAGTGTTTAGTCTCCTCCACTCAACTGGAAATTCTGTGGAGGCAACAATTATAACCACTTCGTTTACCGATGTATTGATGGACAATGTGACGAGTACCAATTGGCATCCATTTAAATGAGTTATCCAAAACATAAAACAGTTGCTAAATAAAGAAATTATTAACTGAACATTTGGAAAAAATTCAGGCTGTGTAAGTCACAGTGGAGGAAATAATAAGATACAATTTCCTAGATGTGTTTACTGTGGGAAGTAAAACAAAAACATAGAAAACACTGTCCTTGATTTCTTGATAAAATAAGTGGTGTGAGTAGGATGTGATGCAGGCCTTTGGAGAAAGTGGGGAAAGACTTCATTAAGTGATAGGTAGGACCCTTGAGGCATTGAAAGATGGTCAGGATTTGGGTCAATTGAAAAGAGATCCTCTGGAATGTCAACTCTAAGGATAGTGATTGAACCCTGTGGGTGATGGGGGTGGGGTGTCACTGAAGGGTCTTAAGCAGGGCAGTAAAATTATCAATGCTGTCCTCTAGTTTTACAAATGTTACAGCAGGCTGGCCCTTTCCCCTCCAGGGGCTTCACAGGGCACTCTACCTCAAGGCCACCTCCTCGTGGACATTCTGCAGGGCTTCCCGGATATGCTTGGGAACGGGCCTTGCTGCTGTGACACAGGCGTTGGTCTTGAGGTCCACCGTTTTGCTCAGCACCTGCCCATAGTAGGTCTGGCCAGGACAGGGTGAGGGATGAGAGGGCTAAGAGTTAGTGGGAGCAGGTTGTCAGGAGAGTGAAGGCTCCCCTTACATCACCCTCCACCCGGACTGGGCCTGATGGGACTTTGTTCCCAGCAAAGTAAGGGGGCCTGGGTGGCAGGTGGCTGAGCCACTGCAGGCCCTCGCCAGCACGGGTCCTGCAGCCCTCACCTGCACGTCCTTCAGGGTCTCGAGATTCCGGAGGTCAGCCACTGGTGAGAAGGAATTAAAAGTAGGTAAATCGAGGGGGGTGGGGGGGGGTGTGCTGCAAGTGAAAGATCGGCCTGGGAGTGTGCCGCCAGAGTCGAGGGGTGGGAGGCAGAAGGGGACACTGCAGTCATGGCAGGAGAGGCAAATGTCTCATAGACAGTTGGGGGGATTGGGTAGGACACAGAACAGTCCCTCCCTGGCGTGATGGCCAGCTGGGGGAGGGGCTGTGGCCAGTCCTGGGGTGGGGGAAGGGATCAGGGGCGTGGGTGCACGCACTCACTCTCTCGGGGTCCCCTGACTGGTTTGGGTCTCCCACAGCCGGCTCTGTCCCAGGCTCCGCCCAGCCCCGAGGCAGGCTGGCCCTGCCCTTTGGCCCGTGGCCTCTGTGCTCGCTTCCACTGCTTCCTGCTTAGACCGGGAACTGGGGAAACCAACCTACCGGTTCCACCCGGACGCCCCAGAGAAGTGGGATCTCCTGACCTCACATCGCAGGCCCACCTGGGCCCGTTGAGGGCCCATCTGAGTGGTCTTGGTCGTCAGGCCATCCAAGCAGGGAGTGTTTATCCTTTCCCTCTGTTGCTTCTTTGTGATTTCTACTGTAACTTGTATCCTGAAATCGGTGAACACCCACATACATAATGTAGCTACACACACACACACACACACACACACACACACACACTTTTTGTTGGCATGAAATCACCTTTACTTAATCATTCTTTAAAGTTAGGTCTAGTGAGATGGTTTTTATTCAGTAGAACTCACCTTTTAAAAAAAAAATTGAGATTTTAACGAAAGTTTATAGAGAAGTTGGATTTCCATTCATTGATTGTTGCACATGTTCCTCCCTACCCACTTTGCCAGTTTGCTTTTCTATTGGAAAAAAAATTCTTTCATTGTTGCATAACCCCCACCCTCCAAGTTCACTTTTCTATGGAGCTCTTATTCTGAACTCTGGTCAAGCAAATAATACCTAATCATATATTCCTTTTAAACAGTTCTTTCCCTCATCTGTTTCAGTGTAGAGTACATTAACCCCCACGTCAGTCCTGTTTTATAACAGTGGCTTTATGCAGTATTTGTCTTTTTGTGACTGAGATATTTTACTCAGCATAATGTCCTCCAGGGTCACCCATTTTGTATAATATTTTATGAGTACCTTGTTTTTCAGTGTTGCATAGTATTCCATTGTGTGAATAGACCACAGTTTCTCTAACCATTCTTTTGTTGATGAGCACTTTGGTTGTTTCCATCTCTTTGATGTTGTGAACAAAGCAGCAATAACCATAGGTGTGCATATATCTGTTTGGGCTGCAGTTCTGGTTTCTTTGGGGTGTATTCCCAGTAGTGGAATGGCTGGGTCGAATAGTATTTCTATTTCCAACTTTTTAAGAAAGCGCTTTCGTTAGTGTATATTCCTATGGCAGCAGCATGTATTAAAACTTAGGGGGGGTGCTAAAAAAAGGGATACATTTTAAAAACTCCCAAAACCTAGAGCAGTTCTCTCGCTCGAGAACGCTTCCTTTTTGCCCTTTTTGCAGTTACTTCTTCCTTACTAACTTCTAAGTAGCCAGAGCTCTGTACCCCCTTCTCGTATTGTTCTTTGGTAGGTTTTTTGGTTTTGTTTTTTGAAGTTATTTTAGTGAAAGCTTACAAAGAAAATTGGTTTTCCATTCACTCATTCATACACACGTTATTGTAGCATGAATTGATGTGTAACATTTTATGCTCAAACGTCCCCCTTTCCTCCCTGTGATTCTCATGTCTGTTCAGCCTTTTATCCCACCCCTTCCTGCCTTCTGAGCTTTATCTCTGCGCAAGTATCACACTTTTGACTTTATGTGATTGGTTACTCACTCTAAGGAGTGAGTGTTTCTTAGTATTTATTATTGGTCACCTTATAGGCCTGTCTACTGTGTAGCTAAAAGCTGAGCCATGAGGGTGAGTTTTGCTCCAAGTTTAAAGGCTAATCAAGGGCCTGCCATAGTCTTAGGAGTCTCACCAGTCTCTATTGGACCAGCAAGCCTGACCATTGTCACTTGTATGTCTGAGTTTTGTTCTGCACCTCCATCTCCACTCTATATAGGATTTCTTCTATGATCCCTTCAGTCATCATCTAGTTCTGGTCATGAAGGTTGAGGTACTTGGGGCCTCTTGGTCCATTAGATTGACTGTTCCATGTGTCTTTTAGTTTCTTCCCTCTACTTTGTTTCAGTTAGGGTGAGACCAACAGATGAACCTTACACCACTGCTTACAAGCTTTGAAGGCCCCAGTTGCTACTCACCAACGTGAGATATAGAGGTGAGATATAGATATAGATATTGTGGACTATATTATGCCAACTGCCCTTGGTGTCCCCCAAGTCTATGGTCCCAAGGTCCCAGAACCAGTAACTCATTTCCTCCAGATGTTTTGTTATGATTAGGAAGCTTTGAATGCATTTCCCCTTTGGGATTTGCTATATATTTGGATGCTATTGTGGTTGTTATGTGCTGTCGAGTCACCTGCAACCCATAGCAACCGTATGTACAGCAGCTCTGAAGCCCGCCCTGTCCTGAGCGAGTCTCACTGATTCTAACACACCAACCTACATTGCCCCGGTTACAGTATCAATCCATTTCATCAGGGTCTTCCTCTCCTGTGCCGTCTCTCCACCCTTCTGAGCATGATGTCCTTCTCCAAGGACTGGTCCCTCCTGTCCACATGTCCACATGTACAATGTATGTGAGACAGAGCTTCAAAATCCTAGCCTCCAAGAAGAAACTTGGTTTTACCCTCTCCAAGACAAAACTATTTGTTTTCTTGGCAGTCCATGGTATGTTCAAGTCTCTTCTCCAGCACAATTCCATGGCATCAATTCTTCTTCTGTCATCCTTAGTCCAGCTCTCTGATGCATAGGAAGTAATTGCAAAGATCATGGCCTGGATTAGGCACACCTTAGTCTCTAAATTGACATCATTGCTTTTCAGTACTCTGGAGAGGTCTCTGATGGCAGATTTTTCCAATGCAATTCGTCTTTTGATTTCCTGGCTGCTGGTTTTATTGACTGTGGAGCCAAGCAAGCTGTAATTGTTAACAACCTCAATCTCCTCTCCATCTGTCATGGTGCTGCCAATTAGCCTAGTGGTGAGAATTTGTATCTTCTTGATGTTGAGCTTCAATCCATATTGAAGACTATAGTCCTTGACCTTCTACAGCAAGTGCTTCAGGTCCTCCTCAGTTTGAGCAAGCAAGGTTGTGTCATCTGCATAACGTAAGTTATTGATGAGTCTTCCTCCAATCCTGATGCCACATTCCTCCTCATAAAGCCCAGCTTCCCAGATGATCTGTTCTGCATATAGATTGAAACGGTATGGAGACAGGATGCATCCCTGGTGCACTCCATTCCTGATTTTGAAGCATTCAATGTTTTCTTGCTCCTTACTTACAGCATATACTAATATGAATGAAAGCTACATTGCATCAAACCTTTGTATGGTCATGACTGAGGTCCTTTTGCGTTATCCATATCTATCTTGCCTGTCTGTTTACATGTCTGCTGTTGATTTTGCAGGTGGATTCATTCTTACTGCCAAAGATGTTACATGCTACAGACTGCAACATACTACACCATCAGAGGGCCTTGGAGTTACTATTAAAACTCTCTCACTTAATTGCCAATTACCAATTGCATCATAACCAACCCATAGCTGACCCACCGGTGAGTTTCCAAGACTATAAACCACAAGAGAGGAGATTGTTCATTTTTCTCTCCTCCACTGGTGTATTCGAACTGCCTGTTTCTGGGTTGACAGTGCAACTCCCTACCCACTAGGCCCTAATAATCTAAAGGCTGTCGCTCTCTCGTGATTTACTCCACCCAGTGCTTCACAGGTGCTTCACCGGAGAAAGATGGGTAATCTCTCATGCAACTCCCAGTCTCTGAAAACCCACTGGAGGGTCAGCTATGAGTCAGTTCCAACTTCACAGCAATTCAGTGAAATAAATTGAGGAATAAAAGTAATCTGGTGGGTAAATTTTCATCTTTACTGATATTAATTATTTAACAACTAGAATGTCGTGTTTTTATGTTTTTTTTAACGCATTTAAACAATTCTTTTCCAAATATGTCTACAAGTTGGAATCTTTCCAAAGGTAAAAATGTGTTTTATAGATTTTTGGAAGCATAATACTATTGAAAACACTGTTAGTTTTCAAACTACTTTCTCCATAAAATGAGTGCCTTTAGAAAAACTCTTTTCTCATTCATTGCTAAAATGGCATCTTTCCTTAGAAGGAATTGGCCAGGTCAGAGGTTAAGGAAATGCTTTTACTTGTTCACTTGTGCCTCCATTATTATATTCTCTTCAGTCTGTGGTTTCTTTTCAATTATCATTTGATGATTCATAAATCCATTTAACCACACATAGATAAACTGCAAGAAAGCAAACCACCACTATCAGTTTGAACTATTCTGTCTTCCCTCAGGATGTCTGGTGTACAGGGCTGACAGCACATCAGACTGCTTATAACCATCACTGATTCTGATTGATTGGTCAGTGCCTCAGCTGTTGGGGTTTTGTTGTTTTAATATCACACTTCCTAAATCACAAGTATGCTCCGTGGACCTAATTAGTGCTTTCATATTGTCCTATTTTAAATACTAGCAAAAACTATTTTATTTCAAAATATAAACAAGAAACATAATTTTTTCATGTTTTCTCCCCTTAACTTCAGTCCCTTTAGAACCATCATACATCTCACTTTGAAAGCTACTGATCTGGCAATTTCGGTATAATTCAGAAACCCAGACTTTGGTTCTGTTTATGTCATGTTCTGAAGTCGCCTTTCCCATAGGACTAGCATTTAAGTAAAGTTTTAAATAAAACTCTTTAACAAATGCACAGATAGCAGAATTTCTTTCTAAAGGAGTATATTTGTTAGAATCCAAAAACTAACATAAGAATAAATGTTTGGAAACAGCACCCCCAACCCATGGAAGCATTCAAGAAGATGAATGATTGCTCACCGGAGATTCTGTAAGGGAATAAGGAGATACAACTTAGTCA
The DNA here is from genome assembly GCF_000299155.1 of Elephantulus edwardii. NCBI lineage: Eukaryota > Metazoa > Chordata > Mammalia > Macroscelidea > Macroscelididae > Elephantulus > Elephantulus edwardii. The sequence goes on from NW_006399756.1 coordinate 28,027,318, forward strand.
CTCAAATCTTTTGGTAGAATTTTTTAGTATTATGTTCAACATCAAAAATGGCAGGTGGCATCCTAGTTTCTAGTTTAAAAAAAGTAATGGAGAATTAGGGGAGCTCTGGTGGCCTAGTGGCAAGAAGCTGCACTGCAGTCCAAGAGATGCACGGTTTGAATCCACCAGCTGCTCTGTTGGAGAAGGAGGAACAATCTCCTCCTGTACCAGTCAGATCTGATTTGACAGTACACACACACACACAATATTAAAATTTTAAAAATATTTCTCGATCACATTTTTCTAAGATGTTGTTGTTGTTGTTATGTGCTGTTGAGTCAGAATCAACTCATAGCTGGCCCTCCAGCTGGTTTTCAAAGGCTACAAATAGCTCGGGGGGAGATTTTACCCAATCTTTCTCCCTTGGAGCAACTGGTGGATTCAAACTGCCTACCCTTGAGTTGGCATTGCAAATCCTTGCCCACTAAGTCACCAGAGCTACCTAAGATTTGATAAGTATTTTTAAATCTGTATTCACACATTAGTAAAAATCTTACTGGAAGAAAATGTCATCTGTCTTTTAAAGAAACTAAAACATTTACTTCAGGAAATAAATTAGGCCTATAGCCATCATTTCCTGTATTTTAGGAGTATATGGAAATGGTGTGTTCTTTGATAGTTTAGAAAAGTCTTCAAGAAAACAAGCAAATGAATTGCTTATGAATTCTGTCCAGTCTTTACACAATCTTTTTAAAATGTTGTTGTTGATAGGTGCCATTAAGTACAACTCAGTTACCCTATGAACAACAGATCTGAACCTTGTCTTATTCGGTGCCATCCTCACCATCTCTGACACCCTCAGGTTCACTGATGCAGTCACTGTGTCTTGTCAATCCACCTGGTTGAGGGTCTTCCTCTCCTTCAATGTCCACCTACTTTCCCAAGCATGATGGACCTCTCCAAGCGATCGCCTTTTCTAGCAAAATGCTCAAAGTACGTAAGATGACGTTTCATCATCTTTGCCTTCAAAGAGCACCCTGGTAGCACTTTTTCCAAGATATATGTATTTGTTCTTTTGGCAGTCCTTGGGGTATTGAGCACACTTCTTGAACACCACAATGCAAAAGCTCGAGTAATTCTTCTGTCATCCTTATTCACGTGTCTGTCATCCTTATTCATGTGTCCAGCTCTCAGATACATAGCAAGTGACTATAAAGATCATGGCCCGAATCAGGTGCACCTTAATCCTCAAACTGATATCATTGTTCTCAATGATTTGAAGAGGCCCATCTTGACAAGGAGTCAAATATTTTGACACTAGTAATACAATGTTTACCATTAAGCTGAAAGATCACACTTTTCAAATATAATTTACTTTTATCCAATCCCTCAACCCCATCCAATTATAAACTAATCTGTACTTTCAATATTTTCCATTGTTGCACTCTTCCTTCCTTCCCCCTCCCCTCCCCCAACTTATTCTGCAATGCATCTCTTGTTCCAGATTGTTGCCATACATATAATGCTTAATCATTCTTTCAGACAGTTCTTCCCTTCATTTATTCTAATTATTCCTTTTTCCCCCCTTGCTGTGTACAAATTTCTAATCAGATCCAACTGGTACAGGAGGAGATTGCCCCTCCTTCTCTAGCAGAGCATCTGGTGGATTCGAACCATGTGCCTTAGGGATTGTAGCACAGCTTCTTGCCACTAGGCCACTAGAGCTCCCTTCCCTCATTTGTTCTGAAAAGCAGTGTTTATTATCTATCCACTCTTTCTCATTTCCTCCCCAACCCCTCATGTCTGTCCTATTTTATAACAGCAATGTTTATCCTTTTGTGACTGATATTTCACTCAGCATAATGTCCTCCAGGTTCCCCCATGCTGTATAATATTTTATGAGTTGTTTTTCAATGCTGTGTGATAATCCATTGTGTCAATCAATGTACCATAGTTTTTCCTATCCATTCATTTGTTGATGGGCACATGAGTTGCTTCAATCTCTTTGCTATTGTGAATAATGCAGTGATAAACATGGTATGCATACATCTGCTGGAGTTGTGGCTCTAGTTTCTTTAGGAAATATTCCCAGTAGTGGAGTTGCTGGGTCAAACAGTATTTCTATTTCCAGCTTTTTGAGAAAGCACCAGACTGCGTTCCATAGTGATTTTACCACTTTACACTCCCACCAGCAGTGAATCCGAGTTCCAATCTCTCCACTATCTCACCAGCATGTTGTTTGCTGTTCTAATTTGTACTTTTGATCAAGTTAATGCTTTCCCAAGCTCTAAAAACTAATTAATGGTCTATATTATTTTAATGTTTGTCATTCATTCTTAGTTTTATTATTTCCATTCTGCTTTCACTTTCTTTAACTATAGGCCTTAAAGATTTTTTTTTTATTTCCACCTTTATCTCTAACATAGGCATTTAAAATACTTATCAGAAGGAATTGGCTGACATGGAGGAATTTCATGAAATAACATATGAGCAAGAGCCTATGGTGATGAAGGAGGAACTTCAAGTTGCTCTGAAGGAATTGGCAAAAAACAAGGCTCCAGGAGTTGACAGCTTACCAATTGATTTATTTCAACAAACAGACACTGCCCTGGATGTGCTCACTAAGTTGTGCCAAGAAATCTAGAAGACAGCCAGCTGGCCAACTGGAAAAGATCTATATTTGTTTCCATTCCAAAGAAAGGTGACCCAACAGAGTGTGGAAATTATCGAACAATATCATTAATATCACATACAAGCAAGATTCTGCTGAAAATTATCCAAAAACGACTGAAACAATATGTCAACAGAGAACTGCCAGATGTGCAGACTGGATTTAGAAGAGGTCGTGGTACTAGGGATATTATAGCTAATGTTAGACGAATCTTGGCAGAAAGCAGAGAATACCAAAAGAATGTCTATCTGTGCTTTATTGACTATGCAAAGGATTTTGACTGTGTGGATCACAAGCTATGGCCAACTCTGAGAAGAATGGGAATCCCGGAACATTTGATTGTGCTAATGCGAAAGCTATACTTGGACCAAGAGGCAGTGTCAGAACAGAGCAAGGAGATACTCTATGGTTCAAAATCAAGAAGGGGGTCTGTCAGGAATATATTTTGTCTCCATACCTTTTCAATCTGTATGCAGAACAGATCATCCAAGATGATGGGCTGTACAAGGAGGAATGTGGCATCTGGATTGGTGGAAGAATCATCAACAACCTGCATTATGTGGATGATACACCCTGCTTGCTGAAACTGAGGAGGACCTGAAGCGC
>NW_006399756.1:28031003-28041536 GCF_000299155.1 Elephantulus edwardii
GGACATCATGTTTGGGAGAGTGGAGGAACAGTGCAGGAGAGGAAGACCTTTGATGAGATGGACCGATTCTGTGACTGAAGTGGTGGAACTGAGTGTGTTTGAGACAGTGAGGTTGGCGCAGGATAGAACAGCGTTTAGGGCTTTTGTACACAGGGTCACTAGGAGTTGCAAGCAACTCGATGGTACATAAAAACATCATACTACTACTGGTTTAGTATTATCACATACATTGTCTAGTGTAGAATTTGAATTTTCATTATCTTAAAAACATTATCACTCAGGGTATCCTCCAAATCCAAATGTTATTTAATGAAGTGATGCGCCTGCATTTGTTTGATCACTAATCCTCTGTATGTATACTCTCTATGTGTGTGAAGATAGACTATCAATTTAAGTATACACTTCTGTCCTCATAGTTTTGGTTATATTATTTCCATTTATTTTAGCATTATGTTCTTTAAAATGAACATATTCAAGTGAAAACAAGACCCACCACCGAGAGTGAAAAAATGATGATACAATGTGGAGAGTGTAATCAATGTCATCAAATGATATATAAATGGCTGAATTAAAAAGCAATCTCTATAAACTTTCACTCAATAACAAAAGTAAAATGAGCAAATTTGGTACTAGATTTTCATTATTTAGTATAATTTTTATTCCATTTTAACTGCAAATTTTAATATCAGATACAATGTAAGCAATAACTGTACTTGTTCCAGCATTAGGGAAATTGTACACCATACTTTCATTTTAATTTTTTAAATCTAAAGTATTTGTTTCTTATATGCATGGATAATTACACTTTATTTTCTAAATTGTGATCCTTCTTATTAAAGATAAACAACATATTTACATTTAATAATTATAATAGATGCTTGTGGAATGCATACATGACTTTTCAGATATAGCACATCTAATTTTTTTAATTTTTCAGACTCATCACATCTAATTTTTTAACCTTAAATAAATACACATATATTTAATAAAAGAGAAATGCAATCTTATATGCTTAATTGACTTGATGTACAATATGAGCTAAAGTGGACTTTTTAGCTTTCTCTTCATTTAGTAGAATTGTTTTCTTCTCAGCTTTGAAGTTAGATATTCCCTCTTCAGCATTAGTAAGAACTAAACCTTTTGGAAGAGGATAAATTCTCATTTTAAATTCAACTAAAAATATACAGGTCTGACCATAGTCTAGTGGTTATGCCATGTAACAAGATGAGTCTAATCAACAAATATCAACATCTACTAACGTAATAAGGTTTATACAACCTTACAAAACCACCTCATGCCACAATCATTCAACTACCTTCACATTTGGCAATGATGTCATAAAAATGAATGTACTGATGATAAAGAAAATTACAAAATGAACCCAAGGCCACTTAATCTTCAGAGTCACAGCAACAAGAAATTCTAGGAATGTAGGTCAAGGCAGAAGGCTGCAGCTGGCCAGATATGACAGCATTAGCCAAGTTCCCATCTAAGCGAAGCTGAAGCAAAGTAAAAATTCACAGCAACAAGTAAGTTTCTCCTTGAAATTACTAGAAAAGCACCACTCTGTGACCATAAAATTAAACATTTCTTGAACACAGGTGAAAGAGTTTAGGTATTTTTTTATGTTTTAAAAGAAAAAAAGTCTTTGATAAGAATATTATCATTTGTATGTGTTCACATTAGAACCTCTATTTCTGCATTCAAAACATAATTCAGTCCTTGCTTCAGACTTGTATTTAGATAATAGACGCTTGATTTACAAGAGTTCTATAGGAAAAAGGAAAAGATGTCTTAATTCTACTTTAATAGCAAACTAAACAGAGCAACTTATCATTTCACCAAGATCATGGGTTGGTGCCATTCAGGAAGTGCTTTAAAAAAAAAAAGGGAAAAGTGCTTCTTCTAAAATCCAGCCACTGAGTTTCTGTCTGGGATAAACTGTACATCATCACAAATCTTTTCAAACTCAACTCTTGGAGAAGGCAGTGTAAAATCAACCGTCAGGATTGTTGAAGGAAGATATTTTCTCAGCATCAGACAAAGACTTGCTTTTGCATTCTTATATGCTGTTCTATTTCAACAGATGATTCAACTGGTCCTGTAGATCGGATGACTGCTCAACACTAGAAACAAAGCAGAGGGGAGGAGGGTAAAGGAAAGAGCCATACAGACAGCTTTGCGTAAGTTATTTGTACTTTAATGTGTAAATATGGTTGAAGTTGAATCAAAATGTATACTGTTCCATTTGTGTCCCCACCCCAGTGCCACAGTGGATTCTGACTCAGTGACCCTGCAGGAGAGAATAAAACTGCCCAGTGAGGTTTCCAAGGCTGTCATCTTTATGGAAGCAGCCAGCCAAGTCTTTCTCCAGCAGAGGCTCGTGGGTTTAACCTGCCAACCCTTCACTCAGCAGTCAACTGTTTAGCCACTGGACCACCAGAGCTCCTTATTTGAGTTCCAGAAGTGTTTAAACTCTAAAGAAAGGTTCCCAAAGCAATTCAGTGGTGTAAACATGTTGCAAAAGACAAATTTAATCCAGTAAAGAAAACCAAGGCTGTGCAATGACTTTAACATAGTTACTCTATGTAATGTTGCTATTGTAAAAAGTGTTCTCTATCCCCATGGACCTTTATCCCCAGTGACTTTCTGAAAGCTTTTCACTAGCAGTGAATTGGGTGATGCACATCTTTGAAAGAATACATTATACTCATGCCAGAGCAGATGCCACTTGAAGGCATGTGTCAGCTGGAGTTGCACTGTGATCCCAAGCCTGTGATTGTAATTCCCCTGCCTGCTTCAGTTAATCTGCCACACTTCTAGTCTCAGCATTACTTACTTCTTCTGAATAGCTTCTTGCCTAAATCAGAAAAAGAAAGAAGAAAATAAACCTAGCGAACAGGTAGAGGTTATTTATGATCAGATATATAGGCCAAACAAATTTCCAGCTTATGTTTTCTATGATAACCCTTAGATGATATTACGAAATAGAGATTCCCATTTTGAGAGTAGAAATGCTGAAGAGATAAAATCTAAACCTGAAAAAAAAATCAAAACCAAAAACAACCCTGTAGCTGAGGAGGTTCTGAGTTCTGATTGATAGTGACTGGCTCGGACAAACAGAACTGCCTCACAGGATTCCCAAGGCTCTACATTTTAAAAGAAGCAGACTGCCACCTCTTTCTCATGTACAGTGGCTGGTAGGTTCAAACCAGACCACCTGCTGATTAACAGCCAAATGCTTAAACAATGTGCCACCAGAGTTCGATTCTAATACTCTATCTGAATGAGGAATATGGCCTAACACAATACACACACTGCTCACTGAGTTTCAGTGTGGACACATGAATTCACATGATCACATGATTTATATGCACATATTCAAAGAATCCCTATGACAAACATTAAGTAGGTTCTGACTCTTAGTTACCCTCCAGCGGGTTTCTAAGGCTGTAACTCACAACAGGCGGACACTACCCATCTTCCTCCCTTGGATTTGAACCACCAGAGATGTGTAGGCTTTGCATTAGCAGCACAGTTTACTACCAGCTATGCCACAGGGCTTATTAACTAAGTATCAGGAGTTAAGTGCCCAATGGTCTCCATTTCCAGCAGGTACATCAACTATATAAAATGTAAACCAAAGTGACACCAGATGAAATCATAATTTTATCAGAAATAATCATAGAAAAGTTGTCTTTATAGTTTAAATCTCTTAAATGACATTTATATGTACCTCTCCAGAGAACTGAAGAGCAATGGTATCAGTCTACAGATTAAAGTGTGGCAGACCTGGCCATGGTCTTTGCAATTACTTGCTATGTATCAGAGAGGTGGATCACAACTAAGAATGACAGAAGAAGAATCGATGCCTTTGAGTTGTGGTGCTACAGAAAGTACTGCAAGGACCAAGGACTGCTAAGAGCACAAACAGGTTCATCCTGGAGAGGGTGAAGCCAGGCTGCTCCTTGGAGGCAAGGATTTTGAAGTTCCATCTGACATACTCTGGGCATGCTGCAAGGAGAGACAAGTTCTTGGAGAGGGTCATCATGCTTGGAACGATGTCGGGACCCTCCATGCGATGGACTGACTCTGATTGGGGTAGTGGGGGTAAGAGTGTCAGAGGCAAAGGAACTGGTCAAGATAGAGCAGGGTTTGTTGTACGTAGGGTTGCTATGAGTCGGAGTTGACTTGATGGCACATGACAATAACAACAAGGCCCGAGTTATTTATGCGAATGCAGGATATAGGTTGCAGCTACATTTGATTTCCTAGATAAGGAGTGGGTTGCCCCGGAGGAATTTGGGGCACAGATAGTCAATAAATACTGGTTAAGTTCCTCCAAGGTACCAAGCATTGGGTTAGTAGAGTTTGGGCGTGATCCCTCTTCATATGAGCTTTACTGTCTTTCCCTCTGAGTAGCCTTTAAGCCACAGGAAGGCTTGTAAATGGTGGCTCCTGCTCTCACTCCCTAACCTACCTAGTCTGCAGTCTCCAGCATGTTTTTCCCGTCCCCTCTAGAAAACGCACCAAAACACAAAGGCCCAAGAGAATAATTTTGCAGCCCACAGTCACTGGAGAGGTGATACTCACTGGTATTGAAGATGTGTTGTTATTATTGCCATTTTCCTTAAACTCTGCATAAAAACAAAGAGAGTCAGAGAACATTCCACTCCACTTTTCTGTAGCCACTCAGACCACGTATACAAAACCAAAGTCAGAGATGAAACTGTCTTACGTCTTCTGAGTGCAGGATGGCGTCTTCCTGTAGTACCATATTTCGTGCGGCCTGACCTAGCAGCTGGAAGACAAAAATAAAATGATGATAATGAAAATTTCCAAACTTCCTGTCATCTCCCTGCAGCTGTTATGCCTCACCCACTTCCCTCCTCCACTTCTCTGCTCCTTAAACACTCAAAATGTAATGGAGGATCATTCCCATTTGTTCATGTAAAAAAATTCATTTTACTTGCTCTCGGGCAATTCTAGGATGGGCTCAACATCTGTTCCAAAGGCTACCAGAAATCAAGTGTTCTGTAACTGCTGCACACTCGACACAATGGATTAATCAAGTGCTAAGAGAAGTCTCTGGTGGCCTAGTGGCAAGACACTGCCCTGTAATCTCTAAGGCACAGGATTCAAGGACGCCAGCTGTCCTGTGGGCGGGATGGGCAATCTCCTCCTGTGCTATTAACTGCCTCTGAAAATCCACCAGAGGGTGAGCTATGGGCTGGTTCTGACTATGATACACAATAAGGACGACACGACAAGAGAAGTCTGCAAAAAAGACTTTAAAGGCAGCTTTCAGATTTGGGTGGTTGGAGAAAAATGTTGTTGACATTGACCTCAGGTCAATGTTGACTCCTGGCAGCACTATATGTGCAAAGCAGGACAGTTCACAGGGGTTTCAAGGCTGTTGTCTTTTCAGGAGACTGACAGACCTGTCTCCCAAGGTACCTCTGTTGTTACTGTTAGGTGCCATCGAGTTGAGTACGACTCATAATGACCCTATGAACAACAAGCCCAAACCCTGTCCTATCCTGTGCCAACCCCACAATCTCTGACACACTCGGGCCCAATGCTGCAGTCACTGGGTCGATGTACCTAGGTGACAGTCTTCCTCTCCTTCATCATCTCCCTACCTTTCCATGATGGGTTCAGATGGCCAACCTTGGTCTTAATCTAGTGTTTGAGTGTTTGTACCACCCGGGGAGAGGAGTGAGGGAGAAGGAATTAAGGCATGACTGGAAATGTGCTGTTCAAATCACACACACACACACACACACACACACACACACACACACACACACGAGGGGGTAGAAAGGAATGGGAAGCAGCTCAGGGTCTAATGCAGGAAACTGTTATTCTGAAGGATGACCAGATAAGGGTGAGGGAGATAAGGGAAAGAATAATTTGAAGACAGATTTTAACTTAACGAGCTTGCTGATAGCTGGGCCCTGAGATAAAGAAAAAGAAAGAGGAAGGACGGTGGTCTGTGGTCAAGGCTACCGCAAGTGAACACAGATTTCTGTTGCTGGATGCTTACCAAGGTCCAATTCTACTACAGAAGAACACCATGTGAAAAAGTCGTAAGGAGGAAAAGGAGCAAGCCACACCAAGGTAGACAATGATGACAGGGTGGCATTTTTCTCATTTAAATTCTCAAGCCCTGTCTGACACACTTTAGGCATGTTGTCAGGAGGGACCAGTCCTTGGAGAAGGATATCATGGTTAGAGCGATGGAGGGATGGTGCAAGAGATGAAGACCCTAGAAGAAACAGATTGACACAGTAACTAGGGTAAATGGGGGGGGGGGTGTTGGAGACAGTGAGATTGGCTCAGGATAGGCAGGGTCCAGAGCTATTGACTCAACGGCACACAACAGCAACAGTGTCTACGAGGTTGAATCTAGAACCAGACTCCCTAGGTTGGAATTCTGGCTCATAGTAAATATTAAGTAAATATGTTGGTTATGATGAATGCAGATGTTCAATATATACTTTTGTTGTTGTAATGTGTCAGCCTGCAACTCATATCGACCCTATGTACAATAGCTCTGAATGTTGCCCTATCCTGTGTCAGTTTCACTGACCCAAACACATCTAACCCTATTAACAATGACACTATCTATTCTTCTGATTCAAAGCTGGCTCTTTATATATTGCCTCTGAAAAACCACTGGGGGGGGTCAGCTATGAAATGGTTCCAACTTGACAGTACACAACAACAAAAACAGAGAGAGAGCGCGAGCGAGAGAGCACACAACTCTGGTGGCCTAGTGGTAAGAATCTGCACTGTAATCCCAAAGGCACAGGGTTAGAACTCATCAGCTGCTCTGTGGGAGAAAGATAGCCTATCTCCACCTGCTGGAAGGTCAGTGATGAGTGAGGTCTGACTGGATGGCCCACACAAATGTGTGTGTGTGTGTGTGTGTGTGTGTGTGTTATACACATATATGTTACACACACATAGATGTTACCCATATAGATGCTACACATATACATATGCAGTGATAGCTTGATGGTTCAGTGGTATAATTCTCTCCTTCCTTGTGAGAGATCTACATTAGATCCCTGGCCAATAAAGTTCAAGCACAGTCACCATTCACCTGTCAGTGGAGGCTTGCAAGTTGCTACTGATGTTGAACACATTTTGGAAGAGCTTCTGAACTGAGACACACTAAGAAGAAAGGCCTAGTGCTCTACCTCCCAAAACTCACCCATGAAAACCCTGTGGAACACAGAGGTAATCACTACTTGTGTGTAATGTACATATATATATGACAGACACGTATAAATACACCCACATATTCTTTTAAGTAATCATAAAGTCTAACGTGTCATGAAATACATGTTTACAACTAAAGCTGAATCCTCAGCTACTAAACACTACGAAAGCTGAATATTAATTTATCAAGCAGAAAGAGCTGAAGAACAAATTCAAGCCTCAAGTTGCAGTACTGAAAGATTCTGGATGGAAAGAGTACACAGTGATTGTATCAAAAAAAGTGGATGACACTGAACCCTGCCTAGAAGTAGTATATGATCAAGAACCAATGGTACTAAAGGGAGCTATCCAAGCTGCATTGAAGGCACTGGCAAAAAATAAGGCTCCAGAATTGATGGAGTGCCCCCTGAGATGGTGCCAACTACAGACTGACGCGATGCTGGAAGCTCTAACCTGTCTATGCCAAACAATCTGGAAAGCAGCTACCTGGCTAACTGACTAGAGACGTTGCATATCTGCACCCATTCCAAAAAAGGTGATCCAACAGAATGTGGAAGTTACTGAGCAATATCATTAATAGCACATGAAGTAAAATATTGTTGAAGATTATTCAAAACCAGCAGGAGCAGTACACAAAATGAACAGCTAGAAATCTAAGCTGGATTCAGAAGAGGCTGAGGATCCAAGTCATCACTGGTGATGCCAGATGAACCTTGGCCCAAATCAGAAAATACAAGAAAGATGTTTACTTGTTTTAACGGACTATGCAAACATATTCAACTGTGTGAATTATAATATACTATGCATAACATAAAGAATATAAATTCCAGGATACATAATTGTGCTCAAGCAGAATCTATAAATACACCAAGAAGCAATCAATCAAACAAAAATGGACATACTTCATGTTTTAAAATGGTTTAAAACCTAGAAAGGTATGTATCAGAAAGGTATGTATCAGAGTTATATTCTTTCGCCACACCTATTCCATATGTATGCTAAGTAAATAATCTAAGAAGCTGTACTATATGAAGAATATAATGGCATCAGGGTTGGAAGAAGACTCATCAACAACCTATATTATGAAGATGACACAACCTTGCTTGTTTAAAGTGAATAAGAATTGAGGTACTTACTGAAGAGATAAAAGAATATGGATTATACCTCAACATCAAGAAAATAAAAGTCCTCACAACTGGACCAGTAAACACCATGACAGAGAAAAGAGAAGTTGTCAAAGATTTTCTTTTACTTGAATCCACAATCAACACCTATGGCAACAGCAATCAAGAAATCAAAAGATAAGGGAGCTCTGGTAGCCTAGTGACAAGAAGCTCTGCTGCACACAAAAGCACACAAGTTGAATACACCAGATGCTTTTCTGGAGAAGGAGGAGCAACTGTTCCAGTTGGATCCAATTCAACAGTATGCAACAATTAAAAAAAAGAAACCAAAAGATGGATGGAATTGGGAACATTTTCTTTAAAATGGTAAAGAGTATGGATGTCAATTTAAAGACTAAGGTATAACTGATCCGAGCCATGGTGTTTTCAATTTCTTGATATTCATGTGAAAGTTGGAAAATGAGTAAGGAAGACTGAAGAACTGTGGTGTTGGCAGAGTACTGCACATACCATGGACTGCCAAAAGGACAAACGAATCTATCTTGGAAGAAGTACAGGTAGGTGATCTTTGGAGGTGAGGATGGCAAAACTTCATCTAACTGTGGGCATGTTTCCAGGAGGCACCAGTCTTGGAAAAAGACTTCATGTTTGGAAAAGTGAAGGTCAAGCAAAAGAGAAAAAAATCCTCAGTGGGATGGGCTGACACAGTAACTGCAACAAGGGATTTGAGCACAGCAGAGATTATAAAAATGGTGCGGAACAGGGCAAGGTGTCTGGGGGTTTTTTCCCCCCTTGTAAGTTTCATTTTATTAAATATGATTGAAGCAGACACTGTGGTAATTAAAGAATTTGGCCAACATGGCTTAGACAGACTTCTGGCCCACCAAGATCTCCAATACAACAGTTGGGTACCAAATTACTTTTATCTAAAGGAATGGTACAAATAAAAGAACTTAAGTGGGTATTTCGGTACAATTTATAGAAAAGGTAAAATAAACAAGTTGTGCAGGTGGCCTGGTGGTGACCATGAAGTTACCACTGTGGCTGTGGGGAAGCTGGGCTAAAGCTTTGCTCAGCTCTCACCGTCACTGTCTCCCAGGGTGTGCTTGTCAAAGAGACACGCTGCCAGGCCCAAGTCTGGGGCATTCATCTTGCCCTAGTTGGTTATGTAGTCAACCAGTTGTTTGATGGATTTCGCCTGTTCATCCAGGTAATACGTTTCAATGAAGTCATACAAAGGAGGGTTGTTCTTGTCAGTGGCCACTTTGTGCAGTTCCAGTAGGGACTGATTCACACTTCTCTAAGTGTAGCGCACACTCCATTGCATGCAGCCCACTCTCCCAGTCATCACCATCTGGTTTCTTGATGTCCTGAAGGAAGATGTGGCCACCTCACTGGTTCTGCAGTTTCATCAGTTTTTCAGCATATTCCCTCTCTTCGTGGGATTGGTGGAGAAAATATTTGGCAAAAATCCTTCAAAACCATATCATCACGGTCACAGTAGTTAAGACATGGACAAGTAGCCATAGTAGGCGTAGAGCTCCAGGTTGACTGAGTCCTGGTTGTAGTTCTGGTGCACCTGCAAAGAGGACCGCGGTCATGGTGGAGGTGGCAGTGGAGAGGCGGCAGCTGTGCAGCACCAGAGCAGACATGACGACCTTAGGGCCTCCGGGGGTCCTGATGGGTGGAGATGGCAGAGGATTGGCTGGAAATGATGGCAGGGGAAAAGCTGGCCAGCACTGGGTTCTTTTCAAGCACTGTTGAAGCAGGAGACCATGGCAACTCCGTGAAGACTGTCTCCAGGGCAAGGTTTTGATCTGTTGTTCATAGAGTCACTGTGAGTTGTAGTCAATGTATTTAACAACAATAACTAAAATATAAAGAGAAACTTCTTCGCCAGCAAGACAAAAAGTGAAACACTGTGTCTTAGTTACCTCCTGCTGCTTTAGTAGAAGTGGGTAGCTTTAGCAATCATTTATATTCTCATCGTTTGGGAGCTTTGGTGGTCTAGTGGAAAGAAGCTGCACACCAATCCAAAAAGGCATACAGTTCTAATCCATCAGCTTCTCTATGGGAGAAAGTTGGACAATGTCCTTTCATGTGATTTACTGCCTCTGATAATTCACTGGAGGGTGAGCTATGAGTTGGTTCAAACTCAATGACACACAACAAAAACAACAAC
>NW_006399756.1:28043317-28076261 GCF_000299155.1 Elephantulus edwardii
AGTCTCTTCAAGGCAATCTATGCTTTTACTAAGTGTATACTGCATTGAAACAGATGAGGGAGAGAACTGTTTAAAAGGGATATGTGAATAGGTATTATTGTCATGGCAGGAGTCCAGAATGAAGACTGCACAGTGGAGTGGACTTAGGGGGAGGGATTGCATAAGAATGAAAGAATTTTTCTTCTTCTTGTCAAGGAGAAGAGTGAATTGGGGGGGAGTGGGCAGGGAGAAAAGTGCAACAATGAATGAATAGAAATCTAAAGTCTCTGTAAAATTTCATTAAAATTAATAATAAAAAAAGAAAACAATAGTAACGTAACAAAAGAAAAAACCAACAACAATAGTTTGAGAGTCTTGAAATCTGAATTCAGCTCTAGGGGAAGTTTTTTCAGCTTCCATCTCCTTGTTTTAATATTTATCTTACCCCATCTCTGCTTCTTTCACTTGCTTGTTTATTCACTTTTTTAATATTTCAATAGAGAATGACACATGAAACACAATGTGAATGAAACTGTGAACCATAATGTATAAAATTTTGTATGTAAACTAATATAAAAGATTTTTTTTAAAAAAAGATTTACTCATATCAAGCAAATCACAATCAAAAAAGAGCAAGAGTGGCAACATCTCCTAAAATGAAAAAGTGAACGGCAATGACTTAATTTCAGATAAAACAGACTTCAAAGGGTAAAAAAAAAAAATTTAAAATATCAAGCAAATTATTGACTCATGGTACATCCTATTCTCATCCTGCCTCTTCAAGACAACAAAGACATTCCATTGATGAGTAGGATTATAAACAAAAGAATACAGATAAAAATTTACAACATATAATTTTGAGAGGACACAATAAATCTGTAACATTGTATCCTCTCTCTAGTCCTCAAAAATTCATGTCTTTGGTATACGGCAAAACACATTCATTCCATCACATCACCCCAAAAATCTTGACATCAACTCTAAATTCACAATCTCTTCTTCTGAATCATATAAATAAAAAATATGAGACTTTAGGGTATTCTATCTGGGACAAAATTCCTCTCCATCTGTGAGACTTTAAAATCTTTAAGAAACAAAATTAAATTTAAAAATCTGTAGGACAGAAGGAATCCCACCCAGAAGTCCCCTTAAAAAAAATAAAATCAATCTGTAAGACAAATTATTTGTTTCCAAAGTGCAATGGTTGAACAGTCATAAGATAGACATTTCCATTATAAATAAGAGAAATTGGAGAGATGGGATGATGGGCATTAAGCAAATCCAAAACCCAGTAGTTAAAATTATACTGGCTCTCAAGGTTTGAAAATAATCTTCTTTGCAATGATCTAGACAATGGCCCTGCCTTCCACACTAGGTGTTAACAATACTCTAGGGATTCTGAGTGAAGGTCCCAGCTTCAGCTCCCCCTACTAGACCCCAGAGACCCCTTCCTGAGCTTAGGCATGCCCCATTCTTCAGTCTCTTGGGCATGATGGCTCTGGCCCCTCAGCTGTGGACAATAGCCCTGTGTCTACGCCCCTCAACTTACCCTCTAGCACATCTAAATGTCAACCCCACACTCCAGAAGTAAGTTGATGAAAATTTTATTTTGGGGGGGGTTCCTTCTTCCTCCCCCCATTTTTACCATTCTCATTTCATTTGGCCTAAATAAATTAATAATGGTCATTGGTTAGTCATTAAGGCAAAAATTTCAGTTTTAGGTTATAAGCCTGAAGAAAACAGAATTCTTTTGAAACCTAGTTAACCAAACTTGAAAATATACACATTATTGTTTCTCCTAATGATTAATAATCATTATACCTGGAGGGGAAAAAAATCCCCAATTTACATCAATATAAATCCTTCTCCTTTATATAGAAAAGAAAAAAACAAAGCCCAACTATATATATATAATTACAGGCCAACCAAAGCTAAACTTGAATTTCTTTTTTATAACATAAAACTATCAACCAAGTTTTGGCCTAGGAATAAATAAATAAAATCTCACAGTTTAAAACCAGGAAACACCAAAGTTAACTTCAGAGCTCTCCTCACTTCCTTCTTAGCCCTCACCAGAATTGCCTTTTGCCATCCATAATTCTACCAACAGTCTCTTCAAGGCAATCTATGCTTTTACTAAGTCTAAGACTATTCCCACAACTGATCACCTTTGAGTCAGAACCAACTCATCGTTGACCCACCATCAGGTTTCTGAGGTTGTAAACCATGTGGAAAAGATTGCCCATCTTTCTCCCAAGGAGCCTCTGGTGGATTCAAACTGTCAGAGAGGAATAGGCTTTAGGTTAGCACAACGCTCTATGGACTAGCCACCAGAGCTCTGCCTTTACCACAACTTCCAACTTCCAGCCTTTCTCCATTCCTCAATTCCACAACCATTTCCACATTTTAGATAACTGCTAGAGCAGCACCCCACTCCAGGTACCAAATTCTGTTTTAATTACCAGGCCATGGTCTTTGAAATTACTTGCTATGCATCAGAAAGCTGTACAATGACTAAGGGTGACAGAGAAGAATTGATGCCTTTGAGCTGTGGTACTGAAGAAGAGTACGGGATATACCATGGACCACCAGGAGAACAATCGGTCTGTCTTGGAAAGTGAAAACAAGCTGCTCTATGGAAGCAAGGATTTTTAAGCTCCATCTCACACACTTTAGACATGTGGCCAGGAGGGACCATTCCTTGGAAAAGGACACCAGGTTTGGAAGAGTAGAGGGACAGAGCAAGAAGGGGAGACCCCGGACCTAAGGCGCTTACAGCAGAAGATCAAAAACATCTCAATTTCAAGGAAACAAAAATTACATCTCATCCTCAAGAAAACAATTCCCAACACTGGGACAATAGGCAACATCATAATAGGGGAGATAAGATAAAAGTTGTTATTGGTAACATGTTACTTGGATCCACAATCAACACCATTAAGTATCAGCAGCCAAGAATCAAAAAGATGTATTGCACTGGAAAACTCTACTAGCAAGGGCCTATCCAAGGTGCTGAGGAGCAGTGATGTCAGTTATTAGGAAAAATAAAATAGGTTCATTATCTCTAGAAGCTCTACTTCTCAGATAAAACCCTTCCCTGAGTTCCAGCCTGATCAACTACTAATGGAAAGCTGAATCCACAAAAACAGGACATTCCAGGAATACCAGAGAAAGTCAGCTGACCTAACACTACACCTGCAAGAAAAAGACGACTCTCTCATATGATCTGCTGCACCCACCAACAATCTTTGTCTATAAATCTCCCACTAACAACAAGAGTTGCTGACCTTTAAGAGCTCAGCCCACCTGCATCCAGGTGAAACTAAACCAGATTATTGCTTCACATGTGAGCCTTGTATGATTGATTTGAAATTCCTGGTCCAACTCCCGATTCACCTCCTCTTTCTCTTCTCCAAATCTTTTATCAGTTGCAAGACTTGATTCAAGCCATGGTCTTTTCAATTACTTGCTATGCATCTGAAAGTTGGCCAACAAGTAAGGATGACAGAAGATGGACCGACACAATGACTATACCAATGGGCTCAAGCATCTCAGGAATGGTGAGGATGGCACAGGGCAAGGTAAGATTCAGATTGGCTCAATGGCACTTAACAACATTAACACACAAAATTCTTTTGGACATATTTTTTTTCTTTCTTTTTTTTGGACATATCTTTTTCAATTCTTCTGGATAAACAGGGAACTTTGGTGACTTACTGACGAAGGAGTTGCCCTGCCAACCCAAAAGCAGGCAACTGGAATCCACCAGCTGCTCCATGGGGGGGGGGGTGTGTGGAAATAAAATGAGCATTCTCCTCCTGTGCAATTTACAGCCTCTGAAAACGTGGTCCAGCTATTAGCAGTCAGTTCTGAGTCAATGGTAATGAGTGTGCTGAATTTAGATGAATATATAGGAATGCAATAGCTGACTTTTGGGGGGTGAAAACTGGATATATAGATATATGTGTATATATGTATGTATGTGTATATATATGCATGTATGTATATACACATTATATATATATATATATATATCTCATAGCTTTCTTTTAAGGGAAGCCAAAAGAATAAACAGGGTCACATTGAGTCCTACTCGACTCAACCACATATAACAGCAACAACAGTAAAAGAAAACCGCCAACGCAGACAGAAAGACAAGTAAAGTGAGAATAAATGCACAGACAGATGAAATACAAAGAATTAGAATGATGAGGGCAAACCTATGAAGATTTGGGGAGTTGTGAGGGGTCAATCAACCAGTAGAAAACATTGAGAAACAAAAAATTGTTTACTGTCTCAACCAAGGGAACTCTGGTAGCTTAGTGAAAAAGATTTGTGCTGCCATTCCAAAAGGCACGTGGTTCAAGTCCACCAGCTGCTCTGAGGGAGGAAGATGGGCAATCTCCTCCCATGTGATTTACAGTCTGAAAATCTGCCGGAGGGTCGGCTATGAGTAAGTTCTGACTTGTCAGTCTGCACATAATAACATCTCAACCACCATCTAATTTAAAGCAGAAATTCTCATCATTCCGTTTATATTCGTCCTATTCCGCTGTTCCTTAGAATCTGGGCGGGCAAAGTACGTTGGGTGCTGGCCAGCTCATCAAGAAGTTGGTGGTCTGAATCCACCAGCCACTGCTTGAGAGAATAATGGGCAGTCTCTTCCAGGAAAGATTTGCTGGCTCCAAAACCCATAGAGGGTCTAGGTCAAGGGTCTTGCTCAGAGGGTCAAGCTCGGACTCATCTGCAATGAGTTTCATTGGCTTTTTCCTAGATCTAAGGAACTCTTAACTGGTGCTAACTGAAAATTTGGCAGTTGAACCCACCAGCAGCTGTGTGGGAGAGGGGCGGGAGGGGGAAAAGGTGAGCTGCTTCTATGAAGATTTAAAACAAAGCCCAACCAGTGGAGCCATTTCAACTTCTAGTGATCCCGTAGGACGGAGTAGAAGTGCCCCCCTAAAGCACTTTCCAAGGCTGTATAGTCTTTAGGGAAAACAACTACCATCTTTCTACCACATATCTGCTGATGGGTTCCAAAACTTTTGACAAGCAGCTAATTGCTTTAAACATCACAGCGCCTCTGTAATATATAACAGTCTAGGAAGCCCTAAGGGGCAGTTCTACTCTGTCCTACTGAATGGGGGAAACCCTAACCACCTTTGGTCTACACGTCCCAGAAACTACAAGCCCCAAAATGCAACACGCGCCTCCGCAACACTCCCGGCAACAAGGGCAAAGCCTACAACTCCCAAGATGCACCGCGACCCCTCGGTGTTTTGCCGCAGAAATGAGGACAGTTTTCGCGATGTTGTCTCGCAGAGCCCATTTCCACCTCACCTCGGAGCTCCGGGACCCCTTCAGCACCTGCTTCGTGAGCGCGATCACATCAGTCCCACAGGTGTTCACCTTTTCGGTGAGAAGCCCTTTCACGGACTGGCCGAACCGCGCTTGCGAATCCGGCGCCCCAGTCGCCATTGCCTCAACTAGCCAGCGCCCCCGCACGGCCGATGGCGAGCCGCTGGGGCCAAAAGACGTGGACGCGGAAGGAGATGAAAGGAGGACTCTTACCGTGGGAAAACGAGTAGACACATGCGCATAGCAGAACGTGCGTGATCTTGCTAACATTAAAAAACCTAAAATACTCCGTTGAGATCCTGGAAGCAGGACTCAGACAGTAATATCTACAGGAGATAGGGAACAATTTAAGTAAATCCTCGGTTTAAAAATCACAAAGCCTCAAATCCACCAGATGCTCTGCTGGAGATGGAGGAACAATCTCCTCCTGTACCAGTCAAATCTGATTTGACCACACACACACACACACACACACACCCCTAGATTGTAGTTCCAATTTTGATTATTTACTAGTACTGTGAAGCAGTGAGCTCAGGTGTGTCTGGGATGATAAGGATGATGCAGGGCTCCACAGCCCCTAACAACAACAACAACAACAACATGTGTCTCGAACGCTTTTCTGTAAAAGAAAATGTTAACGTCGCCAAAAGGTAATGAGAACGAATTAAATTCCTTCATTCAATTTTAACAAACATTTAACAGATGTGCGATGCCATCTTTAACTATCTTGACCGCTGGACTCAAATCAGACAGGCATGTAAATAAATGAACTCTGAAAACATAGAAGTCCGAAGACAGCAGAGAAACGGGCAAAGGATGCAAGCAGACAGTCATTTCATTCTTGTTTGTAATCAGTTTTTTGGGGGTGCTAATGATTCACGTAACTGCACTTTTTCAATTTGGTGTGTGCGGCAGAACCACCACCGCATTTTTATCACCCTGAGAAGTTTCCAAGTGTCGCATCTCTTTTTTTACTCCTACCGCGGGCATCCAATAATCGGCTTTCTGGCACTGTAGATTAATATTCATTTCTAGAATGTCATATGAATGGAATAATACGTGAAGAACTCTTTTCTTTTTTTGGTCTGGTTTCTTCATGAAGCAAGTCTTTATTACCAAGTTGTGAAAGGTTCTCTGTTCTCCTTGGTTAACAATTTTAAGAATGTTGGTCTTACAGCCCCTTTCTAGTCCCTAACTGATTGAGGAACCCAAAACACCATTCATAAATTAACATTATTAATCAACTACACACACGCACACACTCATTGTTACCAAGTCACATCCAGCAAGATTTCAGAAGCTGTATAATTGCATGGGAAGAGATTGCTATTCATCTACTGGATCACTACTGGGCCAATTGTCAACACCGTATTAGGTGGAAAAGAGATTGAAGTTGTTAGCAATTGCAGCTTGCTTGAATCCATAATCAACACTCTTAACACCAGCAGTCAGGAAATCAAAAGACGAATTGCATTGGGAAAATCTGCTGTCATTGACCTCTCCAGAGTGCTGAAGAGCAATGATGTCAGTCTAGATACAAAGGTGTGCCTAATCCAGGCCATGGTCTTCTCAATTACTTGTTATGCTTCAGAGAGTTGGACAATGACTAAGGATGACAGAAGAAGAATAGATGCCTTTGAGTTGTGATGCTGTAGAAGAGTCCTGAACATACCATGGACTGCCAAGAAACAAACAGGTTTGTCTTGGAGAGGGTGAAAGCAAGTCTTTCCTTGGAGGCTAGGATTTTGAAGCTCTACCTCACCTACTTTGGACACATGGACAGGAGAGATCGGTCCTTGGAGAAGGACATTATGCTCAGAAAGGTGGACAGTCAGCGCAGGAGAGGTTCCAAGAGTCCAAGTGGTGTAATGAGTTATCTGTTGGGCTGCTAACCAAAAGGTCAGAACTTCAAACCTACCAGGATGATGAGGGCATCTTTTAAGAGAAGGTTAAAGCCGAAGGCAAGAAACAGGCTTTATCACCTTTATAAAGAGGCAATCCTGAATTCTTATTTTCTCTTAATTGGCATGTGTTGACCCAAACAGTGCTCTTCCTGGGAAATTATTTACAATTTAAAATATGGTTTAGAAAAATAAAGAAAGGTGCTAAGTCTCAAAGCAGAAGTCTGTAAGTGTTTTTGTTGATTGTTTTGGTTTTTGTTTAAGTTTGTTGTTGTTGTTTCTTTGTTTTTTGCCTTTAGTTTAATAATAGTTTTGAGCTCATATAATCTAATAATTTCATTAAAATAAGAAAAGTGGAAGATGTAAGAATGAAGCTTACATAAAAGAAAACTCTTAATTTAGAAGATGAAGAAAGTAAAAAATAATGGAGTGAAGATAAATAAATTAGAAGCTGCAGCTGAAAGATTTTTAAAGGATAAATCTCTAAATTAGTAAAAAAAAATTTAAAATAGACTGTGTTTGGCAGTCATAAAGCTGGCCAGCCTGTTTATCTTTGGTAGTCCAAAATGCCAAAAATAAACACACAAACTATTCTTTTACAGCTGTATAGATAACGTGATCTAAAAGTTTAGAAATAGCTAAGAAAGAAAATGTAATTTAGTTCCCAAGGTAAATGTAAAGAACAAAAATTATAAAAATATGTATCACAGAAGCCAAGTACTCTTGATTGACTACCCGTAAAATCCAAAATGTTACTGGAGAAGGAGGGGGCAATCTCCTCTTGTACCAGTCAGATCTGATTTGACGGTACACATAAAAATAATACAATTTAAAAAAATCCAAAATGTTAGACTTTCTAAAGTGCTAAGAAACAAAGCAGGTTTTCCCAAGCCTAAGGGCCTTGTTCCTTGTAACAGAACAGGCGCAGGGTAGAGCATTGGCCCCTCACTAGAGAGAAACTAGAGGTGTTAAAACAAGCAAGTTGTCTTCATTATCCAGTAAGCAGAGGCTGTCACATGGAAATAAGATCACTAAAAATACTGTAAGATTGATTATAGGAAGAAGTCATTTAATAAGGGAATATTCATACATATTGGGGTGATAGATCTCAATTATAATGGGGAGATAATTATAATGATGTCTACTTGACAACATCAAACCTTTTTAAAAGGCCAGAGGGGAGCTCAATTATTGCTCCCTCCCTGTATAAAACAAAGGGCAGCTCCAATAAAAAGACAAGGAGGGTTTGGTAGTACTAGGACTAATATCTATTAGAATACTATCATTAAAAATACCCATCCTCAAATGACTAAAATTAGAATTATATGAAATCCAAGGATTAGTTGATATTGTTGCTGATGTATCTATTACTGCTACTCATCATTGGCCTAGTGAACTACAATTAAAAGATGTTTCTGTTACTTTTACAGGAATAGGGACTATGACAGGACTAAAGGAAAGTATTTGTTAGATTGTAAAGGACCTGAAGGACAGTTAGCAAAATTACAGCCTTTCATTGCAGATATTGCAGTTACATTATGGGGAAGAGATTTGCCAGTTCAATGGGGAGCCATGTTGCAAATTCCTATGATATTAGAACAGGTTAAGAATATTATATTAAACATAAACTATCTCCCTGGTAAAGGATTAGGAAAGAAACAACAAGGGATCGTCCCCTTCAAAGAACCAAAAGTTTATCATAGTAAAAGAGGATTAGGCTGTCCAGAGTTATAATGAAGACCACTATTTCACACTTTGCCCTTCCATTAACTTGGTTAACTGATAAGCCAATATGGGTTTAACAGTGGCCCTTAACAAAGGAAAAGCTAGAACCCTTAGGACAATTAACTGAAGAACAATTCCTGCCAGGGCACATTGGAAAGTTAATTCGTCCTTTGAATTCTCCAGTGTTTGTAACAAAAAACAAATCAGGTAAATGGAGAATGTTAACTGATTTGAGAAAAATTAATGAGGTCATAAAGCCTATGTGGTTGTTTTTTGTTTTTGGTTTTTTTTGGGGGTGGTGCCCCTTTTTATTGGTGGGAGACGGGGGTGCTGGCACCAGGCTTCCAGGGTCTGGCCGAGAAGTGGTGGGTGCTGGTGGGATGGACGCAGGATGTGGTCGGGGTCAGGTCAGCCTCATGCGCTGGGAGCGTACTGCAGGACCAGCCGGTCAAAGTCATTCTCCTTGGCCTGGTACTCCTTTATGAATGGATGGGACCTGTGGGAATCCTTCAGCTGTGACAGGTAGCGGTTGGTCACCTCAGGGGCCTTGCCCAGGTGCTGTGACAGGACAATGAGGTTGATCAGTGTCTCTGGGTGGCCACTGTCCTTATTGAGTGCCTCCTGCAGCGTGCCCTCAGCGTCTTCCCAGCGGCCCTGAGCCATGTGGCAGGCGGCCTGGCCGTTGAGCAGCAGCAGGGTGGACGAGCACTTGTCGGCCAGCTCCTGGAAGGCGTAGTATGCGTTCTGCAGCTTGTCACCACCCACAGCCAGATTGACCCAGGCAGTGGCCAGCTAGGTGAGGGTGGCATCCTCGTCCTGGTCCTGCATCTTCTTCAGCTCCTTCCGGGCAAGGTCCAGGCGGTCCAGCTTCAGCAAGATCTGCACTACCATGGCCGAGCACTCGAGGCTGTCACCCTGGTGCAGGGCCCTCAGCGCAGCATCTGGGTTCCCGTCGTGCAGGTAGATGGAGGCGGCCATCAACAGGAAGGTGGTGTTGGTCACGTCCACGTTGCGACTCATCTCCCGGTCCAGGTGTGCCACCACAGCGTCCCTCTGGCTCTCGCTGGCAAGGTACTCGGCAAGCATGTGCACAGCCTGCAGCTCCGGGACGGAGGAGGGCTTGATTTCATCCAGCACCACACCATACTTCCTCTGTGCGAGGTATGCTCGGTACAGGAAGACGTCTCGCTCCACGTCCCTCTCTGGACTCGAAGGCTTCACTTGCTGCGCCTCGTTAATGCACTGCTGGTAACTGCCAATGTAGAAGGCGTTCTTCACGTCAAACAGCTCGTGCACCTTCCCCAGAGCCGCCGGTGGCCGAGCCGGGGGCTGGGGGAGCCATGATACTATCATCTTTGCCCAGGCCTATGTGGTTTTACAGCCAGGTCTTCTTTTACCTTGTGATCCCAGAAGGAAGGCATATTATTATAAATGAGCTTGAGGATTGTTTTTTTATCATTCCATTACAACCTAGTGATCAAGAAAAATTTGCTTTTACTGTTCTTGCTATTAATAATCATAAACCTAAAAGATACAAATGAAAAGTGTTACCCCCAAGAATGTTGAATAGTCTGGTCATATGTCAATATTTTGTTAATCCACCTTTAGAGATTTTAAAAAGATTTTTGAATGTGTATATTATTCATTATATGGATGATATTTTATTCTTACATTCAGATAATGACCAATTGCAATTACTATTTAAAGAAGTCCAACAAGTATTAAAGGAATATGGATTACAAATTTCTCCTGAAAAAGTTAAATTTAGTGAGCCTTATAAATATTTGGGGTCTATATTAAGAAGAAAAAGAATTCTACAAAAGATTCAAATTAGACAGGATACTTTAAAAACTTTGAATGATTTAAAAAAATTATTAGGGGATATTAATTGGTTAAGGCTTAGTTTAGGTATACCAACATACCTAATTACAATTACAAAATATTTTTAAAATATTAGAAAGATCTGCTGATATACAAAGCCCTCAAAGTTTATCTCCTGAGGGGAAAAGTAACTCTTAATTATAGAACAAAGAATTAATGATGCTCAATTAAGTCATATAGACATGAAAAAAAACCCTGTTATATTAATAATTTTTCATACTCTACATTCTCCTACTGGTATTTTATATCAAGAAGAAAGAATATTAGAATAGTTATTTTTAAGAAACATGTATAATAAAATGCTAGTTATGTTGAAAAAATTGGTGGTTATTATTAAAGGACGACTATGGTTAAGACAGTTGTTGGCATCTGATTCATTTGAAATTATAGTCCCATTTAATACTCCCCAAATTAATAATTTATGGGAAATTTCTGAAAACTGGCAAACTGCTTTTTGTAATTACATAGGTAAAATTTCTAATTCATATTCACAAAATAAACAATTACAATTAATTGAAAGAACTAATTAGATGTTATCTGAAAAGATGAAAAAATTATCTCTACTTACAGCTGATACTTAATATACAGATGCTAACAAAATGAGATACACAGGTTATACTAATGATAAAGATAATAAAATAGTTGAAACTAACTTGATTTCTGTTCAGCAGCCTGAATTATATGCTATTATTTTTATTTTATTTTTGTGTGTGTGTGTGTGTGTGTGTTGTGTGTGTGTGTGTACCATCAAATCAGATTTGATTGGTACAGGAGGAGATTGTTCCTCCTTCTCCAGCAAAGCATCTGGTGGATTTGAACCGCTAACCTCTCAGATTGCAGTGCAGCTTCTTGCCACTAGGCCACCAGAGCTCACTATTATATGCTATTATCATGTTATAGATAAACATAAGAATTTTTTTAAAAGAGAACATTAAACATATTACTAGTATTCCTTATAATCCCCAAGGACAAGCTAAATAGAAAGAGCTAATGTGACCTTAAAAACTATGTTGAAAAAACAAAAATGGGGGAGATGGATAGGACACATAATATCTCCTCAAACTATTTTACAAAAAGCATTATTTACTTTAAAATTTTTTCATTTCTAAAGAAAAACACATTGAAAAACATTGGATAGTACAATCAATCAAAGAGCTGACTCAGCATATATATTTTAGAGACCCTCTAACTAATGAATGGAAAAAGGATTTGTCATTCATTGGGGTCGAGGACTTGCTTATATTTCTACAAGCACAGAAACACTATTGGTCCCATCCAGAAACGTGAAACCCCGAGATAAACCAAAAGAGGACATATTCGACAAAGATAGAATCGCGGAATGGATGAGTCGGATCACCTTAGAGAAACGACAAAAAAAGAGACTGCTACCAGAGACCAGGAAAGCGGAGACTCGGACTTAAGGCCAGGAAAAGAAGCACACAACAGAAGAGGAAAAGTGATTAAGAATATAGGGTAACAAATGTCTCCCAAGAATTTGTTTCTAGCTATACTTGCCCTTTTTCCTTATGTTTTCTTAAAAGGAGTTACTAAATAAGAGGCAGATAATTTAACTTTGATTTGTAATGAATGTTTTCTGGATACTTGTTTAAATTCTTTGTCTACCACCTAATTAGAGTGTATGTATAGATATCTAGAATTGGGTTATGGCTTCCTGTTAATTTGGGTCGTAAATGGCAGTCATCTCCTGAGATGATGCTTTTAGAGCATCTGGTGAATCAGTTATTAAAAAGAAGCAAGAGGTTTATTGAAGTATTAATTACTGCTGCCTTAGGAATCACAGCCGTAACAGTAAAGCAGCTACTGCTGGAGTCACTCTGCATCACAGTGTTCAAACAGTAGATTATATCAAACAATGGCATAGTGATTCTGAAAAATTATGATCATCTCAAAGACAAACAGATTCTGAAATCAGTTCTAGATTAAGTGATTTAGAATCGTTAGTAGTTATAATAGATGATCATATCACTAACTTACAGAGACAATTGAAGTTAAAATGTGACTGGAATACTACTCAATTTTGTGTGACCCCTGTTGTATGGAATACTGAATGATAATAGGATAAAGTTTGCAAATGTATCATGGATCATGGTAATTTAACTGATGAGATATTAAAGTTACAGCTCAAGTTCATGATACTTTTAATGAAAATTGATAAAAATTTAGTAATACTTATTTTCTGGAAGAAATAAATGAAGCAGTTCCTAATCTTTATCCTTTTGATTATTTTAAAATTTTTGGAAGTTTTTCTATAGTCATGTTTTGTCTTATAGTCCTTATTTTTGTGCTATTATGTCAAAAATAAAGAATGTAAAGGGGGAAAAAATAACAGAAAAAGGAAGAAAAGCTGTATTTGCCTTGATGACTAGGTGATGCTTAAACAACAGAGGGAGAAATGGGGATAGGTCGGCATAGTGATAGCAGGCTGCAGGTGAGATAATAGTTGGAGCAAGACCAAGGGCCTCCAGTAAACAGAGAATTCCGCCCACGCCCTCCCCCCACCCCACTCCACCTCCCACCCCGCAGGAGATACTGGATGCTCTCTGCATATAGAGAGTTCCTCCAGCCTCCCACTGGAGGAGATAATGTGTCTAAACTTTGGTCTTGATGTAAAATTAAGCTTACCCATTGTTATGTTGGCAACACTTATGTATATGAAAATATAGCCTTATGACGTAGGATTTTTTCTTTATTATTGGCTTAAACTAAATAAAAACTATAGAAATACTGGGAAAGGGACCTTTTCACAGTGCTAATCTGTGAGAGGACCTCTGTCTTAGCCTTCCTCTTTTTCAGAATTAATTTCCTCTTGTCCCTGGTTTCTTTCTGAGTTCAGTTAACAACATTGCAGTCATTGTATTAATTCACCTTGTTGAAGGTCTTTTTCTCTTTCATTGACCCTCCACCTTTCCAAGTATTATGTCCTTTTGCAAGGAATAGCTTTTCTTAGTAACATGTCCAAAGTATGAGAGACAAACTTCTCCATCTTTGCCTCCAAAGATCACTGGGGCTGTACCTTTCCCAAAATATATAACTATTTTTTTCTTTTGTTAGTCCATGGGATATTCAGTACTCATTTCCAATATGACAAATCTTCTGTTCCTTAGTTATTGTCCAGTTGTGTAGCAAGCGATTGAAAATATCATGGTCTGGATCAGGCATGCCGTAGTCTTCAAACTGACATCATTGCTCCTCAGTATTTTACAGAGGTCCCTGATGGTGGACTTGCCTGGTGCAGTACATCTCCTGAGCTCCTGATTGCTGATACCAAGGGTACTGATTGGTGACTCAAGCAAGATTAAATCACTGGCAACTTCAGTCCTTTCTCTATTTATCATGATGTTGCCTATTGACTCAGTGGTGATTCTTTAGCCAGTAGACAAATGCAAACCAAACCCACAAAAATATAACACTTCATTCCCTAGATTGGCTAAGATTTTGGAGGAAAAAACAAATATTGACAAGAGTGTAGAAAAATTGGAACTCTCCTTCATCACTGGTGGGGATGCGAAATGAGATAACTCCTGTGGAAAACACTTGTGTAGCTCCTTAAAAAGTTAAGTAATAGAAGTACTATTAAAAAAGAAAACAAAATAAATATTGTTGTGCTTGAGTCCGTTTCAACTCATGACACCATAAGAAAGAGTAGCTGTGACCCATAGAATTTCCAGCTATAGTCTTTACAGAAGCAGACTACCATATTATTCTCTCAAAGAATGGCTGATGGGTCAAGCCAAGTGCTTTAACCCTTGTACCATTCTGGCTCCTTATAACTACTATATGATCCAGAAATTCCACTTCTAAGTCTCTGCCCAGAAGCTTGAAAACAGAAATTCCTAGACAGGTGCACATCAATGTTCATTTCAACACTTCACAATAGGTAAAAGTATTGGAATATTACGCAGTGCTGAAAAACAATGCACTTGTAAAACATTACACAGAAGGACCCTGGAGCACATCATGTTGAATGAAATATCTCAGTCACAAAAGGACAAATACTGCATAGCATTATTTATAATGTTATAAAGCAGGTCTGACATGTGTGGTTGGGAAGAGAAAAGGATAAGAGTGCTTAGATAATGATCATTGCATTGGAACAAATGAAAGGAAAAAACTGCCTAAAATGATTAGGCATTACACATACAACACACAACAGCCCAGAGTAAGAAATATATCATTGCAAAGAGGACTGGGAAGCAGGGTGAGGGGAGGTGTAGGTAACTGTGTAACAGTGATTTTTTTTTAAAAAAAGTGAACTAGAGGAAGGAGAACGGAGGGTGAGGGGGTAAAATATGCAAGAATGAGTGAATAAAAATCTAACTTCTCATAGTTGTTTTATAAATTTTATTTTTAAAAAAATAGACAAAAAGCTGCTGATTCCACCACAACAAGATAAAGGTAAATAACCCAGCTGAAAAATGGGCACAGGATATGAACAGACACTTCACCAAAGAAGACATTCAGATAGTAAACAAACACATGAAGAAATGTTCAAAATCCCTAGCTGTAAGAGAGATACAAATAAAAACAACTATGAGATATCATCTCACCCCAGTAAGAATAGTAAAATTTAACAGAACAGCAAACATCAAATGCTGGTGAGGTTGTGGAGAAACCGGAACCCTTATTCACTGTTGGTGGGAGTGCAAAATGGTGCAACCACTATGGAAGGTGGTATGGCGCTTTCTCAAAAAGTTGGAAATAAAAATACCATTTCATCCAGCAATTCTACTCCTGGGAATATATCCCAAAGAGACCATAACTGACATCCAAGCATATATGTGCACACCCATGTTTATTGCGGCTTTGTTCACTATAGCAAAGAGTTGGAAACAACTCAAGTGTCCATCAACAAACGAATGGATAGAGAAGCTGTGGTGTAGTCACACAATGGAATACTATGCTGAATTGAAAAACAAGGGACTCATGCAATATTATTAAAATTATCCTGGAGGACATAATGCTGAGTGAAATATCTCAGCCACAAAAGGACAAATATTGCATAGGGACACTGTTGTAAAACAGGACTGACATCGGGGTTAAGGGAAGACTGAGAAAGAGGGGATAAATAACATATACTGCATTGAAACAGATGAGGGAGAACTATTTAAAAGGGATATACGATTGAGTATTATTGTCATGACAGGAGTCCAAAATGAAGGCTGCAGAGTGGAGTGAACTTTGCAGGGAGGGATTGTATAACAATAAAAGAGTTTTTCTTTTACTATTCAAAGAGAAGAATGAATTGGGGTGGGTGGGGTGGGCAGGGAGAAAAGTAAAACAGTGAATGAATGGAAATCCTAAGTCTCTGTAAACTTTCATTAAAATTAATTTTTTTTTTAAAAAAAAAAAGCTGTTGACTCTGTCATCTGTGCTGTGATTGCAAAATGGGGGTGGGGAGAGAGTCCATGTCTTGATTCCTGACAAGTTGTTTCTGGCACACTCTGATGTATCCGTGGATAGAAACCTCCAGAGAGGAGGGGCAGTTGTCCTCCCTCCGGGGTTTGACATGGCCCATCCCCACCCTCCAGAGTTTGCCAAGGAATTGAGCCGGCCTTGAGGAGGTCTCTATGTGCCATTCCTCTCCTCATTCTGGAAGAATGCTCAGGCCTGGCTTTGTTCCAAGATAAATTTCCCCACTGCAAGAGATAGCACAAAATCCAAGGTGAACCTAGAGCAGCTCTTAAAAAGACATCCTTGTGCCCGAGCACAACTGCAGCTCTCTACCCCACGGCTGTCCACCTGCTCCACCGGCACCCAGACACCATGTGGGAACTCTTGGCCATCTTACTACTTACTTTAGCTTACTACCTTTGGCCCAAGTTAAGGCATTTTGGCGTCAAATACCCCAAGAGTCTCCCTTTTCTGCCCCTCATAGGCAGCCTGCCGTTCCTCCCTAGACATGGACATCCTCACATCAACTTCTTCAAGTTGCAGAAGAAATATGGTCCCATCTTTTCCTTTCGTCTGGGAACCAAGACTACAGTGATTGTTGGCCACCATCAGCTAGCCAAGGAGGTGCTCATCAAGAAAGGCAGAGAGTTCTCCGGACGGCCCCACATGGTAAGCAGTACCCACTTTTCCTTTCTCTTCCCACCCCACCCTCTAGGGCTGTACTGTTCTTCAGACAAGACCATGGCTGGAATTACTCTTTCCATTCCAATACCCTGTAATTCTTCAAGACAGACTGGAAAGGAGATGGAAGGCTAGTGGCCCTTGAGACCCCATATAGCTTCTACACAGGCAGGAAAAATTAAAGGAGGTCTCTTTTCCCAGACTTTTCAGGTGGAGGGTTGGAGTGGGATAGTGAGCTGAAGTATCCGAGAGTCCTTGTTCTAGCCACCTCTCCCCTAAATTGGAGGATAATATCTCTGGACCTAGATTTCTTTAGTTAAATAAAGTACATAAAGCCTTTAGCCCAATGTCCAGTACAGTACATCCTATAAATAGCCCTTATGCATGTTACTCCTTGTCTGGGCATTGGCTTTGTTAGGACCATCCTCCCTGGGAAGGGGGCTGGCTGCTGAAGAGCTGGGATCTTTGTTTCCCTGGAGCGATCCCCACATGCTCCTGCTCATGGTGGGTGATTTGAAGCAGCATTTCAAGGATATTGATCATCCTGCTGGGCTGGTTGCGATGCACCTGAGGAGGGTGCTAACCACCCAGAAACACTGTCACTGTTTTGTTGCTAACTGCTCCAGCAGGCTTTCAAGGTTGACCTGTCCAACAGTTGACTTTTGTTTCTGTGGACCAGTCAGCCAGGCTTTCAGACAACTAACTTCACCCTCACCTGCCCTGAGCCCTTTTCTTCAGGGCAAACAGGATGGAGGGGCCTAGTCAGATGGGACTTGAGAGGGTCAAAGGATAGAAGGAAGACTTTGGATCCCTGTGCTTTTTGAGGTGCCTTTGAGGGGAGGTGGCTTCGTTCAACAAGGCACTCACACTCTCCAAGTGTGATGGACAAAGTCTTGCCTACCTCTGCAGGAGGACAGATTAATTAAAAGGGGGTGAGCTGTACCTTTAGCACCTCTAAGGGATCCAGGGAAAGGCACAGCTCTGGATTGTCCTCAATCTCTCCAAGCTGGCCGCTTCCTGTCCCCAAGATAGGGACAACTCAGATGATGTATCCCATTTATACCTGGGCAAATGAGAGGCCCAGCGGCCAGTCAATGTACTCCTGCATGCTGATGCAGGGTTCTTTCTTCTCCTCACTGTGTTGTCTCTTATGGAATTAGTAGGAGAGGAGTCAGGCTGGGTGGGACCTGCCGGTGGAACAGGGATGTCCACGTGCAGGCTTAGTGTGGCAGATACCTCTCTTCTCCCTCAGGGAGGACGAACTTACTGGACTTATTGGAAAGGTAGAGTGAATGGTGTCTTTCTACTTCCTTGCTTGCTTCCCAAAGGTGACTCTGGCCATCCTGTCAGATAACCAAAAAGGTGTCGCCTTTGCTGACTATGGTCCCCACTGGCAATTGCATCGGAAGTTGGTGCAGACTGCATTTTCCCTCTTCAAGGATGGACAACAGAGGCTGGAGAAGACCAGTGAGTACATGGGTACTTCTTGGATCCCACAAGGGCTGTTGTTTCTCTTGCAGGCTAAAGTTGGATTAAGGAGGGGAAGGAAGGGTTATGATGGGTCTGCCCAGTGTTTTCTTGGCTACCACTGCCATCTAGTGTTCACCTGACATCTAGTCCCTGCCCTGACTAAAATGCCCCTTTCTCTCCTCAGTACTTCAGGAAATCAGCTTCTTATGTGATTTCTTGGCTACGCAAAATGGACAGTCTATAGATTTGGAGCAGCCACTCTTCCTGGCTGTGACCAACGTGATCTCTATGTTTTGTTTCAACTCCTCCTACAAATACGATGATCCTGACCTGAAAATCATACACGAATACAATAAAGACATTTTGGACACTCTAGGCTCTGGCGGACTGGTGGACATCTTCCCCTGGATGAAGGTGAGAGTGAGGCCTGGCTTGTTTTCAGATCTGAGCAGACCTCAACAGCATCTCAAATTCCTCCCTCTTACCGGCCAGCTCAGACTCATTCTTTTTCTTGACCACTTCAGCCAAAGTGACCTCTATCTCCTCTTCCCTTACCTTTTGAAATCTTTGTCACTTCTCTAAATAAGGAGACAAGTTTGAAATCATGTGTTTTCTTCAAGGTTTTTAGTTTTGGTTAATTAAATAATTTTTTGTTTTATACTGGTTTGCTTACAAAGTTCTTATACATTGTTTTCCACACTATCTTCATTCACATTATGTTTCATACAATTATTCCCATTCATTATGTTTTATAAAATGAATTAACATTGACATATACTCATCCTTGTAAATCAAGCATTTTTTTTAATTTTTTTATTATATTTGTGTGTGTGTGTGTGTGTGTGTGTGTGTGTACTGTCAAATCGGATCTGACTGGTACAGGAGGAGATTGTCCCTCCTTCTCCAGCAGAGCAGCTGGTGGCTTCGAACCGCTCATCTCTGGGATTGCAGTGCAGCTTCTTGCCACTAGGCCACCTGAGCTCACCTAAATCATGCATTTTTAATAGTCTTAAAAAACATAATGTATCCCATGTATTCAGTAATGATTATCGACTTCTATTAAGGGTTCTACATGCCCTAGTCACTGAATCTCCATGGGAAGGTCCTATTAACCCCCCTCCCCCCAATGCCTTGTGCAAAGAGAAAGAGGTTCAGTGATGTTGAGGAATTTGCCTGATAAGGTATACCAAGAGGGTTTGCTGTCTCATAAGAAAAGGGAAGTGGAGATCATTCTTACTTCCTTTGTTTGGAATTTTCCTGTTAGGCATTGATGATCCCATTCGTGCCTCCATCATCCCCTCCATCTCGGTTGAAGGTTGGACATGGAGTGTGAGCTCTCCAGAAGCAGAAATCTGGGGTCTGCTGCCAAGGAGGGGATCATGGCTATTGGAAAAGCAACCTGGCCGAGGGATGCCCTGAATGTTTCTTTCTACTCCCCAGATTTTCCCCAATAAACCACTGGAGATAATGAAGAATGCTGTTAAATTACGAAACAAACTGTTGAGGAAAATCCTCAAAAAATACAAAGTAAGTGATGGAGCAGGCAGGAGTAGGAGGTGGGTTCAAAGTGTCCCAAGGCAGGGGTGGGGTGCATTTTGGATCCTGTAGGATCTTCAATGAGTCTGACATCCAGTAGATTATCAGAAAAAAGGGAGATGAGGGATTAAGGCTGGGATGAAGAGAGTAAGGAGATTAAGGGATGAGGATGGGAAAGTGAGGTACTGAAGAGCATCCTAGAAGAGTCTCACTTGCTCCCTTATCGCAATCTAAAGAGGCCTGAGTGCTACCTCTTACCTTTACAATCTCAGATCTAAACTCAGCTTCACTCACCTGCTTGCCACTTAGGTAGAAGAGGCCTTCCCATGTGCAGTCTGAGAGAGCCGCACGGTGGGAATGTTGCAGATAAGACCCTTTCCTTATTACTGTCTCTCAATTCTTTCTCCCAACTCAGGAGAAATTCAGCACTGACTCTATCTCCAACTTGCTGGATGTCCTGCTTCAAGCCAAGATGAACTCGGAAAATAATAATAACGGCCTGGATCAAGATCTCAAGTTGCTTTCAGATGAACACATTCTTACCACTGTTGGGGACATCTTTGGGGCCGGCGTGGAGACTACCACCTCAGTGATGAAGTGGATTGTGGCTTTTCTGCTGCACAATCCTCAGGTGGGTGGCATCCCTTTACTGTTTTCCCAGCCATCTCTGACCCCAGCTAACCCCACCTCAAAGTTCCAGAGAAGAGGATTTGCAATAATCCAATACCTCCAGCCTTCTGTGTACTCAAGCTGGCTGGCTCTGGCCCCATGGTGGCTCTGGTCCCATGGGGGCGTTTCCTCATCTTCTGGAAGCTGAGCCTGGGCTGCAGGGTTCTTCCCAACCTTCATCATGCTCATGACATCCAACTTGCTCTGGCCCTCAGCTGAAAAAAGAGATCCAAGAAGAAATTGACCAGAAGATAGGTTTTAGTCGCACACCAACCCTCAGTGACCGGAACCATCTCCTCCTGCTGGAGGCCACCATCCGAGAGGTGCTTCGCATCCGACCGGTGGCCCCGCTTCTCATCCCCCACAAGGCTGCCACTGACTCCAGGTGGGCCTTCTCTCCCAGTGACATCCAGTCCTACCTATGATGCGCCCAGCACTTCTAGCTTCCCCACAGCTGGCCGGCTAACCTCTAATCACCCACTGACTACTCCTACCACCCACCTGACCTATACCCAGTCTAAGCCATGTACCCACCGCACACTGCAGCCCACTAATGCTCTCGCAGCTCTACCTGACCTGCAGAGGCTGCAGAGTTTTGTTCTGGGTAAAAACGACCAGGATGCCCTTTGCCCCTCCCCAGAGCAGCAGCTGTAAGCACAAACATCCAAGCGTGTGCTCAAGAGGCACACCTATGTGCCCTTGTTTCCAGAGTCCAATACAGAAGCGTTTGTCTTCTGCAGGGCTGAAGATAGGTCAGGAGAAGGGCTGAGATCCTACTCCACCTGGCGGAGGCTGAGGAAAAGACAAGGGGGTGGGAATGAGGGACAGAAAAGGTTCTTCTTCCACGGGGGTGGGGAAATGAGCAGGAAAGGGAGGACACTATTGCAGCCCCTTTTCCTCTCCCTCCCTGGGGTAGCATTGGGGAGTTTGCTATTGAGAAAGGAACACACGTGATCATCAACTTGTGGGCGCTGCATCACAATGAGAAGGAGTGGGACAAGCCGGACCAGTTCATGCCTGGTGAGTCCCTTGTCCTGCCCTGTTCCCAGACCCCAGAGCCAGTCTGGACTCTCTGCTCTGCAATCCTCTGCCCCTCTGTCCAATTGGCTACTTGGAAACCCTTGGCTCCAATCATTACATGGACCCGGAGAGACACCCTCATCCAATATCAGACTTTTCCAAACTAGATTTTTCCACCTGCTTCCCCTGGGTGTCTCCCCATCAAGTCTATCCCTTCAACTCTTTGGTAATGACTCTTCCATCTGGCAGCACAACTTCCTTTCCATCCTTCCTCAAATCTTTCATTTCCTCTGATTCAGGGCTGCTGGAGAGCAGGGCTGTGTCTTTCCTCAGGGATGAGGTTCCCGGACAGAGCTACTCCCCGGGGCCCCTGCTTTGTCAGGTAAAGGCATGCCTCTCTTTAGTCCTGCCAGGTGTCCAGTTGATGTCTCCTTATGCCCACAGAGCGTTTCCTAGACCCAACCAGGAGCCAGCTTATCTCGCCAACGATGAGTTACTTGCCCTTTGGAGCAGGACCCCGCTCCTGTGTAGGTGAGATCTTGGCCCGCCAGGAGCTCTTCCTCTTCCTGGCCTGGGTGCTGCAGAGGTTTGACCTGGAGGTGCCCGATGATGGGAAGCTGCCCTCTCTGGATGGTAACCCCAAAGTGGTATTTCTGATCAACCCCTTCAAAGTGAAGATCAAGGTGCGCCAGGCCTGGAAGGAAGCCTGTACTGAGGGTGGAATGTAGAGGCTGCCCCCAGAGACCCTGACTCCCTCCAACATAACCTGGAACTCTGCTGGCCCACAGCATAGAACTGCAGTTATGACTCCTCAACTCCATTGACCATCCCTCCCTCCACGAGCCCACCCTTTCCCAGCCTGGAGCACGGTGTTGTACATAAATGAAAGTCTTTTACAGAAACTCCCTGAGCAGTTCATTGCTTTATTCACTCATTCTTTCAACAAATATTTTACTGAGCATCTACAACGTGTCACTTACTGTTCCATGACACTCAAATTGCCTGTTCTCATGAAGCTTACATTCTAGTGAGGGCTGACAAATACAGTTTCAAAGACTGATGCATGCTATGAAGTCCTGACTATCTCGGGAGATGTGATATGAAAATGGTCAAGGCAGGGGGTTGGCACGTTGATGAGTGATTGGGAAAGACATGAAGACCTGGGAGAAGTTCCATTCCCGAGCAAATAGCAAATGAGAAGCTCTCAAGGTGGAAGAGGGGTCAGTATGGCTAGTGCAGAGCAAATGAAGGGGAGAGTGGTCCCCAGTGAGATCACCGGGACCCCCAGTGAGACTCCCAAAGTGGGAAACAGTGGTTAGGACTCATGAAACCTTGTATTAGGAGCAGAATTTGGATTTTTAGTCTAAACATGATAGGAAGGTGATTTAGAAAGTCTGCTGTCAGAGACCTCTCCTTTAGAGTGCTAAAGAGTAATGTTATTCATCTAGAGACTAAGGTGTGCCTGATCTAGGTCATGGTCTTCTCAACTGCTTGCTATGCATCTGAGAGCTGAACAATGACTAAGGATGGCAGAAGAAGAATCAATGCCTTTGAGCTGCAGTGCTGGAGAAGAGTATTTAACACACCATGGACTGCCAAGAAAACAAACAGTTCTGTCCTAGAGAGAGTGAAACTACGTTGCTCCTTGGAGAGAAAGATTTTGGAACTTTGTCTCATGCACTTTGGGCATATTGCCAGGAGGGACCAGTCATTGGAGAAGGATGGAGAGAGAGCACAGGAGAGGAAGATCCTAGACAAGGTGGATTGACACAGTGACTGTGGCAAAAGGGGTAGGTGCTTCAGAGATGGTGAGATTGGCTCATGGTAGAGCAGGGTTCATGGGGTCTACATGAGTCATAGTTGATTAGACGGCACATAACAACAACAACAACAATGATAGGAAGTAACTGGAGAGTTTTCAATCAGAAAGTGGGATGGTTTAATTTCTATATTTAACAGAGTCTACTGGCTGATGAATAGATAACGGTCTGTAGAAGAATCATTAAGGGAGCAGGGTGAACAGTCAGCAGGCTGTCATGCTGCCTGAGAGAGAGAGGATGGTGGCTTAGACCATGGTGACAGCAGTGATGGGGGCAGGAG
This sequence comes from Elephantulus edwardii, assembly GCF_000299155.1. NCBI lineage: Eukaryota > Metazoa > Chordata > Mammalia > Macroscelidea > Macroscelididae > Elephantulus > Elephantulus edwardii. The sequence continues at coordinate 28,067,047 of NW_006399756.1, forward strand.
ATAGGCCTGAAGTTCTAGTTTCAAAATACAGCAACAGATTGTTGTCTGTTTGATACCAGCATCAATGTGTATCTCAAAGGTTTGGCTTTGGTTGAGCATGTGTGACCCATAAACTCGACCCACCACTCCTCATCCTTTGTCCTTTCTGTTCATTCTTCCCCTGCATAAATATTACCTGGCAAAGACCTACAGCTGCTTTCTTGGGAAGTGCCCGGGCGCTGTACCCTTTCCCCACTGAAAAGCCCAGCAAGTCTCAAAATGCTTCAATGGAAAATGGAGCCCAGGGTCCTTTAAAAGCAGCATCTTTAAGTCTTGGCCATTGGCCAGACTGCAAGTGAAAGATGTCCTAAGATGCCCTGGAACAAAATGACCCCTTGCCCTTTAGCCTGGAGAGAGGTCCCAATCGCAGTTCCCTGGCGCCAGCCAGACCAGGGTCAGATCACCAACCCAATCCATCCCCTCTGACTGAGGATGGACTCTGAAAGGCCAGCAGAGCATTGCTGGGACCCTGTTTTGGCCACATTTTCATAGAGAGGAAATCAGAGGAGCCCCTACACAGGAGGGCAGGACGAGGTGTCCAGTGGCATCTGTATTTTCTTCCTTTGTTAATTCATAGTGGTGGACCATTCCCCCCAACTCAGTCTTGGTCTCAATTACCAGGGGTCCCAGGAATTTGCCCAAGAGCCTATAGGAGAGTTTGTCGACAGCTGTGGCTGAGCCCAATCCTCATCACCTCCAGATGAGGATAGAAGCTGACAGGGAAGGGTTAACTCCCAGACACTCTCAGCCAGCTCAAAACAGAAGGGGACAAAAGAAAGTGAAGCATTTCAACTTATTCAGGGTCTGAAAGGCATGACTAGTGACCATCAGGAGAAGATCTGCGGTTTCCATACACAGGGATGAAAACATCCACTTTAGAGGCTGAACACTGAACGCAGGGCAGTTGGACCAATCGTGCACTTCGAACATGTGGAACCCAAGGGTCACTGAGAAGAAGAGGCTTGACTTGTCCCCCAAACATTCCAGTGATACGAAGGAGGAGCCCCTTTTCTGTCCCCTGGGACCATGCAGAGGCTCTCAGGCGGGCTCGAGAGGAGAACACAGCTGAACATGCAGGAAATAACCTTCTGACCTCCAGCTCCAGCCTCAACTCTGGAAGGCCCTTCTCCCTTGACCTGATCCTCTTATCCTGAGCTCAGAGTGAAGGCTCTTCTCGGGACATATCCCATAACCCCCAGCCCACTGGGACTGTCTCCATTTAGCTCTTGGTTGTCATTTCTTCGTATTGAATCCTGTGTGCATGCCAACAACTGCCTGGGCTTGAAATGGGCTTAGTTTTCCTCAAGGATATTGTCCATTCTTTTATCACAGGGGTTCAAGGCTGGGTCCTGCCTCAGATGGCCCTTGACGTCAAGAAATAATAAATGACAAGCACACCCTGGTGTGTGTGGAGCAGGGCTACAATCCTCAGACCCAAAAACTCATTGTCATCAACTCACAGCGATCCTATAAGACAAAGTAGAATTGATGAGCTGTAACTATACATTAGCATAGCTCTGGTGGCCTAGTAAGAAACTGCACTGCAATCCCAACGGCTTGTGGTTCAAATCCACCAGCTGCTCTGTGGGAGAAAAATGAACAATCTCCTCCCGTGTGATTAACAGTCTCTGAAAACCTGCTGGAGGGTAAGATATGGGTCTGTTCCAAATCGATGGTACTCAACAACAACACAACCATACACATATCCAGGTGTAAAGAACCCCAAGAATATAGTTAACATGTAGGTAGTTGAGGGGCCGGGGGAGAATAAAGTTTTAATACTCATTATCTTTTTCTTTTTGAGGAGCTCTGGTGCTCAGTGAGTAAGGAGTTGCACTGCCAACCCAAAGGCATGTGGTTCAAATCCATGAGTTCTTCCATGGGAGCAAGATGGGCAATCTCTTCCCTTGTGATTAACTGTCTCTGAAAACCAACTGGAGGGTCAGCTGTGCGTGGATTTCAACTCCATGGTACATAATAACAACCCTTGTTTTTAATAGAATTAATTTGATTGTACATTTATACCAGTTCAGTTCTAATGGCATGTATAATAAGCAAACCCACAATATTCCTGGCAATGCAACAATCCACTCTTGGGTCAGGTAAGAGCTGGTCATCCTGTGTCACACTGGTGTGGAGCTGGGACTGATGAACCCACCATGCTGTGAGGCTGTGAATTGCACAGGAGAGGCCCATCTTTTCCCCTTGAGAAGCCACCAGTGGATTCTTTTTTTTTTATAGCTTTTATTTTTTTCCTTTTTTTCCCTATATTTTATTAATTTTCATAAACATTTACAGAGATTTTGGGTTTCCATTCATTCCTTGTTGCACTATTCTCTCTACCCTCCTCCCAGTTTGTTCTTGTCCAAATGCCACAGTGCTTGTCAAAGCCAGTTCTGATTAATCTTCTTTGTCAGTGTGTCCTTTGCCATTCCCTATCACTCCTCCCTGAGAGAGACTTCACCCTGAGTCATAAGGAAAAGGGGATGGCGTATTCTCTTAGCTACTTCCTGCTGAAAAGGGACGCTGTGGGTTTCAGGGTGAAGATCTTCTCTCACTACTCTAAAGGGCCCCTTTGGCAGCCACCAGTGGATTCTAACTGCCAGACAGGAGCCAGTTCTGGGTCAGCTAGAGAACTCCCTGCAGACTGCCACCAGTGTCCTGGGGGAGATGGGAGGACAGCAAATCTGCTCATGTCCTTCAGCTAAGGGTAAGCTCTATCCTAGTAAAGGTGTGCAGGTGAGTGGATTTGGGTGAATGATCTGGTTGACTGATGGCTCTTGATGGCTCTAAGCCTAGAGCAAATGAGGAAGCCTATCTTCAGCCACATCCATTGCTATCAAGCCCCGTAGCAAGAGAACAGGAACGCACCCAGAGGCCATGGCCTGGGACGGGACGGGCACTGGATAAGGAGGAACTCAGGCTCCCTGATTCCCCAGGCCTGAGATTTTGAGCCCACTGTTGACTTCTGTTTTTTAAATTTTGATTTTATATTGGTTTGCATACAAAGTTCGTATAAATTGTTTCACGCTATCCACTCACGTTGTGTTTCATACACTCACTCCCATGACATTTTATAAAATTAATCCTCATTGAACTAGGCCCACCATTACCCTGTGTGCTTCCTTCCTTGTAAGGTAGAGTTACGTACCAACTGCCCTGTCCGTAAGGGGCCATGAGCAGGAGAATCCAACACCAGGGAGTCACAGACAGCAGTGGGTCTCAGCTTGGCCTTCTCCAAGTGTTTTTATTTACAGAGCGATCTGCAAATTACTTGGTCTTCTTACACATCCCAGCTCTCTTGCCTAGAAGATGGGTAAGATATTCTATCTTATCCAGCCAGAGGTCCCGGAGGGGGTGCATAAAGTAGCAGCATCTCGCTGTTGCTTATTATTAAATAAGAACGTACAGGCGAGCTCTGGTGGCCTAGTGGCAAGAAGCTGCACTGCAATCCCAGCCAGAGGTGATCATAGGGAACTATGCTGCCAACCAATGGAGAATCAGGTCTCCGTTCCTACTGGCTGGCAATTACTTTGTTTATGCGATAGGTTCCATGACAAATAATAACTGTTATCATTGCATGAAAATGCAAGGAATTCTGGTGGCAGGGGTTAAGTGCTCAGCTGTTTATCAGAAAGTTTGCCAGCCAGGACCTGCCAGCTGCTCCCTAGGAAAAGATGTGGCTTTCTTCTGCTTCTGTCAAGATTAAACCCTATAGGGCAGTTCTACTTTGTCCTATACCGTTGATGAGAGACTGTATCAAATGAACAGCAATAGACTCCATCTAAATGCACAAAACATGTTCTTCCTTAAGGATTTACTTTCAAAGGTAGTAAGCTTGATCCGGAAGGGATGTTGGAGTCAGACAAGTTCACTCCAGGCGCGGGACCTTCAGGCACCCAGTTTCAATGGTCCTGCAGGCCCACCCGCAGCCCCTGGCTTGCTGCCTCACTCCTTCCCTTCCAGGCCAGGGCAGGCTGACAGCTGGGAAGTGGGTGGGGATCCCAAAGACAAACTCTTTCCATGGCTCCAACACAGTGTTTTGTAACATTTTCCAGTGGAATTGGGTTTCTTGAAACATCTTGGTGGTGTGAAAACACGAAATGGAAGGAAGATTCAACAAGGATGAAGAGCGCAGTTAATGCAGAACGAGGCGAAATCTTAGATATTTTAAAAAATCAACTTCTCCCTCTCGCAAACCACCGAGAGCTGTATTTTTATCTCATTTGTGTCACAGCAAAACATTCTTTTAAGGAAAAGATCTGAAGATACAAATAGCTTAATCCAGGAGTTTTATGTTTCCAAGGAGTTGCACTCTCCCTGTTGGAAGTTAACAGATCTGAAGACCTGTGGCTGTCACCTACCATGCCAGGCAGGCATCAGGCCATGCCAGTATTTAGGGGTTCTGGCAGCAGGAGTCCAGCTGGGCATGAAGGCTGCTGGGGAGGCTAGTAACACAGCAAGGAAGGGGACAGGGCTAAGGCAATCCCCGAGGAGCAGGGTCTGGTCACGTAACCCTGTTACACCCTGACTTTTCTCTGGTTCTGTTACCTTTGAAAATGATTCTTCACATAGCTTGTGATCATTACTATTGTCCTATCTTCATGGTATAGTTTCTAGATAAAGCATATGGGCTTTGGAGTCAACTGATCCAGGTTTAAAGCCTGGGTTTACTACTTTGTAAACTCTTCTGAAGGCCTCCGCCCTATTAATAATAAAAAAAAACCAGGGATAATTACAGTTTGTATTCCAGAGGAGTGTTCCGAGGCTCAGACAATCAAAGACACTGGGAGAATGTGATGGTTAAGATGCTCAGGCAAGATTTGGCACGGTATAAACAGTCAATAAACAGAACAATGGAGACAGATTTAATGAAAATCTTTTTATTATCAGCTTACCTTGCCGGCAAGGTAACAAGTTATCAATCAAGATTCATTTGCTTGCAATTTTAGACACGACCCTCCCATTCTAGAGTCTCCATGCTCTTGTGAGTTTTCTGCATCTGGTATATAGTAAACATTCAGTAATTTTCTGAATGAATTTCTGCCCTAGAAATCTCTTTATACCTTTCTTCACCAGACAAGCTCGATTCAGATGCATCTCCTTCAGGAAGTCTGCCATGAAACAAACACCATTTGGGCTCAAATTTTTCTGTATAGCATCCTGTAGACACACGCCTCTTGGCATGGTGATATTAAAACTATCACTGTGTCTTTCTTCCTCTCTTAAACCATTAGCTCTTTTGAGGAGGAGTCAGGTTTAAGTCATATATGCATCCCAATGCCTGACACATGGTAGGTGCTCGATAAATGCGTCCTTCTTAAATATGGTCAGTTAATTGCCCCAGGCTGGAGGTTCAAATCCCAAATGCCCCCCCCCAAAAAAATCCCAACTGCCTCCCAAGCCCCAAAGCCCTACCCAGAAGGTTCAGCAAGTCAACACCCAGCCAAACCCACTTCCCCTTTCTTCTCTGGATCAAATCGTGGTTCCCTGGCCCAGCTTCAAGCCATTGGCTGAAAACAGAGGAAACTGGAGAACAGGGAGTTTCTGGAAATTTTGTGCTTCTGGACATTGGTACCCATCTTCATTGGAATGTGGTGGCCTGGGACAAGAGTCAGCCAATGTCACACCTCATTAGAGAAAAAAAAAATGTCAGGAATATAATGAAAGGGGGTCCTATAGACCTAGGAATCAAGGCACCATCTTCTGGTGACCAGCCCACAGAGGCTGCACAACTTTGATTTTTGTCTCACTCAGAGGTTAGTGTAAACAAGGAGGCAGGAATGATGCATTCCCCTAGTTCTTTCCTGTGGTTTTGTATGGTTTCTGTGGTTCCTGTCTCTAGTGGCTAATTTGGCTCCACTGGGGTAGCCTACCGGTTAGAAGGAACCAAGCAGCTGTCATTCCACTAGTCATCCAAGGGCAGACAGTGTCCTCTGATCCAGGGTCAGAGATGGGGGAGGGTAAGCCTGGTTTACACTGGACACTCAGAAACAGGGGTGCTGGTTCTAGACAGGTTCAAGGAGAATTGTATTCATGGCTAGCATGCCTCTGCCAAGTCCACAATGAGGGCTCTCCCACGCGAGGTAGGAACCTCTGGGATAGTGGGGTTATCAGGATGGTCACCGTCTTGCTTTGTCCCCTGCACACGTCCTGCTTGGCAGGGGTGTTTCCCTCCTGGACAGAGGTCGTAGGTTGTTCCATCCCATGGTCTTTGAGCAGGGTGTTACACCAGACTCAGGTCTTTTCTCTTGCTCCACTGACGCTCAGTTGGTTCTGACTCACAGGCAGAGGGTGGATAAACAAAAGAACTCATTACCTTCAGAAAGAAGGCAATGTGACATGATAGCAGATGCTGGCAAATTAATGGTCCCCCAAGTACCTAAAAATCCCCTCAGAGGGTCCCTATCTGATATTCAAGGCCTCAAACTACTTTCTCACTGCTTAATATTCCCCAGATCTGTCCCACTGAGTCACTTTCTCTCAGTCTACCATCTTATACTATTAATTATAATGTCCCTTGCTAGGTTTTGCTTTCCTAATTCTATTTTCTAGAGGGCAAGGATACATTTCCATTACCCGTGGCAGTGGCACCGTTTGGGCACAAAGTGGGGACTAGACATGTAGCATGTGTCTGAAACTCCAAGTCACTCACCGACAGGTGACCACGGCCACATCTCCTCCTGCCTCCTTCCGTTTAAGTGTCACATTTTGGCTATGGGAGATCTGAGACAACTCGTTTCAGCTTCTGGGCATCAGATTTTACCCTCTTTGTGAGCATTTACTAAGAATTCCAAACAGATCAGTGTCAGAGAGAGAGAGTTTGAGGTGGGGCGTGTGGGGGAGACTCTTTCAGGACAAAGTGTGGACCCAGCAGCCGTATTACCCAGCCTGCCCTCACCCCGCGATTCTTGTCTAACCAAGGATTCCGTCCTCATCAGCAACGTGGCTCCCCCTGGGTCTTTGTGTGGAAGAGGGAAAAAGCACTGTAGGTTCAGGACCTGGAGGTGCAGCCTCTTGAGGTGCAGCCTCTTGAGGTGCGAGGAAGGAGAGGAGAGCACAAAGGAATGCAAGAGAACAAAGAGAGAGCAGCAGGATTTGGGGATTGAGTTTTTCCCTCTTTTTTTATTTGGGCTTCTCACAGTGGTTAGAGCCACTCTGTCTTTAGAACAAATCACAGCACAGGAAATGCGTCACTGAGACTGCCCAGAAACGTCTGACCAGCTGAATCTTATTGCTTAAAATACACATATTCACAATAACTGACAAATGGTGACGTGCCTCACACAGGAATGTGTTCGCATTTGCAAATCTTCTGACTATAGCACCAAACCCTCAACCAACCCCTCTCCTGCTCATCCACCTGGAAAACTGCCACAATCCCGTCTCCCTGGGCCCTCTGGGCTATTCTGTCAGCTCCCTGGTTCATCTCTCTCAAAGATGCGTTGACTGTCGCCTCTGTGGCAGGGGCCAGACCGTGACAGCCAGGACCAGGGTCAGTTCCCCCAGTTGCATCTTCTTCTCCTGCCTCGTGAGTAGGACGCTGCAGGGAGCCCAACAGCACTCGGCTCAGTGCTCCACTCAGACCGGGGCAGGAAGCATTGAGAGGGCCAGAATTCATCCATTTGATCAGTTAACTGAAGAAGGATTTATTTTGGTACAACTTGAGCTCCTTTGAGACACTTCAGTGAGTTGTTTGAGGTTTTTCGGGGGGGTGGGGGGAAGAAAAGAAAACAGGGAGGTGAAGGAAAGGCATCTGAGGGCTGCTGACGAACTCTGGCCACATTGCAGCCTGCGTGTGAACCTCAGCAGAGGGAGGTAAGCTCTGTGGCGCTGTGACATGTGCCAAACCGTCCTGGCAAGGTTGGGCAGGGGCTGACATCTGGGCCGCAGCTCGTCCAAGCTTGTCAATGAGGAGCCATCGAACTTTTACTGGAAATTCCGCCTTTGCTTTCTGTCCCAAGTGGGTGTCGGACACCACGTGAGGGGCTTGGTAGTGAGGGCCAGGAGCAAGCGAAGGAGGCAGGTTTGTTCAGAGCACGCTCCCACTGTCAGGAGACAGAACACAGGCCTCCAAGCATCCACGGAGCAATGTGCAAATTGCAGTGATGGGTAGAGTAAAACCTCTACTTTGAGCGCAGTATCTCAGGCAAACACGAGGACTGCTGTTGCCGATGCTGCTGAATACACCCGAGTACACAGTCAGACATTTGCTCAGTAAACAGTAAATGTGTAAAATAAATTACCTTGAGAGGGCCATGTTTGCTCCACGCGTTGTGGTTAACATGAGCAAAATGGCTGCTTCAAAGTATATTCACAGGAAAACAGGGCGGTGGGGCTCACACACAACGGACAGACACACACAGGTTATCCAAAAGGTCACTGTATTCGGACTTCACTTTGTTCAACATGGATTTTGGTTTTGCGGAATCCAAACGTGGACACTTGTTGGCCTCACAGCCTTGGATCTGCCCATTTTTTTTATACATATACATATACATATACATATACATATATGTTTTTGTTTTTCCTTTCTTACCATTATGTCAATGTCTAGAGTATCACTGTTCAAGAGTGGGGGAAGAATCAGACTCTTCCTATCAACAGCCCTGGGCGGGGAATGTTAGTTTTGGCTGTTTGCACTCTCCATGTGGATTATTCCTATCAAAGCTCACTGGTTGTCTGAGACTAACCTACAGTAATGAGGACCCTGTGGTCCTCGAGAATGGCCACTGTCACCCTCCTCCCTGGGCCTCTTAGACTCTTGAAAAAGTGACAGAAAAATCAGTCACTTCATTAAAATATGTGAGGGGAGGGGAGGCACATAAAACCCAGAGATAACAAAGATTATTTATCCTAAGTGGTCAGTTTTTAAAAAAGGAGGGGGAAAAGCCCCAAAACAAAACAAAACCACCCCCACAAACAAACAAACAAAAAAACCTTAAACATTCAAAACCAGAGAGAAAATACTGTGAGAGAGCCAGACTACAGGGCTGCTCACAGCGACCTCAGTCTGTCTGTTCACCAGCAGTGAGAGAGAAGGCCTGCTGCGGTGTGTTTGGGATGGAGGGGGCACTCCATCCACTGCCAAGACTTGGGGTCTCCCATTCACTCACTGCAGCTCCCAAGATCGCCCCATCCTGGACTTCACACAAAACAGCTCCTTGTGACCCAAC
>NW_006399756.1:28076656-28129997 GCF_000299155.1 Elephantulus edwardii
GTGAGCTCTCAACTTCTCAAAGAATGAATCAGTTCTTAGCCCTATAAACACCAGCAGCCAGGGGTGACCATCCCTGGGCCTCTGTGGGTGCTGAGACCTGTCTCCTCTCGAACGGAGACATAACAGGGTTCTCTTACACTAAAACGAGAGAATAAACCCACTCCAACTCCAGGAAACATCTCCGGGCACAGTCTCAGCCCCTTTCCTTCGGGGCGAGTAAAACATACATTGTCTTTGACCCAAACAGGTTGGTGAGCTAAGATTCGGAAGGAGGGATGGGGAGAAGTGTGGGAGCAGGGTGTGAAGAATGTCACAGAAGCAACTTTTCAGCTCACCACAACACTGTGCTTTTGAGGGGAAGTGGCATCCATACCCCAAATTGTACCTGGAAGTGTTGGAAAAGAGGAAGGGAAAAGGGGGACGGGGCGCGGTGGATAAACAAAGTGGCTACACCACTTTCTCCGGAAGGCGTTTAGTGCTTCTCTCGTGGTTCTCCCCTACCCTGGTTGCTTTGCTGAGTTCTCAGGTGCAGGCGGGGCCTGCTCTAGCTGGGGGTGCTGCTGCTCTGGGAGTTCGGGGAGTCCTGCTCATTGATGGTGTTCAGCAGGAGGCAGGCGGGGGGCCGTGGCAGGTGGGGGTGCCCCGGCTCTCGGGCCTGCTCCTCGGAGGGTCGGTACAGCCCTTCCTCCTCGTCACCAGCGGGCCGCATGTGGCAGCTGTCGCAGAAGTCCAGGGCTCCGTCGTCAATGAGCGTGTTGAATTCTTTGAGGTCCTCGTCGTGGCCCCGGTTGCACACACACACCTCGATGCCCGAGTCCCCAGTGAAGCGGCGGTGCCGCCCGGGCGTCTTGTCTTTGCTGTCGGGGAGGGCGCCGCTCTGCTCGGCGCTGTGCTCTCTCAGCAGTTCCTCCTTACATTCAGAGTCCTTGTGCAGGGGAGACCCCGGCTCGAGCTCCCCCAGGCCGGCCGCAGAGCCACTGGGCTCCATTCCCAGGACTTTGGTGGCTGCCGGGTCAGCTGGCACGTCGGAGGGCTCAGGGTCAGCGATGCTCGGGGGTCTCGTGCTGCTTCTGCTGGGCCCAGACAAGGGGCTGCTCTGTGCACCCTGGGGGGCCCTGGAGGAATCGGCGCCCGGGGGGCTGGTGCCCACGGGGCCACACTGTGAAGGCAGCTGCTGCTGCTGAAGCTGGAAGGCACTGTATGGTGGGGGAGGAGTTGGAGGTCGGTTCACCACTTCCTCATAAGGAGGTAGTAAATAGTTTGGCAAAAACCCTAAAATGGGGAGGTAGGGAGGAAAGATTACTGTGCTGGCAATTGTTCTAGGACAGACTGCAAAGCTCACACTCAATACAGGCACAGGGTCTCTTCCCACCCCAACACGTACCCACCAAGCCTGACTGAGTAAACCACAGGGCTGTGAGCAATTCTGCAGAGAAAGGGGGATAGACTGGGAATGACCTAACCAGCTGCTTGGAATGAGAGAGCTCCTCAAGCTGCATCACAGGCCAGGGGTTCCTGCCCGTCTGGGTGTTAAGGCAAACGTGCAGAGAAGTGTACAGGATGGCCAGGAGACTGCTTTGGTCTGGAATGGACCTGCTTCCACATACACATAAGCCTCTAGTTTCTTGCTCAGGCTGTCCTCTCACTAAGCCCACCAGCCTCAGAGTTCAGGCTCCTCACTCAAGACTTCCTGGCCACCTGCTCCCTCCTTCTAGCCCTGCTGGGTGCACCACAAAGGTGCCTCGTTGCTGGGAGGTTAGAATCCTGTCTTCTCTCTTTCTTGTGGGGCTGGAGAAGGTCTGGAAAGATGAACTGTACCTCACCCTGACTCAAATCAAGAGGGGGTCGGTTCCACCAAGGGGCTGGGGGGAAGCCTCTGCCATTCAGGGCTTATTAAGAACATGCAAATGAGTTCGTGTTTTCATTTGTGCTTAAGGCACAATGATCTATTTATAACGTTAACAATAATTGTTAGCATTTATTGAGCACTTACTATATGCCAGGCACTGCGCTAAGCATGTCATCTCTACTAGATGTGGAATTCAAGCAACTGTGACGAGTTTATGTTGTAAAATGCATTGCAGAATAGCTTTGGACAAGCTACACAATGCAACTGGGCCTCCAACAGCCAACTGAGTCAGGTGAATATGCCTTAGTGAGCTACTAAATTTCTTGGTTCACAGAAAATCTCAACACCACATCCCACCTGCCCATCAAGGCAGTCTCTGCTTTGTGTATGTTATTACATGGCAGTAAGCAAAATGAGAGGCACTCCGAGCACTGAACTCCAAATCTCAATTCATTCACACTATACACCCAACTCCCTGCCTTTTAAAAGAAAAAGAAAAATTGTTAAATAAACAACCACTGTGAGACCCAGATGGTCCAGGGGCTGCAGGGATCTGCATCCATATACCTGTTCCTCTGTTTTTCTGTATTTGCAAGACCCAGCTCTGTGGTGGCCTAAAGTAGCAAACCACCCGGAGCCCTGGGCCCCGGTGTGGTCTGGGCCCTGGCTCTGTGCACCCAGGCTCCCGAGTGCAGGGTATGGCAGTCTGCGGTGTACGTACTGAAATAAAATGGCAGCGCTGAGTAATTGTGGGCTTCCCGGTAGGCGATCAGGTTGATTTCATGTTGTCGCTGCTGGGCCTGAAGGCGGTGCTTGGCTCGGCGGTGGTGGCAGACGCAACAGCAGCTCAGGATGATGATGATGGTACACACCAGCCAGAACCCTGAGGAGGAAAAAGGCAAGACAGAGAGGCATGCACATTTGGTGAATACCAGCCCGAAGAGACACCTCTAAGAACAAGGAGGTCCTGCCATGGCACCAATGGAGTTGAATGGACATTGTCATGTTGCTGGGTGCACACCACCTCTCACCACTGATGTTGAGAGACATAATAGTTAATAATGGACACAAAGTTTGTACCTTAGGGAGGGAGATGCTTGTCCTGTAAAGAAACACTGGGCTCGGCTGAGTGGTAAAGGAGGAAAAGCTGCTCCTGAAATCGGTAAGATCTTGAGTAGCCACCAGAAAATGGTCACTCACCATAACCACGTGCAACAGACGTCCACTGCCTGCAGGGGACCTTTACTTTTATCATCCCTTTTACCTTTCCTGTCTTATTTCCATTACTCTCTCCCCTACTGTTCTCCAAATATACTATTTGGTACACAGATAGGACTGACCCGTTGGTACTTAATCTTGGGTATTCTGCTCCCAAGACAAAGTGCGGCAAGCGTGGATGGACCGACCATCACCCCAGGGCATGATCCTAACTTAGGGAACCTTGGCTGATAGTGATGGATGCTGTTCTGCTCATTCCAGTCTTGGTTTTTTTTCTGCATAAATGCCTGATGGCTACACCAGCAGAACAGTGTCTTGTCCGTGCTCAGCGCCAGTCTTCACTAAGAGCTTGTGAATGAAGCACACTCCACATGCTTCACCTAGTGAGACAGCAGGGACTTGGGGTACACTAAGTCTCCTGTATTTTAGGTGTGTAGTACAGTGTACTCCTCATCCCTTATGAGATCTCTGAGAAAAGGCTTCAGGCTTTCCTGGTGCCCACCGTTCTCCAAACCCTGCTCAAGTCCCGGGACCATGACCAGGCTCACTTCTTATTAATAGCTGTTTCAACAAAAATAGAAAGAACCTTTCAAGAGCCCCAAAACTCAGAATATTAACAACTGCAAAGGACTTCGGTGGTGCTTTCTGATAAAAAGAATTCTTAGTATTGCCAAGAAGATCAGGCGCTTTTTAATGTGATAGGAGTCACAAAAGTTAAAGGTGGAAAATTCTAATTGCCTCAGATCCAACTCCTCCCTAGAGAGTGTAAATTATTTCCTCTGCTCTAGATATAATCCAGTACAATTCCACTCTCACTATCACAGGCAATCCCTGGTCTGTGGTTACATTAGGTAAGACCAGGAGCCAGCCTCTTTTTCTTCCTCCTTGCTCCAGAAAGGGGTGAAGGCACAGGGGAGAGGGCCCAAAGTCCTCACTTATCTAGTTTGTTCTCATTGCCCACTGTGTGTCTCTTGGCTATTACTTAGAGAATCGAGGCCAACTGAAGAAAGCTCCAGTCCTCAAATGGAAGCAAAAGGCAAAGAACATTCAGAAAGTTCCCACCAAAAAAAAAAATTAGCTTACTGGTAAGGGGAATGGGATTGATGAGAATAATCTCCCCAAACCAGCACATTTCATGTTGAAGTTGAGCTGTCAAGATTAAAACAGACAGTTCAAATCCACGAGGTACTCTGTGGGAGAAAGACGAGCAATCTCTCCTGTGTGATTTAAAGCCTCTGAAAACTTGCTAGAGGGTAAGGCAGGAGTTGGTTCTGATTTGACAGTAATGAGAGAAAGATATAAAAGGATGTTAGACAGCTATACTAATGTGTTCAGAGAGCTCACAAAAATACGTGGGCTGTAGTGATGGGACAGTTGAGCATACTACTACCAACTGGAAGACTGGTAGTTTAAATTCACCCAGTGACTCTCAGGGAGAGAGACCTTTACAAGCCTAGAAAACCTTCTGGGCCAGCACTACTCTTTCATAACGGGTCATAATGAGTCAAGTAAATCGATAGTACCCAATAATCTCTTTCACTCTCTTTCACACACACACACATTGCAGAGGGGAGGAGAATTAAAGAATAAAAAAATTAAAGGATGACTTATTTTTAAAAGGCAGGGTTATTGGAAATTTTAATTTTCTCTTCTGATTTGTTTTTTTCAAGCTAGAAAGCTAGAACCTAATTAAATGAAACTTTTAAAATGACTTTTTATTTTGAAAAAGGAATTTCTGGTGGAGCTCTGGGGGTGTAGTCTGTCCTGTGTTGGGCTGCTAAAAAAATTTATGGTTGAAAAGCTTGGTGGGTTCAAACTGCTGACCTTGAGGTTGGCGGCCAAATGCTTGCACCACTACACCATTAGCAATCTAAATGCCTCTGGCAATGCAGTCAGCCATAGCAATATTTTAAAATATTATTTAAAGAATACTATTAACATATAAAGATACTTTTGAATCTAAATGAAAAAAGTATGCTACAAAGCAATAAAAAATGTGATCCAAATATTTACCTTTTAAGAAAAGTAAATATGGATAGAAAAAGGTCTAAAGCAACCGTCGGAAGGTAAGATATTCTGCCACCAATCTCCTTCATTCTTTGCTTATCTACAGTTCTTAGGTTTTTTTTTAATATGAACATGTGCTTCTTAGTGAGAAAATGCCTTTTCTTTCTCAATAAAATATGGTCAGAGGAATCATTTTAAGGTCAGTTGTATGATATTAAGTAAAAATACATTATAACACTATTCATATGTTTTCTATTCTTGAGTAGTTTCAAATTCTTTCCATTACAAATACAAAGTGTATTTGTTTTATCATCTCTTTTGTAATAATCTGTTTAAAAGTTCTAAAGTATTTCCACATGGATCTTTCATCAGAATGAGTTAAAAGTAGTCTAACATTGAAGATTGTTTAAAAAATGTGAAAGGCCTTCCTCCTTCCAAACAGAATTCGAAATTAATTCACCTCTGATTTTCTTTTTTAAAGAATTTACTTTCTGTATGAGAACACACTATTCCCAAAGGTCTCCTTGACATTTAGGGTGTGGTCTCTGGCAGAGGCCCTTTCTATCGCCTAGAACCTCATCCTGTGCTAAAGCTGCTCCTATACAGAGCGTGGGAGGATCTAGGACCTTCTAGCCCTACTGCACCTAATAGCTTTCAGCAGGTGCTCGGCGCACAAAATCCTCCATGATGAAGAATCTCATTCCCAAACAGAGAACATAAGTCAAAGTTGTAGAGGTTGATAAATGCCATCAAGTCACTTCTGATTCATAGCAATCCCATGTACAACAGCTCTGAACCCTGCTCTATCCTAAGCCAACCTCATTATCTGACACACCTAACCCCATTACTGCAGTCATGAGTCATTCCATCTCACCCAGGGTCTTACTCTTTTGCACTGTCCCTCCACTATCCCAAGCATGGTGTCCCTCTCTAAGAACTGGTCCTTCCTTGCAACATGCTCAAAGTATGTCAGTTGGAGCTTCAGAATCCTTGCCTCCAAGGAGCAGCTTAGCTTCACTCTCTCCAGGTCAAACCTGTTTGTTCTCCTAGAAGTCCATGATATATTCAATACTCTTCTCCAGCACCACAGCTCAAAAAGCATCAGTCTCCTTCTATTATTCCTAATCACTGTCCAATTTTTTGTGAAGACCAAGTCCTGGACCAGGCCCACCTTATTCTCTAGACTGACACTGCTGCTCTTCAGTACTCTGGAAAGGTCCCTAATAGCACACTTTCTCAGTGCAGCTTGTCTCTTTATACTTGGCTGCTGGTATCAAGAATGTTGATTTTTGAGCCAAACTGAAGCTCTTAACAATCTCAATCTCTTCACCATCTATCATGATGCTGCCAATTGGCCCAGTGGTTAAAAAATCTGTTTTCTTGATGTTGAGCTTCAATCCATACTGAAAGTTCAGAAGATTAAAATTTCTTTTTCTCTATCCCAATTTTACTACGGAAATCTGGTTTATTTTAATTATATTCCTTACTAATGAATGCTGACTCATTTAAGATTGTTGTTGTGTACCGTAGAGTCGGAACCAACTCATTCCTGACCCTCCATCGGGTTTCAGAGGCAGTTACTTGCACAGGAGGACACTGCCTATCTTTCTCCTGCAGAACAGCTGGTGGCCTCGAGCACAGTTAAGCAAGGTACATTCTTTCTTGAGAATCTGGCTCTAAATGTCTTGTTGGAAAGAATCACTGGCATCAAGTCAGTCCCACTTCACAGAGACTATCCATTGTCTTTCCAAAGCTATAAATCTAAAAAGAAGGAGACTGTCCTCTCCCTTGGAATGACTGTCCTCTCCTTGGAACAACTGGTGGGTTTGAACCACCAGCCTTTTAGTTTGCATTGACCCCTATGGACTAGGCCACCAGAGCTCTCCTAAAAATGCCTCAGTTGTATCTGAAACAGACTTTTTTCAGTAGTCCTTGACCTAAGAGTAAGCTAACTTCTAACTTTCTATGCTGTGGTATGCTGGAACTCTGCTGGCCTAATGGTTAAGCTGGTGCACTGCCAACTCAAAGGCAGGCAGTTTAAGTCCACCAGCTTCTCTCTGGGAGAAAGATGGACAATGTCCTCCTGTGTGATTTATAGCCTCTGAAAACCAGCCAGAAGGTCAGCGGGGAGTCAGTTCCACTCAAAGACAAGGAGCTGTTGCTCTAAAGGAGCCCTGATGATGTGGTGTGTAATGTGTCAGGTTGCTAACTTGACAGGTTTGGTCAACAATTCAAATCCACCACCAGCTGCTCCATGGTACAAAGATGCCGTAGCATGATCCCATTGAGATTTACAGCCTCAGAAACTTAGAGGGTCACTATGAATCGGAATCTACTAAAGAGCAGTGGGTTATAGATGTTCACAACTTTCATAACCCAGGATGTCTCTTAAAAAGAAATCTCATGCTCTGGTTGTCATGCGTGCCAAATAATTAGTTACTGTTCCACTTCATTCTGTCAATAGAGCTCCAGAATGCAGTGTATTGTATTGCTTAATATGGTCTTCTTTGCAAAATCTTTGTACTTCCACACAATCACTGGATGGGATCATACAAATAAGGTGTATGAGCCTATGGCGTTGGGATTAACCGTCAACTTGCTTCCCAGGAGTATGTTGTTGTCTTCTAATTTGTGACAAGATGTAATTATCCTCCAGTGTGTGTTCTAAATCCTGACATTTAAGTGTTAATGAGAAGGACTGGTGGTTTAGCATATTATGTGTTGAGTTGCTAACCAAAAGGTTGGCAGTTCAAACCCACCAGATGCTCCTTGGACAACAGATAAGCAATCTCTAGTGAAGATTTAAAGCTTCAGAAAGCTGAAGGAGAGTTGCCATGAGTTTGAATGCAATCCAGGGCAATGGCCTCGTTTGGGTTAATTGTTAATGAAGCAAGAATAAGTGATGTTAATGTGGATTAGGCTATGTTCTCTATGTTGATTAGGATAGTATGTATCCAAGTCATCATCCTTGCATGGGTCACATCTTTCATTTGATAAGGGATAACAGGAGAGAGAACTGAACATAGAAAGGTGTCCTAAAAACTACTTGGAAAGACCTGGGAATTTAGCATGTTTTGGACTCGGGATCCCTGTTGACTCAGAAAAACAGAGAGAGAATGGGTTGTATGTAACACCAGAGATACTGAGAGCACAACTACAGGACAGAAACTGTGACAGTTGAGATGGCAATGGTGGACTTCCTGGTTCACAGAGAAAGCTGAGGGGCTCTGGGCAGGAGGCTGGCTGGGGGATTGAGGTGACTTCTGGCACATTGCAGGGTCAAGCTCACCCACCCACAGCAGGAGAGAGAGCTGAGAGCCCTGGGCAGGTGGCTTTCTCGTATAGTGAAATGCCTCTGGGCACTTATAAGTGTAGCTAGGTTTGCCAGCCCTCAGTTGAGAAAGCTCTGGGGCCAAGGTTTACTGGCAGAATCTCTGGACGCTTAGTGGAGATACTAAAAGAGCTTTGCAACCTTTCCCTGAGCAGGGCAGAGGGTAGGACAAGGGACTGAAAGGCAAGAAAGTGACCTAACTGTGGGTACAGCTAAGAAGCAGTCCTGACCTAAAAGAATTACATTGTGATTCATTCTTTATTCTGAAGTAACCTGTTATCACTCTAATAACAGTATTGTCTGAGTTCTGTGTGGCCAGTGAAATGAATTCTCAAACCTAACAGAGCAGCAGAGCATTCTGTGGGAGAGAAGACTGATATGAGAATTGGCAAAAAGTTTGGAGGGAGGAGGTTTGCTTGACTTCCACTTTATGGCAATCAGCCTTGAGATGTGTGATTTTTCTCCCTCTTTGTGAAGTCAGAGGTCACATGTCGCCAGTCATGTATTTTTTTTAAAAGCATACTGCCACATCTTTGAGAAAGACTGAGTGGCTGGTAGATTTGGATCATCAATCTTCTGATTATCAACTGCACCGCCAGCACTCTTCCTTCCTGGTTCCTTTATAAGTAAGCCATGTGGATTAGTTTTATCTAATGAATTGGGACTGGAAGTGCTGCACGTCACTAAGAATCTAAAACAGTTCTTGGGACTTTGAAGTCCTCTGCCATGACAACTGGGAATATTCCAGTAGGAAACACTTCAGGGTCAATTTGGATACTAAAAGAGAAAATAGAAATAAAACTCCCATCCAATCTGCAATGGATATTTAGTGTGAATGAGAGATACACCTGGTTTTCTAGACCCCTGATGTTAATGCAGCTTAAGTGACCTACCCTGACCAGTTTCTCCTGGGGAGAAGACTTAAAGTGTTTCATCAGAACATAAGCGCTTTCATTTGAGATCAAAACCCATTAAACTAGGAATAGAAGGAAAAACAAAAGGGAATTGGGTTTGGGGTTTCCTCCTATCTCACCTCAAACTGAGTTCCAATTCCTTTTTTTTTTTGGTTAATAAATGATCCTTTATTGAAATATTTTCATCTGTAGTTCTTAGCTAGCTGGGCATTCCACAGCACCGCTGTTGATGTCTTCTACGATGTCATGAGGGTGACGGCCATCAACACTGCAGTATACAGATTGGGCAGTTCCCAGGATCTCTTTAATAGTTCCTGAGAGTTCTCTGGCTAAAGACGGGTGTCGCATCTGCCAGGCAATGCCAACAATCTCATCAAAAGTGATATTTCCACTGTGCTTAATATTTTTCTGCTTCTTTCTGTCTCTGGGTGGTTCCTTTAGGGCTTTGATGATCAGGGCAGAGGCAGAAGGCACCACTTCAATCTGGGCCTGTCTGTTTTGAATGGTCAGTTTCACTGTAATCCTTAGTCCCTCTCAGTCACCGGTGGCCTTGGCAATGTCAGCACCAACCTTTTTTGGAGACAGACCCAGAAGGCTTATCTTGGGGGCCTGAGCGGAAGTGGCGCCGACTTCCCCACCGGTACACCTCAGGTACACGACTTTAATCTCATTGGGGTCGAACTTGGACAGCATGGCGGAGGTGGCTGGTGTCGGATGATGCCAGATGGGGAATGACTGAAGAAAGTTGCACCGAGGCCTCCTCCAAGCTGAAAGCCCAATTCCTTTATTTTTAAATAAGTCTACACATAGTTTAAGGGAGCTCTGGTGGCCTGGTGGCAAGAAGCTGTACTACAATCCTGAGGGGATACAGTTTGAATCCACCAGCTGCTCTGAAGGAGAAGGATGGCAGTCTCCTCCCGTGCAATTAACCGCCTCTGAAAAATCACTACAGGGTCAGCTACGAGTCGGTTCCAACTTCACAGCACACAACAACTATTACAAGGGATTACCGGTGTACATCAAAAGCGGAGGAAAACAGACTTGGGACGACACATATAGTGGGATGTGGTGTGTAGATAAAGATGCAGAAAAGGTCCATGACAAGTTGGATCCACTTAACGCAGTTAATCTGGAGAGAAGGCATCATGATCTGGCCGACACAAAACTGACTCTCTCAGGCAAAGAAGCATCTCAACACTTTAAAAGGCAAAACAGATAAGTCCCTACGGAGTTTTTAATCTTTTAGCTACATTTCTCAAACAAGGGGGGGGGGGACCTCTTTTTAAAAAAAAACAAAAACAAAAAACCGAAAACAACCAAACAAAAAACCAAGCTACTTTTACAAGAAAAATCTAATTAAGAGACACATAAAGAGCTCCCCCTCAGCCTCACTACAAATTACATTCTACAGTGACAACTTTAAAAGCCGTGACCTCACTGTGGGGAGTGTTGGTCATGCTAAGCAAAATGGAAAACATGTTTTTAAAAACAATCGCAGTCCAATGTAGGAACTGAGTCATGTGCCTGGAGTTCACTATAAACTCGGGAAAGTACAACTCCCCAACTGGCAGGAAATTCCGCATCAGAAAGTCAAAACACACTGGACGAGGAAGACAGTCAGGGCGGAGGGGGACCTCCCTGGGAGAAGGTGAGGCTGGCTTGGAAGGGTGGGAGGTGGCTCCTTCTGACTTGAAACAGGAGTTCCTGGCACCGGAAAGGGCCTGAGCTGGGAAATGAAGACTTCCGAGGATTTGCAAGCTCTTCTGACACACTTTCCTAGAAGCATGGCCACAAATAAACAAAAAGGGAGGAGGCTCACAGCTTGAGTCCAAATCCTACCTCATTTTGTTATACTTTCCTCAACTGTATATTAGAGAGAGCAAAGGTCTTCTTTGGTCACCGTGACTTCTAAATAGCGTACACAATGGGAAAGGTTTCCTTTACATCTCCCTTATATCTCAGTAATGAGACCTGGGTTCCAACTCCCAGGTTCTGTTCTAAGAACTAAGAAGGAAAAATATTAACAGGTGAGAAAAACACCCTGCACAGTTATTAACTGGATCTGCTAACAATCTGCTTTATGCCACCTCAGGGAAATTCCACTGTCCAGAAACACTTTCCTGCTCCCTCCTGAACGCAGGAACACTCATGTTTGAGTAAAGTTCACCCAAATTATCCCAGGAGCAGAAATCCTCAACCTTGATCTCTCTCTGAAAAAAGCAGTTTGGTAATCAGAAAGAGCCCTGGGCTGAGAACTGGGAGACAGGGGTCCTGGCTGTATGGCCTTGAGCACATCCTGATGCTGTTATTCTCTTTTCCTTTATCTGCTCCATTAAAGGATTCCTCTAGAAATTCAACAATGCACACAGGAGATCTTTTAACCTCATACCTGAAGCCATCCAAAACGTGGACCAACCCATCTCTCTAGCTTGGTCTTCAGAGGCCTGGGCTGGCATCCTACAGGAGTCGTGACTTTGGAGAGATGGGAGCTAACTCTGCTTATCAGCTTTAACTGATGTGGCATTTCCTTAACATTCCTAGACTCATGAATGGGGATGACCTGTGCACCTAGCAGAACTGTTCTTGAGCAAAGAGAGCTGAATCATACAGACCTTACTTCATGAAGTCACAGGCAGCAGGAGCATTCTATGTACATTTGTACTAGAATCTTCCTTTCTTCCTGGGCAAGTCCCAAGTCCGAGGGGAATGGTTAACAGCGTAAGACATATTCTGTTCTTTGCCACAGGGCTTTAGTCACTCATGTTTCTCTTCCTGAGAAGTCTTTATCCTTCTCCATCTTTAAATCCTACCCACCCTTGTTGTTGTTGTTGTTAAGTGTCATCGAGTCACAGGTGACTCATAGCGACCCTATGAAGGAAGAGTCCTCAATGCTTGGGTGTCTCATCCTCTCTCCAGGTTCATAGGGTTTCCAGAGGCAAGCTATTACGGAAGTGGATGCCACTCCTCCTTCCAAGCCACTTCAAATGCCACCTCCTCCACAAAGCCTTCCCTGAACCCTGTCAGGACTGACAAATACGGAACCTTCATGGCAGGTCTGGCATATGCAGTCCCGTTTACCTTACTAGTTACACATTTTGCTGTGTCTCCTTTTTCTGCTAGCAAATTATTTTCTTGATGGCAATTATGCCTCCCCTTAAAGTTTCTAGAACCAAAAGAGAAGAGGTCACAATAAGAACTAGGAACTTGTTACAAATAAAAATTCCCAGGTTCGCCTCAGATCTATCTACTAAATCACAAACTCTGGGAGGACAGCCCAGGAACCAAGGTTTCGGCAAACCTTTCCGAAAATCTTGATGCTGGCAAAAGTTTAAGGAATCATGGGAATAAAAGTTTGCCAAATGAATAAAGATTGAAAGAGGAGTTAAAGTACAGTGTCATAAGAACACATCGGATAATATGATTTATGGTCAGCTCCTTGTACCTCAGCTGTACTAATGCCTCTGAAAAGACCTGGGGGGGACGGTCCCAGGCTGAAGCTCAAGGTCTGTGTGTATCTGTATAAAGTGCAACTGGACAGTGTGTGCAACATGTGTGTGCATGTGTGAAAAAGATAGAGAGTGACAACCCAGTATAGGAGAAAATTCAACTTAGAAGTAAAAGGATTTGTGGAAATGGCAATTTTTTCCCCCCTGGAACCTTGTCTACAGGCAACTATGATTAAAGAGGCACCTTGCCTGTCCAAAACGCTGCCAAAAATACCCTAGCTGAAATTTTTTCTAATAGAGAAAGGGGGGAAGCCTACCCAAATCCAAACCCAATCACTTTCACATTTCATGCAAAATCAAGAGACAAAGGAAATCAGGTTTAAAGTAACAAAATGAAGTTTTGATGAGAACTTCAAGAGTTAGTTCCAATATTCTACCTCCTTTCTACCCCCACTCTGATGGCCTAGTGGGTAAGGAGTTGCGTTGCCAATCCAAAAATGGACAGTTCTAATCCAACAGCCACTCTGCAATCTGCTCTTGAACAATTTACAGCCTCTGAAAATCCACTGGACGGTCAGTTATGAATTGGTTCTGATTCAATAACACAATAAAATGAAAAACAACATACTACCCACACTGGGTCGAGGCCATGACCCTCATAAGAAGAAACCACTACAATTCCTGAGGTGGGCAGAACACACATTGGGCATCTACTGATCAAGACTCTACTTCTGTGCAGAAAAATCTACTTCTGTGACAGGAAAGTTTTGTTTTTACAGTATCCAACCTTCCAGAACTTGGAAAGGATGTGCCAACTTGCATAATCAAGAGTCTTTTCTCCTGGTTCGTCTTGCCTCCTCCTTTCCCCACATGACCGTAACCAGTGAGAGAATCACTGGAGCAGCTGTTTCTCTGGGCTTCTGCAGCCCTTGGGGTCACAGCATGTGCGTCCCAGACTGCCTCCTGCTATCTGAGCTTCCCTGTCCCTGTCTCTCCACTCCCCTCTGCCCTGGCTTTGGTGACCCAATTCTGGTGGCTACTGATTCTGCTCCGCCTATGCCCCAGGAGGCTCTGTCAATCTGAAATGAGGCCATCAGCAACTTTGTTCCCTTCTGCAACTGATGCCGCCTGGGCTGGGCCTCACAAAAACAAACTGGAGTTCCATGGCTTTTCTGGCAGCCCGGCTGAGACTTTTGTTTTAACAAGGGGTGGGAGGGAGAATTTGAACCCTGCAGTTATCTGCATTTTAAAACATTTATACACAGTCTATCCACCTGCTTGGTACGTTGTTCTTTTGTTAAGTCCCTCAACCCCACCCCTTTTAAAATAGCAACAAGGATTCTGTGCCCTCTTTTACTAATGCTTACACAGATGGAGGGCTTGTGGGGATATCTTGAGCCTTGTCCCCTCCTGCCCTTGACTGCCCCTGGAATTCCTCAGAATTCTGAGTAGCCAGTCAGTCCTCAGTTCCCAAAATGGGAAGTCGACCAGCCAGCCTCCGTTTTTGAAAGGGAAGGGCTCAAGTGAGAAACATCCAGCTTGTAGGAACCACTCCCACTGGCTGCCTACAAGATTGGGATCGAGGGAGGGAGATTTTTCAGCCAAGAGTCTAATTTCCTTACCATACAAGACAACAGTCCTTTCAATTGCTTTCTTGCCACTTCTCATTGAGCAGGGAGCTGGGTGGGGGGCAGAAATGCAAAGGGGGAAAAGGTGCAGGATGATGGTCAGAGTAGGGACATGATGTGATAAATGAGGCCAAATCTATTTCCAAGTAGGAGGGTGATGGGAGCTTAGAATTATCTGGGGGAATTTAGTCTACAGTTTTTTCTCTCAACAGATGGTTTTAAGAATCCTAACAATGCTGGTCTTCTGTGGCCTCTCTGTCCAAGGTTCTTCTTTATGATGATCACCTCAAGTCAGACCCTACAGTTTCAGTTTCATCTGAGTTCCAAGGACATCAGAGTACAAAGCACATTAACAAACTCTTCAACTCTGTGTTATTAATCCCTGAAGACTATAACAAAGTCACCATCCACTAAAGCCCTGGAAGATACAAGTGGTTCCAGCCTTAACCAAACCAGTGGCAAGGCAAGGCAAGGCATTCAGCTAACAGTAATAAGTCAAGGACAGTGGAGACACTGCTAAATGTGGTCCAGCTCCAGAGTTGGAGAAAAAAACTGAAGCTCAAAATCCCCTCTCTCCTAGGCAGAAAACGAAATTAAGACTGTCCCTTTGACAAATATTACATGATGCCACTGTTGTAGAATGGGACTGTCCTTGGGGTTGGGGAGAGACTGAGTAAGATGGGTTCAATAATGTATACTGCACTGAAACAGAGGAGGGAGAAAACTGTTTAAAAGAGATATATGACTAGGTACTTCTGTCATCACAGGAGTCTAGAGCGAGGGCTACATGGTGGAGGGGACCTGGGGGAGGGTTTGTAAAACAATGAAAGAATTCATCTTTTACTTTTCCATAATTTTTGGACTCATGTACTTATAACTTGTTAGTCAAATTTGTGTCTTCTAGGTTGCAACACCCCCATGATACATCTTCAAGGATATGAACACGTACAGCCAAGCACA
Organism: Elephantulus edwardii; assembly: GCF_000299155.1. Taxonomy (NCBI): domain Eukaryota; kingdom Metazoa; phylum Chordata; class Mammalia; order Macroscelidea; family Macroscelididae; genus Elephantulus; species Elephantulus edwardii. The sequence goes on from NW_006399756.1 coordinate 28,092,010, forward strand.
ATCAATAAGAGTGCATCTGAATTCCAAAACCAATCTCCATAATAGTCTATGTGTTTCCTACTGCCAAAGGGGCCCTTTAGAGTAGTGAGAGAAGATCTTCACCCTGAAACCCACAGCGTCCCTTTTCAGCAGGAAGTAGCTAAGAGAATACGCCGTCCCCTTTTCCTTATGACTCAGGGTGAAGTCTCTCTCAGGGAGGAGTGATAGGGAATGGCAAAGGACACACTGACAAAGAAGATTAATCAGAACTGGCTTTGACAAGCACTGTGGCATTTGGACAAGAACAAACTGGGAGGAGGGTAGAGAGAATAGTGCAACAATGAATGAGTGGAAGCCCAAAATCTCTGTAAATGTTTATGAAAATTAATAAAATATAATTATAGAAAAAAAAAAGGAAAAAAAAGACTGTCCCTTTGAGAGGAACTCTCAGAAAAAAGCAAGTTCCTCACGTTCTAGAGAGAATTCTGGAGGACCGTATGGTTCTTATGAGAAAGCTGCTGTCTACCGAGCCCAGCTCAGCATTCACTGTGGCTGGGCTGCAGCCATCGCTTTTGTACAAACAGCAAGCCTGAGATTTTGAGTGGCCCAAGGAGGGATCTAAGTTGCTGTCATTTCTTGGGACATGATAGCGAAAGCATCTGAGAGGACTCCATCCAGGCAGCCCCTTCTGTGGCACTCCTGGTGACCATGGCCTCTTATGAAGGCTCATATCCTACCTTTCTCATAATGGCTCCAACACTGGAAAATCTTTAGTAAAAGACCAAAGACTAGTAAGCTAGATCCTACCTTTCTAACATCAAACTCAGTGACCAAAGAACACCAGAGCTCTTCTGCAAAGGATTCACTTCTGGGACCTGTAAACCGATCTACTCACCAACACTACTCTCAGGAAAGTGAGGAAAATGGGAGAGCGAGCCAGTGAGCAGGAGATCAGGCCGGTGGGGGGAAGGACTTACACCAGAGTTCATAGTAGTAGCTGCAGCACTGAGACTGTCCACAGCAGTGTCCCGTGTCACAGGTATAGCTTTGATTGTTGGTACCCACACAGGTTTCCTTATCCTAAAAATAAAATCAAAAGGCATTGGGCAAAATTAATGACAGCTAAAGCAAATTATGTTTCATTCATGAAATTAAATGATCACATGTAATGTTATTCACCACCCCCATCCTCTGTTCCAATCCCCAAATAGTCTACAGTAATGTTATTTCAAAGAAAAGATGAGAAAGGACCACACAAAACCAGAAGAGAATTTAAAAAGTAGAGTTTATTTAAAGGGGTAAGGGACTCAGCACACAAAGTCAAGACACAGACTAATTCTGGCTAAGATAGCCTCATTTTCTTCACATCCAAGCAGAAATGTTTCATGTAAGAAGGTGCCAGTTCTCCTGGAATTAGCGGTGTTTTTAAATAAAGTCAGCTTTTCTGCGAAACTTCCTGGAATAATTAATGCGGTTCCATAGTCAAGGATTAGCAACTAATCGGTCATTCTGGCCTCCTTTTAAAACACACTGATCTCCAGGGTTAACTACAGTATAATTCAAAAGAGGGCCCAAAAGAGGTGCTGCAGAAATTTCTGAGTTAAAAAAAGAAAAAAAGGCTAGAAAGTGATCTGGTCAGGTGACCTCATTCCATTCCCATCTTTAGTTTGCTTATTGAATGGTTTCTTACAAATCCTGTCTGGGTCCAGGGCTCATGCTCACCCCTGGTCTGGGACAGCTACATAAAAAGGACACTACTGAGAAATCAGCTCACAGCTGCCAAATTCTATTCACAGCACTGGTGGAAGGAGATACAGTCAGGAGCAAAAGAGAAAAACAAAGCCAAACTGCAAACAACTCTATTTGACATTTTATGGTATGAAATACCCCATCAGTCAGTCCACTTTAACCTTACTTAGCCTAAGGGTATTCTGCACTGCTAAGAATAGGATGAAACCTAGAAGTCATCTGCTATACTTCACCTTCAGAATTTAATCCTAAAGCAGTAACACATTCATTGACTGACTGGACACTGTCGTTGTGCCAGGCACTGTGTTAGGCACAAAGCTACAAGATGAATAAGACTTTATCTTTACCCTCAAGAAGCTCAGAGTTGAGAAGGGAAAAAACCCAGCTCAGAAAAGAAACTAAAACCACAGTATTGTATTTGCTGCGACTCTGGCTGACCTGCCCACCGTGTACATCCGGGAGGGCAGCTGCCAGTGGAAACTCAGGTCACATGGCTGGGCCCTCCTCTCCAGACCTTGCTTTACTATGCTATCTGCCCAGCCAAGGGGATAAACAAAGCACCCCACAGACTGTCTACAGGGCACAGTGCAGGCACCTGAGGCCGCAGGGAGAGGCTGAGAGAAAATGTGCTGACCACCAGAGTCCTGGCTCAGGGAAAAGTGTCCGCCACAGACCCTCGGGTGTTTCCTGGCCTTTTAAGTCTTATATGATGGGACTTCCTAAAACTTAACATTCTTCTCCAAGAAAAAGTCTTACATGGGTTGGTACAAAAGAGCCTAAAGAAAGTAATTATGGGAGAAGCATTTATAAACCCTGACAGAGGGTTTCACAATACTCCACACAGCCTTCCCTATCTTCACTTCCTGGGCCCACTTAAGCAATATGAAGCTCCTGGCTGGTGGCAGCCTGGCTGTCCAGTTAGTATTCTCCTCTGAGGCCTGGGATACGCTCAGAAAGCAGACCTGTGCTTGCTGCTTTTTTGAGAACAAACACTCTCTGACTCTCAACTAGTAACACTGCTCTCATGAGAACAGCAAGAAGCTTCTCCCCAGTTTATATCCCCCACAAATGCCATTCTTCTGGCACCAACTCACCAGAGTGCAGTTCAAGGTGTCCGCACAGCTTCTAAAAGAGACCGTGCTGCCTACACCCCGACACATGAAAGACTCCAGTGACACTCCTGCCTTGGGAAATTCTTAACCAGATGAGGTCCAGGCTCTAAACTCAGAGCAGCCAACTGGCTCTAAGTGAGGCGTACAATGGAATGCGTTTGCACCTCACAACCTAGTGGTGTCAGCTTCTCTCTGGGTGTTTCTATTCCCCAGACACGGGGACAGGAGGCATGGTATGACCAAGATCCCATTTTCCTTCCCCATCTACCTCCATGTTCCCAGGGAAAGAACTACTACCACGTCATTTAATCCAGCGTTCCTCAAACATCTTTAAACCCAACATTACCTCATCCTATTCTCCTCTCCCTCCTCCTTTCCCCCAGATACAGAGCCCGGGACGGTCTTGGTTAGGGGAACTGTCATTTTCTGCTACAGGGGAGGGAAAGAAGGTGGGCAGCTAAAGAAGACAATAAATGGTTTCATGGGACCTTAACACAGAAGAAATGAGGGACCGGGGGACAATGAAATGGGAGGGCTCAGACGAGTTCCTCCAAAGACAAACTGACAAATGTGATAAAAACACCCAAGCCTTGAGTCTGGTCCAAACTCTGCCCCTATGGAGGAATGGGCCCTTCGGCAAGTGACTCAACAGCCCTAGCCTTCATCTACAAAAGTTAGTTAAGATTATCTCTCGTGTCTCCTTCAACTCTGCTCACTCACTCTTGCTTATGTCCAGTCAGAACTGACTCAGCTGACCCTCCAGTGGGTATTCGGAGGCTGTAAATCACAAGGGAGGACACAGCCTATCTTTATCCCCTCAGAGCTCCTGGTGGATCTGAACTGCAGAGAGGCACCGCCTTTGGGTCAGTGTAACTCTACCCACTACAACACTAGAGCTCCTTCAACTAAGGCTTCATAATCTCATCTTTCTATTCTCTCTGTCCCAGTACCTAAGCCAAGGCAAAAACTTTCTCTTAGTCAAATAAACAGCATAGGTCCATGGTGAGCATGGGCTGTTCTGTACTCTTCCATCCTTTCTTAGGTGAGGAGCCTAACAGTGGCCCACCAGGAGGTTCCTTAGAAACTTTGAGGAACAAGACTTATGAAATAGAAGTGGTTCAGAGTCTGCTAGACTTGGGTTCAGAGCTTTGCTTTTATGCTAACTAACTGTAACCTCGGGTAAATTACTTAACTTCTCTAAGTTCTTAATGTCAACGTTATTCTGTGAGCCACATTACTAATTATCCAACAATACTTTTTTTGCCCTCAATTAGAACTATTGTGTTTCAGAACAGTAATGTTGACTGTGGCAATATGGGCTGCTCTGGTCAAACAGAGACTAGAGGGGGGAAAAAAACAAAACTGGAAGAGAGTGCAACAGAAAGTTCAACGGTGAACTTTTCAGCACCTTTTATGATGATATGTTTTCCTTCCTGCAACTGACAAGAAAGCAACAGGAAACTAACTTCAAATTCTCTGTAATAGGCTGAAATATTTTTTTAAGGTAATAATTTAAAAGGAAGAGGTGTCCTCTTAGAGCAGAAGGAATATTCAGAGACCTCCTTAGCAAGCTGAAACCCTTTGTTCTCCTGGTCTAGGACAACTGAGAGACGTTCTTATCAAGCTGAAGCCTTTGTTGAGTTTTGCCTCTCTACTCAATCATCTATAGCCGAGATTTACTCTCTTTTTGGTCTTGACATATGGATGGCATCAAGTTATCTCTGAAACTTTGAGAAGATTCGTCCAGGTCCCAATCAGCAGACACAAATGCCTGGACAAGAAGAGCTCCCATCCTATGTCTCTCCTATAGGAGCCCCTGGAGTCTTTAAGGCAGGGAGACAGATTTGGGATGCTCACACTCCAGCTCCTACATACTTGTATATAATAAATCTTCTGCCTTTTCTGTTCCAATCTCAATTTCAAGACTGGTTACCTGGCGGCACGAGGCAGTATCTTGCCTTTGCAGCAATACTCCAGGCACTTTACACATGAGTTGTTCAGACCATGTCCTGAGGGGTATATTCCCCAGCCTATCCCCGTTTCTCCAGACAGTGACCTGTGATCTCCTTAGAGGGAGAAGCTATGTCTTCTGGTTCCCCCTGACCATCCCCAGAATGGGCACAACACTTGGTAAGACAATGATGTAACCTCCATGAAGGTCGTAAGCACTTGTTATGGGTCCTGGTGGGACAAGGGTTCAGCACTTGGCTGCTATCCAAAAGGTTGGGGGCTCAAACTCCCAGCAGCTCTGCAGGAGAAACATGTGGCAATCTGCATTATAGCCAAGAACACACTAGAGAGCAGTTCTACTCTGCCACAAAGTGTCACTGTGAGTCAAAAATCAACTTGAAAGCACTTGGCGACAAGACACAACACCTGCTATATGCCAGGAGGGTAAAAAAACCCCAACAAAACAAACCTGTTGCTGCCAAGGCTACTCTGACCCACAGCTAACCTGCAGGACCATGTAGAACTCCTTCTCTCCTCCCAATAGGGTCCCCAAGGCTGTAAATCCTTACAGAAACAGACTGCCATCATTTTCTCCCCTGGAGTGGTTGGTGGGTTCAAACTGTTGGTCCTTACGGTGCGCAGGTGAACACTTCATCGCTGCTCCTTCAGGGCAATTAATTGTAGTTCCAGCAACATTTTACATATATTCTTCCCCCTGAACTATAGAGCAATCTAATGAAGTGGGTAGTATCCAGAATAGGTAAAGGCTAAGAAACTCACTCAAGGTCACACACTAACGGTACCTTCTAGTTTATGTGGATCTTGGATGGAAACCCTTGAGCGTCTATTAAATTATAGCTCTCTGGTTAATGTTACACTTCTTACACTGCTTTTCACATTTAGAGACTCCAATAACTCACCAGAAGCCTCGAACCAAAGAAAGTCAACACTTCCCTTCTGAGGAAGAAGGTAAGGACCTTGTCCTTATGGGGTTTTGGACCTTTTTCTATTCAGCAGCGAGAAGTTGATGTGTCTGGAGCTTCTCCCTTCTTCACCAAAAGAGCCGTATTTTCACATACTGATTTTCTGAAGAGAAAATATGAGAGCTTCTTTCCTTTCCTACTAACTGGGTGCCCCACCAGCAAAACACCAGGAACAAATGGGCAAGAGCAGTGATAACTGTTGCCCTCATGAAGCTTATAGTCTAACGAAAGATGGTAAAACAACCACACAGATAAAACTACAACTAAGATACATGATTCCATGAGACCTAATCAGAAACTGGGACCTGGAGCTAGTTATGAATGTCTAAAATGGCTTCAGAGGTAGGCTTCAAGGGAAAGGGACAGGATGTTCAGAGAGTCAATGACTAGGAAGGCGGGAAGGAGTACTGGGTAATGCAAATAGTTCTGCACTTGACAACTAAGTTCAACCCACCCAGGAAGAAAGGCCTGGCTCCCTGCCACACCCCTGACAACAGGACGAAGTACAGGTCTGCTCGGCACACACAGTCATCAATTCAAAGGTAACTGGCTTAGGAGAGTTAGAAAAGAAGAGAAGAGGTGTTCATAGGAAGAGGAAATACTACAAACACTGACCGAGTTAATGAGGAACTGAAAGGGAGATGAAGAAAAGATCAGATTCGCATTTTAGAGACACCTCTTCAGGAGAATTCTTCACACGTGCATAAGTCCTAGGCCATAACAGTCCTAGGAACTTAAATCTCACCACCAAGGAACTTTGTGTGAACAGAAATCTTTTTGGGGGGCTTTTCACCTCAGGAGTCACTGCAGCAATGACCACAAGGATTCTCATTTGTTGACGTCTCCTTGAGACCTCTCCTCAAAGAGTCTCACAGGGACATAAGCCTTTGGCCCCAGTCAGTATCACAGTGAAAGGCTTCACAATTCAGGGCACGTGTGGTTACCAAACAAAAGTGCAGACAAAGAAGAAACAAGGAAGATGGTCTTCATCAAACTGGGTGAACCATTTGCCTTTGGTTCCTTTGGTATATATTTTTAAAAAAATGTATCTCACCTTTATGGAGGCAACAGAAACTAAGGGACTAGAAACATTTTCCTTAACAGTCTCTGTGTCATGGTTACTATTCTTGGCTGAGTCACTCTAAAGGTCAACTTAATCAGCACAAAAACTTTCTAAGGGCTGGCATACAAAGTGACACCGGCCAGCAATGGCTTCTCCAGGCCTGGCTTTAACTGCTGATGTTAAAAGGCTAGAAAATCCTGCTAGAAATTCATTAAAGCCAACAGTAACTTCATGTCTTTAAGAAAACAGTAGAGTTTTACATTTAAGAGTAAAAGTAAGGAAACAGAAGGCACTGACTGGCTTGGCTGTTAGATACAAATAAAATTTGAAGGTCTACCTCTGGCTTTTCCCATAGAGAGAGGAATCAAGCCCCTGAATCACTTATCAGATACACTGTAACTCCAAGCCCCATCCTACCATGTGCCAGGCACTATGCTAGGTGTTACAGCTATAGTAAGGAACATGAGACTCTGAAGAGAACTGCTTTGGGCAATATTGCTGGGTAAAACTCAACAACAAACTCAACTCATTGCTGTTGAATCAGAACTGACTCATAATTGATCCTCCAGCAGGCTTTCAGAGGCTGTAAATAGCATAGAAGGAGACTGACTGCCTATGTTCTCATCCCCACCTCCTCAATCCCTCAGCTCCCCCAACCCACTCTGCACAGCAGCTGGTAGATTCAAACCGTCTGCCTCTGAGTTGGCAGCATAGCCACCGCCAGGCCACCAGAGCTGGGTAGGTAACTGTAAAAACTCTTCTACTAGGAAACCCCTAGAAATAACAGGCTACAGCAAGTGTGTCTTTAATTATATAGCTGAGGTTGCAAGAAATCCTCAAGGGTCAAAACTGATGGGAGGAGGGAGAAAGACTAGAAACCACAGTGGTTCAATGGGATCAGGCCACATCTGCACTGGAAGGAAGTGCAGTTTGTTGCTATTGGACTGATCTGAACAAGAAATTGAAATTGAGACCTGATATAAAGTGGGGATTCTCAAAGGGAGAAAACAGACTAGAAAAAAATAAATCAGGGCAACAGTGATTAGAATCAAGATCTGAATTATAGGGGTAATGCTCTAATACAGATTATCTCTTCTAGTGATCTGTGCTCACAGGCCCTCCTTCAAGTTGGTTTAGAATTTGAACTGTACTATTTATATGACCTAAGAATTCCCACACACACCCCAAATTAAGACAGAGTATCCCAGGCTAGAAACACCCATGCTATCTGGCACAAGCAAGATCAAGACCTATCTCAAGGGGTAGGAGGGAAAAAAAAAGACTTGCCTCAAGCAGGTCTTAAAAGGTTTCCACAAAGTTCATCAGAAGATAAGGTCACATTCCAAAATACAACAACATGCAGGGGGGTTAAATCCATCACAACCACAAATTTGGAAAATTCAACAAATAGCAGGATAAGACTTTGCTCCCTAAAAAAACACCCCTTAAACCATATAAAGGGTAGACCACTAAATTGGAACCCACCCATAGCTGACTCTCCAGCGGGCTTTCAGAGGCAGTAAATCGCACAGGAAGAGAACTGCCCATCCTGCTACGAGGCAGCTGGTGGATTTTAAAGACATGCCTTTGGGATTGCAATGTTGTTTCTTATAAGTAGACCTCCAGAGCTCCCTATAAACTATAATATAAGCACTTTTCAAATAATTAAAACCAAAGTGGAAAATGTTAATTTAAGAGCATGGGCCGAAGAGTAAGGCATTACTAGAAGAGAAACTAAGCAAATGGGAAAGGAGGAATTTCAAAGAGAAATAGTGACTAAAAGCTCAATGGATGGGTTACATTTAAGATTAGAAAAGCTGAAGAGAGAATCTGTTAAATTAAATCTAAGACAACTACCCAGCAAGGAGGTCCTTTTACCACTTGAGAAAATATATGAGACTGGACAGTATGAAATGAGCTCAAGAAAGAAATGAAAAGAATAGAGAAGAGCTAATATTCAAAGAGAGAAATTAAACAATTCCCGGAATGGATAAGAGTTATTTATGACTCTCAGACAAACCATATAATAAGCCCATACCTAGACATGGTGCATGAAAACAGAACAACAAAGACAATAATCTCTTGTGGTAAAGAGAAAACAATAAAGTAAAACTAGAACTCATAATAGCATTCAGTTCTATGGGCATAATAAAACAGGATAAGTGGGCAAGGGACTTTAGATTGATGGGTCAGAAAAGTCCTCCCTGAGCAGCCATGTCTGCGCTGACATCTTGAACAAGCAACCACCAGCCTAAGCGGACCCGCTGACTCACAGTCATGATCTTACAGAGCAGAGCAGAACTCCCTCACGGGGTTTCCAAGACTGTAAATCCTATAGGAGCAGAGTGCCTCACTGTTCTTCTCCAGAGCAGGTGGTGGGTTTGAACCAATGACCTTCTGGCCAAGCATTTTACCCACTGCCTCCCCCGGGCTCCTGAAGAGTATTCTGGACAGAAGAAATGCCAACTGCATGCTACAACATAAAGACAGGAATGAGCTTGGCTGGAGTATGGTAAGTCTCAGGGACAGTAGGACAGCTGAGAGTTGAAAGAGGATAGATCTCATATGCTTTGCACACCAATTAAAAGAATATCCAAAGAACCATAGCTTGTAGATCCATCACTGTCTTCAGTTGGATTCTCCCTTAGATTTTAGTAAGCATTCACTAATGGCCTTAAATAAGTATTAAAATATTTGTAAAGCTCTCATTTACGTTTCAACTTGAACCCAGGTTGTAGATGCAACTGTAGAATGTTGTTGTTATTTTGTACCATCCAGGTGGAACCAACCCACAGCTGACTCTAGTGGGTTTCAGAGACAGTACATCGCATGGGAGGAGATGGCTCATCTTTCCCCCCACAATGCAACTGGTGGAGTCAAACCACGTGCTGACAGCACAATTTCTTATCACTGAATCACCAGAGCTCCCTAATAACACAAAACAGACAACAAAAATCAACGATCCTGTCACTCTAGAGCCAGAAATGGCTTTCCAGAAAACACTGCACCATCTACTCAGAGCTCTATTTTTTGTAGCTTTGTAGAGTCATCTGTATTCTTACAATAATTAAGTCAGGACCACCTTTTCCTCTACACTATCGGTTTTCAGTCAGTTTGAAGAGTAGAGAATAAGAATTATTTAAGGAGATGTATTTTTAATAGGGTGACTGGAGGTTACAGAAGAGCTGGAAATGAAGCATAAAGTATGCCCAAGATGAGGAACGATGCCACAAGAGGTCTAGTCTGAAGCTTCCCATGTGTTAAGCTAATTTTCCTTTTCTTGATGTAAGGACTACCAAACATTTGCTTTACTGTTATAAATATATACATACTTAGTTTTTTACAATATATACACACCATGCAAGATAATCACCCTTTACTCTTTATCATCTCCTCTAATAAAGGGTAGGGCATTTTTAAGAACTTAATGTAGATGATGTCTAAAGGGAATTTCCTCCCTCTCACTATGATTTGAGTAAAAGTTATTTGTAATGCTAGTTTCTCTAAGAATATTTTTTTTCCTTGTATACCATCGAATCGGATGCGACTGGCACAGGAGACTGTCCCTCCTTCTCCAGCAGAGCACCTGGTGGATTAGAACCACATGTCTTCAGGATTTCAGCACAGCCTCTTGCCAGTTGGCCACCAGAGCTCCCTTTTTAGGAATGTATTTTCATACTGTTGGGTCAAGGTGAGCAATTTTCCCAAAGGATAAATAGCCTGGGTTAGATGGGATGGGCAGTTTTGACTAACAATCCAGAAAGGTTCTGCCTCAGTCCTCAGATCTGAGTGTGTCTTACTCTTCAGGAGGCTGCACTATGATCTTATTTGCAAGCTACACAATCAGTTGTCATGGAGTCTATTCCAACTCACATTGGTCCCACGTAGGTCCCACATATGTACCAGGGTGGAACTTTGTTCTAGGGTTGTCAATATTTAATATTTTGGGATAGTTCACCAGACTTTTCTTCTGAAGGACCTCCGGGTGGGCTGAAACCTCTAACCTTTTAGTTGGCAGTCATTCAGCTAGTGCCTTGCTGTTAGATGCCATCAGGTCAGTTCCAATGTCAGGGACAGAAGGAGAAGATGCACGGTCTATACTGGCTCTGGGTCATGAGTTGGTCCTCAGTGCCTCTTTCCAACACGGTAAGGAACACTGTCTGAGAGGGTCCCACACTCATCACAGGATTCTGTGCTTTTCTGAGACTGTTTACAGCATCACAGCTCATCTTCCCTCACTGAATGAATGATCAGGGAGCAGATTCGACCCTTCCTTGTGGGAAAGGCAACATTTCAGAGGTGCAAGGTATAAATCATCGTCTGGATAGATCTAGCTTGCATTCCACTGACAAGAACTGGACTTGTCCTTCCACATACCTGTGGGGCAACAATTGACCCAAAGGTATTGCAAAGAGCTACTTCCAGAAGGCCATCTCGCCAAACCTCTGCACTCCATCTGCATACTGTGCCTCCCTAATGCCACTCACCACCATGCGTCATGTGTTCCCCTTATCTGTAAGCTTATCCTTACCTCCTTCACTTTTCCCAGAAATCCCTCAGGCCAGTGACAGAGCATATACATCCTTGTATTCGCAATGTACTTTGAATACAACAGTTGCACAGTACTTTTAAGATGAAAGCAGGTTGATCACAGGAATCCCCCAGCATTGCAAAATCACCTCCTTCTAAATCAAATATAAAGCAGAACTCATTAGAATTAGCTGACTAAGAACATTCTGTTGCAATCGTGTTCTCTGAAAATCAGGAATCCATCTGTTAGTTATACATGATGAATTGTCTCTTAACCATTTTAATTAAATTTTTTAATTTTATTTTATTATTTTTGTGTGTGTACCATCAAATCAGATCTGACTGGTACAGGAGGAGATTGTTCCTCCTTCTCCAGCAGAGCATCTGGTGGATTTGAACTGTGTACCTCTGGGATTGCAGTACACCAAAATCCAGCATTTTATCTCACCAGATTTAAAGAGATGAGCATGCTCACAAGGATACCTAGTGGCACAGTGGTTAAATGCCTGGCTGCACACTACAAGGGTGCCAGGAAGTTTGAACCCACTAATCACTCTGCAAGAGAAAGATGGGCTATTCTACTGTTCAGCCATGGAAACTCTTTGAGGGCAGGTCTACTCTGTCCTGTAAGGTCGCGGTATCAGAGACTCAACTCGATGGCTATAAAGGGTGGGGGGTAGCTGTAGTAACAGCAGCATGCTCATGCTTCATCACTGTGCTGTATCCAAAATTCTGTATATAGTTGCTCCATCCAAACAGTTTAGCAAGTGACTCTTACCATTTTCATTTAGCCCCTTTATAAATATAAAGGTTGTTCTTTAGTCAATATTGCAGCTTCCACTGAGCTCTCTCAACCGTCCCTCACACAATAGATCCCATAGCCCATTTGCCCTTTATAAACACTAAAGTCATGCTGCAAATGTTATTCGTTTGAAGGGACCAGGGACCTAAAACTTTCTTCTCTGTGTCTATAAAGAACACAATACCTGGTGAGTCAAGGCTCTTCCTTCCTCAGGTACACTCAATACTGTGACTCCGGTATCAGGTGGCAATCTCCCTTCCCCTTGGCAGGAGAAAGCAACTCTCCCAACCTGACCTCTCTGGAAGGCTCTTTCTCCAGCAGCTCATTTGTCTGGTAAATGCCTATGCATCCTTCAAGACTCAAATCAGATATCACCTTCTCAGGAAAACCCTCCAGGTCCACCATCTCCCTTAGCCTAACTTTGATGATTTCCTATCCTCTGCTATTGTTATCAGATGCCATTTCTAATTCATACAAAGCAACCCGATTTACAATGAATGACACAATGCCTGGTCCTGCCCCACCCTCATAATCATGTTCTCTGTGTCCACTCTTTCAGCCACTGCATCAATCCATCCTGTTGAAACTCTTCCTCCTTTGCACAGACTGTCTACTTGACCAACCTTAATGTCCCTCTGCAGGGACCGAAAACATGCCCAAAGTACAAAGCCTCACCATTCTCAATCCTCAGGAACCTGCCGACTATACATCTTCTAACAGAATTGTTTGTTCTTCTGGCAATCCATGGTATATATTCTTTGCCAACACCATGAGCCCTGGTGGCCTAGCCAGTAAGGAGTGGCACCTCCAACCCAAAGACAGGCATTTCAAATCCACCCGCTGCTCTATGAGAGAAAATGGGCAATCTCCCCTCATGCCATTTATATCCTCTGAAAACCCACTGGAGGGTCAGCCATGAGTCAATTCCAATTTGATGGCAATGAGGAGTGCCACCATAACTCAAGCGCATTAACTTCCCTTCAGTCTTCCTTATTGCTTTTGCATGCACAGGAAGCAATTTATAATACTATGGCTTGGGTCAGGCATACCTTAGTCCTCAAAGTGACAATCTTTGCTTTTTCCCCCCAACACTTGAAAGGAATTACTGCAGTAGATTTACCCAGTGTAATATTGTTTTCAGGAGTGGTCAGTCCTTGGAAAAAGACATCATGATGCTGAGAAAGGGAGAGGGAAGACCCTCAACAAGATGGAATGACACACTGGCTACTACAAAAGGCTTGAGCATAAGAGATCCTGAGGAAGGTGCAGGATAGGGCCAGGTTCAGAACTGTTGTTCATAAGGTCACTACAACTTGTAGTCAAGTCAACGCAACGATACTTATCAATAACATGTTTGTTTTACCTGTTGCTTTCATGGGCATTGATTGTGGATCCACGTAAAATATAACCCTTACTAACTTCAACATTCCCTTTTATCTGCTGCTTATTGGTCCAGGTATAGGAATTTTTAAAATTTTCTTTATGTTGAGGTCTAATCCAGTGAAAATTTTCATCTCTGCTTCAAGTCCTCTTTACTTTCATCAAGCAAAATTGTATTATCTGCACATCACAGGATGTTCAAGAGTCTTCTTCCTATCCTGACGCTGACCTTCATACAGTCCAGCTTCTTATCCATTCAGCATTCAGACTGGGTATGGTGATGGGATATAAGCCAAATATAAAATCTTTACTAATTTTAAGCCATGCAGTATTCCTTTGCTCTGTTTGAAAGACTGTCTCTTGGTCTGTGATAAAAGTTCTGCATGAAAAAACTGTATAGATAATGTATATTGAATTGAAACAGATGAGGGAGAAAATAAGTTTAAAAGCAATATATGATAGGGTATTATGAATCCAGAATTAAGGTTGCAGTGGAATGTATTCAGGGTGGGGGCAGGGGGATTGTAAACCAATGAAGAAGTTTATCTTTTGCTTTTCAAAGAGAGGAACAAACTGGGGGAGGGAGGGGTGTAGAAAAAAAAGTGCAATAATGAATGAATAGAAATTCAAAAACTCTGTAAATGTTCATTAAAATTAATAAAATAAAATGTAAAAATAATTCTGCATGAGCACAATATGTATTCTGGAATCTTCAGTCTTTGCAATGTTATCCATAATTTGTTATGACCCACACAGCGTCCTTTACATAGGTGATAAAACATTTCTGGTGTTCTCTGCTTTCAGCCAAGATGCATGTAATATCAGCAATGATATTTCTTGATCCATGTCCTCTTCTGAATTATCAGCAGGTAATTCCAAATCACCTGATATAGATGAGTGAATGCTTCTAGGGTTGCATTTGTTTACTGAGACATCTCAATTGAGATTTCGTCAGTTCTTGTTCGGCACCAACGCCTTCAGAGCAGCTTGGACTTGTTCCTTTATAATCTTTGCTTCCTGGTTAGATGCTACCTCCTGAAATGGTGACTGTCCACCAGTTCTTTAAGAAAACTGAAGAAGGGTCCCACAGTTAATAACAGATCAGGACTGCTCACATTAAATGTATTTGTCTCAAATGCCAGGCTTGGTCAACAACAGCAACATACAGATCTGTGTTTCCCAAAGTGTGGCTCATGGACCCCAAATCGCCTGGGCTGCTAGTTTAAAAATGTTGAAGAATCCCACCTAAAATATCTGTCAGTCTCAGGGAGCTCTGGTGGCAAGAAGCTTCACTGCAATCTCAGAGATACACGATTCGAATCCACCAGGTGCTCTGCTGGAGAAGGAGGGGCAATCTCCTGACCTGTACCAGTCAGATCTGATTTGCTGGTACATACAAAAACAAACAAACAAACCAAAAAACCCAAATCATCTGTCAGTCTTTAAACAAGCTTGCTGATTAGTCTCACACCGCCTCAGGTTTGGGAGTCATTGCCCTGGATCTATAACAAACATAATAAACACGTTCTTGCCCTCTAAAATTAGAGCAGACCCATCTTGTTTCTCTAAAATCTCAAATACATCTTAACATTTACCCTCACGAATGCCCACTGAGAACTAAGACACAATAAAGTATTTATACCCTATCTCATTCCAATTTTTTTAAAAAATAGATCATAAACAATTTTTTCAAAGAAGAGACACATTAGGTATACTAGTAGTCACAGCACTCCTGCAACTGCCAGAGCAGAATCACAACTGGACTCTCATTAAATAGGCTCCAAACCGAGCAGGCGGTAAAGAAATTAAATTCAATTTCCTGTGTTGCCATTAGGAACCTGAATAACAAACTCAGAAACAGTCGCTTTCCCTGGTAGGAAAATCCCAGAGCAAAGATCAGAAGTTGCAACATATCCCCTGGCTTGATGAAGGTCTCCTTGCTGTGTCCTCGTGCAAGCAGGCCTAAGGACTCTGGCTGCCTGAAGCGGCACAGGGCACTGGGTTAACTTGCCAGTCTTCCTCTCTTGACAGTCAGAGGAAAAGCCAGTCCTGCCGTGAAGTGTCCTCAGCAATTACTGATCTCTTCTGCCACAGAATACATCCACTAACATCTCTATTAATAAGGCTGTAGTGTATTACGTGTTGCACTGCCAATCCAAAACTCAGCAGTTTGAACCCGTTGCTTTTCTAAGGGAGCAAACTGGGCAGGTGGCCTCTTCCTATAAAGATTTATACCCTCTGAAATCTGACTGAGGGTTATGATGAGTCAAAATCGATTGATGATAATGAATTTTTGGCTTGGTGTAAAAAGCTGATGGCTGAAACATCAGGCAGCTCACAGCAGAGCAGGTGAACAGCAGGCAGGACTGGGGCGACCAGGAGGGCAGACCAGCAGGCTGTCTGCAGGCTGATTCCCCGAGGGCAGGTCCTGTCCTCCACATGCTGCAGCACTGCTTCTCCACACTCGAAAGTGAGGACTGAGCACTGGTGGCCCGAAGGCCAGTGGCCCCGCTAATGAGTTCTATACCTGCAAAGAATCTTTGTTTTTGGTTTGTTTGGGTTTTTAATTTTTATGAAATTAACACTCAACATTTTTTACAGGAGGGGCCTATATATCAAAACCCAAATCTCCAACTTCTCTGAAAAAACATATCCCACATATCCACAGGGTCATAACAGACTAGAGCAGAGAAGTATACTGGCTGCTGCTTCTCTGCATTCCCACCCGACTCCCACTTCTTGCTTGGCTCAGTCAAGCCTTGATCAGATACCTGGTCTCCAGGGGCATCTGATTAGCTGCTCTTTGCTCTAAATTTTAATAGTAGATTGTTCCTCCCCTCACCTGGTGTTAAGGTGCAATAAAGGTCCAAATAAAAACACTGGCATTTGCTACATCGAGGCTCAATTAACGTGTTTCACACATGTTCTAGGTTCCTGGACAAAGAAAAGATGGGCCCCTTTCGAGTTTCAAAGGAAATCACTTGGTAACAAAAGGAATCTTCTGGCAGGACAACATTCAAGGGGCAGGGAAGAGAAAGAAGCACTGGCTGGGCATTTCCACTTGTGCTTTATTCTCCTTTTTATAGGAAACTAAGACCCTCTATGAGATGGATCGATTCAGTGACTGGGGTAATTGGGATGGGTGTGTCAGAGGCAGTGCGGTTGGCGCAGGATAGAGCAGGGTTTAGGGCTGTTGTGCATAGGGTCGCTATGAGTCGGAAACGACTCGATGGCACATAACAACAAGAAGAAACTGATTCAGGGAAGTTCTACAGCCAGAAAAAGTTTTCAGGATCTAAAGCGCATATTTTAGTTTGAAAGAATTTACTGTTTAGGAGTTATCCTAAACCTTCATACTGATGGGCCAGAAAGGACTGATAAGATATGGACCTTGATTTTAAGGCATTTTTGTAATAACTAAACTATTAGGCTTAAAAAAAAATAGTTTATGTTTCAGTTCTTGCTACTGAAAACCTTCCTCAAACATTTAATTCTCTGTTTTAGTAAGTACAGTATCATCAGTAGAATTTCTTTAATGATTGATAATATTTTAAAGACATATTAGTGTCACCATTTGGAGCAATAAACAAGCCATGCTAGTAAAGAGAGAGGGTGAGGGGGTGAGGGTGTGTGTGTGTGTGTGTCTCCCTGGATGGCACAAATGGCTAATAAAATATTTGACTCCTAACTAAAAAGTTGGAGGTTCTAGCACCCAGAGTTGTCTTAAAAGCAAGTCCTGATGAACTGCTTTTAAAAAATTTGCCATTGAAAACTATATGGAACGTCTAATGTGACACACCATATTCTACCACGACACACATGGGGTGTTGCCATGACTGTGCAGCAATTGGTTTCACAGCTGTAGCTATACTGACAGGATAACAGACACACATACATTAACAAGTGCAGTAAAATTTGCATAGATCTCTCAAGTTTTTTTTAAAGTCTCTTCAACAGTCAGCCCCTCCCTGGAGCCTGCCAGCCAGTACCCTGTAGGAGGTTCAAAGAGGTGCTAAGAGCCCCATGTTTAGAGATGAGGAAATTGACACCAAAGCTAAGATTGCAAATGACAGAATCAGTTAAAATCCTGTTTCTGTAACTTCTGGCTTACTAGTTTCTCAATGACCAGGGCTTTAACTCATTAAAATACCTTTAATTTTTTTTCTTCTTCTTATATGTACTACTTGTTGTTGGTACAAACCACTGGATTGGAACTAACTCACAGGTGACCCTCCAGTGGGTTTTCAGAGGTAATAAATTATATAGTAAGAGACTGCCCATCTTTCTTCCACAGAGCAACTGGTAGATTTGAACCATCTTCCTTTGGGTTGGCAGCATAACTTAGTCAAATATATATTCAAATAAAATACCCAATTATTTACTAGCATAGAAATAGTTTTTCAAGAGTCTAAAATACTGAAGGTACAAGTTAATTTACTGCTAATATATTTTATAAAAATGATTACTCAACATTTTCCAAAGAAGATCAACCAACAGCAAAAAGTACAAGAGAGTATGTTCAACATCACTGGTCATTAATAAAATGAAAACCAACACAAGCGCACTTACTATGATGGCTATTACTGGGAAAACAAAACAAAAACAACCATCACCCCACAAACATTTGTGGAGAAACTGGAGTTGCCATGCAATGCTAGAGGAAATGTTAAAAAGTCTCAAATATTAAGGATAAACAAAATACATACAACAAATTGTTAGGAAGTCATAAGAAAGAAAGAGGTACTGATTACTGCAACACCATGAAATGAACCTTGAAGGCTTTATGTAAGTGAAATAAACCTGAGGAGGAGAAAAAAAAAGACAATTATTGTGCGATTCTCCTTATTGAAGATACTCAGAATCATAGAACCAAGAAGTAGAATAGGGGCTTCTAGGGACTGAGGAAAAAGAATGCTGGAGACTTACTCTTTAGTGAGTTTAAGTTCTTTGTTTGAAATAATTTGAAAAGAATTTTAAAATCTGGAAACAGTGATAATTATAGAAAATTGTGAATGTACTTTAATATCATTGAGCTGTACACTCAAAAATGGTTGTTTTTGTTATTGATGTTAAGTGCTGTCGAGTCATAGGCGACTCATAGCAACCCTATGAACGAAAGCCCCGTTTACTTGTATAACTTTCGTCCTTTCTCCAGGTTCATAGGGTTTCCAGAGGCAAGCTATTATGGAAGTGGATGCCACTCCTGCTTCCAAGTTTGTTCTAATTGGGGAGCTCCGCCCAACACCATCCACCACAGGTAACCATTATCGCATTTGACACATCAGTGTCACAGTGTTCAGCGTCACAGCAGCCACGAATTACCTCTGTACAGCAAGTGGACAGGCCAGGGCTATACGACCTAGGAGACTGTTTCACCAAAATCAATTAAATACAGGCCTGAGGGCCACGGATTAGAGTCACCCACTCTTGGCTTGGTAGCGTTGCTTTATGTCCTCTAGGCCAACTGATCTCTCTCTATGCCGCTGTTGTTACAATGATAAATTTCACAGTATGTATGCTAACACGATTTAAAATCCACCACAATTTTACACTTGAAGATCATAAGCTTGTCACTGTGCCCAGATCCAAGACACAGGAAGACTTCAGACAAAGTGGGTTAAAAGACCCTGAGTAACTTTAAAGAAACACAACAATTTTTTAACGCTACAGCCTTACACTTAAACATCAAACAGATTTCAGATGACTTAAAAAAAGAGGCAATTTTTTAAAAAAAGACGCAATTTAGTATGTTCCCAGAAATAGATTACTATAAACCCAAGTCATTGTAATAATGACCTGGCTAGAAATACAGCCCAATAAAATAACTATAGCTAATCATTCTTTCTCTTTCTGTGTGGGATCTGACTGGTACAGCAGGAGATTGCCCCTCCTTCTCCAGCAGAGCAGCAGGTGGATCCGAACCATGTACTTCTGGAACTACAGTGCATCTTCTTGCCACTAGGTCACCAGAGCTCCCGAGCTAAGCGTGCTCGGGGGGAGTAGCCCACAGTGAGCTGTGCGGATAGCCCAAAGGCTGTACTGCTCTGATGGGGTGCAAATCGGCCAGCAGCTCCAAAGGAGCAAGATGTCCTCCAATCTTGACCGACATTCTTAGGGGAAGGGGGGGCACTGAGACAGGCCTCTAGAGAAGGGAGCTTGTGTCAAAACATTCCTCCCAAAAAAAATCCCAACAAAACAACTATTCTTCCCATTGCAAAATATTACTTGAATACTGCTGAAATCTTGTTATTCCGGGATGATAGTTATCCAGATTTTTCAAGGTAAGAGACAAAATTTTAGTTCCAAAAAGACTTGGTCACATGTACTGTTGTCTGTCAAGTAGATTCCAACTCATAGTGACTCCACTGGTACATGGCAGAGCTACTCCATAAGATTTCCAAGACAATAATTTCCAAAGATCTGTAGGCCGGCCTCTGTGGCACCTTAGATAGGCTTGAACCTCCAACATGACTGCTGGTCAAATGTATTTTTAACCATTTGCATCACCCAAGGACTCTTTGCTCTAATTACTGGCCCATGTCTTTGTTAAGACATAGTAGCCCATGGATAAAGAGGGCAACCAATATGCCAAGATGCTAAATCTTTGGGCAGGTAATGAAAACACCTTGCTTATATTTTAGCAAGAAAAAAACACACTTCCTTATTGAAACATCCTACTTACCTCAGGCCCATGATTAATAAGCAGAAGCAATAATATCATCCAGGAAAAAAGCAAAAGGTCATTCTAAAGACAAGGGGTGAAGAAAAGAACAAAGTGGATGTTGAAGAGACTGAAAGTTGCACTACAACATTGAGAAGCCAAAACAAAGGGAAGATATGCTGAAGTGAAAGAGAAGAACAGAAGATTTCAAAAGGCAGCTTGAGAAGACAAAGCAAAAGTATTGAAAACAAATGTACAGCATTGGAATGATAAAACAAAAAAGGAAAGTGGAAAATGCTCGGCATTTCTCAAACTAAAAGACCTGAAAAACAAATTCAAGCCTCAAACTGCAACACTGAAGAATGTTATGGGCAAAACCTTGAATGATTCTGGAAGAATCAAAGAAGATGGAAGGTTTATACAGAGTCACTATACGAAAAAGAAATGGCTTACACAGAACCATTTCAGAAAGTAATATATAATTAAGAACCATGGTAAAAAAGGAGGAAGTTCAAGCTGCATTGAATTAACAGAATACTTACTGAAATGTTCCAACAAACAAATGCAGCCTTGGATGTGCTCAAAATGCTAACCTGCCAACTAACTGATAGGGAACCATATTTGTTCTCATTCCCCAAAGAGGGGGTCTAATAGAATGTTGAAATTATTGAACAATATGGTGAATGATTATAGAACATAATCATTAATATATATGAAGCAAAATCTTCTTGCTGAAGATTATTTTTAAAGGCTTAAACAGTACATCAATAGAAAACTGCCAGTCAAGCCCCAAGGTCAAGGATACACCATCCTTTTGCCTTGATAACTGTGGGGACATGTCAGGGCACATGCCACTTGAGAAATTATGGCTACAGCAGCTGCGAGAGCTGAGGAGGCTATAGCTGAAGAATTAGGAGCGGAGCCCTCAGGAGCTGGTGATGCCCCCCAACAGGTCTTAAAATATGCCTCTGGTAAGATTTCTGGAATAAGTTTTTGCAAAACCCAACCCTCTGGAGGAATGCTGTGTATAAGGCATACTGACACAGTACCTTTGCTTTTACACATGTACTTACACCTGCACAGATAATTCATTATTATCTCAAATATCATGTGATTGTTAAACCATATGCCATAATCAACACAAAAGTGAAACTATTCCCAGGTGATACAATTCTGGAGACTGGAGAAGTAATTCCACCAATGAAAGACTTTCCTGACCAACACCACTGAAGATTGCTTATGAGCCTGGGTCCTACATTACCGTTTTAATCAGGATATTTTTCTGAAAACGTTATTTAATAAAGTAAACTTACGAGTTTACAGAAAGAGAAAACTGCCAGAAATTCAAGCTGAATTTAGAAGAGACCATGACACCAGAAACTGCTGACATCAGATGGATTTTGACAGAAAGTGAAAATACCAGAAGGAAGTCTAGCTAAATTTTATTGACTGCAAAAGTATTTGGGTGGATAATAACAAATAATGGCTAACACTGAGAAGGAAATAGAATCCTAGAACACTTAATTATGCTCATGCGAAACCCATATCTAGACCAAAAGTCTATTGCCCAAATAGAACAAGAAACACTATATGGCTTAAAATAAAGAAAGGTGTGCATCAGGGATATATCTTTTTTTTCTTTATCTATTCAATCTGGAGTGGTATCCACTTCCATAGTAGCTTGCCTCCGGAAACCTTATGAACCTGGAGAGAGGATGAAAGTCACACAAGTGTTGAGGACTTTCCTTCATAGGGTCACCTTGAGTCGCTTATGACTTGACGGCACTTAATAACAACAACATTCAATCTGTAGCCAAGAAATCAAAAGACGAATTGCACTGAAAAAGTCTGCTTTCAGGGACACCTCCAGAGTACTGAAAAACAACGTCAGACCAGAGACTAAGGTACGCCTGATTCAAGCCATGGTCTTCGCAATTACATGCTATGCATCAGAACGCTGGAAAATGACTAGGGATGACAGAAGGATGCCTTTGAGCTGTGATGCTGAAAAAGAGTATTGA
Source organism: Elephantulus edwardii (assembly GCF_000299155.1). NCBI lineage: Eukaryota > Metazoa > Chordata > Mammalia > Macroscelidea > Macroscelididae > Elephantulus > Elephantulus edwardii. Next base: position 28,114,240 of record NW_006399756.1, read on the forward strand.
ATATACCATGGACTGCTAGGAGAACAAACAGGTTCATCCTAGAGAAGGTGAAACCAGGCTGCTCCTTGGAGGCAAGGATTCTAAAGCCCCGTCTGACATATTTTAGGTATGTTGCAAGGAGGGACCAGTCCTTAGAGAGGGACGTTATATTTGGGAAGGTGGAGGAACAGCATGAGAGGAAGACCCTAGATGAGATGGATTGACTCAGTGACTACAGTAATAGGGGTAGGTTTGTCAGAGATAATAAAGTTGGCTCGGAATAGAACAGGGTTCAGAGCTGTTGTACACAGGGTCGCTATGAGTTACTGGCAACTTGACGGCACATAACAATAACATTTAATCAGTAGAGGAGCTCTGGTGGCTTAATAGTAAGGAGCTGTGCTGCCAACCCAAAGGCAGGCAATTTGAATCCAGCTGCTCCACAAGAGAAAAATGGGCAATCTCGCCTCAAACAATTGACGGCCTATGAAAACACACTGGTGGGTCAGCTATGAGTTGGTTCTGATTAGACAGCACATAACAACAGTAAATAATTCAAGAAGCTAGACTTTATGAAGAATGTGGCATCAGCATCGGCAGAAGACTTATCAACAACCTGCATTATGCAGATGATACAACACAATCTTGTCTGCTAAAAGTAAGGAGGACTTGAAATGTTTGCTGCAGAAGATCAAAGCCAACAGCCTTCAATAGGGATTACATCTCAACATCAAGAAAACAAAAATCCTCACCACTGGGCCAGCAGGGAATATCATTATAGATGGAGAAAAGTTGACATTTTCTACTATTTCATCTTACTTGGACCCACAATCAACATCCATATGAGTAGCAACCAAGACATTAAAAAACATGTTGTACTAGGAAAATCTCTCTAGGATCTCTCCAAAGTGTTAAAGAGCCATGACATCATTTTTAAAGACTAAGGTACACCTGATCCAAACTATGGTCTTTTCAGTTACCCACTATGCATCTGACAGTTGGCCAATGATGGCAGTCAGCTGGTATCCTGATCCAGCCAATCCAGGCTTCCCCACTGAACCCCAGACCACACCCTATGGGGTGGATAATCACCGAGACTCAGAAAACTACTGCCTGGTGGGTTACTTAAACCCTAACTGAAAACCACATGATAAGCTGAGCAACATCTGAAACCAAGATTGATACCATGAGTCACAGTTTAACGGGAGCTCCGAAAAACACATGTGTTGAGCAAGAAAACCAAACAATAATAAATAATCGGGCTTCCTTATGCAAACTCAAGAGAATCAGTCACTATCAGCCAGTTTGAGGAAAAGAAGTCATTATAGCGCGCTCTGATCATGTTGAAAGCATGTCTCCCGATCCCCGTGAGATACACACAGCTTTCTGCCACTGTCCCTCCTCTTCCCTTCAGATAGAAGAACAAGACAGACCAAGCAAGTAGTCACCTCCCAGGATTGAATCACCATTTCCAGAAACTGGCAACAGAAGCTACTTGTGCGGTCCAGGATTCAAGTCCAGAGGAGACGGGTCCTGAGAAACAATGGATCCAGACAGAGGGGAAAAAAAGAGCAGGGCTGCCACAGGTGAGCAGCATTCAAGCTGTTTCAACTCACTGCTGCTGTGAATTAGTTACAGTGAAAAAAGTGCCAGGAAGGAAGAACTATGAATTTTTTTTTCTTACACCAGGGTGTAAGAGTTTAAATGGGGCAAAATTACTGTTTTCCCGGATTAAAATTCACCTCTTCAAGGAAAAGGGGCGGGAGGGGGTGGATCACACTCATGGGCTATCACTGGAGGAAGTGACTGTTTTCTTTGGCTCCATCCCGGAATAAAGTTTCAAAATCAGCAGATACATTCTTCATTCCCACTAAGTCCACTGATTTCTCTTTGCTTTGATAACAGGAGTGTGATGAAAAACAAGCCATGTTCCTTTTAAAAAGCAGCTTTTCCCGACAGAGGCGGCTGGGTGGTCAAATCATCCATCTGAAAGGAGCCTGAGGAGCAACTACCTTCTCTCACCTTTAGGTGACAAAAAAGAGAACTGAGATGTCCTGCGGCCTGCCACTGAAAAGAAAACATTTACAAATGGGTTCAGATAAAGATTCAAGCTTCAATCTTTGGTGGTTCAAACACTGAACATCACCATATTGTTTGTTGCATAGCCGGGTCCCTTCGAAGCAGATTTCTGCTTCACTCATACAGTATAATGGATAACGGATCACTTTTGTAGGGTCTTTCAACTCTCACCATAGGATTAGGTGAACTATGCAAATAAAGTGCTTTGGGCCCACCAAGGGGTTTAGGTAACTTGCTAATAACTTAAGTGAGGTGGCTAGAAACCCAATGGTCCGTTTCACTACCCTGCAAGGCTTAAAATAAGCTACCCCAGAGGTAGGCAAAGGGGATCTCAAATTACCAAGAAGGGACAGATGTGAAGTCTGTCTTCAGTACCCAGGGTTCTGGCACCGAGACCCTCCTAGATCCAGGAAAAAGGGAAAGCGTACACAAGCCAGACTTAGCGTGAGAACGTGAGAGTCAACTGTAACACTGGAGATGACAAGAGAAGAAGAGAAATCGTGGCAGCAGAACCAGCGGCCAGTGTGAGGTGACACAGTGGGTTTCCCGGCACACACACCAAGGCAGGTGCAGGTCTGCCAATCCAAAGAGCAAAAGCGCTGAGTGCTGTTGGATGCCTCTGGGCACTTACTGAGGAGCTAGACCCCCAACAAGACCCCCAAGGACAGAGTGACAACAGCAATGGGCTCAAGTGTCAGAGAAGATGAGGATGGCACAGGACAGGACAGAGTTCAAGTCTTGTTCATAGGGTTGCTATGAGTTGTATTCAAATCAATGACACCCAACAACAACAACAACAAAGAGCTTTGTAACATCTGCCTGAATAGAATGTTAGGTCATCCTGGGGCGGGGGTGGGGGGCAGAGGTCTGTCTGTGGGTTTGGCCAAAGGGGTTGTCTTGGCTGAAGAACTTATGTAGCCCAAGTTGTTTCTGATCCTGAATTGTAACATGCTGCTTCCCTAATGAGCCCCTAATCATGAGTATGGCCTGTGAGTTCTATGTGGCCACTGCAAAGAACTACTGAACCAGTAGAAGAGAGTGCCGTGGGAAGACAGGTAGCACTAGATTTGATTAAGAAGGCTGGAGTGAGGGGTACTGTGTCAAATCTCTGCCTCACAGAACTCGATCAGCCTTGGGCTGATGTCAGCAATTGTCTCTTTACCCCTTGTGAAGTTAGAGGAGGTCAGATGCCCCCAAATACACTGCTGCTGAGTGCATTCTTTTTTTATTATGATTAATTTTATGGGAGGTTTTGTTTGTTTTTATTATTTTTTTGTGTCAAATCAGATCTGACTGGTACAGGAGGAGACTGTCTCTCCTTCCCCAGCAGAGCATCTGGTGGATTAGAACTATTATTATTAATTTTAATGAAAATTTACAGAGACTTTGGATTTCCATTCATTCATTCATTCATTCATTCATTCATTTCATTGTTGCACTTTTCTCCCTGCCTACCCCTTCCCCCAGCCTTCCCCCAGTTCGCTCTTCTCTTTGAAAAGTAAGACAAATTCCATCATTGTTATACAATCCCTCCTCCCAGGTCCACTCCACTATGCAGCCTTCGTTCTTGCTGAGTGCATTCTAACTCATGATAACTCTGCAGAACATAGAACTGGTCTACAAGGCTTCCAAGGCAGTAAATCTTTACAGAAGCATTCTGTCATAGCTTTCTCCTATGGAACAGCTGGTGGATTTGAACTGCTGAACTTGACAAGCTCTTAAGCACTGTGCCACAAAGGCTCCTCTAGGATGACCCACTACCACCATTTTTAACACCCAGGAGAGGGAGGCTGAGCACAGTGGGTGTCAGTTTCTGGGAGCCACCTCTTAGTCCTTTGCAAAGAGCATACAGCATGCAGGAAGGAGGTGAGAAGACGATACTCGGAAGACCTGGAATCTAGTCCACCAGGCACACACATCAGCTATGTGATCGAGAACAGATAACTTTTTGAGTTTCGGTGTCCTCACCATAAAATTAGTCAAGTCTCCTACGTCATGGATGTCTGTTAAGATGACATAATGAATGTCCCACATAAATGTTGGCTAATAGTCACTCAGCAGTCCAGGGGATAAAGCAGAAGTCAGTAAGCTCGTTCCTGTCCCCATCCCCAGTCTGGCCGATCCCACAGTGTCACCAGTGCTCTCTCTGTGAGACCCTGAGACCATTTACTACACCAAAGGAGTAACTCGGGTTCAGTGTGCTCGTTGCCCTGGCAACAGCATCAGGGCAATCAAAAGCACCTAGATATGGTTCCCAAACGGCCTTCCAGGCCAGAAGTTGGTTCCCTGTGCCCCTTTCCAACATGGCCAAGGGGCACTGCCTGAAAGGGTTCCAAACACACTCATTTCCAGTATCAGGACTCATCCTACTTGACTGGAAGAGTGGGCTTCTCCCAAAGAGAAGGGCAACAATCTTTATGTGCAAGATGTAAATGAACCTCTTAATGGACCCTGCCTGCATTCCAGTGACCAGAGCTTAGTATCAACTTGTCCTTCCACACAAAAACGGGGGCTGTGGTGTGAAGGGGTGCCTGCAGAAAGCCATCTCTTCAAACTTCGGAGTTCCTGAAGCCCTCCTCCCTAATCTCTCTCATGTCCATCTGTCACATGTCCCACTTACCCGCAAGCTTATCCCTACTGCTTTACATGACTGTCAATCACTCAAGAGCAGGGGCAGAGTTTATACATCCTTGTACATCCACAAAGCACTTGGAAAACAACAGGAGAGCAGTAGTTTTCAGACGACGGCAGGCTGATCATCTGAATTCTCCAGCATTACAAAATCACCGCCTTCTGAATCAAACACCAACTAGACTTCATGTAAATTAGCAGATGAAGAACATTCTGATGTAATCTTGTTCTCGGAAAATCAGCAATCCATCTGTGAGCTATACATGATGAGCTGGCTCTTCACCAGAAAACCTACTCCCTGATCCGGCAAGTAATAACCGAGTGAGCAGGCTCCGGAGGAGACCCGGTGGCACCGTGGTTGTTAACTGCTTAGCTACCAACAGAGAGGTGGGTGGGCAGTTGGAACCCATCAGTCACTGTGTTAAAAATACGATGATGTGGCAGTCTGCTGCTGTAGAGATTTATAGTCTTTGACCCTATGGAGCCATTCTACTCTGTCCTGTCGGTCACTCTGTGTTGGGATCAATTTGATGACAATGGGTAGCAGAAGTATGTTGAAGTGTGTGTTTCACTGAAAGTTTCATCTGGCATTCTAACACCCCAAGGTTTAGCAAATGACTCTCTTGTACTCCTGACTGTTCAACTTAATTCACTGTCATCAAATCAGAATCAACTCACAGCTGACCCTACATCAATTTTTCTGAGGTTGTAAACCTGAAGAGACTGTTCATTGTTCTCCCAAAGAGTCACTGGGAGATTCACATTGGCAGAAAGGCTCTATCTTAGGGCTAGCACCATGACTCGGGGCTATGCCACCAGAGTTCCCACTCCTTCAGCTTCTATACAACACAAAGACTGGTCTTTAGTCCACACTGTAGCTTCCACTGAGCTATCTTAACTGTCTATTGCATGAAAGAACCAATATACATCACAGTCTACTTTGCCATACACACTGTTAGTTGGAAGGGGTCTATTATTTTCTTCTCTGTGAGAAAGACGGGTCATTCCCTCCAGTGTGATCTATAGCCTCCCAGAAACCTGGGGGAGGGTCAACTATGAGTTAGTTCTGACTCAACAGCAAAAAGTTTGGGTTATCTGAGATTTCATGATTTACCTTCTCTGTGTCCATAAAGGACACCACACCTGATGAGCTAAAGTCCTTCCCTTATCTCAGATACACTCAACACTCTGACTCATAGGTGGCAGTCTCCCTTCCCCTCAGCAAGAGAAAACAAAAACAACTCTCCCAACCTGATCTGTCTGGAATGCCTTTCCCCCAGCTCATATGTCTGGTAAACTCCTACTCAATTCTACAAGGATCAGATCAGATAACATGTTCTCAGGAAAGCATTCCAGGCCTACCTCCTCCCTTAGCTTGACTTAGATCTTTTCCCATCCTCTACTATCCTTGTTGCTAGTTGCCACTGATTCAATTCTGACTACGTACAACAGAATAGAACAAAACACTGTTCAGTCCTGTATCATCCTCACAATCGTGGCTGTGGTATCAAACCACCTGGTTGAAGGTCTTCCTCTTTTAATTGTTGTTGTTGATCCTCTGGCAAACATGATGTTCCCTCCAGGGACTGGACTTTGCTGAGAATATGTCCAAAGCGTGTGAGACAAAGTCCTGCCATTCTCCCCTCTAAGGAGCGTGCAGGCTGTTTTTCCAAGACAAATTTGCCCTTTTGGCAGTCCATGGTATATTCAGTTTTCTGCATCAATCTCAGAATTCATGCACACCAATTCTTCAGTATTCCTTGCTCACGGTCCCATCTGCACAAACATGTAAGCCCACAAGTTAGGTCAGGTACAATTTAGCTTTCAAATTAACATTGTTGGTTTTAAGACTTTAAAGAGATCACCTCAAGAGCAGATTTCTGCAATGCAATGTCATTTTACTTTTCACTGATAGAAACCGATTATAGATTCAAATCAAATGAAAACCTTGACAGCTTTAAACCTATCACTGATTATGATGATGTTACTTACTGGTCCAGTTGTAAGGAGTTTTGTTTTTCACTGAGGTATAATTCACATTGGAGGTTTCATTTTCACCAGTACGTCTTTCAAGTCCTCTTCACTTTCAGCAAGCAAAGTTTTGTCAACCGCACACAGCAGACTGTTAATGAGTATCCTCCAACCTAAAGATCTAAAAGATGTCACGTTCCTCCTAATATAGCCCAGTTTGTTGGATTCTTTGCTTAATAGACTGAAAAAGTATGGTGAAAGATACAATCCTGATTCACACATCTTTCTTGATTTTAAGACATGCAAGATCCCCTTGTTCTTTTGTTTTTCTTGTTGTGTACTGTCGAATCAGATCTGACTGGCACAGGAGGAGATTGCTCCTCTTTTTCCAGTGGAACATGTGATGGATTCGAACCGTGTGCCTACGGGATTACAGTGCAGCTTCTTGCCACTAGGCCACCAGAGCTCCCCCCTTATTCTTTTTGTATCTCTTTGGTCTATGTATAGGTTCCACATTAATACAATGAAATGTTCTAGAATTTCCATTCTTCACAATGTTATGCATAGTTTGTTATAATCCACATATTCAAATGTGGCCTTTAATCAATAAAACACAGAGAGCTTTCTAGCATTCTCTGCTTTTGGCCAAGATCCTTCTTACATCGATAGCCAAGTTCCACATTCTCTTCAAAATTACCCTAGCAAAGTAATGCTCTATTATATTTTTTTTTAAATTACCTTCAAAAAATTTTAGTTCTGTTTCATTTTTAATTATACATGATCAGTTGCTGGTCTGTTTTAGAAATGATCTTTGGCTTTCTTCTGACTGATAGTGAGCTTCTCCGTCACATCTTTTCCACAGATGCAGCTGATTTTTTTTTTCATTTGCGTACACTCCATCAGTTAAGAACCACCTGTAGCTTCCATGGTTGAGGAGAAAGTATTTCTAATGAGAAGGCTGTCAGTCTTGCAAAGGTCTATTAAGAAATTTCCAGTTATCTGTATCACCAAGCCCTTTTCCAACTATCTATAGATCCTTTCCAGCTTTTGCATTTCAACAATTAGTAATTATCAATGCTCTTGATTGCATATTTGATCAATTTCAGACTGCAGAAATTGACAGAGATCTTCAATTTCTTCATCTTTGGTACAATTATAAATTTGAATAATAGCTGTATTTAGTGGTCTTCTTTGTAAGTATATGAAGATTACTCTAAGGCTGATAGCATTATACTTCAAGACAGATCTCGAAATGTTCTTTTTGACAATGTCTGTGTTTGGTGGCTCACTGAAACCTGTCCACCAATACTTGAAATTTCAGTGACATAGCTTTTAGCGTCACTGCAACATCCACGTCAGCCGCCCCACACAACAAACTGATAAGGAAGTCTCAAGATTGGGCAGGATTTCCTCCTGCTATCCACAGGGTCATTATAACTCAGAACCAACTCTACAGCAACTAGTAACACTAAGCCCCAAAGACCAGCTCACAGCTGTCCTGGTCAGAATTATCTGGGGATTCAACAGAAAACACAGGTTCCTGGGCCCTATGTGAGACCAACAGAATCTACGTTTTACTAAGCCCCATCTCCGATGATTTTTGTTCATTCGAAGAACTGTTACTTCAGAATGTGAGCTCTTTAAAGTATCGCCCGTGCCTCCTTTGTTCCTGGAACACACTCATTCAGTGTTCAAAATTTCCCTGGAGTAACATCATTTGGTAGGTGCTGTCAGCATGAGATTCTTACAGAGTAAAATGCATAAAAATAGCCATTTAAAGAGGCAAGAAAGAAAGGTCTTAGCTGATACCTGACCAGACTAGAAACAACCTTCAGAAGATATGTTTTCACTAAAACGGCACTAATCCTATTCACTTCCCAGTGATGTTAGGCAATACAGTCTAGGTACTAAGGAAATGCAGGCTTCGGAAAAAACAAAGGACTGAGGTTAAAAACAAACTTCAATTACCATTTCCCTGGTGAGTTAACTTTGGGGCAAGTGGCTTAACCTCTGTGAGCCTCAGTACGCACCTCTGTAAAAGCAGTATGATAGTTTTACTTTTGACACAGGCTTGTTAAATAAACGGGGATACAGGGAATAGGCATAAGGGTAGGAGAAGACTAAAAGAATGTGCCCACACATCATGTATTATTTTTTACAAAAAGTGTGTGTGTATATATAAATTGCATCATTTCCACAAAAAAAAACACCAACCACAATACTAAGTAATCTTTAGGTTTGCTTTTTATACAACCCCAGTAAAGACTGTAGTTACACTGTCAGATATAGAATGCCAGAAATATATAAAATTATGTAATCAAAATTACTAAGGATATTTATAGGCAAAGTTCGAATCACAGAAGCTGGGTCCAAAAGGGCCTTCAAAATGCCCTCTAGTTTTGCCTTATTACCAAAAAAGTGTCAGAAAAAATAGCTAACGGTTCACGTGATGATCGTCTTCCAAGATGCTCCCCTCAACAACAATTTTAACTCTTTACTCCCATTCAACATTTTAATTCAAGGCTGCTCATTATTTAAATCTTCACCTTGATTTACTAAATGTTGTGTTACACATATACACATACAATACCTTCTGTAAAACCATCACCTCAAAAATCTTCCAGTGAAGTGTTATTATTCTCTGTGTTTCAAAGGTGAAGGTGAAAGAATCAAGTGCTTGACCAAGACGGAACCTCAGGCCTTACTCTCCTGCCCAAACCTGTATCAGGCCGTTTTTCCCCTTCCCTCCTGGCCTGCTGACACAGCATGGGATACTTCTTCCATCCTATTTCCAACACTGGTCAAAATCTTCCCAGGGCTTTTATCTGTTTATAAATTGAAAGGACAGGTTTCCGAGATGGGAAGGGAAATGTCCAATAAAAGGACACTATCTCCTTCTGCCTACCACCTGAGTCAAAGGGACAATCAAAGGGACAATCTATGGAGTGTTTGATTTTCAGAGAAACTTTCAGGCAAACCCATAGAAAATCTGCTCACCTCAAACTTATCTAAGGGTAAGATTTAACTAGCAGCTCTTTGCTAAACTTCTGGGTGGATCTTATCTATGGCTTCTCCTCGCCCAGAAACAGGCAGCCAAAGAGGGGTGTGTGTCTGTCTCCACCTCCACTTACGGCTCTGGCCCCACTGGTTACAGTTACACATTCCTATAGAGACATGCCTCTCAGACCAAAGAGGGGGTGGAGGTGTCCAACCCTCAGAAGCTCGGGAACAAATAGTTGGCAACAGCTGTGTTCTCAGCAGACAGCAGTTGGTCGGCTGCTACCGTTTCTTCTTCCACACTAGGTTACTGACTATAATTCAGTGCTCCTAGTTCAAATAATGGCTCACAAAGCAATCAAGTAGGCCACAGGGGTCTGTCTGCTCTGAAGAACCGGTCAGTGAGGCCAAAGTGTGGCCAATCCCACACCCTGTTCCTCTGAAATAGTCAGGACATCCCTCAGCCACGCAGCCGCAACTCCCCCCACCTATAAGCACTTGCTTGAAGAGGAGAAGGTCTTTGGGAACCAGTCTTTCCTTTCTAAAAAAGAGGACCACCCCCCACCCGAATCCCTTCAGAACTAGAAGGCTGTGATAAAAGCTCTGCCTACTGACTAGTCAAATCAAAATGGAGGAGAAGGAATAAAAGGGGTTTTAAGAATCCCATTCAAGTAAGTCTTTAACCCTCTCCACCCTCACCCTTAGCTGTTTCCTCTACAAAGCTGCAGAAACAGTGTGATGGTGTTTAATGGGAAATTAGAACTGGACGGCCCCAGAGAGATGTTTAAGAACACGGTGGTTCTAAAAGTGAGAAGCTAACTGGCAAACAAGAAGAGGAGGCTGGAAATTTCTGTGTGGAAGTCGGCCTGGTATAACTAAGAGGCGTTTTTCACAAAGATCTCCACCACCCACTGCAGCGGTACCATAAACAAGCTCCCACCCTCTTCCCCGCCTGAACCCAATCCACACAGAACCCATTCCACAAATTACCTGTCTAAGACCCAAAAGGAAAGGCATCCTGAAAGAGCATCGTCCACACTAGCGTTTGGAACAAAGGGCCTTAAAAGTTAAGCTCTGGTAGAGAGCATTTATTTCCCCAGAAGGGGGACTGGTGCGCTCAGCGGTCCCAGCTCACTGGCCTTCCTTTGCAAAGAAAAGAAAGTAAACAGAGTCCTGGGACCGATCAGGCACCTCCTGTTCGGAGCTCACTACTCCCCCCACCCTCACCCCGCCTGGCTCCAACCCACCCCCACCTTCTTGTGACATATCTCAGACGCAGCAGAGTTGAAGCTGTCTGCCAAGGGGGAAATGACATCAGTTCAGGCACAGCAGAGAGAAAAAAAAAAAACCAACCACCAACTTCAGACAGCTGCTGTGGAATACTGAGGAGGATGTGCTGCAAACCCTCGATGCCAGCCCCGGCCCACCGAGCTCCAGCCTGCGATGGCAGAAGGGCGGGGGCTGCTGCCTGCGCCCACAGGCTCCCCCCAGCGCTCAGCAAGCTGGCGGGTACATAAATCAAGCATCAAAGGCTGAAAAGAGCTCTCGTTTCTCTGAATGACGACTGGCCTCACCAAATCCCAAGGTATTGTTTCTCTTCCTTGGGAAAGAAAATCAAGGCCAGTGATCACCATTTACATGAAAATTTTCCACCACACCACCCCGCTTGTGTCTGACAGCAGGCCCCCAGGCCTGCCACATAGCCAGGGCTCCATAAGTAACTGTTCATTTAGCCTGGCTATCCCAACTTTCTCCAGGGATATCAGGGTAATTCAGAGATGACACGGAAGGGCACCTTCCTCCTTGTGAAGGTGAGAAGTCCTACCTTGCCTGCTGACCTCCAAAGCCCTTGCTTCTACAGAGGAGTTTGCATTTCATAAACAAACTGCCTATGTCCAGGTGCCAACATCTTTCCTCACTTGTCTTACAAAAGGTACAACAAGTCCCACCCGCTGCCTCTAAGTTGCCAATAAAGGGCATCTATATTTAAACCAACTCTTGCTTCTGAAAAGTTCACCGCCTTAGGTTGGTTGTGCTTTCTTCTCTTCGTTCAGCACATGGTGAGAATTGTTGTTCACAGCAAGCACTGAACAAGAGGCTGAGGTCCTGGGCTGGTATCCTCATCTGACTGTTCCTGGGCGGGTCTGCAAGCCAGCTCTCCCCTCTGGCCACCCTCCCTTAACAGCAGGTCACAGCAGCCCTCCTCAGACCAAACACAACACTAGCAAAGAACAAAAGGTCCCTGTGTGGATTTGCATTTACAGAAATGATACTTGGAGCGCTCAATCTTCAGAGGAACCTTGTAAATCCGGAGTGACTTTCCAATTATTTTCTTAGGCTGCAAATTTAGTTATCTTTTTCCATAACTCAGAGCCAATAATAAATCTCCTCTTTTTTGTTTTCTGCAACAGTTATTCTTCCATGGTCTTGATCATGGCTGCCACGGGCTATGGGAGGTGCACTGTGCTCATGACTCAGGTGAATCAGAAATGATTCGTGCAAATCAGTGCCCATAAGCCCCTCCCCCGGCACTAAATTAGCAGTACAGAGCACTCAGAGCTCCGTGAGCTGCCAAAAGTACTTTTCAATCATTAGTGAAGCCAGCCAGACACACACAATGTGCTTGCTACAGGTCCCCTACTGATGGTCAAGGTCACATCGACTTTCCTGACAAGGAAATGAATGTGCCAAGACAGCTGAGCCATTTCCTCAAGGCAACGGCAAGAATGGGTCAGGGGCTCATTGCTATGTATGGAGAAGGCAGCAGACGTGCAGAGAGAGGTGGCTTCTGCGGCTGCAGGTGTCTAGGGACCAGCACGCATTCTTTAGCAAACACGTACTCTCAACTCATGGCCACAGAGACTATGGAACATCTTGCTGTCATCTCCACAAACAGGTCAAACTGCCAGCCAGCCAGCCATGGTTAAACACCAAGGCACAGCCATGGGGGAAGAGTGACGAGGCTGCTTGTCCCCCCTTAACCCCTGTCACTTCCCTGGCTCCTTGGCAATCACTGGCTATCACAAAGCAAATGCAGCATTAATAATCTTAAGACTGAAATGGGAGAGAAAGAACACCCTCAGGTCCTCTCCTTCTAGCCACATGGACAAGTTGGGTTTGAACCTATTGAACAAGCAGCCTGTAAACTCTCTTGAGAGTCTCACACTAAATATGTTCATGCCTTTCCTATTGAAACCCTCCAGTGTGCCAGACACTGCTCTAAACACCAGGAATACTGTCATGACAAAAAGAGCTGGTTGACAGTGGCTTCTTTCTCACTATAGTACTTCTCTTTGCTCCACTGAGCACAGAGATTTGGGGAGTGGGGAAGCTGGCCAGCAAAACACAGAACTTGTTCTCAGGAAGGCCACTTCACTCTTTCTGTGTCCTGCAGAGGTTACATACAAGTTAATGACAAATGTAGTCAGCTCTGGGATTTAAGAGTCAAAATGAACATTAGCAATTTCTGTGAGTCTGAATAAAAATGGTTCTTTTATGCAGAGTGAGCTAGACTCGCACACAGTGAGTGAAAGGAGGTTAGAGCCTTCTTCAAATAATCTTAGCCACCTGCCTGCCAATGCTGAATGAATTCTGATGCTGAATTCACCAGTTGGAGAAAAAGTAACAGAAAGCATCACGCTACACTAGCATCAAGTAGGTTTATGTCATCAAATATTGCAAGTTGACAACTACTGATGGTCCCAAGCAGTGTAAGAGATGTGTTCTCCTTCCCCCCAGTTTGAAGCACCCACTAAGGTAGTAATACTGAAAATAACAGCCTTTAAGATTCTGATGAACTTATTATTTAAGACAGACTCTGGGCTCCATATGATTAGCACCTCATTTAATATCACAACTCTGTGATATATTATTCTCATTACTGTCTGGCTGCAGAAGCTGAGATTTACAAAGGTCAGACAATGTCCTCAGGGTCACAGAGGTACAGGTGGGGGAGCAAGGATTTGAATGAACCATCTGGTTCCAATGGTTTTTGCTACAATAACAAATATCAAAGTCAAACACCAACAACAAAACACCCCAAAAGCAGCTGTTGTCGAGTAGATTTGAACTGCACATACCATGGGGTTTTAATGGCTAATTTTTTCCAAGATAGATCACCACAGTCTGGAGATTTACCTTCTGAGGTGCCTCTGTATGGATTAGAACCTCCGACCTTTAATAGCTGAGCATGTTAACCATTTATACCAACTAGGATCTCCCATTATAATACAGGCATTAGGTCATCAGGCCAGAATTTACCAACAAGGAAGGGAGGAACAACAGAGGTCAAGTGAACATTTTTTAACAGACATATATATTTCTGCCTTTCTACAAAGATGGCACTGAAAGCAAAGAAGGAAGCCCCTGTCCCTCCCAAAACTGAAGCCAAAGCAAAGGCATCAAAGGACAAGAAGGCAGTCCTGAAGGGCATCCACAGCCACACACCAAAAAGAAAAAGTCTGCATGTCACTCACCTTCTAGAGGCCTAAGATGCTGAGACTCCAAAGGCAGCTCAAATACCCCCGGAAGAGCGCCCCCAGGAGAAACAAGCTTGACCACTATGCCATCATCAAGTTTCCCCTGACCACTGAGTCAGCCATGAATAAGGTAGATAATAACACACTTGTGTTCACTGTGGATGTCAAGGCCAACAAGCACCAAATTAAACAAGCTGTAAAGAAGCTCTATGACATAGATGTGGCCAAGGTCAACACTTTGATTAGACCTGATGGAGAGAAGGAGGCCTATGTTCAACTTGCTCCTGACTATGAAGCGTTGGATGTAGCCACCAAATTGGGATCATCTAAACTGAGTCCAGCTGGCTAACTCGAATACAAATTTTTCTCACCATTAAAAAAACACAAAACAAAACAAAACAAAAAAAACAAACCCAACCCATAAAACCAAACAGAAATGCATATTCGTGATCAGTGCTCCAGAATCCTGTCTATAAGAATCTTACCATTTATACTAGACCTGATAATGGTGCCCTAAAGTGTTGCATCTGGGCCCTATATGGCCAAAGGCCTCCAGTTCTGACCCACTTCAGATTACAAGGTAAAGAACTGGGAAAAGTTGAATGCTCCTATTCATTCCCAGCACACACTAGGTCCCCCACAAGGAGCAAACTGGATCACAAGGGATCTCAAGCACCTGGTGAAATGTTGCCATACCGACCCATCCATGTTATGTGGCTGCCTGAGACCCAAGGAGACTAGGGCTGAAGGCTTCTTTCTTCTTCTTTTTAGAGCTTTTCATTCACACAGACTCTCTGCTGGGTTTTTTGAGGCTAAGAATCTTAACAGGGAGGATACTGCACTTCTCCCTCATAACTGCTGCTGGATTCAAACCACCAGAGATGCACAGCCTTTTGGTTGGCAGCTTGACACAGCATGGACTCCGCTCTCAGCGTTTCTAGAGTTGAAGGACAGGGATATTCAATTACACAACCAAGAGATCATAAGTAAGAGGCTCTGTCAGGGCAGGAAAGCAACTGCTGGGTTCCTCAGGGAGGAGATAACCCCAGACCCTGGGCTATTTTACTGGCAAGAGTTTCAAACAGAGACTGCTGGGCAGACACAGGCTATTGAAGATAAGATAGCTTTCTCAGGCCTGGCACAAATGGACTCAAATGCAATTCAATGCATTAGAGTTATGATTTGTAAAAAACAAAGAAAGAAACAGAAGGGATTACTAATTCAATCCCCAACCAAGACCAACTGAGATCTCTTCAAGTCAGGAACGTAAGTCTGGGCATCAATAAAAGGATCCAAGAGTAACTATTTTGGCGAATGCCATGGGAAGATTTCCAAACCCGGAATGATGAGTTGCAGAACTCGGCCAAGTTGAAAGCATCTGATGTTAAAGATTGCTCAGTTGCCAGAAACCAAGAATACTGGCTTATCTGTGTCCTGGGGCTGGACAAATGCAGACATGTGGCAGGCCTGCTTCGGCAAGAAAAGCCATCCCTCTCCCAGCCTCTGAGCAGGACACAGAGCATTAAAGGTTGTGTTTCTTCAACAAGGGGGTCTATAAAAATCGATATGGTTGCTTTCTTATCTTTGACTCTTTCAGGGAAGATTGTTATTGTTGTTGTTGTT
>NW_006399756.1:28130597-28142330 GCF_000299155.1 Elephantulus edwardii
CAAGCAAACTAAAGCTGTGAACAATCTCAATCTCTTCACCATCCATCCTGATGCTTCCAATTGGTCCAGTGGTGAGAATCTTTGTCTTCTTGACATTGAGCCTCAATATAGTGGGGTAAAAAGCTCTTAGCGGCAGTGGTTAATTGCATGTTAAACATCAAATGATACATTTCACAGAGGAGAAAAGCCAGAGTATTTGTTGACATTTCCTATTTTACAGATGAAACACGTGAGAGTATCAGTGAAGGACACACATCTAGCAGACAGGGAAGCCAAAAATTCAGCCAGCTCATTGTTGGGAGGTGCTGTCAAGTTGATCACAAGTCATAGTGACCCCCATGGGACAGCTTAAAACGGACTTTCTTGGTTGTAAACTTGGCAGAAACAGACCATCATGGTCTTGCTCGCCCAGAATCACTGGGCGGAGGAGGGGGAACTACCTCTCCCTTACTCTTGAATGCACAGCCAACGCCCTAGCAGAGGCTCCAAAATGCCTTAAACACACATGGAGACAGTTTTGAATATTAATTATAATTGCCACTCTCCTCACTCTTGTGACCTGATATTTACAGTCAGATCCATGAACTCAAGGTGTCTGTACCCTGGGGATGGCAAAAACAAACCAGCTGACGAATGCACCTTGCCCCAAGGAGTTAATTACCCAGTTTGGGAGAAAACGTGAGTACACACACAGAGAAACAAACAAGGTATTCTCTAACAAACAGGGAGGAGGAGGAGAGACAGGAAGAGGGGCAGAGCAAAAGTACAGACACAAGGCAGGCAGAAGAGAAGGCAAAGATCAGCTGGATCTTGGATCTGAAAAGCTGAAGCGATATACCCACCCACGTGTATCAACAAGCACCTGTTTGATGGGCACGGTTTTAATACAGTAGATTCGTATAAGTAATAGATAATCGATTTTATTAAGTGTCTTGGATTCTCAATTTGCTTGTTTGATTCTATTTCAATACTAAAATATGATCATTGTGGAGTTGAGTTCGTTCCACTGCAGGAGAAAGGGTGTTGCGGAAAGGTGAAGGGGAGATCCTCAGGTCAGTGGTATAGCCTCAGTTCTTTACATAAACTAGCTGCCATCCACCTGGCTCTGGTGGTGACCCCGTGGCAGGACAGAGTGGTACTCCACAGGGTCTCCAAATGCTGACTTTTCAGAAGGCTATCACTCACTCTTTCTCCTGAAGGGTCTATGTGCACTCAAACCTCCAGCCTTTTGGTTAGGAGGCAAGCATCATGTTAACTGTCTGCATCACATAGGGGCTTCAATCTTTTAAAAGGGGAGTAAAAACTAATAAGAGAAGCTGAATCCAGTTCATAATCAGTTCCCTCACCCCGGGGCTTCCCAACATGTCTGCCTCTTTCTTGCCTCTCCACACTCTCTGTGAAAATCCTTTTGTTGTTGGCTATTAATCACTCGACAAATACTTATTACCTTCATGCTTTAAGTCTTTACTGTCATTCCCCCCAAGAGTGTAGGGGCCTGTGAAATTCACTCCTGACAGCAGCTGTCACCGCTGCTTACTGGGCTCTCGCCAACCTGCAACTTGAGTTTTATCAAGTACAACAGCAGCCTTGTTTGTTTTTTCTACCAGAATGCTAGGTTCTGTTTTCCTATTCTGGAAACAGTTCAACCCAAACCACGCTGGCAAGTAGCCACAAATTTCATGAAAATCAGCAAACTGCAACTCAGGGCTGCCTCCAGATACATTTCGTGTGTCTAAACCAGAAAATGGAGAGAAGGTCACAGCAACTATACATGATGTGTACTCAGATGTCCAAGTCGACACCTAATCTTAGTTCAGCTTTCATTTTTATTCGCATTTTGGACAAGGTAAATAGATGTGGATACAGGCACACGACGATGACTAGCCCAAAGAAAAAGCTAGCATCGAAGTTGTTCTATTAAAGGAACCTTGACTATGATGGTAGTGGTTCAGTGGCAGAATTTGCTCCTTCCATGAGGGAGACCCAGGTTCTAGTGCCAGATCTGGCAATCTACTTCCAAAAACCAAGGGAGCTCTGGTGGCCTACTGGCAAGAAGATGCACTGCAATCACAGAGGTACGCAGTTCAAATCCACCAGAAACTCTGCTGGAGAAGGAGGAGCAACCTCCTCCTGTACCAGTCAGATCCAATTTGACGGCACACACACACACACACACATAAAATTAAATTAAATTAAAAAAAAAAAACAACCAAAAACAAACCCACAACGAAAATCCTATCACTCACACTGCAGCATTTAGCTTCATTTGTGCATAAAGTCACCGTGAGCTGAAGGCTGACAGAATGGCACAACGCAGCTCCTGAAAATGGGCTTTACATTCAGGTCTTCTGGATGTAAGGTCATTAGTCTCTCGAGTTGTTTAGAGGGAGAGCATCCTGGTTGTGCTCTTGTAAGAAAATTCTACTCTTCATATGTGCTCAAAAATTCAGAAAAGAGTGACTTTCTATTTCTGCTACTTATTCTCTGATTGACGGAGCTCTGGTGGTGCAGTCCATCTGCAGACGGTGCCTCTCTGGTCGTTCAAATCCATCTGTGGTTCTGAGGGAGAAAGATGGGCAATCTCCCCCACTGAGATTTGTAAAACTTCCCAAAGCCTGCTGCAGGGTCAGCTGTGAGCAGATCCTGACTCAGATCTACCTAACCCAAACAATTTTAAGGCAAGATCCACAAAGCTCACCTGAGAGTTCCTCACAGTATCAAGCAATGCCTCAGACAAACAACTAATTGTAAAATGGATGAAGAGCTGAAGAAAAAATCAGGGACTGAAAAGAAGGTCACACGCTAGTCCTGGCAACATATTCCTGGCCACAAAAACCCGACTAACAGCTAAGGGGACTAACAGCTAAGGGGTATCGAGAGCGCCCTTGGCTATTACTTCAAGCTGAGATTTGATAAAGAAACTGGGAAATTTCCTGTGTGTCTTATCTGTATGTTTCTAATTTTTCAGCTGAGGAATCTAAAGCATTTAAACCATCTCAAAAGTCGCATTCCCTTCCTCAAGGTACACAGTTGGAGACACAACCTAAACCCACATTATGTTGTTCTGTACATCACTGAGTTGCAACAGGTCCACAGCTGACTGACCCTCCAGCAGGTTTTCCGAGACAGTTAATTGCATGGGAGCAAATTACCAACCTTTCACCTGCTGAGCAGCTGGTGGATTCGAACAACATGCCTTCAGGTTGGCAGGACAGGTCCTTACTACTGGGGTCCCTTTATATAGCTCCTATGTGCTATCAAGTCAACTCCAACTCATACTGGCTCTATGAACCTTGTCTTATGCACCATCCGCACAATCCCCACGATGGCCAACCCTATTACTGAAGCCACCGTGTCAGTCTATTTGTTGAGGAAGACCTTCCTCTCTCGATGACCCTCTACTTTTCCCAGGGGCTGGCCTCTTCCCGCCAGCATATGTGAAGTATAAGATTAGACCATGTTTCACTATGCCTGTTCCTAAGGAACACTTCTTCCAAGATTGGATTACTTGCTCTTTTAGAAGGGCATGGAATACTCAAAACTCTTCACCAATAGCATAGTTCCAAGGCATCAATTCTTCCTTGGGCTTCCTTAGCCACTCTGTCTTAATTTTCACATGCACATGAAACTCTCCAACTCATTACGACTGAATCTGAACCATTTCATAGCTGACTCTAGGTTTTCGAAGGCTGTGGGAGAAAGCCCACCTCGCTCCTAAGGGACCCCTGGTGAACTTGAACCACCAGAGAGGCTCTGCCTTTAGGTTAGCAGCACAGCTCCCTGTGGACTAGGCCACCAGAGCTCCTTATGTGAATGAAGCAACTGAACGTATTAGGGGTTTAATCAGACAGTTTTCTTATGATGGAGAATAGAATAATGCAGGTCTTGGGTTTGACTTTCATTTAACAGATCATGCCATTCATAACACCTGGAAGTTACCCTTGACCCCAATAAAAGAAAAGAAAGAACTGTGAAACTTGGTAAAGTCTCACTGGAAACAGACCCGGGAGCCATTCTTTCCCTCATTTCCTGTATCCTGCACACCTCAAGAATATTGCCTCTTCTCTCCATAGGCTATTTGATAACCAAACTTAGCCTAGGTCTAAGTTATCATGGTTGAGAATATAAGAAGGGATCATTAAGACACTTAATCCCTCTCATAAACTGTGGAGAGTAGGGGGCTTCTGGAACACCCCACACACATAAACCAAGTGAATGATGACTACAAGGTGGTAAGTCTAGAGAGTGTCACCCCAGATGCAGGTCCACTGGTCCTATAATGTCCAACCAGAGACGTGAACCCTACCCTGTCACAGAGAGTGAGGTAAGCAGGATGAGAACGTGAAGTAAACAAGTTTCAAAAACACAGGGTAATGACAGTCACCCTTTGATTATTATTTTATTTTTTTTAATAAAAACTAGCTATATAAGACCATATCGTGCTGCTGTGTGCCATCAAGTTGACTCAGACATCGAGCAACTCTAGATAAAAATGTCTCGGAGAAAGTACAACCAAAGGGCTCCTTGGAAGCAAGGATGGTAAAACTCTATTTCATATACTTTAGGCATGGCATTAGGAGGAACTAATCTGGAAAAGGACATGATACTTGGAAAGGTGGAAGGTCAGAAAAAGAGGGGAAGACCCTCAATAAGATGGACTGACACAGTGACTTTAACAATGGGATCAAGTATATGTTGCATGTAGGGACAAGTATATGTTGGAGAGGAACATCATCCTTGGAGAGTAGAGGGACAGCACAAGAAAGAAGACCCTGGATGAGATGGATTGATTCAGTGATCAGGGTACTGGACATAGGTGTGTCAGAGACAATAAGGTTGGCTCAGGACAGAGCAGGGTTCAGAGCTGTTGTACACAGGAGAGCTATGAGTCCCAAGCAGCTCCATGGCTCATTAACAACAACAACATACCAGAGATGATGGGATGGCACAGGACAAGGCAGAGTACAGGCCTGTTGTTCATAGGGTCAGTCTGGGTTGTAGTCAAATCCACAGCACCTTAAAACAACATGGGACAGAAGAGACCTGCCCCAGAGTTTCTAGTCATTGTTACAGCACAGATGGCCACATCTTTTCTTCCTTCAAGTAGCTGCTAAGTTTGAACTTCCAATCTTTCAGTTAACTATAGAGCATTTACTTAACCACCGCTCCACGAGGGTTTCTTAAGGATAAATTTATAACTCCACCCCACCCCCTCAAAAATTAGTGCCATTGAGTTGAATTTTAATCATAAATACCCTCCCCATTGAGATTCTAGGAATGTAATTTTTTTTTTAAGTACAGATAAAGTTATTAGAAAGTTACATCCTAAAGGACAGGATGGACCTTCCTCCTTGGAAAGGAAGTAATGGAGGAGAAGCCAAGGCTATAAATCTTAATCTAGGTGTCTGTCCATTTTTCATCTGTGGAACAGCTGGCAGATTTGAACCACTGACCTTTCTGTTCCCAGTGTGATACAGTATACACCACACTGTCAGCACTCCTAAAAGGGACAGAAGCTATTTTAAAGCACAGATGAGAAAGTTAGGGTGCCAAGGGCTTAAGTCAACAAGAATGAAACAAAACAACTAGAACAGAAATGGTGAGAATGTTGATACAAAGTAAAGAATATAATATCATTAGGAGACTGTTGATACAAAGTATATAACATAACTTCACTGTTAAATGAAGAATGGACTTTGCTATGTACTTTCACCAAAAATATTACATTAAAAAAACAGCTAGAGCCAGGGTACAAAATAGAGAGGAAAGCATTAGGATAAGCAAATGGACAAAGAGAAGCTATTGTACCTAAAATTTAAGGGGAGAAAGATGAAAGTGCCTTGGAGAAAGTATCCCCACATCACAGCAAGACAGAGTCAGCACAAACCACCTTCTCTCCCAGAAAAAGGTGCCAATACCTTTGCACTTATTTCTACTATTCTTCCTTTACAAAATCCTAAGAAAGCAAGATTTTCAAAGGTTGTCTTCTATTTTGCTCAAGATCCAAGTTCAAGTGACAAAGTAGAGCAAATGTATGAGAGGCAGTTTAAAAATCATCCTTGCACAGAACTCAGGCTGATTAACTTCTTTCATATCCATTCTGTTCCCTCTATCAGACAAGCATCTTTTCTGCACTTTGTAGTGTGTAGATGAGCATACTAAAGGCAGAAAAATGTGAGGTAGCTTACTACTAAATCCAGGGTTTCTGACTGAAAGCACAGCACCCCTGTCATGAAATCCTAGTGAATGATGAGCAGGAGGAACTCTCCTTTAAACTACTCTTTCAGGGCTCTGGCATGCTAGCAAGCCTGGTCCGTGCCACGGGACAATCATTTAAATTCTCTGACCTTTCAAAAGTTGCTCTTAAGAGTTATCCACTTCTATTTTATTTAAACAAAAAGGTCCATGTGGTCAAAGAAGTCCAGGGTTTGTTTTGGGGAGTCACAGCACTCCACAGGCAAGGCTCTGACAGTCCCATAGTTAAGAAAGCCTGCTCCAACCAAATCTCCTACCCTTCAAGAAGCATCCTTGTCTCCAGAGTCTTTCAGCCTCTAAACTGCGTGCTCCTCTTCCCTTTCAGCAGAGTCACTCGACTGTCATGGCACCACCAATATTGTACCTGTCTCGTTGCTATTGAGTCAGAATGGACTCATAGCTGACTCTGTTGGGTTTCTCAGGCTGTAAAACACAGAAGGAGAATGTCCATCTTCCTCCCTCGGAACCACTGGTAGATTCCAAGCACCAGGGAAGCACAGCTTTCGGGTTAGCAAAAGTGTGCCTGACCCAGGTTCATGGTCATTTCAATCACTTGCTATGTGTCTGAGAGCAGGACAATGAATAAGGGCGACAGAAGAAGAACGGATGCCTTTGAGCGGTAGTACTGGAGAAGAGAACCGACTATCCCATTGACTGCCAAGAGAACAAGTAGACCTGTCTTAGAGAAAGTGAAGTCGAGAGTGCTCCTTAGAGGCAAGCATGGCAAAGCTCTGTCTCACATGTTGTTAGGAGCTATTCCTCTAAAAGTGACATCAGGTTTGGAAAGGTAGAGAAGAGCCAGCAAAAGAGAGGAAGGCCTTCAACGAGATGGACTGACACAGTGACGGCAACAACGGGCTCAAGTATACGGAGGAAGATGAGGATGGTGAAGGACAGGGCAGAGTTCAGATCTGTTGTTCACAGGGTTCATATCATGAGCCATACTCGACTCGACAGCACCTCACAACAACAAACTGTGGAAGGGGACTGCCCACCTTTCTCCCTCAGAGCAGCTGGTGGATTCGAGCTGTTTGCCTTCAGGTTTGCAGCACAACTGCTTATCCACTAGGCCACCAAAGCCAGAGTTACCAGAACTCTCTTCACACCCATTAGTTGTTGTTATGTGCCATCAAGTCGGAACCAATGCATAGCTGACCCTCTAGCAAGTGTTCAGAGACTGTAAACTACACAGGAGCAAAAACTGCCTATCTTTCTTCCATGGGGTAGCTGGTGGATTCGAACCACCTGCCTTTGGGTTGGTAGTGCAACTACTTACCACTAGGTCCCTAGAGCTCCTTCACACCCATTATGTTGTTAGATGTCAACAAATAACTCTATGAACAACAGATCTGAAACTTGCCCTATCCTGTACCATCCTCAACTCCTCACAGGGACCCTGGTGGCCTACTGGTAAGATAATTAGCTGCAATCCCAACGACAGCCAGTTTGAATCCACCATCTGCTCCACGAGAGAAAAATGAGCAATCTCCTCTCGTGTGATTTACTGCCTCTGAAAACCCATGGAGGATCAGCTATGAGTTAGTTCAGACTTGATGGCACATAGAGCAACAACAATTTCCTCACTAAGGAAGGCAAAAATTAAAAAGACATAAAACAACAAGTGTTATAAAGATGCAGAGAAAGTGGAACTTTCATGCAATACTGATGTGAACGTCCGTTGTTACCATAGTCAATCTGGAAAGCAGTGTGACAGTTCCTCAGACGGTTAAAGTGACCATAAGATGACCCAGAAATTCCACTGTCAACATATTCAAGAGAAATTAAAACACATCACACAAAAACATGTGCATCAATGTTCAAAGCTGTATGCCACTGAATCGAGCACAACTCCCAGCAACCTCTGAACAACAGATATGAATGCAATCCTAACCTGTGCCGACGTAAGTCGAATACACAGCTGCCATCACTGGATCAATCCATTTCATTGAGGGTCTTCCTTCTGCTGACTTTCCACCTTTTTTTTCCCCTATAATTATATTTTATTAATTTTCATAAACATTTACAGAGATTCTGGGCTTCCACTCATTCATTGTTGCACTGACTTTCCACCTTTTCGAGCAGTATTATTTATAACAGTAAAAAAGTAGAAATGGGTCAAATATTAAAGAATGTACTAAAAAATGGTATATAAAACCATAAAATATTATTCAGCTACAGAAAGAACAAGGATGTCAGTCTGGATACAAAGGTGTGCCTAATCCAGGCCATGGTCTTCTCAATTACTTGTTATGCTTCAGTGAGTTGGACAATGACTTAGGATGACAGAAGTAGAATAGATGCATTTGAATTGTGGTGCTGGAGAAGAGTTTTGAACATACCATTGACTGCCAAGAAAACAAATAGGTCTGTCTTGGAGAGGGTGAAGCCAAGTATCTCCTTGGAGGCTAGGACTTTGAAGCTTCGCCTCACTAACTTTGGGCACATGGCCAGGAGAGATTGGTCCTTGGAGAAGGACATCATGCTCAGAAAGGTGGATGGACAGCACAGGAGAGGGAGATCCAGGATGAGATAGGTTAATAAAGTAACTGGAGTGGAGGGGGTTGGTGTGTTAGAGTTAGTGAGACTGGCTCAGGACAGGGAAGGCTTCAGAGCTGCTGTACATAGGGTCGCTACACATTGCAAGCAACTCAATGGCACATAACAACAATAACATACTATGGCAGGTTTGAAAACAGAAGTGGCACCTAATTCCTAAATAACGTACCTCTGGAAACTCTACAAACTCTGATAAATGGCTATGATTGTAGAAGGGCTTCAGGCCTTTTGTTCATAGGGTCGCTATGAGTCATGCTCAACTTGAAGGCAATCAACAACAACAGAAAGAAACAAAGTACTGATACACAGAACATGGATAAGCTTTGAAAGCATTATGCCAAGTGAAAGGAGCTGGCTACAAAAGGCCACCTAGTGTAGGACACTATTTACAGACACCATCTAGAATAGGCAAATCCATAAGGACAGAGTGTAGACCTGAGGATGCTGTGGATGCCAGGGACTGGACGAAGAAGGCCATAAAGAGAGACTAATTGGTACAGGCCTCCGAAAACACACTGGAGGGTCAGCTGTGGGCCACTTCCAACTCAGCAGTATACACAATGAGTACAGAATTACTTTCTGGGATGGTTAAAAATGTTCTTCTTGTTGTTAAGTGCCATTGAGTCACTTGCGACTCATAGCAACCCTATGTACAACAGCTCTGAACCCTGCTCTATCCTGCGCCAGCGTCATCATCTCCAACACTCTCACCCCCCTTACCTCAGTCACTGAATCACTCTATCTTATCTAGGGTCTTCCTGTCTTTTGCAGTTCATCCACCCTTCTAAGCATAATGCCCCTTTCCAAGGGCTCTCCTTGCAACATGTTCAAAGTATGTCAGATAGAACTTCAGAATCCTTGCCTCCAAGGAGCAGCCTAGTTTCACCTTCTCTAGGACAAAGCTCTAGGACTGCCTGGTTCTCCTGGCAGTCCATGGTATATTCAGTACTCTTCTCCAGCACCACAGCTCAAAGGCATCAATTCTTCTATCATCCCTAATCACCGTCCAGCTTTCTGAGGCTCAGCAAGTAATTGCAAGACTATGGCCTGGATCAGGCACACCTTAGTCTCCAGATAGACATCGTTGTTCTTCAGTAGGAGAGGTAAATTGGTGACAGTCATATAATTCTGTGAATCCATTAAAAATCACTGGATGATGGACTTTGAAATGGTGACGCAAGGACTGGGAAGATGGTGCACAATCAGGCAGTACACACACAGGGTGCTCCGAGAAGGAGCTGGTTTGACCACAGTTAACAGCAAAGCTGTTCTTTTAAACAGAAAAAACTACAGCACCCCCCCTCAGAAGTCTTCCTCACCTCAGAACAGGAAGTACCAAATGGACGTGGGGGCAGAAGTCATGCTCCAGGGAGCCCCCTCATCTTGGTACAGCACACAGTGTGCTGAGAACATACAGATGTGAATGTGGTTTAGCACTGTGGTTAGAACGGATAACAAACACCCTAAAACCCCAACCCTTAGACAATAGTGCACCTCCTTACCCGTGGTAAGCTCACCATTCTTTTCCTCAGGCAAGAGAACACAATTATGTGCAAACAAATATAACAGTACATATTCTAGTATACTCAGCCTAAAAAGAAATCCTTTTATATTTTATTATTATAAAACAATTGTTGGAAAAAGACTGCTCATGGATCCCCAAGGTTGATGATACAGACAGACAATAATTCACAAATCTTTTGGAATGGGAGTTGAACAAAATATACTCTTTTCTCACGGGACAGATCTTGGGTCAGTAAGAAGAAAGGGAAGCAATTTCCCCAGAGCTCTAAGAATTAAATGATAAGGACGAAGGCTACCATTTGCCATACATTCACTATGTGTGAGGCACTGTTCTAAGAGCTTATTAACTCAATTAATCCTTACAATAACTCTATAAACTAGGTGCTTGGATCCTTAGGCATTAGGGTGCATAGTGAAAAGTGCTCAGCTGAAAACTAAAAGGTTGCTGGTTCAAACCCACCAGCTAACTCTTCCACAGGAGAAGGATATGGCAATTAGCTTCAGTAAAGACATACAGCCTTGAAAACGTTGAACAGAGCAGCTCTACTCTGTCCTATAGGGTCGCTATTAGTTAGAATAGAACTGATGCTATCAGCAGATCTGCTTTTTTCAAATTATCCCTCAAGAAATTGCTTAAGTAATTTTCCAAGGTTGTATGGATAGTGAGAGTAAAGTTAAGACTTAAACTCAGGCAGCTGGGCTGCTTCCAGAATCTGAACTTCCAACTGCTATACTTTGCAACCTCTCACATTTCTTCAATTCTTCATGACCACCAGTTATAATTAGGCTTGTGTCCCTTATACCAATTGGTCAACAGTTCCAAGCCACCTGCCCAGTACTTCCAAAGGACCACAACCACTTTAGCACCTGCACAGACATTGATTTCACCCCTTCTCCAGCCATAAGCTCTCTGTTCTAGGGTGAGACTGGCTCCACAGCAAAGATAACTTCCAGATTTGCAGCCAGCAGGGAGGCTGAAAGCTAAACAAACTAGAGACCAAAAGGTTTTTGAAGATGTAAATCAAGACATTTTTCAGGTGTTTTGGTTAGGAGTCAGAAGACATATCTTCAAGGATAAGCAAAACGTGTAGCTGAAAAGTTGCTTTGCATTACCCCAGTTACTGTATCAATCCATCTCAAAAAAAAAAGAAAAGTTGCTTTGGAGGAGAGGGGGTGAAATAAGCCTTTCTATATCCTCTAAAACCTCAATCTCCTAGAAATCTAATATAACCACACAAAGCATATCACAATATTCACCATAGCACATTGTGAAATGGTACCAATCTAGAAACAATATTTAAGTCCATCTATGAAGAAATTATTTTCAGCTTACTTGGCTCTACAATCAACACTCTTGTAGCCAGGAAATCAAAAGATGAATTGCACTGGGAAAATCGG
>NW_006399756.1:28144785-28151196 GCF_000299155.1 Elephantulus edwardii
TGTGGGACCATTATAAAAGAGTGCTTTCCACATTGCAGAGACTGTGAAGACACTGAGAGAGGATGGTGGAGAGAGGGTAAAGAGAGGTGTAACCAGAGGAAACCCAGAAATGGAGCCACAGTTAAAGGTTTTGTTTGTTGAATGACTGAACGAAAAGCTGACTTGTCACTGCTCTGAGATAGTTTGCTTGATGACTGGGGAAACCAGAGGTTCATTTGTGCTACTAAACTGAACCTAGATTTTCACTAACTGAGGAATTGTGTCTTCCTATTATTCTGGCTTGAAACTGCTGGACTAAACCTTAACTTGCCTTGTGTGATATTCTTTGCCTCCCCCACTCCCCAACCTATTTCCCTAATAAACACCACAACTGTGAGTAAAGTCGTGAGTCAATCTGCAATGAACATTGGACTCAATGACTCCTAGAAATAGGTACAGTAGTATGTGAGGTGGCATGAAGCTGCTTGTATGGTACTATAGATGTTACTGGTGGGGACAGTTACCCTTTATGAAACAGGTAGAAGTCAGACTTGACCTCCCCCATATTGCACCTGCTCCTTTTACATCCACCCGTATCAATAATTTTCTGTGTATGTTTGTGTTGTGTCAGTGTATATATGTACACACAAAAACCACCAAAGTTACACATCAAACCACAATAGTTTCACTTTTACTCTAAACGTTTTTAGATTTCTATTGGGGGGGGGTGTTAACTGTGGTTATGAGCATGTTATTTTTGTGTAATTAAAGAGAGATGTAAAAAAGGTAAACAGTGTACTAAGGCTGAAAGAAAGTGGCCATTAACAACTCTAAGAAGGAAATGGGAAGACAGACACAGTGCACTTTGTGCCAATCTTACTGGTATGATTTCCTGCTCCCTCTGAACAAATGAGGCAAGGGAATTTGAAGATTCAAAGATAATTGGCCTAAAGTAAGGAGTATCCAAGATGAATAGGTCACACTTTCCAACTCTATACTCAAATTCCAAAGAGCTACAATACAGACTCCAACATTCCAGTGTCAAAAGCCAAATGTTAACTTCCTCTCCCAAATGAACCACTAAGAGAGAAAAATATTTAGATTCAATCATTAGATTAAGCTGTTAAAGTGTTTTGGGAGGCAGTGGGGGCCAGGGGTGGGGGAAGAAAAGATCATTTCTGCATGTGGCTATGTTTTAATACAGCTGGAGAAAAACTGTCAGGTGGAATTTTAGAGAAAGAAGCTAATTTAGAAAACAATGTACAAAAATAAACAGCAATGAAAACATGAATATTTTGTCTATGAATACATCCTCTAATCTGGACGAAAGCTAGTAATAAAATGATGTTACAACATAAGATTCATCTTGCTTGATATTTAAAAACCAAAACAGATACTCTTCACCCTAGGACCCACCCTTCTAAAGTCATAATATTCTTGTAATGTGTAACATTTCTTTTTACCTCTCCCAAAATAAGTAATTCTTCAAAGAATTTGGGATCTCCAATCAAAACTTATGATGGCACCAAGAACAGAA
Organism: Elephantulus edwardii; assembly: GCF_000299155.1. Taxonomy (NCBI): domain Eukaryota; kingdom Metazoa; phylum Chordata; class Mammalia; order Macroscelidea; family Macroscelididae; genus Elephantulus; species Elephantulus edwardii. Next base: position 28,146,302 of record NW_006399756.1, read on the forward strand.
GACACACACAGTTCATCTGTTTCCCACAGAAAAGAATGTGTAAAGGAGAAAAATCAAAAGTAAATAAGTCAAAGCCATGGGAACGTAAAGGAGTTAGCCGGAATATCCCAGAAGCCCAGTTCAGACAAGGGTGGTGATCCAAGAGTTTGAGAAGATGACCTACTTTACATCCCATGTTAGCAAAGCCCAGAATGTTATCAACAAGCCACAGAACTCAATAGGACATATCTGTTTCCCCTCCCCTGACTTTCCGGGTGCTAAAGTTCTACATTTATTTGCATTTCTGTTGGGCTTTCTACATAGTACGCAGTTTTTAGGTCAGGCTTTGCTCTACCTAGTGGAACTGCAAAGGACGATACAAGAAGGGAGGTGCCCACAAATCAGACATCTACCTGACTCTTGTATGCTATTCAGTAGACAAGTCACTGATACCCACCATCATTGCTCAATCAATCAGTGACTGCTCTTAACTGGCTATGCAACTAGGTGGTATCAAAGTGACCCCAGAGGTATTTAAAGAATTGAAGAAATAAAGAAAATGAATGAATCCATATCATTGTATCACTTGGACACTGATGGTCCCTTAAAACTAACAAAGCAAGACAGAAACTGCCAGCAGCATGGATGGTTAGACATTCAAAAGGCCACTGGGATTTTCTAAGCCAAAGTTAGCCAAGACATTCATGGCATCCATAAGGAGTTGCCGGTTACTGCCAAACACCCATTCATGAACTGTATTCCAAGGGCTTGGGAGAGGAGGCTCTCTTCTTGATATAGCCACTCCAAGGTAGCCACCCTGAGGTCCAGAACATTCCGCTTCACTTAGGCAGACCCTAAGAACACCTAATGATTTCTAAAGTTTAAGTATGCATGAGAACAAACTAATGTTCATGAGGCCAAAATGAGGGGAGCCAAGGCTTGGAGCAGGAAATGGAAAAAGTTCTAAGAACATGACTCAGGGGCAGATTGGTTACGGAACCACGGAGAACACTGAGATGAGAAGAGTAATCAGCCATCAGACTTTCACTAAAGGGAAAAACAAATCACATTCTTAAAATGAAGCAACAAGGGGAGACCAAAGCAAGCGGAAAGGTCAAGACTGGGTTAATAAGGGAGGATTATCCACTCACTGATCTACAGACTAGAAAAATGTGTTTTCAGAACGGGTGACGTCAACTGACAAAAACAGGTGACAAAACTCAACAAATCCGAGCAAAATTAGGATTTAAGATATCAAAGAGCGTAGTGATCCCATATACTTCACAACATGTTATCTCCCGCAGGAAGGCTGAGACCTCGAACTCTAAGATAGTAGGAACTGGCATGGCAAAGGGGATAGGTCCCTTGTTGGTGCAAAACACTGGCACTTAACTACTGACCTAAACATTAACGATTCAAACCCATCCAGCAAGACCACTGAAGAAAGATCTAGCAATCTGCTTCCATAGACTATAGCCAAGAAGAAAAAAAACAACAACAAAAAACCCTTGAATCAGTTCTACTCTGTAACACACGAGGCCACTGTGACTTTTCAGTAACTTGAGGGCAACAGGTTTGGTTTTATGGTTTTGTTAAGAAGACAGCAGATAACCATTAAACCACAGTTTCTCAACCTCAACACTATGGACAATGTGAGCTGGACAATTCTGTGTATTGGGGAGGGGGGACTTGTCCTGTACATTGTAGGAAGCTTACTAGTGTCCCTGGACTCCACTCAGTAGATAGAAATAAAATCTAAAAAATGTCTCTAGACAGTGGCAAATGTCCTCTGGGGACCAAAATTCTATCCAGATGAGATTCACCCCTTTAATTATACAGGTCCATCAGGGAAAGTTACCCACATAGACAAAAATCACAGATACAAACCTAGTCTCAGACATAGAACAGAATCAAGGATGTAACCATACTATTTCCCAGATAGCAGTTTCTAAACTTAGTTTAGGAACTGATATGAACTTATCAACAACGCTGAGGACCACCAATAATAATGGTACTTCTCCTAGCTGACCCTCCAGTGGGTTTTCAGGGCTATAAATTTCATGGGAGGAGACTGCCCACTTTTCACCTACAGAGCCGCAACTGGATTTGAACCACTTCCCTTTAGGTTGTCAGGGCAACTCCGTCCTTACCCACTAGGCCATTAGAGCTGCCATAATTACTATCACATTTAATCATCATTAATCATATTCTTTTGACTGTGTGGATCATAACAAACTGTGGCTGACTCTGAGAAGAATGGGAATCCCAGAACACTAGATCGTTCTAATGAGAAACCTATACTTGGACCAGGAGGCAGTCGTCAGAACAGAGCAAGGAAACACTGCATGGTTCAAAATTGGGAAGGGCGTACGCCAGGGATGCATCCTATCTCCATACCTTTTCAACCTATATGCAGAACAGATTATCCGGGAGGCTGGGCTCTATGAGAAGAAATTTGGGGTCAAGATTGGTGGAAGATCTATCAACAATCTGCGATATGCAGATGACACAACCCTGCTTGCTGAAACTGAAGAGGACTTGAAGCGCTTGCTACAGAGGGTCAAGGACTGCAGCCTCCAATATGGATTGAGGCTCAATGTCAAGAAGACAAAGATTCTCACCACTGGGCAGCATCAGGATGGATGGTGAAGAGATTGAGATTGTTCACAGCTTTAGTTTGCTTGGCACCACAGTCAACTCTCTTGGCACCAGTAGCCAGGAAATTAAAAGACGTATTGCCATGGGAAAGTCTGCTGTTAGGGACCTCTCCAAAGTACTGAAGAGCAATGGTGTCTCTCTGGAGACTAAGGTGCGTCTGATACAGGCCATGGTCTTTACGATCACTTGTTATGCATTAGAAAGTTGGACAATGACTAGGAAGGATAGAAGGAGAATTGATGCCTTTGAGCTGTGGTGCTGGAGAAGAGTACTGAGAATACCATGGACTGCTAGGAAAACAGATTCATCCTGAGAAGGATTAAACTGGGTGGCTCATTGGAGGCAAGGATTCTGAGGCTCCGTCTAACATACTTTGGACATGTTGTAAGAAAGGACCAGTCCTTGGAGAGGAACATCATGCTTAGGTGGGTGGAGGGACAGCCCAGGAGGGGAAGGCCCTCTGTGAGGTGAATTGATTCAGTGACTGGGGTAATTGGGATGGCTGTATCACAGACAGTGCGAATGGCACAGGACAGAGCAGAGTTTAGTGCTGTTGTACACAGGGTTGCTATGAGTCGCAAGCAACTTGAAGGCACATAACAACAAGAACAACAACAATCATAGTCTATTAATATTTCAATGCCTTTTAACTTTATGACAAATCTTGTGGTTGTTGTTGTATACTATTGAGTCGGAATCGACCCATAAACTGGCCCTCCAGTGGGTTTTCAGAGGCAGTTAGTAGCATGGGAGGAGATTGCCCATCCTTCTCCTGCAGAGCAGCTGGTGGCCTTGAACCGTGTGCCTTCGGGACTACAGTGCAGCTTCTTGCCAAGCGTATAACACCAAAATACCAAACCCATGGCCATCAGGTTGATTCCAACTCATAGTGGCCTTTTGGGGACAGCAGAGAACTGGCCCAAAGCTGCTGGTCCTTGTGGAAAAGAACCACCACGGCTTTCTTCCACAGGACAACTGGTGGGATTTAACCACCACCAGCCTTTAGATTAGTGGTTGAAACTTTAACCACTGTGCCACAAGGGCCTGCTTATGACAATTTTTTTTTTAAAAAAAACCTCACAGTGACCTTCCATCAGGTTTCCAATGCTATAAAGAGTTAACAGGAGTGTCTTTCTCTTTCTCTTACAGAGGCACTGGTGGTTTCAAACCACTCTCTGGAGCTGGGAGGCTTTAGGTGAGCAGTACAACTTGATACGGGCTATGCCACCAGTTACTGGCAACTCTTCTAAGTTACTATTATTTTTATGTTAAAGGTAAGAAACTAAAGCACAAACAGGTAGGTAACTCGCTCATGGAGAGTCAGAAGAGCCAAGGCTGGCACTTGGTTCTACGACCCCAAAGTTAATGACCTTACTACTAAGCTGGATTATATTCCATTCTTAGAACTAGAAAGTAATTAGGCCTGGCTTATCTAATATGTAGCCATTACCCATATGAAGTTAACTGATTTAAACTCATTAAAAACCATGCCACTTTGGAAAATTGTTTGGCAGCTCCTCCAAAAAAGGTTGAATATAATATGATCCTGGAATTCCATTACTCGGAAGATACCCAAGAGAAATGAAAACCTATTTCCATACAAAACTTGGACACCACCATCCACAGCAGCATTATTCACAACAGCCAAGAAGCAGAAACACCCCAAATTCTATCAATTCATGGAGAGAATGTGTTACATCCGTGGAACAGGATGCTGTTGTTGTTAGTTGCCACTTAGTGGATGCTAACTCACCGCAACCTCATGTATAAATTTAACAAAAGGTTGCGGAGTCCTGCTCCACCTCCAAGATCTTTGACATGACTGAGCCCCTTGTCCAGGTGGTATGTCATCTCTTCATCTGCAGTGCCCCCACTCCGAGTTATGGTTCTGGATTAGAACAGTGAATAGCCCATGGACTGATAAAAGCACAAACAGGTCTGTCCTGGAGAAAGTAAGCCCAGGGGGCTTTTTGGAGGAGGCAATGGTGGTGAAACTCCATCTTACATCCTTTGGGCATGTGTAGTCAGGAGGGGCCAGTCCTCGGAGAAGGACATTATGCTGGGAAAGCTGGAGGCGCGGCTCAAGAGAGGAAGAGCTTCAAGGAGGTGGACAGACATAGTGATTGTAGCAACGGAGTCAGGGGTGTCAGACATGATGAGGTTGACTCAGGGGAGGGGAAGGTTCAGTCATTGTTCATAGAATCACTGAGTTGTAGTCAACTCAATGGTAAGTAACAAGTATTTATCTAACATTATTT
>NW_006399756.1:28160236-28161979 GCF_000299155.1 Elephantulus edwardii
CTGGGTTTAGAAGGGGTCTTGGTACTAGGGATATTGTAGCTGATGTTAGATGGATCTTAGCTGAAAGCAGGGAATACCAGAAGAATGTCTGTGTTTCATTGATTATGCAAAGGCATTTGACTATGTGGATCATAACAAACTGTGGCTGACTCTGAGAAGAATGGGAATCCCAGAACATTTGATCGTGCTAATGTGAAACCTAAACTTAGACCAAGAGGCAGTCCTCAGAACAGAGCTGAGAAACACTGCATGGTTCAAAACTGGGAAAGGTATATGCCAGGTATATGTGTCCTATCTCCATACCTTTTCATACCCTTTGTTGACATGTTGATACTCCTTCAATCCTTTGTTCTCCCTTTGACCTTGGTCCCAGCCTGACAAGGAAGACTCATTATCAACCCACATTATGCAGATGACACTGCAATAGTTAAGAAAGCAAAGTGTAAACTCAACTTCCACTGAAAAACATATATATATTTGGATAGGATCAGTCTGTCCTGACACATTCATAGTCTGTTATGAAACATCTAAGAAACCACCGTTTCTTTAACTCGCTCTTGCCTCTTGCCTGGTGTTGGTGTCTTTCTTGTAACAGTGTTCTATCAAAGTGTTATATCCAAATCAGAACTTTGTAGTTCTTATTCAAAGAAGAACCTCTTTCGGAAAGCATCCCCTTGATAAGAAGATAAAAAACAAAAGGAAGAAATGTGGATGTAAAAGACATGAGCAGAAGATTTCAGTTTGGAAAGACCAAGCAAAATATTATAATACAAAGAGCTGGGGAAGAACTCGCTCAGCATTTCTCAAACTGAAACTACTGGAGCAGTGGCGCGGGGAGGAGCAGGGAGCTGGCAGCAGGCGAGGAGGTTTCGAGCGATCCGCGAACCTGGCGGGCGGCGGGCGCTCGCACCATGGGAGAGAAACCCGGGACCAGCTCACTGTGTACTTGGGCAAGCGGGACTTTGTAGACCACCTGGATAAAGTGGACCCTGTAGATGGTGTAGTGCTGGTGGACCCTGACTACCTGAAGGACAGAAAAGTGTTTGTGACCCTGACCTGTGCCTTCCGCTATGGCCGTGAAGATTTGGATGTGCTGGGCTTGTCCTTCCGCAAAGATCTGTTCATCGCCACCTACCTGGCCTTCCCCCCAGTGCCCAACCCACCCAGGCCTCCCACCCGCCTGCAGGACCGGCTGGTGAGGAAGCTGGGCCAGCATGCCCATCCCTTTTTTTTCACAATACCCCAGAATCTGCCCTGCTCTGTCACGCTGCAGCCAGGCCCAGAGGACACCGGGAAGGCCTGTGGTGTAGACTTTGAGATTCGAGCCTTCTGTGCCAAATCACTAGAAGAGAAAAGCCACAAAAGGAACTCTGTGCGGCTCGTGATCCGAAAGGTACAATTTGCCCCCGAGAAACCTGGCCCCCAACCTTCAGCTGAAACCACACGCCACTTCCTCATGTCTGAGGTCTTTGCACCTTGAAGCATCCCTGGACAAGGAGCTGTACTACCATGGGGAGCCCCTCAACATCAATGTCCACGTCACCAACAACTCCACCAAGACCGTCAAGAAGATCAAAGTCTCTAAAAAAAAAAAAAAAGTCTCTGTGACCAGGTATCCCCCAGTTCCACATTCTGTAAGGTGTACACCATCACCCCACTGCTCAGTGACAACCGGGAGAAGCGTGGCCTCGCCCTGGACGGAAAGCTTAAACATGAGGACACCAATTTGGCTTCCAGCACCAT
>NW_006399756.1:28162079-28171020 GCF_000299155.1 Elephantulus edwardii
ATATAAATTTTTATCTTAATTGTGACTTTAACAAAAGTTTACAGAAAAATTGGATTTTCATTCATTTTTGCGTATTCTCCCTACTCACTTCCCCCTTCCCCAGTTCAATTTTTTTTAATATCCACTTAATTTAACATCACTTTCTTATATAGCCATTCATCTTTCCTGACCGTGAGTCCAAAACTAGGATGACAGTCTCACTATTCTCTCTTCTAAGGAATATTCTGGTAGCATTTCTCCTAAGACTGTATTTGATAAAAAATGGGTAAATCTTCCAAAGAATATGCTAAGTGAAAGAAGACAGACACAGAAGAACACATGATTGTATTTATATGAGACGTCTGGAACAGGCAAATCTATAAAGATGGAAAATCACAAACACAGATTTCTTTTTAGGGTGATGAAAAAAGTTCTAAAAGTAGATTTGTGATTACTGTTGCACGACTGTACATTTATATTAAAAACTGCTCTAAGAGGTGAAATTTTGTAATATGTCAATTTGTGGCAAGCTGCCACCAAGTTGCCTCGACTCACAGTGATGTCATGCACGCCAGGGAAGGAAACACTCCCCAGACTTGTGCTACTTCCCTGATGGGCTGCAGACTGAATCACTGTGCCCAGCCAGGTTTTCATTAGCTGATTTTTGGAAGCAGCTCACCAGGCCTTTTCCCAGTTCACCTCAGTCTAGATGCTCCTCATCAACAGCAACACGGGAGCCTCTGCAAATGTGCAGGCAGCACCGGAGCACGAAGTGCACGGGCTGAGAACTGAACCCAGCTGTTTCGAGTGTTAAAAGCTGCTACTACTGAAGGCAATAAAAATTCTATTAGGTTGGGTGTTTGTTTGTTTGTTTTTTCTCAGTTCATATTTTAAAAAAAGAAAACCACAACACAATAAAAAACCAAACATGGCACAGTTAATGTTACACAAGAAGTCTCAGCCAATGAACACCGGCTGAAGATTCAATCGCTGCACTTTGTAAAGTTGTTATTTTATGAAATGTGATTAAAGATTCATTTTCTCAGTTACACTAGCCACACGGCACATGCTCAATAGTCATATGCCACATTGAACGTGATAGTCATAGATCTTTCCTAACATGGCAGAAAGGTGCGCTGCACAGCACTGCTTAGGTAAATGGATAAAAGGTCTCCTGACTATCTGATTTTGGTCTGTCTACCTTTCAAGTTTTATCTTCACACTCTCCTACACCTCCTGGACCATAAAGTTCCCAGCCACCTCCAAACACAGCCTCTGTTTTCACTCTTCCACACAAGAATTTTCATTTTCCTCTTCCCTTGCCCAATAAGGGGGCACTCTGGTGGCTTAGTAGTAAGGAACTGTGCTGCCAATGCAAAGATAGATGGTTTGTATCTCCTAGCTGCTCCAAAGGAGAAAAAAAAGGGGGGGGCAATTTACTGTTTCTGAAAACCTGCTGGAGGGTCAGCTAAGAGTTGGTTCCACTACATAACAGCAGCAGCCCTCCGAAGGTGCACGGATCGAATCCACCAGATGCTCCAGTGGAGACAGAGGACCAAACTCCTGTGCCGGTTGGATCAAACTCGACCATACACAATAAGAAAGGAAAACAAAACAAAAAAAGACACAAGAGCACCCTACTGATGGGAGCTCTGGTGGCCCCCCACAGGGAGTTGTGGTGCTGATGTAAAGGTAGCACCTTTCTGGCTATTCAAATTGACAAGCTGCTCTGAAGAAGATGGATGAGCAATCAATTTATAGCCTCTGAAAACCTGTTAGAGTGTCAGGTATGAGTCAGTTCTGACTCAATGGCAAAGTGGAGAGCCCACAGGTATCGTTCCTATGCATCCTTATCAACAAAGTCCAGTACAGATGCCTGTTCCTTTACAAAACTTCACCGTAAGTCCCCCACCCCCACTTCCCTCATCCTATGAGAGTCAAGGGCTCTACTGTCCTTTGTCTATACTTCCATCATAGTATTCATCACTGTGGATTATAATTCAATTGTGGCTGTACTTTACGAATAACAAAGATACACCATAGGATTACCAGTTACTAAAGGACAGGGATTCTATTACTCATTCCAGGGTTCCCAGTGCCCAGCAGTATCTTGCTGTAGAGAGTAGACATTTCAGTAGGAGTTTACTGAACGACTCGACGGCACATAACAATAACAACAACATCCAAAAGATGGACACAAACAGAAGATGCTGATTTTAGACAAGCATGTAATAGATTAAGAAGGTATCTTACTTTATCTGGCATGAAACAGATTAAGAAGGTAAAGTTAAAAGGATTTGGATCTGAAAGTCTCAGGTACCACTTTTGTACAAGTCTTTCTTGTACAAAGATGACTACACTGAAAATGTCAGACCCAAGGAAAAGAGAAACAGCTCATGACCACCACCAATTTAAAAAAAAAAACAAAACAAAAAACACAAGTACTTAAAGAATTAACTCTTTACTGATAACATCCAATCTAAAGAACCAATCCTTAGTCCCTTAAAACCTCTCCCCAAATATACCCAAATCCTGTAAGTGGCCTAATGGGTAGTGAGTTGTGCTGCTAACTCAAAGGCAGTTAGACTCCGTCAGCTGCTCTACAGGAGAAGGCTGGACAACCTCTTCCCATGTGATTTACAGTTTAGAACAACGTGATGGACGGTCAGCTACAGGTCCATTCAGACATGACAGCAATGAGTCTGAGAGCATCCTCTCTGAAAGGTCCCCTACAACAAGGGACAAATCCAATTTGTTCAACTGAAAAGAAATAAGAGAATATGGTTTCTAGGTGGAAAACTAGGGCAACAGAATTGAACAAAGGTGGGGGTAACAAAGGTGGGGGGAAGTCTAGCAAGAATTTGAGCCCCATCGAACTCAAAGTTTTAAGGTTGGCAGAAGATAAAAGCTTGTATTTCTAGAGAGTTGTGTCACTTTATGAAAAAAACGTACCAAAACTTAGCCCCTAAGTGGTATAAATGGTTAACGTACCCAAAGGGTTAAGTCTAACCTGGTGATTTATTTCCAAAATAACAGCCACGTATACAGTACAGTTCTATTCCCACTTAACAGGAACTGTCTTTGCTGTTTTGTTTGCTAAAACTTCATTTTAAATAATAGTCAGATTTTATGGTAAAATTTAAATAATAAAAAGAAACTCAATGTATTTCAACCCCAATTTAAGTGGAAGAGACAGTTGCCAATCACTTTCTGGAGACTCTACTATACTACGCAGATTCAAGACACCGCATCTGTGAATTGCAGCAATCTTTAAGAGAGTGGCATAACGGAAAGGTCAGCTGTTGGAATTCACCAGTCGCTCCCTGAGAGAAAAATGAGCAGAACGTTCAAGGATTACAGCCTCGGAAGTCTGATGGAGGACTGCTGAGTCCTCACCAACTCAAGGGCAGTGGGATTTGGGCATGTTTAAGAAAGTCAAGTCTACACTGCTGATGACAGAACTGAGGTAGGTTGATGAACGTCCCTGACTGCTCCAGTACAGGATTTGTAACAGAGAAAACAAGTCATCTAATGTCATATCTGACATGACTGGCTACAGGGTCAACTATGGGTTGATTCTGATTCGACGGTACACAACAATGTCAAATCTAGGGACCCTGGTGGTGCAACAGTAAGTAATCAGCTGGTGGACCCACTTGGCTGCTCAAGAGGAGAAAGATGTGGCCGTCTAGTTCCAAAAAGACTGCTGTTGCTGTGTGCCATCAAGTCAGAACTGACCCTCCAAGAGGTTTTATGAGGCAGTAAATCACAAAGGAGGAGACTGCCCATCTTTCTCCCACAGAGCAACTGGAAAATATGAACCACATGCCTTTGAGATTGTAGCATAGCTTCTTACCACTAGGTCACCAGAGCTCCTTATCTAAAATAAATCCTATGCCAAAATGTCCCTGATAATTTAATTTCTTCCTTGGCTTGCAGATTTCTACAAGCACAAAAAAAAAAAGGAAAGAGAGAGAAAAGAATTGACTAAATCATGGATAGATTTGGAGTTAATAATTATATAGTAAAATCCATTCCAAAGGTTAAAATTCAGAACACAAATTTCACCATCAATACCTATTATATACTAAAGAATGAGAGCTGGGTATGAGCCTGGGGCTGGGGGGTAAATGGAAGGATCAAAGATGGGGTTATGAGGGTATGTAGGGGGCCAGGAAGAAACAGCCTAATTATAATAGCTTCCCTTTCTCTGTAGAAACTGTAACCACATAATAGCTGTTTGTCGATGCTAGGATCCATCCAAATGGAACAAAGTACAAAAGCCACCCTGTCCCCAAAATAAGTCCTGGAAGCACCAGAGAAATGATAAGCAAGCAGCTTTGATTGACAAAACTGCAATTAAGGCATGACACCAAAGATAACCTTCCACTCCTCTCACCACCTTCCAGGCTTCCAAGACCCTGCAGGAAGTGCCATTTTCCATCCTTCCTTCTGCTGAAGATCCAGTTCCTACCATCTGCTGTGACCCTACCACAGGTCTCCATCCGGGTGCGGCAGTCCTCAGGCCTCAGAGCACCCAAACTGCCTCAGAAAGCTAGCTCACCTTCCTAAATCGGTCCTTTAACCACTTCACTTAATGATTACTGGGAGCCAGGATCTTTGAGACATATTTACAGAAACAGACATGCAAAGGAAAAACAACAGGCTACTCGGAGGTATCTCCAAAGAAAGGTTTGACAATCTACTCCTGCAAAATCAACCACTGAAAACTCCGTGGGCACACAGCTCCACCCTCACCCATATGGGATTAATACAAGCTGGAACTGACTCAAAAGCAACTGTTCATCATTATTCTTTTATATTTTGTTTTGTTGACTTGAACTTCTTAAAGGTGTCCTGGTGATGCTGTAGCTTAAGCACTAAGTTGGTAACTTAAGGTTCGGCAGTTCAAACCGCAAAGTCACTCCAAGGGAGAAAGATGAAGCAGTTTCTTCCTACAAAGATTGACAATGTCGGACCTGTGGGGGCCGTTCTCCTCTGTCATCTAGGGTTTCCTATGAATTGGAGTAGACTCAATGGCAGTGGGTATACTTTACTAATCCCAAGAATTATTACAAAGAAAATTTAGCTCTCCTTCCAATTTATGGTTTTAACCAGGAAAACAAACCTCAACAAAGCAAGCCTCAATAAAGCATAAAACTGAAGGGTCATGGTCTAGGAAAGGGAATCCATGAGCCCTTTTTTTTTCTCCCACATTCTATTTCCAAGATGCACATATTCTAAAAAGAAAAAGGGGAGCTCTGGTGGCCTAGTGCTAAGAAGCTGCACTGCAATCCCAATAGGACATGATTCAAATCCACCAGTTGCTCCATGGAAGGACAGGAAATCTCCCCTGCAATATACTGCCTCTGAAAACCAACTGGAGGGTTGGCTGTGGGTCTGTTCAACTGGATGTCACTCAACAATAACAACAAAGAGAAAAAGATTATACTTCAATGGATAAATTGTGAGATATATATATATAAACACACAGCATCAAGTCCATTCAGACACATAGGGAAACCAAGGCAGTAAATTTTTAAAGGAGCAAATGGTGGATTTGGATCACTGGCCTTTCAGTTAGCAGCACACAACATAAAACACACCATGACACTAAAAAAAAAAAAATCCTCAAACTGACAGCCATCAAGTCGGACAAGGCTCTGAGGACCCTCTCGCAAATTTTCACTAAGTTGCTAGTGGAGTTGAACTGACAAGTGCTGCATCAACTCTGGGTTAACAGAGTCACTACCATGCCACTGTTGTTGTTGTGTACCATCAAATTGGAATTGACTCACAGCTGACCCTCTAACAGGTTTTCACAGGCAGTCAACTGCACTGGAGAAGATTGCCCATTTCTCTGTAGTCAAGCAGCTGGAAGATTCAAACCACATACCTTTAAGTTGGCAGTACAATTCCTTATCACAACACTCTTTAGGTACATAAAATAGAACATTTAATCAACCATGAAAAGGAACGAAATAGAGATACAAATAACAATTTGATGGAACTCAAAATGTTATACTACATGGAAAAAAATGACACAAAAAGCCAGAGACTATAGGATTCCACTTATAGAAAATATCCAGAACAGGTAATAGAAAGCAGATAAGTAGTTGTCAGAGGTAGGGATAGGTGGAAACGGAGTGAATTGTACAAGAGGGTGAAATGTACAAAACGTCACTGAATCATGCACGTTAAAATAGTTAATATTAGGTGGATTTAACCTCATTTTAAAAACGAAGATACTATCAGATAAAAGAGGATGCGTATGTGAAAAGGCATCACAAACTCCTAGAAAAAAAGGCTTTTTTTTTTTTGCTAGCACTCTGCTTCTACTGCTGATCATAACACTAAATTAAAGTTCCAAACTGTATAGATTCTGCTATTATGCTCATTGTCCATGTGTGCCTTTCTAAAAAGGAAGGGAAAGGAACAGAAAGCGAAGAAAATAGAACGGTAAAGCCTTGCCAAATGAAAGGGAAGGAGTGATTCCCTCCCTCCCACACTGCACCCCACCCAACTTGGCACCAAGTGTAACATTCCCATTAAGATTTCGAAATGCCAGCCGGAGCTGGAATCAGAACCACCAAGGTCCTCTGCACGGGTGAAAAGCAAGCCACCTATCAAGAACTGCTCAGGTGCTCCATTTACAGATCTTATTGGCCCCAGAATCCTCCCTTGCTCAAAAGCCCTAAGCAGGACACAAACAGCGACTTACTCTCCCAGGCCAGTCATCCTAAAAGAAGAGCTTGGTACAGCTGTAGGGCGCCCTCCCCCCTGGGGTACCTGGGTCTACTTCATCCCACCTGCGTTCCAAGAGTCCTGCCCCAAGCAACCACTAAAGGCGCCATGCCTACCCTTTAAAAACGGGGCTCAAATGCCCTCAGAACTTTCCCTCCTGTGCAGCCTGAAATAATACCCTCCCTGTCTAGCTCTATATCCTTTATACCTGTGTACACACAGACGTACACATGGCCTGCCTGCTTCGGAGACCTGTCCCAATGGGAGACAGAATGCGCCCACATGCCCCAGCTGGGCACCACTATCCTGGCACAGCCACCTCACCCCACCTGCCCTAATGGCCCGTCTCAAAGGCCCCTCATTCTCTTGGCATCATGCCTCTGCAATTCCCAGATACCAAAACCATCACAGATGCCCATCAGATAAACAACGAGCTGATTCAACTCCCCTTAAAACCACTCAACAGCAGCCAGGGGCGCCCTTCTAGGGATCCCCTCCACTCCTGGCGACAACATTCCTAGAGATCCCTCAAGCAAGGGAAGCGACGCTGTCCCTGGCCCTCTCTAGCCAGGCCTCGACCACCCCCGTAGGCCCACAGCCTGGGCAGGACGCCCCCTCCTCCTTACCTGCGGGGGCTCAGCCCTGGCTGACAGGGGGCTGGGCAGCGCCTGGAGGAGCAGGAGCGCCATGCCACTCAGGAGCCTTCTCCTCTCCATCCTCCTCCTGCTCCTGCTCCTCCGCCACGGCGCCGCCACCACCTCTCTCCTCCTTCCTCTCCTCCTTTTCCCTCTTCTTCCTTCTTCCCGTCTTTTCCTGTTTCGATCTGCCCTCCCGCTTCCGGCTCTGCTGCACCCCGCCCCGGTCAAAACACCCTCCCAGACACCGGGGAGGCTTTCCAGTTCTAGTGCTTCATTGGCCACAGTTCTTCGCTCATTGGTCAAAACATCCGTCGATCAAATTAAAGCCCACCTATCAGAGAAATATAACCAATGAAAAGTAAGAGGACACCAAGGCGTCTTGAGTGCCGCAAGGCCGTGTGAAATGCTACCGGCCCCGCAGAGAGTGGCGGAAGTCACTACATTTGTAGGCGTGGCCGCCCAGAACTGGAATTGAAAAGCTAATCCAGATGTAGCCATCTTGAGTGTGGCGGAAGTAGTAGGTTTTCCTAGTAGAGCAAAGAAAAGAGAGCGAGTATGGCGATTCCGAAGAGTGTTGGAAAGTGATTTCTAGAAGCTAACCGAACGTGCCTAGAGGAGAAAACACCTCTAATCTAAAAGCTTATGTTTGTCTTGAAGCCTATCCCTGGTATCAGTCAGAAACTGCCCCAGCAGGAGTTTGGGTCAGTTGGAATTCTCTTGGGTGATAGGTTCTTTACCTGGGACAGTTCGCTTTGTCACGTCAGGTTACAGGGACAAAATTCTATTTACACTCTCTCAAAACTGAACTGCTATCAAGTTGACACCACCTAATGGTGACAGAGTTGAACTGTGCCCCCTAAGGTTTTCACAGCCCGATTTTTCAAGATATTAGGAACCAGGAGACTGGAGCAAGGAACTGCCAGAAATTCTATCTGGATTCAGAAAATGATATGGAAAAGAGAATTTATCAATTCTAATGTCAGATGGATTTAACTGAAAGCAGAGAGGACCAAAAAGAAAGAGAGATGTCTTTTGTTGAATATCCAAAGGCTAGACCATAATAAATTGTAGATAACTTAAGAAGAATGGGAATTTGAGAACCCTTGTGTTCATGAGGAACCTGTATGTACATGAACCAAAAACCAGTTTGTTGGAATAGAACGTGAAGAATCTGGACTCTATGAGAAGAATGTGACCTCAAGGATGTTAAGTCTTCGCACTGGACCTAAGGCCAAGGACTCAAGGAAGGGACCAGAGAAAGAAAGGAAGCTAAAGAAGCTTTATTAAGGGGTCTCCCGGGCGGGATTCCTTGGTCTTCAGAGAGAAAAACAGGCAGAGGGACAGACCAGAGAAATACCACACCCTAAAGTAGATTGTTGTTTGTTGTTATTATGTGCCTTTGAGTCGCTTATAACTCATAGCGACCCTATGTACAACAGCCCTAAACTCTGCTCTGTCCTGTGCCAATCGCACTGTCTCTTGACATTCCCATCCCGATTATCCCAGTCACTGAATCAATCCACCTCATAGAGGACCTTCCCCTCCTGCGCTGTCCCTCCACCCTCCCAAGCATGATGTCC
>NW_006399756.1:28176384-28214977 GCF_000299155.1 Elephantulus edwardii
AGGACCAAGAGCCCCACTCCTTTTGAGGGGGGTTGGTTATCCTCTTTTCCCCTCCATCCAGCAGCTTCCTCAACCCACTCCTGCCCTCCCTCTCCCTGGCCCCAAGATACACACTGGACCCATCTCCTGTTGAAAGTGGGCATTAATTTCTTGGCTGTAACTGTGCCTCCCTAACCTCCCAAAGGATAACAAGCTGTGTTTACACCTCAATGTTTTGGAGTCAGGGGATGCTGAATAAAGGAGTGATAGTTGGGAAAAGGGCCAAAAAAAGTGTTCCCACATTCCACCTACCACCCACACCTCCTGTCTCTCTCTTGCCTCTCATCTGATTGAAGATGAGACGCTTTGGCAGTTGGGCCATTTCTTTGTTTCTGAGTATAAAGAAGAAAATAAAAACTTTTAATAGCATGAAAAAAAAAACACACACAAAAAAACCCTGAAACTACTGGAAAAACAAATTCAAGCCTGGGATTACAGTACCGAAGGATACCGTGGGCAAAGTCTTGGGTGATTCAGGAACCATCAAAAGGAGATGGAGAGAATACACGGAATCACTGTACCAAAAATTGCAGACACAGAACCACTACAGGAAGTAATTTAAGCTACAATGAAGGCACTGGAAAAAATTAAGCCCCAGGAATTGATGGAATAGCGATTGACATGTTCCAACAAACAGATGCAGCCCTGGACGTGCTCACTGCCAAGCCAAGAAATCCGGGAAGTGACTGGCCCACTGACTGAAAGAGATTAATATTTGTTCCCATTCTCCAAAGAAGGTGATCCAACAAGAGTGTGGAAATCATCAATCATTAATGTTACATGCAAGGAAAATCTTGCTACTCTTTTTTTAGAGAGCTAGAGGTGTACATTGACAAAGAACTGCCAATAATTCACACCAGATATGAAGAGGCTGTGTATGGAACCAAGGATAATACTGCTGATATTAGATGGATGTTTATCTAAGTTTTTGTTTTGGTTTTTTGCGTTTTTTTAAAGGGGGGCATTTAAGAGAGACTTATTTTATTTTATTTTATTATTTTTTGTGTATGTACGGTCAAATCAGATCTGACTGGTACAGGAGGAAATTATCCCTCCTTTCCAGCAGAGCATCTGGTGGATTTGAACCGTCTACCTTTGGGATTGCAGTACAGCTTCTTGCCACTAGGCTACCAGAACTCCCCTTATCTATGTTTTATTGGCTATGCAGAGGAATTTGGTTGTTCAGATTTACAACAAATTGTGACTAACATTGAGAAACATGGGAATCCCAGAACATTTAATTGTGCTCATGTGAAACTTATATCTAGATCAAAAGGCTATTGTCTGAACAGAGCAAGGGAATACTGAATAGTTTAAAATCAAGAAAGGTGTGTATCAGGGCTATACCAGTAAGTAAATTAGAGGTTTTAAAGTATTAAGTGGAAGGGGAATGAGAGAGCTATTGTTTAATGGGTACAGGGTTTCTATCTGGAGTGATGAAAAATTTTGGTGATGGTGTATGCACTTAATGCCACTGACCTGTAAACTTAAAAATGGTTGAGATGGTAAATTTTATATTATCTCCTTTTATGAAAGCACAGCAAATGCCAAGAGATTTGTAGAGTTGGGAAGAGAAGAGCAGAGTGTATAGCGTTCTGAAGGAATCTTCCTAAATAATGGCTCCAGAACTCCCAGCTAGCTCTGGTAATCTTTTTCGTGTCTGAAACTGTGCAGAAGGTATAGAAGGTCTCCTTTACAAGACAGCAAGGTCAAAGAAAGACTTTTCTGCTCAGACAATAGATAAAATAGAAAAGCAAATTGTACATGCTACAGCATGAATGAGCCTTGACATTATGCTAAGTATAAGGTACTCATTCAACCAGAACAAGGAGATGCTATGTGGTTTAAAATCAGAAAAGTTGTATGTCAAGGTTGTATCCTTTCACCATACCTATTCAAGCTGTACATACTTAATAATCTGAGAAGCTGAACTATCAGAAATGGAGAAAGATTCATCTATAACCTCCAATATGCAGATGACAACTTTGCTCACAGAAAGTGAAGAGGATCTGAAGCACTTAAGAAAGGTAAAAAACTGGTGAGGGAGTGAAAAAAAAAGGTAAAAAACTATAGCTTTCAATATGAATTGTACTTAATAATAAAAATTCTTGGAACTGGACCAATAAGCAACTTCATGACAGATAAGATTGAAATTTTCAAGAATTTGACTTGGATCCATTATCAATGACCATGGAACCAGCAGCCAAGCAATCAAACGGGGTGTTGTTGTAAGCCATCAAGTCAAAACCGACCCACAGCTGACCCTCTGACAGGTTTTCAAAGGCAGTTAATCACATGGGAGGAGATTGCCTATTCTTCTACAGAGCAGCTGGTGGCCTCAAAATGCATGCCTTTGGGATTGCAGTGCAGCTTCTTGCCACCAGGCAACACGTGGGCAAATCTGTTGCAAAGGACTTTTTAACAGGTTAAAAAGCAAAGCTGTCAATTTGAGGATTAAGGGGTGTCTGACTCAAGCCATATTTTCAGTTTCTTCACAGGCATGCAAAAACTGAACAAAGAAAAATTATGGCTAAGGGGGGGGGAGTATAATTTTGCATTGCAGTGTTTGCAAAACATTGCATGTACCACAGATTGCCAGAAGAACCAATCTGTAGCTAGAAAACTCCTTACAAGCAAAGACAGTAAGAATTCATCTCACTTAATTTGAATATGTTCTCAGGAGGGATCAATCTCTGGAGAAGGACATCATGTTTGGTAAAGCAAATGGTGAGCAAATAAAGCAGAAACCCCTCAATGAGATGAGTTAACAGTGGTTTCAACAATGGATTAAAATGTGTCTACTATAGGGAGCATGATACAGGACCAGGCCATACTTCCTTCTATGATACATGGGATGGGTGGTCACTGACTATGAGCTGGGACGAAGTCAACAGTACCCAAGTTGAAGTCAGACACAGGAGACCTTACCTTTTGACTCCATTTATATGAAATATCCAGAATAAATAAATCCACAGAGCCAGAAAATAGCTTCATTTTGTAAGTGGCTTAGGGAAAGTGGGAATGGAGAATGATTGCTAATGGATACCAAGTTCTTTTTTGCTGTTATGTACTGTAGTCAGAATCACCCATAGCTGACCCTCCAGCGGATTGTCAAAGGCAGTATACCACACAGGAGATTGCCCATCTTTCTCCCGCAGAGCAACGGGTGGATTTGAACCATGTGCCTTTGGTTTGGCAGTGCAGCTCCTTTTCACTAGGCCACCAGGGCTCCTCCCTAGTTTCTTTAGAGTGATGAAAATTGTCTAGAATTGATGGTGGTGACTGCATAACTTTGCAAATACTAGAAACCAGGGAGTTGTATACTTTAAAGGGGTGAACTTTATGCTATGTTGATTACATACTAATTTCTTTAAATAGGAGGGGGTAAAAATCCAACTGAAGCTTTTTACTTTGGCCAAAGGAGTCCTTGTGTTAGTTAACGCTCAATGCCGTTTGCTGCTAACAGGAAGCCTGAAGGTTCAAATACACCCAGTTGTACCTTGGAAGAAAGGTCTGATGATTTACTTCTGCCAAGTCAGTCCCTGAGAACACTGTGGAAGGCAGGTCCACTCTCCCACACACATCTAGCAGATGTCAACACCTTGGCTTAGCAATGAGCACTACACCTTGAGCTCAAGAAGTCATCTTCCTGGGGGGCTCTGGTGGCCTAGTGTTAAGGAGCTGCAACTACAATCCCAGAGGCACATGGTTCAAATCCACCAGATGCTCTGCCAGAGAAGGAGGGACAATCTCCTCCTGTACCAATCAGATCTGATTTGACGGTACACTCACACAAAAATAATAAAATTTAATAAAAAAAAAAGTCATCGTCCTCATTGACCCTTAGAATTGTCCTCACAGCTAGTTAGCATAACTAGGAAGTTATTGGGGGGGAGGTGTAATCTGTAGGGAGTTAGGCTGTTAACCCAAAGGTCATGCCTCTCTGGTGATTCAAATCCCCCTGCAGCTCTTCCTGGAGAAAGAGGAGCAATCTCCTCCTGTTTTACAACCTCAGAAACTCAATGGAATGTTAGTTATGAGCCAGTTTCAATTAGGTGGTGATGAGTTAATGATTAGAAATGCAAATTCTCAGACCCCACCCAGAATTACAGAACCAGAAACTCTAAGACTGTTTTAACAAGTCCTCCAAGCACACCCATGTTTATTGCTGCTTTGTTCACAATAGCAAAGAGTTGGAAACAACCCAAGTGCCCATCAACAAATGAATGGATAGAGCAGCTATGGTATATTCACATAATGTAATATTACGCAGCACTGAAAAACAAAGAACCCATGAAATATATTAAATGGGTGACAATGGAGGACATTATGCTGAAATGTCTCAGTCACAAAAAAACAAGTACAGCATAATGCCACTGTTATAAAACAGGACTGATAATGCGGTATATTTCCCTGGTCTGTCCCTCTGCCTGTTTGTCTCTCTGCAGACCAAGGAATCTTGCCCGGGAGACCCCTTAATAAAGCTTCTTTAGCTTCCTTTAAAAAAACAAACAAAACCAAGACTGACATGGGGGGTGGGAGAAAACTAAGAAAAGAGGGGATAATAATGTACAGAGCATTGAAACAGGGGGGAGAGAACTGTATAAAAGGAATATATGATTAGGTATATTCCTCTAGGTCGTATAGACCTCGTGTACAAGTTGCCATACCAGTCACTTGTGGTTGCTGTGAGGCTGAACACTGTGACACTGATGTGTCAAATGCGTTAATGGTTGGCTACCCAATTCCGACAGAGAGTGGGGTGGAGCTCCCCAATTAAAACAAGCTTGAAAGGAGTGGCATCCACTTCCATAATAGCTTGCCTCCAGAAACCCTATGAACCTGGAGAGAGGATGAAAGACAGCCAAGAGTCATAGGGTCTCTATGAGTGTCATAGGGTCTCTAAGAGTTGCCTGCCACTTGATGGCACTTAACAACAATTAGGCATTATTTGCATGACAAGAGTCCAGAATAGGAGCTGCATTGTAAAGTGATCTGGGTGGGGTGGGGTGGGGTGGGGAGAGTGACACAAAGAAAAAAGCGATCTGGGGTGGGGGCAGAGAGGAAAATGTGCAACAATGAAGGATTGGAAACCCAAGTTCTTTATAAATTTTCATTAAAATCTCAATTAAAAAATAAAAAGAAAAAAGAAATGTCAAGAAGGAAAAAAACAAAACAAATCCTCCAGGTGACTCTGACACTTGTTCCTAAGAGCCTGTGTTGTAGGGCAGGAAGAACTTTTATTTCTGTAAAAGACTAGATCATAAGCAAATCAATATAACATTAAAAAAGTAAGAGATTCTTCTCCATCTTCCACTTTTCTCCCCCAAAAACTGGATGATTTTTCAGACTTTGTCTGCCATTCATAAGCTGTCACATATTCTTCACTTTGTTTCCCTCTTTAAACATGTTAAGGAGCAGATTTCCATGTCTTTCTTGGTGAACTTGAATTGTCATCCTTTCATTTTGCAGCACAATCCTTTAACTCCTGCACTACAAAAACAGGGCAGTGACTGCTGTCAAGTGGGAATCAATTCACACAACTCGCACAGGTAGAGAGACTGCCCGTCTTTCTTACCCGGGGTTGGTGGTGGATTTGAACAGTGCTAGTCCCAACAGATGACGTCATTAGAGCTCATAAAAAAGAGGTTACTCTGGGACCATGGAGTGTGGTTGTTTTGTCCTATTTCTAGGGTAACTCGACTCTCATTCTGTGAGGCCTTGGGTTTCCAGAAAAGACAAGCAGACTACCCCGGCTTCACTAGAGAAATGGCATCCAGGAAAGCTGACCAGTTCCCATAAACTCAGGGACCCTTTTCCACGCAAAGGTCAAAGGTGAAAGCAAGAGGCTTTATTGACAATTCATCGTAATCCTTAAAGAAATGAATTAAATTCACACTGAAATCCTTTGAACAGAGTCAGCAAATTCTACCAGATAAAATTTGCACATACACATTAATCCCAAGTAAACCCCATACTTCCTGAGGAGCTGGAAAAGTCACTTCGGACCGTCAGGCTGTGGAACGGAGGTAGCTGTGACTTGCTTGAAGGCTATTTGGTCCGAGTCAATTTCCTTGAGGAGGTATCCAAGGAAAACTCCCCTTTCCTACTCAGTATACACCAGTTTGCTTTCTAACCAAAAGTTGAAGACGGGAGGTAGCCAGGAAAAGATATTCATGCCTACATGCATCCTGTTCATTCACAGTTGGTGGACTTACTTTTAAAAGCAGTGATATAAGGCAGCAGGAGGAAGGACAACTTCCAGCATCATAGAGAAGATGCCAAGAATAGATTCAGATATGAGTTAAGAGCAAGAGAACAAAGTGTCAACAGGTCAAGCCTGAAGTACTTTATTGCCTGGCACGATAGCCTTTTTGGCACAAATAACTCCTGGATACCTGAGAAACTCCTCTCCAAGGAGCTTTCAGACCAGGGAGCACTGGGCAGGAGAGTGAGGAAGGGTAGAGATGAGAGATCAAAGGAACAAACTTCTTTTCCCCACTTCTTCCTGAGTGAAGTTGAAACGGCCCAGGTAAAAGGCATTGTTGAGCGAGGGGGGAGCAAAAGTAAGAAAAGAAAAAGAATATGAGTTTTTCTGGGTTTCAGGGGCTTTTCTTAACACTAGGTTGGAATCGAGCATCTCAAAGCTTCTAATTCCACAAAACAGGCCGAGTATCTCCCCAGGCACCAGCACCTGCTCCTTGAAGACCCTCGCTGCTGGGCTCCAAGGAATGGGGGTTGGATATAGGGAGGAGATAGAGGGTTTTGGTCTTTCCTCCTTATTCACTTTGACCCCCTGTGGTCTGGTAAACAAGTATGAAGGCTCTTCTCAGCCACTCCAAATCCACCCAGGCCTTCATACCCTATCAGCAGAGGAATGAGGGCCCAGGTACGCCCAGCAGCTGGGGAGGAACTGGTGAATTCGGATGCAGATTGGTCCTTTCAGGGGAGGGCACTTAGAGACCCTTGTTGAAGTAGACATAAGGCACAAGTTCTCCATGCTTGATCCTGATGGTGTCTCGGAGTTCAGGTTCCAGATAGGAAACTGGCAATTCACTGAAAAGGAAGGAGAGGCTGATCGGTACACCACCACTTAGCACAGGAAGTGACGCTCTAATAAAAGCCCAACCCAAAGGCCACCTCTAAGAGATCCTGATTTTACCAGCCAGAACTCTCAACAGCCTCTGTATGCAATGATAAGCTGCTTTTACCTCTACTTAGCCAACTTCATTCCCCTTGGTGTCAAAATTCTTTGTTTAATCGTCTCTTTTCCACACACTCAGGTGCTATTACAAGCTCAGTGCGTGATACACAGACAATATCAGCACATGACGAGGGAACTAAGGAGGAAGCTGTAGTGGCACAGTAGTGAAAGCATGCGAGTGTTTAACCAGGAGGTTGGCAGTTCAAACCCATCAGTCACTCCACAGGAAAAAGACGAGGCAATCTCTTTCTGTAAAGATTTACCATGCTGGCAACCAATGGGTCAGTTCTCCTCTGTCCTAAGGGCTCTATGAAGGTGGAGTCAACTCAACTGGCCATGAGGTACCACTGAACCAAGAGTATTGAGGACTGGGAGGCAGGCATCTCCTGTGTTACACTCAAGCTACGCCTGGTGCCAGGTCTCTTACCAGCCTCTAGTGCTTTCTTTTTTTTCTCCCCACTCCTGCTTCCCTTGCCCTCATTGAGAACATTCAACAGGGGCTGTTCAACTAGTATATCCTCTAGCATTCACAAGTCAGAGTAAGAACCTCGTCTGTAGTACAGCTCTAAGGTCAGACCCGACCACAGGAGGAAGACTAGCAACTACCAGCAGGAGAAGTTTCTTGTTCCCTCACCTTCTCTCAAGAGCCCTTGTTCCACTATAAGGGAGCAACCTCACCCCTCCTCCTGGCTTCTCCTGCCTCTCCCCTTGAACGTCTGTTTGGGTTTGTCAGGTACTCAGAGTAAAGAGGCCCAGAGTTTAGGCCGAAGGGCACTTGTCCTTGGGCAGATGCCGCCCTCTCTGCTCCCTCCTTCAGAACAGCAGCAGGTCAGAGGATAGGGACAGAGTGTCCAGAGTGAAGGATGAACAGCTGATACCATGTCTGTGGGAAGAGACCACATGCCACGGGCACCATGAAGATGAGGCTGCAGGAGAGAAAAAGCAAAGCGTTAGTGGATTTCTCCCTCACAGGCCCACCCTCACCCTAAGCTCCTCACATGGTGAGATGCTCATTCTCCCAGCCCACCTTCCCAGCTGCCTCATAGCCCCTCTCCCCTCAACCCTGCTCCTGACACTTGAGTTTCGAGATCCTGGATTCATCCCAGAGAGAAAATCAGGCATGAAGTTCAAGTAGATGAGGGGACAGTGGAGTTACTAGGGATGCAAGCAGCAGGCTCAGGGACCGCAAGCATGCCCTGATGTGCAGGGAAGTAATGACAGGCATAAAGCCCAAGGGCCTGCATCTTTATTCAGAGAGCAAA
This sequence comes from Elephantulus edwardii, assembly GCF_000299155.1. Lineage (NCBI taxonomy): Eukaryota > Metazoa > Chordata > Mammalia > Macroscelidea > Macroscelididae > Elephantulus > Elephantulus edwardii. The sequence continues at coordinate 28,184,890 of NW_006399756.1, forward strand.
GCCATCCAAACCAGACGCCTCCCAGTCCATTCTGATACCCACGCTAGAAAAACCCAGGAAAGAACAGAGTTTCTCAAATTTCACTGTGTATACAGATGACTTGAGGAGCTCGTTAAAATTTGATGCTCATTTAGTAGGTTTGAAGAAAGGACAGGTGATTATAAGATTTCAGGTGATGCTGGTCCAGAACCACACTTCAGAAAACAAAGTCTTCACAAAATTTGAGAATCTGGCAAAGCTGGTTTCATATCCCAGCTATGGGACTTAGCAGCTATGGGACTCCAAGTAAGCTATTTGTGAACCTCCCAAGCCAGCCTCGCTGTGAGGATTAAATGACATAGCATATACAGGGCACCCCGCCCACCATAGCTACTCAATCTGCAATAGACAGCATCACACATTAAGATTGCTAAGGATCAAATTCAGCTCCAGTAATTACTGGCTATATACACTTGGCCTCAATTTCTGCACTTATAAAAAGAAGATAATAGCATTTGTGGAATGCCTAGGTAGTACAATTGGTCAGTGTGCTTGACTGCTAATAAAAAAGCTGGAGGTTCAAGGCCATCCAGAGGCATCCCAAAAGAATGTCCTGGCAATCTATTGCTAAAAAATATATGGAGTTCTGGCGAGCTCTGGTGGCCTAGTGGCAAGAAGCTGCACTGCAATCCCAGAGGTACACGGTTCAAATCCATCAGATGCTCTGCTGAAGGAGGAGGGACAATCTCCTCCTGTACCAGACAGATCTGATTTGATGGTACACACATAAAAAGTAATTAAAAAAAAATAAATGGAGTTCCTTGGAAACCAATGGAGCAAAGTACTACTCTGATATATGTGGTGTCACCATGAATTAGAATCAATTCAACAGTATATGCATATAGAGAATGAGAAAATGAAGTCAAGTTATAGATGTGAGGCATTAGCACTGAGGGAGTATACAAAACATGCAATAAATGCCCCTGTACTTGTTGGTGTCAATAGCCCCACAGCTTGGCAAAGCATCACTGATACCGGGGCCATGTCCAGCCCACAGGCAGACAGCTAAGAATGCTGACATGCCTTCCTCTCCTTGAAACTGAGACACTGATATTCCCATCAAAGCTGTGTCTTGCCTATTTTTTAAAAAAATGAAAGTTCTGGGAGCTCTGGTGGCCTGGTGGCAAGAAGCTGCATTGCAATCCCAGAGGAACACGGTTCAAATCCACCAGATGCTCTGCTGGAGAAGGCAGGGCAATCTCCTCCTGTACCAGTCAGATTTGATTTTGACACACATAAAATTTAAAAAAAAAAGGGAGCTCTGGTGGCCTAGTGGCAAGAAGCTGCACTGCAATCCCAGATGTACATGGTTTGAATCCACCAGATGCTCTGCTGGAGAAGGAGGGGCAGTCTCCTCCTCTATCAGTCAGATCCAATTTGATGGTACACTCACAAAAAATAATAAAATAAGATTTAAATAAAAAAAATTTAAAAGAAAAAAAAAGTTTAAAAAAATAAACTTTTTTTTAAAAAATGAAAGTTTAGGACTATAGGATTACACATTATTTGTATGGCAACAGTCCAGAATGAGAGGTGCATAGCAAAGTGGACTGGGTTGAGGGGTAGATATTACACAACAATGAATGTTTTAAAAAAAGTGAGGTAAGGGCATAGGAAGGAAAATATGCAACAACAATTGAACGAAAAATTCAACTTTCCTGGAAACTTTAGTTAAAATCACAATAAAATTTTTTAAAAAAATAATGGAAGTTTACAAATCATTGGTTTTTCACTGATGAAAATTTATAAATTATATTGGCTTTTTATCTACTCATTAAATATACTTTATTACAAGGCATAATCAACTCCTTACTATATATTTTTGCCTTTCCTTTCATTCAATTCACCTATTTATTAATTTTCAGTTCCCTTTCCCTCCTTTCTCATCCCAGTTAAGTAAGCATCCAAGAATGACTCCTCCCTCCATCTGTGTGTAAATCTTTCCTTAGAGAGCTTTGGTGGCCAAGGGGTAAGAAGCTGTGCTGCAGTCCCACAGGCACACAGTTTCTGAATCCACCAGCTGCTCTGCAGGAGAAGGATGGGCAATCTCCTCCCATGAGATTAAAACTGCTTCTGAAAACCCACTAGAGGGTCAGCTATTGGTCGGTTCTAACTGGATGGTACTGCCATCCTTGTCTCTGGTCTAAAACTGCTTCAAACTACAGGTCAGAGGTGAGGCCTGAGTAAGGCACCAACCACCCTCCTTTCCACACTGATGGATATACAATCTCTTCTCAAACAAGGATGCCCTCAAAAAGAGAAGAGATGAGACCTTTCCAGATGGACCATAGCTTTCCTGAGTTTGGTCATTTTTAAAGTCAGGCAAAAGCGCGCATATTCTCCACCACAGACACCATGGGAAAGCATAACTTGGGTCTCCAGGCAGCCCAGAACCCAAACCATCAATCAGGATACTCACAAGCACCCACACAGCAAAACCTGAAACGGAGCATGGAGGACCTTGACTTTCTGTGCAAAAAAGAAACAGAAGAGAAACCCAAATGGGATGTATATATCTTCAGGTGAACCTCATATCTGCCTCCACCCATCAGCCAGCCAGCAAGAGGATCCCAGAGGCATGGAACACCTGGGCCTGGGGTAGAGGAGAACAGGAGGGGATGCCTCCCACTCGCTTTGCTCTCTGCAGACAAGGTCAGGAAACCACCATGAAGCCAAAAACAGATGGCCAGGAGCTGAGAGGGGCTCCAGCACACCAGCTGAGATGAAGGAGTGGCCGTTAGAAGGTCAGGGGGCTCTGAAGGCCCCAGGCACAGATGTGGCTGGGAGACTGTGGGCAGGAAAGATGACAGAAGAAAACACCACTCACCTTCATGAAATGTAGCCTCTCCAGTCGTTCCATGAGGACTGGCAGGAAGACTGGAAGAGACCAGAGAAGAAGTTTAGGGTAAGTCTCACCCCAGAGTCCTGCTGAAGTCAGACTATGGCTCAGTGACCCCACCCCTCTCTAAACCCAGAAGCTCCACAAGGACTTTGTGTTTCAGGGGAGGACTCCGTGGGTATGGTCACCCAGACCTTCTCTCCAAGTCCCTGCAGAACAATGCTTCCCATATTTTTCAATTTACACACCCGTAATCACTGTAGGACTTGTGCCTTAAAATCCAAAGTATCTTTCTCAAAATTCAAAATACCTTGAAGGCTCCTGCAGATCTATTCTGTACCCCCCAGGAAGCTCCACCAGGGTGGTGAATTTCTCTCTTCTTCCACTGTCTGACCAGCACCCAGCTTCTGCATCAAGCACATAGTAGGTGCTTGCCAAATAACTACTGAGAGGGATAGACAGAGTTTTCTCTCCCGCAAAGTCTCGGACTACATGATGTTCCGGGCACATCATCCTGTGATTCTCCTGTAGTTCTCAGCGTTTGAGAAAACTAGTTTGGGAAACAGGGCTGCAGAGGCAGAGTCCCACCTCCCTTCAGAAAGCCAAGTGCGGCTCAGGCCTCCCTCATGCCTCCCCCCAGCATGGAGGGGCTCCCCGTCTTACTCATGCCAGGGGCTGCCATGGTGATCCGAGAAATAACCACTTGGGTGATGCCTATAGCGGCAGCTCTCTAAGACAGAGAAGAGTAAGTTGTTAGAATGATCTTATCCAGTGAACCTGGGGCTGGACGAAGGTCATGGCCAGATCTGAACTGGTCAAAGGGAAGATGTGGGTCTGCCCAGGGGTTCAATGACTTCACCCAACCTTCTCGCACCCAGCCAGATCTTTGTGGACTACAAATGATGGAGAGAAGACATGGGAGGCTTGTTCTGAACAAAGACATGTGGGGCAAATAAGGATGGCATCAGAAAGAAGGCTTCATCATCCTGTTTGGAACCCAGACCTTCTCTGACCACGAAAGGGAGGAAAAGGTCCCTCCTCCCACCCACAGGGAGATCTCTGCTCACCCGAGAATGACCAATGTCGTTCTGATTCCCATCCTTCACGCAGATGCCCTGGATCAGTTCCCTAAACACAAACAGGAGTTGCCGGACTCAGGGACAGGAGGACTGGACACTACCCGTCATGTGACACACCGGGAGACCAAGGCCAGGGCACTGGCGTCCCTCTAGACTTCTGCACACTATACTCTGAACAGAATCCCAGAAGCAGTCAAGAGCAGAGGCCCCGAGAGCTGCTCCCGGGCCTGCGCTTCCTAGGTCGGATCCCAGAACTGCCGAGTGTGTGCCACTGAGCGTATTAACAAGCCCCTAAAGCCTGCTCTCCTCATTTGAAAAATGGGGACAATCATGGCAGGCACTTCACAGGGCTTGGTGAGAGTTTAATAAGATAGAGACTGCCAAGTACGGAGCCAAGCGCTTAACAGAGTGACCGCTTGACAGAGAACAACTGTTACGGCTGTTATTTCCAGCCAAGTTCTTTAGACAGGATATAAACCGAAACCAGGTAGGTTTTGGGGAATGAAGAACTTGCTGAGGGTAGGGATGAGGAAGGAGCAGTGTTTATGCGTGACTATCTTGGACTGAAGCTCAACATCAAGAAAACAAAGATTTTCACCACTGGGCCTATTGGCAGCATCATGATGGATGGTGAAGAGATTAAGATTGTTAACAGTTTTAGTTTACTTGGCTCCACAATCAACACTCTTGGAACCAGCAGTGAGGAAATTAAAAGATGAATTGCATTGGGAAAGTCTGCTGTCAGAGACCCTGCCAAAGTACTGAAGAGCAATGATGTCCATCTGGAGAATAAGGTGCCCCTAATTCAGGCTATGGTCTTTACAATTACTTGCTATGCGTCAGAAAGCTGGACGATGACTAGGGATTATAGAAGGAGAGTTGATGCCTTTGAGCTGTGGTGCTGGAGAAGAGTATTGGATATACCAGGGACTGCTAAGAGAACAAACAGGTTCATCCTAGAGAGGGTGAAACCAAGCTGCTTCTTTGGAGGCAAGAATTATGAAGCTTCACCTGACATACTTCGGACATGTTGCAAGGAGGGACCAGTCCTTAGAAAGGGACATGATGCTTGGTAGGGTGGAGGGGACAGTGGAAGAGAGGAAGACCCTTGATGAGATGGATTGATTCAGTAACTGGGGTAATGGGGGTAAGTATATCAGAGACAATAAGATTGGCACAAGATAGAGCAGAGTTTAGGGCTATTGTACATAGGGTTGCTATGAGTCACAGGCGACTCGACGACACAAAACAACAATCTTGGTAAGAGAGAGCTCTTGAATCCACCAGATGCTCTGCTGGAGAAAGAGGGGCAATCTCCTCCTGTACCAGTTAGATCCAATTTGACGGTACACACAAAAAATAATAAAATTTAAAAAAAGTAATTAAAAAAAAAAAGAGGGAGCTCTTGTGGTCTAGTGGTAAGAAACGGCGCTGCAATCCCAAAGGCATGCATTTCAAATCCAACAGCTGTCCACAGAAGGATGTGCAATCTCCTCCTGTGTAGTTAACTGCCTCTGAAAACCCACTGGAGGATCAACTATGGGTCAATGCTGCCTATTTCCAGAGCCTTGGGGATGATTAACAGACTGAGGTGTCTAAGGACTGAACAGTACCAAGAAGCTTTGAAAGAAGCCAGAGGAGTACCATAAAACAGATGCTTTCTAAGCACCCGGCCCTAGGCTTTTCTTTAGGAAGAGTGAAAGGAAAACTCGTGTTGCACAGTGTTTGTTTCTTGACTAGAAAAAGCCTTGTTGTTCTTTTATTGGAGGGTTTAATGATCGAATATACATAAAAAGCTCAAAACCGTGTCTGGAACCTAACCCATTCTATCTATGTGTTAGACACAATTGTCATTACGCTGGCAACTACCGTGATGATCTCTGCCAGCCTCGTTTCCTTAGAACTGTATTCCAAGAGCCCATACAGAAAGGGCATTTCCAGAGTTATTGTTGTGCATTGTCCAGTTGGAACTGACCCATGGTTGGTTTTCACAGGCTGTAAAATGCATGGAAGGAGGTTGCCTTGCTCTCTCCTGTACACAACAACAACAACAATCCTGGTGAGAAATCTGGTGTAAGAAGCTGTGTTGCAATCTCAAAGGCACAGTTTTAATCTACCAGCTACTCTGCAGGAAAAGGATGGGCAATCTCCTCCTGAGATTTACAGCCTCTGAAAACCCACTGAGAGGTCAGCTATGGGTCAGTTTCACCATAAGGGCACACAACAACAATCCTGGCAAGGCAGGGGGCTCTGGTGGCTTAGAGGGTAAGGAGTTGTGCTGCCAACCTAAAGGCAAGTGGTTCAAATTCAACAGCTGGTCCTCAGGAGAGATCATCACGGTAGTTGCCAGCGTAATGACAATTGTGTCTAACACATAGATAGAATGGGTTAGGTTCCAGACACGGTTTTGAGCTTTTTATGTATATTCGATCATTAAACCCTCCTAATAAAAGAACAAGACTTTTCCTAGTCAAGAAACAAACACTGTGCAACACGAGTTTTCCTTTCACTCTTCCTAAAGAAAAGCCTAGGGCCGGGTGCTTAGAAAGCATCTGTTTTATGGTACTCCTCTGGCTTCTTTCAAAGCTTCTTGGTACTGTTCAGTCCTTAGACACCTCAGTCTGTTAATCATCCCCAAGGCTCTGGAAATAGGCAGCATTCGCAACTGCAATCACTGTTTCAGTTAAAGGGACAGGCTCCAGCACATCCTATTTTCCCCAGCGAGGAAGTGATTCGCACCACACTGCACACAAAGATTAAGCCTGTCACCCACCACTCTCAGGTGGGCAGGAATATTCCTTCAGAGGCTCCTTCAGCACTTTGACTCCAAGAAGCCACCCACTGCCGTGATGCCTCGCCTTTCCCCTGGTACCCTCATGATTTACAGAAAGGAAAAGAGGACCCCAGTACTTACTGCTGTCGCATCATTGGGATGTTGACACAGTTTGCTGCAGCTACAGCGGCAAAGGGCACCCAGCGTCCCACTAGGGGTGGCGCTCTCTGTTGAGAGAAGGGAAAAGGGACTTGTCAGGTTCACTGGGAGATGAGGATGTGGGGATTTAAAGTCTATAAAATCAGAGCCCTGGTGGCGCAGTGGGTTACATATTGGGCTGCTAACCAAAAGGTCGGCAGTTAGAATCCCCCAGCAGCTCCATGGGAGGAGGGTAAAAATGGTGGGAAGGTTTGGTATAAATTTCCCTATTAAGATTTATAACCTCTTTTTTTTTTTAATTTATAACCTCTTTTACAACAAAGAATGTTCCCATTTAGACTTAAGAGAACTCAGGGATGTTTAGAAGAATAAATGAATGAACAAGTCCTTTTTAGGGGGGGACAAAAGATGAAGATTTAGAACCTCAGGAAGCCAATGGAGCATGGATTGCCATGAGTTAGAATTGATGTGACAATGGCAGTGAGTGTATTTATGTATGTATGATGTATGTACGTATGTATTTGTTTATTTATTTGATGCAGTGGTTAAATGCCTGGCTGCTAACAGCAGGGTTGGCAGTTCAAATCCTGAAGCAGTTCAGCAGGGGAAAGATGTGGCAGTCTTTGTTTGTAAAGATTACAGCCTTGTAAATCCCACGGGACAGTTCACTCGACGGCAACAAATTTTTAAATACCAAATCACAGCACACCGAAGTCCCTCACAGGCTTGAGAAAGACCAAACCGGTGCAGCCTGGCGGTGGTCCCCACCGCTTGCTGGACTCTGGGCAGACCAATTCATCCAGCCTGAAGAAAGAGCTGTTTTTCCCCAGGACTTTGCTGCCCCCTCGTGGCCGTCCTTACCCACAGCAGTCCCAGGGCATACCTTTGTCAACATATTCATGCTCACGGCAGTGGCCACAGCAGTGGTGGTGGCTGTGAAGTAGGAAAGGGCCATCTGCCTAGTGGAAGAGAGAGATGCTTTTGGTAGGGGGAAGGGACCCTACTCCCTGAGGGCAAGACCACGAGCTTATGTGAGAAAGTCTGGAAATGAGGCTTCAGACCTGAAACCTCATGGGATGGGTTCCTGCCTCGGAACAACCTTTCTTTGAACTTTAAAGTGCCCTATCTGCTGAATTCTTTTTGAGGCTCTTGCAGGGCTGAATTTTTACTCTTCAGAATTCAGCTAAACTGTCCTGTCTGACTGATCCTCTCCCCTGTTCTCTATCTACTCACCCTGGTTATTTTATCACGGGTACCAAGGACAGTCTCAGATCACTGTATTTGCTTGCTTTTTAGATATTATATTCCATGACAGTGGGGATCACACTTGTCTGACTCCACAATGGACTCCCAACATCTAGAACCCTGCCTGGCACATAGACTCACAATGGATTTGATAAAGGAAGGGAGAAACACATTTGGAACTGATCTACCTGATTGACGTGGGGGAAGCCGCATTCCTGTTGGTGTAGTTGACTAAGGCATTGAACGACTGGTTCACCCATTGCCAGAAGACCACCGCCGGCACCGTCCTACCAGTAAGGGAGGCCAAGAGAGGCAGAGGGGAGAAGAAGACGGTGGGAAGGTTTGGTGTACGTCAGTCAAATCACATGGACGTTTCATCTGCAGCAGCTCCCCAAGCTACTCCTAAGATGTCTGGCAGCACACGTAGTTTCTCACCCAGCGTTTATGGAATACTCTTCCTCCTTTTGGCCACCAGGAGGTCACTTTCTCTGGAACTTTCCTTTGCCTCTCCTGACAGAGTGTTAGCCATTCCATGCTCTCTGCTCTGAGTACACCAAATCCTCCCTGAACCTACCACTTACCAAGCTGTTTTGTAACTGCTTATTGGGTCTCAAAACTAGGAGTTCCTTGAAGGGAGGGATTGAGTCTATATTCCTAACACCCGGCACAGGCTGGGCTCAATAAAGGCTGACTGGAAAATGAATGAATGAATTGCCTGAAGGGGGGCAGAGGAGAGAGCTATACACTAGCAGTTCAACATCCCCAACTGAACCAAAAGAAAGGTTCTTCCTACCTTCCCTTCCCAAATTATGATGATACATTGTAATAATATATTAAAGTTATTATTTTAAAAAACCAATACACACACTAACTCATCATCATCTAGTTAGAAATGACCCTCCAACAGGTTTTTAGAGGCTATAAATCACACAAGAAGAGATCCATCTCTGTCCCTCAGAGAAGTTGGTGGATTTGAACCATGTGCCTTTGGGTGGCAGCATAATTCTTGACCCACTGAGCTACCAGCGCTCCCTAGTTTAGTTTATCAACTCAGAATCGAAAGTGAACTGCCTGAGTTAAAATCCAGGCATGGACATTCCCTGGCTGTGTGAACTTGAATAAGTTAACTTCTCCAGGCCCCTCTTTTTCACCTCTACAATGGGAATGAGCACAGTACCTGCCTGTAAGGTTGTTAGAAGAGTTAGCTGCGTTATTACAAAGCGTTGGTATCTGGCAGGTAACAATAAAACCAATGAGATGCCATAGAGTGAATTTTAACTCACAGTGACCCCATGTATGTCAGAGTAGAACTGTGCATCTTAGGGATTTTCAGTGGTTGATTTTTCAGAAGTAAATCATCAGACATTTCTTCTAAGACCCTTCTAGATGGCCTAAAACTGCCAACCTTTCATTCAGCAGCCAAGTATCCTAATTGCTTATACCACCAGAGGTTCTAAGAAAGTAATGAAGATGGCTATTATTATTGCTCTCACAATATGGCTCCCTGTCTACCAGGTTCTGTACCTCCCAACTGCCCCACCCCAGGACCCACCGGTAGAACTGGAGCATAAAGCCTGTGAGGATCATGCCCCCAGGGACCTGGAAAGACATCCTCCCAATGACGTTCATCTTCTCCCCAGTGTCAGGATGAAAGGCTGAGTCATACAACTTCTTGGCATACAAGAGCTGCTCCACTTGGGTGCCTGGGGGCACGGTTCCCATCCTGCCACCAGAAATAAAAAAATGAGAGCTAGCCTGCATGCAGGGTTTCCACCCAGCCCTACAGATACCTCTCAGCTACCCCAAAACACCCTGCTTTCCCTGTCTCCCCCATTTATGGGCCCCTGTCAGCCCAGTCTTCTCCCCTAACCACTCACCTGCTCTTCTCCACCATCATCTTGGCCCAGTCCAGCTCCCGCTCTGGCACCACGACTGTGCGGGGATCGGTGATACTGAAGAAGTGTTTCACCCGCCCCAGGAAAGTGCGTTGGTCCCAGCGAGGAGCATCGATGTCAAAGCCAGACAGGTCGGCCTTCATCCTGCTGCACAATTGTGAGCTAAAGGGTCACAGGAAGAAGGAAGGGTGTCATCAAATTCAGAGCCTGCCCCAGAGGCCCTGAGCACCTCCTGCCACTTTAAAGACTGTCCACATTCACCAGTCACTGGGCATCAATGATCCCCTGGGGAGGGCCCAGTGGATGGTTGCCAGGCTGAGTGGTCAGGCCCCAACTTGTGCTTTCAGAGTGCCTGGTGTTGGCCAGCCCTGTGCTTGATCACATTGTGGTGAGGGGGTGGAGAAAGACTAGGAAAAGGGACAGCACAGCCCCTGGACTTGGTGGGCTCAGAGCCTGATGGAGGAAACAGTGCAGAATCTATGTAGCAGCAGCAGTACAGCAGGAGAGGAGAGGAAGCCGAGATGAATGGGGCTGCACTTTGCAGAGACTTCCCAGAAGAAGGGGAGTGTGAACTAGGGCCTGACAGCGAGCCCAGCTTTGTCCAGAGGAGGCAGCAGGCACGTAATCACAGGACAGGCAGGCAGGGTCACTGATCAAGGCGGCATGAACACAGCATGCTCACTGGCAGCACTACCTCAGAGTGTGTGTGTTATCCATGCTGTTATCACAGAAATACCACAAGTGGGCAGCTTTAACAGACAGTTATTTTCTCACAGTTTAGGAGGCAAGAAGTCCAAATTCTGGGCGCCAGCTCTATAAGGCTTTTCCTTCTGGACTGGCGGCTGATGGCATCTTTGTCTCCCTTCAGCTCCCATCTTCAAAGATGTTGATGTGGCAGCCAGCTCCCCTTCCCTGCTCACTGCTCTGTCCTAATCTACTTTTTACCTCAAAGGTATTTGACTTAGAACATATCCTAAAATAAAATGGCATAGCCTCTTAGCATAACAAAAGAAATCTATTCCCAAACAGGACTATAACCATAGGTCTGTTGTTGATGTGTGCCGTCCAGTAGGAACTGACTCATAGCTGACCCTTCAGTGGGTTTTCAGAGGCAGGTAAGTCACATGGGAAGAGGCTGCCCATCTTTCTCTCATGGAGTGGCAGGTGGACTCGAACTGCTTGTCTTTGAGTTGGCAGTGCAACTCCTTACCCACTAAGCCACCAGAGCTCCAGAACCACAGGTCTGGGAGTTAGGATTAACAACAGGTATTTCGGGGAGACACAATTCAATCCATAACAATGTGTGAGTGAGGACCGAGGCCACAGGGTGAGTGAGGCACAGGCTTAAGAGTCAGAGATAAAGAGATGGAATCAAAGAGCAGAATGTACACAATACTGTTGGCAGCCCCTTCCCAGTCCCTGGTGAGCAGTGGGGAGCCAGATTAGAAGAATCTAAAATTGGGGTGGCTCCATCTCCCAGCCTGCTTGAGTCTGCTGCTCCAGGGTCATTATTAATAGCATCCCTTTTATCCCTCTCAACAGTGTCACAATTCATATGACAAATGATATGGTCACTTTTTCTAAAATGAAACCGAGATTCTAAACACACTTTGTGAGAACATGAAACCAGAATGAGTAAAAGTCAGCTAGATGGAGGAGAAGTGTCGGAGGCAAAAAGAAAAGGCAGCCTGGAAGCCACACCACGCACGTGGGCCCAACCCTCTCACCTGGAACTTGGTCTGGGATCTGCAAGCTGAAAACCTAGCTTTTAAAATTTTTGCCTGACAATTTCAGGAAGTCATTAAAAGATTTTAAGAAGGGGTATGGTTAAATCAGATTTGGGGTTCAGAAGGACCATTCTGGAAATGAGAATAAACCTGTGAGATGTAGGGAGACCAGGTAGAAGGAAACTGGTCATCTAGCTAAGCAGGGTTTCAAATGAGCACAGACACATGAGAAAAAAGAGGCGCTCAGACTGAAAGCCTTTCACAAAAGCAGAATCTTAAGGTTTGCTAAGTGACTGCAAATTATAGAAAGAATATCAGCTGGGGTTTAACCAGAGAGAAACAGATATATTGATACGTTGTTTTTAAGGGTCATTAAGTCAATTTCACTTCATAGCAAACTCACCTGTTATGGAGTAGGCCCTCTTTGGAAGAGCTTTCAACTGATTAAGTCAGACCCACCCAGAAAAGGCTCCCTTTTAAATAACTCAAACTATTAGGGACTTTAGTTGTTTTTGTTCTGATGTGCCATTGAATCACCTGTGACTCATAGGTCACCACAGCTCTGAACTCTGCTTTATCTTGAGCCAATTTCATTGTCTCTGACACACCTACACCCCATGACCCCAGTTACTGAGTCAGTCCATTTCATCCAGGGTCTTCCTCTCTTGCACTGTCCCTACACCCTTCTAAGCATGTCGTCCCTCTCCAGTGACTGGTCCCTCCTGGCAACATGCCTAAAGTATATCAGACAGAGCTTTCAATCCTCGCCTCCAAGGAACAACCTGGTTTCTCCCTCTCCAGGATGGACCTGTTTGTTCTCTTGGCAGCCTAAGGTATATTCAATACTTTTCTCCAGCACCACAACTCAAAGGCATCGATGATTCTTCTGTCATCCTTAGTCACTATCCAGCTCCCGGATGCATAGCAAGTCACTGTGAAGACCACAACCTGGATCAGGTGCACCTTTGTCTCCAGACTGACATCACTGCTCTTCAGTACTCTGGAGAGGTCACTGACAGCAGATTTTTCCCAATGCAATTTGTCTTTTAATTTCCTAGCTGGGACTTCAGCTACATAAGCAGAATCTCTTCACCTTGCTTAGTACTTGGGTGAATAAATGCAGCCAATCACACTCACTTCTGGTGGGTTTTCATACAATGACTCTCATGGCTTTTCAAGGTTGTGAATCTTGGTGGGAAGAGAATAACCTGCCTTTCTCCTGAGGAGCCGCTGGAGGATTCACACCACAGAAGATGCATGGCATTTTGGTCAGCAGCGCAGCACACCCCAGACTTCACCACCAGAGCTCACTGATTAAATGGGAGTACATGAACAAGACGCCTCCTCACAGACCACCCCACCCAGAAACAGGGATTCCCGGGCCATTTTGTTCAGCCTCATCAAGCTGGCTCATCACAGATATCCAGAGACTGCCTGGGTTTCTGACCTTGGTAACAACATAATGAGAGAGTGAGGAGAGGAAAATAAAAACAAGTTTGATTTTCCAAATAACTGAGTTTCAAGTGGCATGGTACTTTCCTAAGTGCAAAAGGTTGCTGCCTGTCTTAAGCTCTTTCCAAATGCTGTTCCCTGTCCAGAATGCTATTCTTTCCCCTGATTCACTAAATAATACCTACTCATCCTTCAAAAGGGAGTTCGGTGGCCTGGAAATAAAGAGCTGCACTGCCAACTCAAAGGCACATGGTTCAAATTCACCAGAGGCCTGGGTCCATCTTGTCCACCTTACACTGCAGCCTCAGGGCCTAGCACCATGCCCGCATGAGGAAGGCGTTCAAGAATGTGCTGGGTGAGAGGTCCAGTCAGTTGGCATTTGGATATCAGGTCTGAAAAAACGCAGAGAGCAGGAAGATCCGGGGTAGAAACTGGGTGCGAGGGGGAAATCGAGTCAGGAGCACTGAGGTTTATGACAAAGTTTTCAAGTGGGAAGACACAGTGGGAAAAAACAGTGCTGAGGAGACACCCTGTGGAAGCGCCCCTTTAATAGGCAAGAGGGGAAATGAAGCTTCCAGAAGGATAAGAACCAATGGAGAGTTGAGAGGAGGAGAAAAGTGTGTGGTGGTCAACTTTTAAGTTTCTGTGAAAATGGGAGGAACTGGAGCTAATAATGGATAGGTTGGGGGTGTCCTTCCAGAATCCAGGAGAGGAGGGGCCCACTGCACCCCTACCCGACTAGCATCCAGGCTCTGCCTTCTCGCATCCCATTCCCCCATGAAGCCCATGAGGAAGCCAGGGGCTCCGCCCTCCAGGACAGCATGATTTAGTCACTTCACTCAGTCCCAACAGGGAAGAGCTCATGTTCCCTGACTCTGCTGTTGTGTGATTTCAACTCATTGTGTCCTTTTTGAGACAGAGTAGAACAGCCCCAGAGTTTCCTAGGCTGTAATCGTTATAGGAGCTGGTGCCCTGGTCTTTTCTTCCACAAAGCTGTGAATAGGATTCAATCACTGACCTTTCAGTTAGTAGCTAAGTGTATAACCACTGAGCTAACAGAGCTCTGTGTTGACTCGACACGAAACTAAAAGCAACCTACTACCCCCAATAAAGAAGAGAGAAGAGCTGGGAGCAGTGCACATCATCTGAGCCCAGGTCCTTGCACTGAAAACCTCCTAAACCTAGGGGAAGACTGAGGGCAATTTTGGAAATCTTAAAACATGGAAATCTCCAAAGAAGATCAGCCTTATAGTAGCTTTTGAAAAGAAGCAAGAGCTTTCCTCCTGGACTGGAAGCCAACATTAAGAGAAAGCCTTCTCACGGTTCAAATCCACCAGATGCTCTGCTGGAGAAGGAGGGGCAATCTCCTCCTGTACCAATCAGATTTGATTTGATGGTACACACACAAAAAATAATAAAGTAAAATAAAAATAAAGAGAAAGCCTTTTCTTAGGGCTGGCACCAGGAGTTTAGACATCTTGCCTCCTAAACTGTGAAAGAATTTTTGGGCGAGCTCTGGTGGCCTAGTGGCAAAAAGCTGCACTGCAATCCTAGAGATGCATGGTTTGAATCCATCAGATGCTCTGCTGGAGAAGGAGGGACAATCTCCTCCTCTACCAGTCAGATCTGATTTGACAATATACACACAAAAAAATAATTTAAAAAAATTAAAATAAAAAAAGGAATAAATTTTTGTTTGTTAAAGCTAGGGAAAAAAAAAACCAAAACAAAAAAACCCACCCAAATAAAACTAAAACGAGTTGGCCAGACTTACAGGTCAGACCACCTAGACTTACAGAGAGAAGTCCTGGCCTATATTTGCTGGAGACAACTAAAAGTGCTATACTTTCTCAACACACACACACACACCCACACACACCCACACACACCCCTTCTCTGCCGCCTCCCTCCACTCTCCTGATCAGCATTAGAAAGTTACTATGGAGCTTCTTCTATCACAAAGGGTAATCATTTGCTAAAGTATACAAGAACTTTTGCCCTCATTACAAGAGTACCCTGGTTTTCTCTTTGGCATCATGTGAGGCTTTTGCAATGATCACTTTTTATTAATTCATTGTTGCACATTTTCTGTTCCCCCTCCTCTTCCATCCCCTTCTCCCAGTCCACTCTGCAATGCACCCTTTGTTCCAGATTTTACTCACACGTATAATGGATAATCATATATTGCTTTTGGCCAGTTCTTCCCCTCATCTGTTCTAATGGAGTGTTAATTATCTATCCACTCTTTCCCCATTTGCTCTCCAACCCCCTCATGTCTGTCCTATTTTCTTAATACTTACAATTACATAATTATTATAAGTATTATAAGTTTAAAGACTTCTTAAAGATTGTGAAGGAGCCCTGATAATGTAATGAGTTGTGTGGGTTGCTAACTGAAAGGTTAGAGGTTTGAATGCACCAACCACCACGTAGGAGAAAGATATAAATGGTTCTTGTTAAGACTTACAGCCTTGCAGATCCACATCAGGTGTCATAAGTCTGCATCAACTCAACAGCATAAGGTTTTGTGTAAAGATGATGAGGGTCATAAGAATGGCAATCACATCTGTGTTCACTGCTTACCCCTAGGCTGGCTTCAGGATCTGTCTACTGCCTCTCTGAAATACATTCCAACTTCTTGAACCTATTGGGAATGCCACTTATTTTCAGTCAAATTCACAATGTGCACTGGTTACAGAACTGGGGGCAGGCTTTCCTTCATGAAGTTGCACATAGTCTGTTGTCCCAGCTGTACAGATTTACCTGTGTGCTGCTGGTCGGTGCCACCAAGTCAGTGTTAACTCATCATGACTGTTTGTGACAAAACAGACCTGACCTGCAGGGTTTTCCTTTGCGAGGTCTTTTTCTCCCAAAGACACTGGGTGGGTCTGAGCCTTCAATCTTTGTTGTTGCTGTTGTTAGGTGCTGTAGAGAATGATTCATAGTGCCCCTGTGAATACGTGTTCTGAACCCTCTCCTTTCCAACCACAGTTGCGATGGTTGTGGCCCCAGGGTTCCTTGAATCACATGTAGTCTCTAACTTTTCAGCCACTATTACTCTCCTTTCTCCCACACAGCTACATCTGCTACTGTTGTTAGGTGCCATGGACTCTCCCACTCAGAGCAGCCCTGTCTACAACAGACCTGAACCTTGTCCTTTCCAGAACCATCCTCAGGATCTGATCTCTGATATGCAAACACACCTCATTCTCCCTAAAAAGGTCACTATCCTGTTCAGGGTGGCACCAGCCCTAAAGGAAATTGGCTCTCACTACTGAGAACAAAGTAGAGATAGAAATCAAACAGGTGATTGACCCATACCTCCTTTTCCTTCTAAGATTAGAGAATGGCATAGTTCCAAAGACACTGTTGTGGTGGTGGAAAAGAGCATTGACCGTACCATGGACTGCCAAGAGAACACTCCCGCTGTCCTGGGGAGGCTGAAATCAGTTTGCTCCTTGGAGGCGAGGATTTTGAAGCTCTGTCTAACATACTTTGAACATGTTGCCAGGAGGGGCCAGTCCTTGGAGAGGGACAGCATGCTTGGAAGAGTGGAGGATCAGCACAGGAGAGGAAGACACTGGATGAGATGGATTGACACAGTGACTGTGGTAATGGGGGCAGGTATGTCAGAGACAGTGAGGTTGACTCAGGTTGGGGCAAGGTTCATAGGGTTGCTATGAGGCGTTGTCAACTTGACAGCACATAACAACAACAAACAATATTGCTAAGTGCATATGGAATTGGGCTTTCTGTTGATAAGAACCTATACAAATCTATATTCCTTAGAGTTGAGTATTATTGACCAAAACGTTAATTGAGCACATGCTTTTTGACTTAAAAATAGTCTCTGGAATCTTGTTATTTTTGTTTGTTTTTTATTTTATTATTATTTTGTGTGTCTGTGTACCGTCAAATCAGATCTGACTGGTACAGGAGGAGACTGTCCCTCCTTTCCCGGCAGAGCATCTGGTGGATTTGAACCATGAGCCTCTGGGATTGCAGTGCAGCTTCTTCCCACTAGGCCACCAGAGCTCCCCTTGGAATCTTGTTTTTAATAATATTTTTTTTTTAAAAAAAGACACCGTTGTTGTTGTTAGGTATGTCAAGTTGGGTACAATCCATAGTAATCCTACAAATAATAAATCTGAACCTTGTCCTATCCCACACCATCCACACACTTCCTAACACATTAGAGCCCATTGCAGCAGTCACTGTGCCAATCCACCTTGTTAAGGGTCTTCCTCTACTTTGCCAACCCTCTACCCTTCTGAGCATCTGGTTCCTCCCCAAGGAACAGACCCTCCTATCAACATGTCCAAAGTATGTGAAGCGAAGCCTCATCATCTGTGCCTCCAAAGAGCACTCTGGCTGCACCCTCTCCAAGACATATTTGTTCTTTTGGCAGTCTATGGGATGTTCAGTGGTTTCTCCAAAATCACAGCTCAAAGGCATCAACAATTCTTCTGTCATCCTTATTCATTATCCAGATCTCAGATGCATAGCAAATGAATGGACAGACCATTGCATCAGACCCACCTTAGTTTTCAAACTCATGTCATTACTCCTCAATAATTTGGAGAAGTCCCTAACTGAAGAATGTTTCCTGATTTCCTGACTGCTGGTACTAAGGGTGTTAGTTGTGGATCCAAGTAAGATGAAGTTGTTGACAGTCTCAATCTTGTCTCTATCCATCAGGATGTTGTCCATTGGTCCCATGGTAAGAATCCTTGGAAGCAAGGATTTTAAAGCTCTATCTCTCACATACTTTGGGCACTTAGCCAGTAAGATCTGTATGGCTGTCCACAGTGCTTGCAAGAGCAGTGTTGAAACGGTTTGAGGCCTTGCTCTGCACCATCCATGGAGCAAGATTATAGAAATTTCAGACAGCTGGGGGGGGTGGGGGGAATCTGCATAGCTGCCCAAAGGGGGAAAGGGAAAGAGGGAAGGAAGCAGGAAAAGGAGAAGAGTAGACATCACAGGGAGAACAGAGTTTAGTGGGAAGACTGGGAGGAGATGGAGGGAATGGAACTTGAAAAGATGGTATAGTAACAGGCATAGATTAATGGTAGTTGATTATACAGGATACACTGTATATGAATGATTGTATGAAATACAATGTAAATGAGGAACTGTGTAGAACACAATGTATATCAATGAAACACAATGTAAATGAATTATTACTGTATGAAAACAGTTACATTTCTTTTTTAAAAAAGGGTCTGGTTTATAAAGCTGAAGTAAACTACACTCTTACATGGACAACAGAATTGTGATTAGGTGCACTCGGTCAAGTCTCATATAGAATTTGGTTCAAGTGCCATTTTATAACCAATTTATGATGGTTGTAAAAGGAATTGAAATCGTGTATAAAAAGCATTTCATTAGTAAGCGTATTTTGTCCTTTGCTCGGTCTCCTGACAAGTATACGTGACAATTTTTCTACGATGGGAAAGGGGTGAGAGGAAGCACCTTCTAATCCATTCAAAACCCCCTTATTCTTCTGGCTAGAGGTCCAGGTCCATTTAAGACTCTTCCAGGACTGCAGACGATGCGGTTCACAGAAGCGCAACAAAACCTGGCCAAGAGCAAAATAGCTTTCATAGGCTGTCAAGTCAGCTCCCTGAGTCCCTGGTGCTTGCCTTGAGACAGCCAGCATCCTCCACGCCCACTACCTGGAACCCCCATCCCAGACTCTCACACTGGATATAGATGGTGGGCGCTCAGCACTAGAAGGCGCTGGACACCAGCTGGGACAGCCCAGGCCACTAATTGTGCCACGTGGCCTTTGGAAGTCCAGCGTCCAGCCCGCGCTGTAGCCCTGGCTGGACAGAGTAAGGCCAGAAATCAATCTCCCTCCCCGGGGAGGCAAGTAGCCTCTTCCCCAAGAACTCTTACCTGGTCCAGGAAAGAAGTCAAAGAAACAACAGACAGCAACTGCAGCAAGCTTGAGGAACCCAGTGTGGGCTCTGCAGGCCTCGCGGGGGAACCGCCCCCTCTCCCCCCTCACACACTTTCCTCTGGACCAATCACAGGCCTGGCCACCTGGAGCCGGGTTTGCAGCGTTCTCCCAGTCGGTGCAAGCCCGCGGCCGCCGGGAGCGCTCCAGCAGCGCGCCTGCGCGATGGGCGCGCCTTGGTGCGCTTGCGCACTTTGGGTAGCACCGGGTTGGACCCGCCTCTGGACCGCTGCTTTCCTCCTCCGCTGTGCGTGCGAGGGACGTCAGGGGCGGTGCCGCAGCAGTTGCCCCTGGTAACGGGGAGGCAGGAGGAGGAGGAGGAGGGACTCGGCGGGAGGATGGTGAGTGTGGGGGCCTGGGCCCCCCTGTGGTTGGCGGGTCCCCTTTCCGTACCCAGACCCGGGGCGGGGCACTGCGCTCGGCGAAGGACTGAAAAGGATGGCGCGTAGCCGCTGCCTGGGCTCTGGATCAGTTTCGGGGGGACGGCGAGGAGCTCGGAGGATGCACCCTGGAGGGAGGCCTGGGCCTGGGGAGGAAGGCGGGGCTTGCAGCGGGTCTGGGGCGCATGAAGTGGCTGGCCTCGTCTGGGGCCGGGGCTCCACCACGGCTCTGGGGACAGGGATGAAGGCGGATCTGAGGAGTGTGAAGACAGCCTCCGCATACAGGCTTAAATCTTCCCGGGAAATCCTCTCCGCGGGAAGGTGGGGTCCGCCTGGGGCTGGACCCAGAGAGGGGATTAGGGCCAGCGCTGCTGTGTTTGGGTGGTCCTCGCTGAACCGGGGGACATGGCAGCTTTGCTTGCCTCTTCCTCGAGAGATACGAACCCCAAGGGTGTGGAAGTCCCTGGGCACAAAGAGGTGCTGCTTGAACCGATGTTTGGTGAATCTTAAGCTGCCTTGGCGTCTGCGTGGCGTGCGCGCTCTTGAAATCTCGAGTTATTTGCTGAGGGTTTTGCAAAATCTAGTTGGTGGTGACCAGTCTCCTGTTCAATGCTGAATGCACGTTTCTAAAAATATCTTATTGCTGTCGAGTTGGGACCAACTGTTTGCAGACCCTCCATCGGGTTTTCAGTCTGTAAGGAGTTGATGGCTAGCTCATCATCCAGGAAAAACTGGTGGATTCGAATCTCTTGTCTTTGGTGTAGGCAGATTAACTGCTCAGTCTCTATTAATTCGGAACCTGTTGCAACATTTCGCATTTGACCACATTAAGACTTACTCACAGTTTGGGGTCCCCAATCTAGAGGATTAAAACCGAGAGCGATAATAATTTTGGAGAAAACTTTTTCTCTGCTACATAAAACACACACTGCCATCAAGTTGAGTCCAACTCATAGAGATTCTTCATGGGTGTCCTCTTTAAGGGAGGAGATTGTCCATGCGTCTTCTAGGGAGCAGCTGGTGGATTCGAACTGCTAACCTTTCTGTTAGCAATCCTACACATTGCAACTACGCAGACTCAGTCAAAACTTTTCCAGAGTGTAAACGATGATGTTTAACAGAGTCAGCACTCTGTGCTTTCCTGATAGCAGGAGAAAGACGTGGCAATCCATCGCGATAAAGATATACAGTCTTGGACACCCTGTAAGGCAGTTTTCCTCTGTCCTTTGGAGCTCTGGTGGCCTAGTGGTAAGAAGCTGCATGGTAATCCCAAAGGCAGGCAGTTCGAGGCCACCAGCTGCTCTGCGGGAGAAGGATGGGCAATTTCCTTCTGTGCGTTTAACTGCCTCTGAAAACCTGCGGAAGAGTCCCCTATGAATTGGTTCCAACTCCACGGTAAGCAACAACATGTAATCTTTATAAATCAGAATCCACTTACCAATGAGAAATGAGTTTTTTTGATTTCTCTACCATCTCTTGGAGGTAGTTATAGCGGAATGAATAGTTCTAGACCTCACTAATAGAAAAATTGATGGTGATTTATTGAAAGCAGAATGCTTGGTTCAGTAACTGCAAAAACCTAGTACTTAGGTGCTTCTCCACCATATACCTCTTCCATTCCTCTTTTACTTTTAAAAAAATGTTGACACATTTCTGTTTACTTAAGCAGTTAGGGTGGGAGCCAGATTAGGGGGAAATACACATAATTTTGTTTAGATTATCCAGTCAGAAAAAAAAATTATTTAAAAAAACCCATTCCAATTGATTTTACATTGTCAGATTGCTAGAGAAGTAGAATTATTTGATCTGAAGTTGCCAATCACATTTCACAGTTGCTGCTTTGCAGTTTTATTAACCTCAGGCTAAACAGATTTTAAGAGTGTTTTCTTTTTATTAATCGTTTATACATGAGCTGTCCATTAAAGGCTAAGTTTTTCTCAACAAATGATTACAAACATAAATATTTACACAGGAAATAGCTAGAATTGAAAGGAAAAAGGCATGCCAAACACAGAAAATGAAGTTTGTCATTATAGATGAGAAACACATGAGAGCTGGCTCACCCCTCCCTGATGATCAGTTGTGGACTGGGTAGTTTCACAATTAATTTATCTTTAGGCCACAATAAATTAAACACTGTTTATATTTCCAGGCACAAATAGACATTGTTTATAACAAATAAACACGGTATACAACAAATTGATATTGTAGACAACAAGTTAACAGTATATCCAATATTGTCATATATAATTGTATTCAATAATCAAGAAAAATTAGGGGTTTATTTTTCCTAAAATGAACTGTAAGAAATTAAGACACATTATTATTGAGTCTTTATCTAGTTTCTCAAATACATTATTATTTTTTTCCTATCTCCAAAAATGTGAGCTATTCTTAGAACTAAAAGTGGAACACCAAAATTTAAATGGTCAGTGGTCTTATTAAATGTGTCATATCTGGTATCTCTTGAGACCCTGTGCTGAGCTGTAGAACTACAGAATGGGTCCCTGGCTTTTCGTCTTTTTTTGAATCTTCAACTGCAAGTCACATACACTGTTTAAGTGGAGTTACTGTTTTAAAATACCATAATTAACTTCCATGAACATTTACAATTAGCATGACAAAATGCTAAGAGAACAGTCATTTTAATGTGTAACCACTGAATAAAAGATGACTCATTCATTCAATACCTGTTTATGGTGGTCCTCCACATACATCAGCCTAGCGGTAGCTACCTAGTAGGTTCAACATTTGAAGATTGCTCTCAGCAGTATTTATGTTTTCAGATCAGAAAAGAACCAAGGAAGACGTTTTTAAAGAATAATAAAAGCCGCTACTGTTTGAGTACTACGTGTCAGGTATTACATACATTATCTCAACCCTTATAACATTTTTCTGTTGAGATACAAGTATTCTTTTCCATTTCTCCATGAGAACACACTCAAGGTTTTTGTAAAAAAAAAATAAAAAATGGGTGGCAGTGGTACCTTACTTCCTTACTTCAAAAAGGCTTAAGGAGAATCAAGATCAACAATTCAAGGCAGAGTCTTAAGAGGGAGAAGTAAAGCATGCCTCCATTTTCCAAACTTTTTACTCCTTCTGATACCTGTGGTCCCTCCCAAGTCTCTCCTTGTTGCAATGGCTGTACAGAACTCACAGCTCACACTCAACAGCTTGGAGATTTATTAGGGAATTAGCAGAATATGCAAGTCAGGATCAAGATCCGTTTAGAAGTAACAGAAATAACTCAGAACACAGTTTTTCATCAAAGCAGTTTCTTCCCACCCACTATTTCAGAGCACTTCTGGGGTCTTTGAGCCTAGTTCCAAGTGCCTAAGGTACCCCACTCTCCCAGCGGCCTCTTGTCTGAAAGTACTCAGTTTTTTACATCAGGGCAGGAACATGGGAATCGTACCACTCCCAGGAATAACACTTGCCTTCTGTCTGTCCACTGCTGCTGTTGCTGCTGCTTTCCATTATCTTTGATTGTCTCCCTGTTACAGTTGTCTGTTTCCTGGGCCTAGGAGTTAGCCATGCAGGGACCCCACATTCAAGGAACATGCTCTACTCCTGTCTCCTTTTCTTCTTCTTGTTACATGCTGTTGAGTCGCTTGCAACTCATAGTGATCCTATGTACAAGAGCCCTAAACGCTGCTCTACCCAGTGCCAACCACACTGTCTCCGACACACCTACTCCCATTACCCGAATCACTGAATCAATCTATCTCACCAAGGGTCTTCCTCTCTTGCACTGTCCCTTCACCCTCCCAAACATGACATCCCTCTCCAAGGACTGGTCCCTTCTTGCAACATGCGCAAAGTATGTCAGACGAAGCTTTAGAATCCTTGCCTCCAAGGAGCAACCTGCCTTCACCTGCTCCAGGATGAACCTGTTTGTTCTCATAGCATCCATGGTATATTCAGCACTCTTCTCCAGCATCAATTCTCTTTCTATCATCCGTAGTCACTATCCAGCTCTCTGACGGATAGCACGCAATTGCGAAGACTATGGCCGGATCAGGCACACCTTAGTCTCCAGCCTGACGTCATTGCTCTTCAGTACTCTGGAGAGGTCCCTGACAGTTGACTTTCCCAATGCAATTCATCTCTTGATTTCCTGGCTGCTGGTACCAAGAGTGTTGATTGTGGAACCAAGCAAACTAAAACTATTAACAATCTCAATCTCTTCATCATCCATAATGATGCTGCCAGTTGGCCCAGTGGTGAGAATTTTAGTTTTCTTGATGTTGAGCTTCAATCCATATTGAAGACTGCAGTCCTTGATCTTCTGCAGCAAGCGCTTCAGGTCCTCCTCAGTTTCAGCAAACAGGGTGTGTCATCTGCGTAACACAGGTTGTTGATGAGTCTTCCTCCAATCCTGATGCCACATTCCTCCTCATACAGTCCAGTGTCCCAGATGTTCTGTTCTGAATACCAGACAGAATACATCCCTGGTGGACACTCTTCCCGATTTTGAACGATGCAGTCTCTCCCTGCTCTGTTCCGATGACTGGCTCTTGGTTCAAGTATAGGGTTCCTATAAACACAATGAATGTTCTGGGATTCCCATTCTCAGAGTCAACCACAAGTTTGCTGTGATCGACACAGTCAAAAGTCTTTGCATAGTCTTCCCTGAGACTTGTTTTCTAAGCCTAACAGAAGCACAAACCTGATCTGTCCCGTTTCTAGGACATATGATTGTATTGTCCCACCTCCACAGAGGTTCCGTGGACCTTATTTGCATTATTAATGGACAATCCAGTTATTTCCTCTGATGGATGACAGCACTTTTTTCCACATAGTCCCATTCAGTCATTCTATAGGAGTCACAAGACCATGACAAGAAATACTGTATAAAAGCCAGGAGCTGTGTTTGGCCCAGCGTTGTTTCATGTACAGGAAAGTTGAATGTAAGTCTGTGAGATTCTAAATAATGTTTTTTTCATTAGGTAAATTGAGAAATCTGGTCTTTCCGGGTCCAAATTCTGAACTTCAGGAGGCATTCTTTGTTTTTATTTAGTGAAGAAATGCTGAGAAATACAAAGCTTGAGCCAACGGCTTTCTTTTAAAACTATAGGAGTTCCTGGGGATGAATAAGGTCTCTCTGGGCAGCACCATTTCTCCCCTCCCCACCACTAACCCCAGGACTTTAAAGAGGTCAAAATAAATTGAAATCAATTTCATTTCAGCTAGTTACAGGAAGTTCGTGTGCTTGACAATTGGCCTAGTAATTTTAATATTTAAATTTTAGCTACTTATGACAACTACTTGTATTTTCCATATCCCAACACATTTTCTCACCTTCCCCTTCCTCCCCAGCTACCCAATTTCTTTGAATGACCTACTTTGTATTGTTTTAGGTCATTGCACCATGTCCCTGCTAGTAGTTGAGTATAAACTGATTTTGAAGCAGGTAAAATGTAGTCAGTTGCATGTGTATTCATGATTCGCCCATAAAAAATGTGTTTAAATATTTTGTGCCTGAGTCATACCAGTTCTGCCTGCCAGGATGCGAATAACTTGCATACAGTACATGATAGCAACGATATACAATTAACCAATGTTCTTGTGTTTTTTTCTTTTTTAAATTTTTTTTTTTAATTTCATTATTTTTTGTGTGTGTGTACCGTCAAATCAGATCTTACTGGTACAGGAGGAGATTGTTCCTCCTTCTTGAGCAGAGCATCTGGTGGATTTGAACTGTGCACCTCTTAACTGTTCTTGTGTTTCTTAAATTGCCTTCATTTAATGTTATAGTTAAGACTCTTAGCAACCCTGTGAACAATAAACTTGAACTCTGCCCTGTCCTGTACCATCCTTATCATCCTTGACACATTTGAGTCCATTGTCACAGATACTGTATAAATCCATCTTATTGAGAGTCTGGAAGACTAAATTCTGATCAAATTAGAGCACATTATGATGTTTAATAAAAAAAAAATTAACGAGTGGATACTCTGGCCCAAAAATGCACTTTGAAAATAATTTTTTTTGTTACCATACTGCAAAAGTCAGAATTTAACTTGTAATTGTGAGCTTCTTTTATTTGATGTTTAAAAGAAAGTATGAAGGGGAGCTCTGGTGGCCTAGTGGCAAGAAGCTGCAACTATAATCCCAGAGGTGCACGGTTCGAATCCACTAGATGCTCTGCCAGGGAAGGAGGGGCAATCTCCTCCTGTACCAGTCAGATCTGATTTGACGGTACACGCACACAAAAATAATAAAATTAAAAAAAAAAAAAAAGAAAGTGTGGCATATATGAGTAAAACCATAGAATAAATTTATTGTATTCCATTTCCACTGGCTTGTTAAAGCAGCTTACTTTTACCTTTCAGGTGGAACTCAGATAATCTATAAATATCCTCTTCTTTATTTAGCAAACCCTCATAATCCTGTGATCCCCTGTCCTCAATACTGGGTTAATATAATGCTTGTGTTATAAATGTATTATCTTCTCTAGACAGTAATTCAGAAGCCATTTATGATTTTGCTGCAAGAAAATAGTCACAAAATTTTCCAATTCTCTGTTATTTCACTTAAAGGTGAAGATGGTGACATTTTTTATGGGGAAGTCACATTCCAAACAAAGAAAATTGCTCACTAGAAATAGAGAAACACTGTTTTCTCACACCATTGAATTTATAACTGCTAGCTATAGTTAGAATAGTTTCTTTCTCTCTCAATCTGTGCTTTGCATCTCTCCTTTTACATTGAATAGATTTGATCTTTCTCCTCTCAGTTATTCCCTTTCATATGAGTGTGTATAGTGCTTTATACTATAGGATTTAATATTTTTATTTAGTGATTTTTTAAAAAAAAGAAGCCATAAATTTGAGGGAACACTAAAAACATTGATTTTGAAAATATTTTACAGAAGACGGACTTTTCTTCATAATTTTTACACTGGTAGTTAATACATAAGAAGACCTTTTACCTGTTCTGCAGCTTAATGTACTCGTGATATATTCCAGTTACTTCGGAATTTATTGTAAGAGGTAATAAGCCTCTTCCTATCTCAGGAACTCAGGATGAGCTCAACAGTGTTTTTCCTGTTCTAAGCCCTTTTATAAGGAGCTCTGGTGGCTTAGTGGTAAGGACTTGCACTGCCAGCACAAAGATAGGTGGTTTGAATCCACAGGAGAAAGATGGGCAGTCTCCTCCCAAGCAGTTTACGGCTTCTGGAAACCCACGAGAGTGTCACTAATATTTTGTTCCTAGTCAACAGTACACAGCAAGAAGGAGCCTTTTTATATCACTAGTTCCTTAGGGTCTCAGAATTCTAATTTTAACTGTTCTGAAAGAGGGTATTATAAATAAGAAAAGTGAAACCAAACCCGTTGCCATCAAAGTCAATTACAGCTCATAGAGACCCTATAAATAAGAGTAATTGCAATATGACTACTATAACTAGAAATGTCTCATAAACAGCCTCAGGAAAGAATGATGTCAGAGTATTCAAAGCCAGATGAGAGGAAAAACAGAAGTGTAAACATCCCGCTTGTCTTTTGGTTTCAAATCTATTAAATCACTCTTTCAAATCTCTTAGTATAGAATTTGTTTTTCTACCTTCGACTAAACCTTTCGTTTTATTGCTTGAAAAAGTTCAGATGTAGCAAGGTTAATGTGGTCCTTAACAAGTCAGGACAAATACAGTACTTGGACTAATAAACAATAAGTTTCTGAGGCAGAAATAAATGCCTGATAATCATGCATATTTGCATATCATTCACCAAAAACCAACTGTTGAGAATTATTTCAAAGAACTATTATTTAGTCTTTGTGAACAAACAAGTTTGACTTGTTGCCTGGTGCGGTGGAGATAACAAATATAACCATTTTCTATCATTTTTAAAACTCAAAAGAATTTCTGCTTGAACTAGGAGATTAGATTACATGCCCTTTAAACCCTGGAATTCTTTGATTCTTCTTGTAAGCATGCATGCCTCATTAGAACAAGATTGTCAGCTCTAGAACAGAACAAATAACTAGCATGTAAAAATTATTTTCTTATGTTCTTAGCTGAAAAAACCCCTTATGATTTATTCTTTCCTCTTAAAAAGAATTAAAAGGGGAGCTCTGGTGGCCTAGTGGCAAGGAGCTGCAACTACAATCCCAGAGGCGCACGGTTCAAATCCACCAGATGCTCTGCCAGGGAAGGAGGGACAATCTCCTCCTGTACCAGTCAGATCTGATTTGACGGTACATGCACACAAAAATAATAAAATTTAAAAAAAAATTTTTTAAAAAAGAATTAAAAACAACACAAAATACATTGTTGTTGTTGTTGTTGTTTTGTGCCATAGAGTCGCCTGTGACTCATAATGACCCTATGTACAACAGCCCTAAACCCTGCTGTATCCCATGACAATCTTACTGTCTCCAACACACCTGTCCCCATTACCCCAGTCACTGAATCAATCCACCTCATTGAGGGTCTTCCTCTCCTGCACAGTCCCTCCACCCTCCCAAGTGTGACATCCCTCTCCACGTACTGATCTTGCCTTGCAACATGTCCAAAGTATGTCAGATGAAGCCCCAGAATCCTTGCTTCCATGGAGCAGCCTGGCTTCACCCTCTCCGGGACTAACTTGTTTGTTCTCTTAGCAGTCCATGGTATATTCATTACTCATCTCCAGTACCACAGCTCAAAGGCATCAACTCACCTTCTATCATCCTTAGTCATTGTCCAGCCAACTAATGCGTAGCAAGTAATTGCAAAGATCAGGGTCGCCTTGGTCTCCTGACTGACATAGTTATTCTTAAGTACTTTGGAGAGGTCTCAGACAGCAGACTTTCCCAATGTAATTCATCTTTTAATTTCCTGGCTGCTGGTACCAAGAGTGTTGATTATAGATCCAAGCAAATTGAAGCTGTCAACAATCTCAGTCTCTTCACCGTCTATCATGATGCTGTCAAACAGCCCAGTGGTGAGAATCTTTAATTAAAACACCTATTGCCTAACTACACCGCTTCACCTTCTTTGTGATTTTCACTTTCTTTCTTCCTTCCTTCCTTCCTTCCTTCCTTCCTTCCTTCCTTCCTTCCTTCCTTCCTTCCTTCCTTTCTTTCTTGTCATGCCAATAATACCTAATCATATATTCCTTTTATAGCGTTTTCTCCCTTGTCTGTTTCAATGCATGCACTTTATTCCCTCTTTTCTGTTTTCCCCCAATCCCCTTATCAGTCCTGTTCTAGAACAGTAACATTATGCAGTATTTGTCTTTTTTGTGACTAAGATATTTCACTCAGCATAATGTCCTCCATGGTCACCCATTTTGTATAGTATTTCATGAGTTCTTTGCTTTTCACTGCTGCATAATATTCCATTGTGTGAATATACCAGAGCTTCTCTATCCATTTGTTTGTTGATGGGCACTTGAGTTGTTTCCAACTTTTTGCTATTGTGAACAAAGCAGGAATAAACATGGGTGTGCTTATATCTCTTTGTGTGGCAGTTCTGGTTTCTTGATGGTATATTCCCAGTTATGGAAATGCTGGGTCAAATGGTATTTCTATTTTCAACTTTTTGAGAAAGTGCCATCCTGCCTTCCATAGTGGTTGCCCCATTTTACTCTCCCACCAATAGTGAATAAGGGTTCCAGTTTCCCCACAACCTCACCAACATTTATTGTTTGCTGCTTTGTTAAATTTTGCTAATCTTACTGGGGTAAGATAATATCTCATAATTGTTTTAATTTGCATCTCTATTAGAGTTATGGATTTTGAACATTTCTCCATGTGTTTGTTTGTCATCTGAATATCTTCTTCAGTGAAGTGTCTGTTCATATCCTATGCCCATTTTACAATTGGGTTGTTTACCTTTATCTTGTTGTAGCATTCGAGTATTCTATAAATTCTTGATATAAAGCCCTAGTCAGACATGTCATTACCAAATATTTTTTTCCCAGTCTGTGGCTTCCCTTTTTACCATGTTGGAGAAGTTTTGGGATGTGCATAGGGATTTGATTCTTAGAAGGTCTCATTCTGGGAGCTCTGGTGGCCTAGTGGTAAGAAGCTGCAGTGCAATCCCAGAGGAACACGGTTCGAATCCACCAGACGCTCTGCCGGAGAAGGAGGCGCAATATCCTCCTGTACCAGTCAGATCTGATTTGACGATACACACACACAAAATTAAAAAAAAAAAAAAAAGAAGAAGGTCTCATTCATCTATTTTATCCTCTTCTGGTTGTAGGTTTTTCAGAATGCTTGGAAGGAAGACTGTTCAAGTTGTGGATTAGTGCTTCTAGGGTTCTTAAAAGCTTTTCTCTAAGAAGTTTATAGTTCTTGGTTTTAGTCCTAGGTCCTTGATCCACTTTGAGTTGGTTTTTGTGTGGTGTGGATCTTGTTTGAGTTTTCTGCAGATGGTTTTCCAATTTTGCCAACACCATTTGTTAAAAAGGCTGTCCTTGTTAAAAATCAGTTGACCATAGGAAGATAGGCTGATTTCTGGGTTCTCAATTCTATTCCATTGATCTATGTGTCTGTCATTGTACCAGTACCATGCTGTCTTGACCACCACAGCAGTGTAGTAGGATTTGAAA
>NW_006399756.1:28216404-28286002 GCF_000299155.1 Elephantulus edwardii
ACACAGTCAAATGCCTTTGCATAGTCAATGAAACACAGGTAGACATTCCTCTGATATTCCCTGCTTTCAGCCAAGATCCATCTAACATCTTTCTGGTATTCTCTGCTTTCAGCCAAGATCCATCTGACATCAGCAGTGATATTCTTTATTCCATGGTCTCTTCTGACTCAGCTTGAATATTTTTTTATTAGCACCTATTAAAATACTGTGTTAATTGGCTAGATAATTTTATTTAATTCACAACTATTTAGTCATGTCTATCTAATAAATAATAGACTTTAGGTATTGAAAAACCTAAAGATTCAAGAGATAGAAAAACTCTAATCTTTAATGGGAAGACACTTCAGTTTAGTAAAAGAGAAAAAAATACCTTTAGGCCTAATCTAGTACATGTTCTACTCTTAATTTTGTATAAAGGAATATAGGCATATAAGGGGGTTGTAGTTGCTACTCCCAGGAGATTTGAGAGTGAGTGCTAAGCTGGATTAATTGAAGAAACTAGAATAAGCTATGCTATTTATTCAGCTGATAGATTAGGCTGCTGTCAAAACTTGAAAAGAAGGGGAGAAATAAATAACAGTGAAAGTAATAATAACATAAGTTGTCTGTAACCAGAAGGGTTTGATTTTAGGATGGTTCTCCCCACCCCCCCTTAAGGAGGAAGAGATATTCAGATGTCCAGTAATAGCTGACCAATGTCCCAAAAGTAATCTCTCTCTTTATGGTTGTTCAAGGGCTTACTCTCAATTCTACGCAAATTGAAAAGTGCACCAGACCAGGAGGTGAGAATCCTTCTCCTGGGCTTGGATAATGCTGGCAAGACCACTCTTCTGAAGCAGCTTGCATCTGAAGACATCAGCCACATCACACCTACACAGGTGAACGCTGTTGGCCCCACATGGTTGTGTGAATCAAGGAAGATAGTAATTGTAAAGGCAAAATGAGAAATAGAATTCTGCCCACTTCTAAGCATTATTTTAGAAAACAAGTTCATATAATCTAAAATGTCAAAAAGTATATAGAGATGCAACAGTGTTGTCTAACAATAACCTGGAATTTTATTTTGCTGATTTGTTCTAACAACAACAAAGTGGCTAGAGATACAATTGATCCTTCAGATCCAGATGGTTACTTGCTGTTTTGGTTTTTTAAAATTTTTTTTTTGTGTGTGTGTGTGTGTGTGTGTGTGTGTGTGTGTGTGTGTGTACTGTCAAATCTGATCTGACTGGTAGAGGAGGAGATTGCTCCTCCTTTTCCAGCAGAGCATTTGGTGGATTAGAACTGCTTACCTCTGGGATTGTAGTGCAGTTTCTCACCACTAGGCCACTAGAGCTCCCTAATGGTTACCTGTTTTTAATAACAACTTAAAAAAAAACAGCTTTTATCTTCCCTGATTGTGAAATTCATATATATAGAAAATAGTATATATGAAAAAACTAGAGTATTCACAAAAGCCATTGTAATATCCTTATGTGTGTTTTTCAAACTTAAGTACAAATATATACCAGGTTTTTTTTTACAAATAGATACATATATTTTTTAAATGAATGTCATTGACCTTCCTCTTTCTTAAAGCTACAAAACAGAAGATACGACAATGGTAGTGTGACAATTTGGAAATTTAAATAGTAGTTTGGCTCGAAGAATTCTTTTTTTTTTTTTCGAAGAATTCTAATGTGTTTATTTAATTTTATTCTCTTTAGGAAATCCTGAAAAGTTCTGATTTGACCAAACTCCTGGGCTTCTTTACTTGGGTCAGCCCTGTTGTTCTTAATAGCTTTGAAGACTTCAGTATAGTGGTTTTATGAAAATCAGGGTTATTTAGCACATTTTCTGTGCTAAGACATCGGGGTTGAGTTTGAGTGGCTGCTACCAGTGTATGCATTGTGAGTCTCACTGATTTGCAACTCTTTGCTGAAAAGTCATTTTAGCTGCTACCCAAGGAGCAATTTTACAGCTTTTGGACAAATTTAACCTAATACATAGCCTTAAGAGGAACAAATTGCAGTAGTCTAGCCTAGAAGGGCTGAAAACAACTATTAGTCTGTCAGAATTTCAGCCAGGGGGTAAAAAAAAAGAGCTACTTTATTGGAGTATTAGCAATAGGCTGCCTCTCTGTGGAACACTCAGAAATCTTTCTCACCGCAAATGTGGAAATGAACCCAAAGTTTCACAAACCCCAAGATCTGATTCTCTCAGGCTTTGTTGGATATGCCATAAGGTGGCTTTGTTATATGATGTCAAGGTTCTACATTTATTCTTTTAAAACAAACTTCTGTGTGTTTTTTGTTTTATATCAGAAAAAGTAATAGATGGCCATTGTAGTAGACTGAGAAAGTATCCATAAAATGTAGAATTAGTCTTTTTTTCTTCACATATATATGATGACTCAACTAACAAAACACTTGCTGTTGAGTTGGAGTCATAGCTAACCCTCTAGTGGGTTGGGTAGTTTTTTTAATTGGTTCACACATAACCATTCATGTACATTGTGTTTTAGACAATCATTCATAAACATGGTATTTTACTTCAGTGGGTTTTTGAGGGTATAAATTGCATGGGAAGAGATTGCCTATAATAAATATGGCTTTTTCACTTAAGTATTACAAACATCTTTCTACATTGTAATATATATTTAAGCACTGGTGCAATACATACCTCTAAATGTTTGTGCCCATTCACTATGTTTCCTTAAAATAATTTCCTAGTACAGTTTTTGGGTTTGATGCCTGACAAATTGAAAGCAGCTAATATAAATGACCAAATTGTAAGGCTCACTCTAATTTATTCTCTACCTCATTCTAAAAAAGGACTTGATGTTACTGAATTTAACAGTTAGTATCATAGTGAGTGTAAACTTCTTAAAGACACACACCTGATTTTGTCAATGAAGCAGCCTTTTACAATCACCTTAAGGTATTACCCTTTAGAGTCCTGATAAGTTTTCTCATTAGTGTTTGAGGAGTACAGTGGTCAGCCTCACCCTCAGTTTCTATCTAGTGTGTTTCTCCTTTGTGGAAATTTGGTGATAGAACTCCACACGAGACCTTGACCGTCTGTGCTAGACAGCGGTGCTGGCCGACTGCCGGATGAAGCAAATATTTATGGAGACAACCCCAGTTATTCTGGGTGAAATGTTTCTTCTGTGGTTGTGAGCAGTTGATTGGATTTTCCATATCTTTGTTTTACTATATCATTCTTGCAAGAAGATTTAAAAAAAAATTGCTCCTCCTGATGTTCTGCAAACCTCAGAGGTCTGATTAATGTGCTACTCTTTACACCAGCTCCCGGCCTGCCCCGGATTGATTACCTTCCTCAGAATGTCTCTTTGAGAAATTGTACTCATCAGAAGTACCTGTTAGGAAATTCTAAATGCCCTCATGTGGGTTCCCATCACTGTGTCTGCAGATCCTATTTTCCCCATATGGTAGATACTCAAGTTACAAACCCAGCTTCCCGTGTTGTGTCCACAGTTCAGCTCCGCCCTTTAGCTATTAATTCTTATGTTGTTTTTGTTGTTGTTAGGTGCCATCAAGTTGAGGACAACTCATAGCAAACCTATGAATAACAGATCTGAACACTCACATTCTGTTCCATCCTTACATCTCTGACACATGAGCCCATTGCTGCTGTGTTGATCCATCTCATTGAGGGTCATCCCCTCTTTTGCTGATGCTCCTCCTTTCCAAGCATGATATTGCTTTCCAAAGAATGGCCTGTCCTAGCAATATCCCCAAAATGCCTCCAAGGAGCACTCTGGCTACCCTTTTCCCAAGACATTCCTGTTGTTTTGGCAGATTATGCACTCCATTTGAAGAAAACAACCCTCTGAATGTGCAGTTCTTGCCTCTTTTTAAACTCAAGATTTGTTCTATTCTGTTGAGTCTTCAGATTAAGCTTCTGGACTTCTGTTAGTTGCATGTTACATCCTGTTAAAGTTTATCAGCCTGAGGACTCATCAAGGAGTGTCATCCATATTGACTACCAGGGTTGCTCTTACACCAAGTCCTTCTGAACAATTTGTATATATGTACTCATTATAGGAGACAGAGCTCTGGTGGCCTAGTGTTAAGAAGTTGTACTACCAACCCAAAGACACTCATTTCAAATCCATCAGATGCTCTTCAATCTCCTGTGTGATTTACAGCTTCTGAAAACCTACTGGAGGGTCAACTTTAAGTCGGTTCCAACTCGATGGCACATAACAACAGCATTATAAAAAAATATCATTGTAGTCATGATATTAACACTGACATTACAATCAGACTAGCCAAGATGTATATGAATGTGTCTTCTCTTTGCTCTGCCTCAGCATTTTCAGCATTCCCAGTGTCACATATAGCAGGGTACCTCAGGATTAGTAAATAACATAGCTCTTAAAGGTAACTTTGTCAGAATCATGATATCAAGGCATAATAATGTTTGGTGTTTTTGCCTCTGTTTCAGGGTTTTAACATCAAAAGTGTACAATCACAAGGTTTTAAACTGAATGTATGGGATATTGGTGGACAGAGGAAAATCAGACCATACTGGAGGAATTATTTTGAAAATACTGATATTCTTGTAAGTATTCCTTCTACTGCACTAACTAATAGTCTTTTCTGCCATGTGTTAGGAATATCACACACTGTCATAGTCTTTTTTTTTAATCAGCACTTCCATTGCTATCATTTTCATCACTGTGATCTTCCCAGGACTAGAAGACTGCACATTGTGAAGGAGGGTGCTTTTTTTATAACTTGTATGTGTAAGATGTTTTATTGCTTTTTAGAAACATTGTTATGCCCACATCCACTTGGTTATTTACCATAATGATTGAACAGTAGAACAGAAGTTAAGAAGTAGTGCCACTAACCCTGTTAACTCAAGGAGATCAGCAAAGCAGAGTACATCCGAAGGAGAGGAACCAAGAAAACAGAAGTCCTAGAGCAGAATGATTGAGAGATTTGACAATGTTCTGCCTAGAAAAGAGAATAGTTGGGTGAGCTCTAGTGGCCTAGGGGCAAGAAACTGCACTGAAATCCCCGAGGTGCATGGTTTGAATCCACCAGATGTTTGGCTGGAGAAGGAGGGACAATCTCCTCCTGTACCAGTCAGATCCAGTTTCATAGTACACACACATACAAATAATAATATTTTTAAAAATGAAAAAAGGGGAGCTCTGGTGGCCTAGTGGCAAGAAGCTGCACTGCAATCCCAGAGGAACACAGTTCAAATCCACCAGATGCTCTGCCGGAGAAGGAGGCGCAATATCCTCTTGTACCAGTCAGATCTGATATGACGGTACACGCACACAAAATAATAAAAAAGAAAAAAAAAGAAAAGAATAATTAGAACTCTTTTCATTTGCTTCAAGAACTTCCCTGAGCCAGAGAGGTTTATATAATCATGAATGTCCTAAAAGATTGTGCTTGATGCTCAATATTAGTTAGATGTTCAATAATAGTTAGAATTTGACTCAGAATAAGGTGAATTTTCTCTGTAATAGTAACTGCTCAGAAGTAGAAGCAGCTGCCTTTTGCACTGGGGGCTGCTACATGCAGAGACTGAGATTTTAGGTGCCGGTGCACATCATTGCCTTAGGACTACTGTTTCAGAATTCTTGGAAATGGTAATATTCACGTAGATATTATAATATCCAGTGCTTTTGCTTTTACTCCATCACCCTTTACCTCTCATCTCCTTGTGACCTTGTCCCCCATCCTACCTTAGCCACTCACTGTCATGATCAGATCCTAAAATCAGGAGTCCCCAAACTTTGGTGGAAACGCAGGGATTCCCATTATTTTCACAATTCTCTAATTAAATTTACATCTACTTCAATTATGTCCTTTGGCAATAGACTACAATAATAGCCATCATTTCTATAACTTTGTTACCAATAGAAATCTTAGTATGTATTACTAATAGCAACGGATACTTGTATATCAGCATTACAGTTCTGACAGATATCATGAAATACTGTCTACATTCATTACTCTATGAGAATCATGGGTGTTGTAAAACTCACCATTAGAACTTGTTACTTAATGTGTTAGAAGTGCATAATATTTCTCTATCACACATTTTAAAAAAATACCAATAGCTCTTAGTCAGTATTATTTGTACTACTGTGTATTTATACAACTTAGATTGTTCTGAGAAGGGATTGAGGGATCAAAAGATTCATGACTCAGAGACGGTTAAGAACCTGGCTGCAGAGCTTCTTATCTCCCGCATGTTCATCTTTCTAGAGTCATTTTCAAGCATCTTACTCTCTGGCTTCCCCCTCTTATATATCCAGCTTCCCTCTTCTCCTGACTTCAACAATCCTTATACCTCATCCTTGTAATCTACTGACCCTAACTCCCTTTCACTGTCCTTTATCTGCCCCATTTCCTCACTTTCCTCCTTAACCAGCTTAGATTTTGTGGTCTATCCTTATAATCACTCCCTTGCAGACATCATCTCATCTCTGTCCTTCTTTCTTTATCACACTTTCATAGGAAAAAATCCAACCCTGCTCTGTCTAATCCAACTTCCACTCCACTCCACAGTTGAACCTGTGGAGCTGAATAGAAGTAGAAAAAAGGATAAACTAAACCAAAATGTCAAGTCTTACTGTAAATGTATGTCTACCTGCCTTTGCCTAGTGATCCTCCCCTCGTTCATTTACCCCCCTCAAAAATATTGCACTCCTCTTTCTCTAAGTTTCTTACATTTTTAATAGTTTCATTCTTTGCTGATGGCGTTGCTTCCTATTTATCTGTCTCCTGTAATTTCTCTTGTTTAAAAAAACAGAAGAATCAGCAGTAAATGAGATTTCCCATTTCTCCACATCCTTGCCAGCATTTGTTGTTTGCTGCCTTGCCCTATTGAACTTTGCTATTGTTGCTGGGGAAAGATGGTATCTCGTTGTTTTGATTTGCATTTCTCTAAAGCTAGGGCTTTTGAACATTTCTTCATGTGTTTGTTGACCATCTGAATTTCTTTTTTTAAAAAAAATTTTATTTTTATTATTTTGTGTGCGTGTACCGTCAAATCAGATCCAGCTGGCACAGGAGGAGATTTTTCCTCCTTCTCCAGCAGAGCAACTGGTGGATTCGAACCACGTACCTCTAGGATTGCAGTGCAGCTTCTTGCCACTAGGCCACCAGAGCTCGCCTACCATCTGAATTTCTTCATCAGTGAAGTGTATTCATATCTTATGCCCATTTTGTGATTGGGTTGTTTGTCTTTTTCTTTTTGAGATGTGTGAGTATTCTGTAAATTTTAGATATAAGTTCCTTGTCAGATATCATTGCCAAATATTTTTTCCCAGTTTGTGGACTTGCTTTTTACCCTGTTGGAGAAGTGTTTTAATGTGCTTAAGGATTTGATTTTGAGAAGGTCACTTTCATTCACTGCTGGTGGGAATATAAAATGGTAAAACCACTGTGGGAAACTGTCTGGTGCTTTCTAAAAAATTGGAAATAGAAATACCACTTGATCTGCTGTCCTATTTCTGGGAATATACCCTAAAGAAACCAGCACCATGATGCAAACAGATATACGCACACCCATATTTATTGCAGCATTATTCACAAGAATGAAGAGATAGAAGCAGCCAAAGTGCCTGTCAATAAGTGAATAGATAGAAAAAATGTGGTATGTTCACACAATGGAATATTATGCAGCACTGAAAAGCAATGAACTTGTAAAACACTACACAATATGGCTAGATCACAAAAAGATAAATACTGCTTAAGACAACGGTAATAAAAATAAGATAGACGTGGAGGAGGGGAGAACAGGAAATGAATGGATGAACACTGCACTGGAATGGGCAAGTGGAAGGACTATCTGAAAGGAACGGATGATTAGACCTTATGTGTGTGACAGTTAACAATCTGGAACAATGCATTATAAGGTGAATTGGGGAGAGGGAGGAAAATGTGTATCATCGAATTAATGAAAATTCATCCTTTCCGTCAACGTTTAGTGAAATCATAATTAAAAAAAGAACAGAAAAACAGCTATGTCATTTTTTTATAAAAATATTTTTTTTATTGTTGCACATTTTATTCCCTGCTCTGCTCCCTCCTCTCCCAGGAATCCCCGCCGTACACACCTTGTTCCAGATTGTTGCCATACTTAAAAATAACCATGTCTCTCTGCCATACATTCTCTTCTAGCTGTATCTCCTTCCTCCACCTGCCTTTGAAGCAGTTTTCTATCTTCTTTCCATCACTTCCTTCTTCCCAGTCACTCTTGAATCCTCCCTTCAGGCTGACCAGTAATTTCATATTGCTGAGTCTGTTGTTTTTGGAAGAAGTCCAAGCAGAGTGCTCCCTCGAGGTGAGGATGTTGAGACTTGTGACATGCTTTGGACATCAGGAGAGCCAGTCCCTGGGAAAGGCCATTATGCTTAAAAAAGTGGAGGATCAGTGGAGAGGAAGACCCTCAGTGAAGCAAATTGATGCCATAACGGCCACAGTGGATTAAAGTGTAGCAGAAATTGTGAGCATGGTGTAAGATTGGGCAGAGTTTGGTTATGTTGAACTTGGGGTCGCTTCGCATCAGAGTCTCCATGAGAACACCTAACACGACGTCCATTGTTCAATTCTCAATGCTCATCTTAACTTGACCTGTACGCGCGTGTTCATATGCTGTGCTTGAAGCGTTTTTTTCCTTTGGTTTCCAGAATACCTGTCGATCTTGATTTCCCTCCTTTCTCACTTCTCCTCAGTCACAGTTGCTGTTTCCCTCCTTTATATCCCCAGCCCCCAAATGTTAGAGTGCCCCAGAATGCCCCAGAGTCCTTATGCTTTTGTTTCTAAGTTACTGGTTAAGTGGCCCTATCCAGCCTCAAGGTTTTCATTATCGCCTACATGCTCGGGAGTCCAGACTGGTATCCCCAACCTGGAACTCTCCCCTGAACTGCAGTTCCACATACAGCCAGCTTCCTGTTGGACATCTCCACTTCAGTTTCTGCTTCATCCTCAACATGTCCAAAACTAATGACCTATCTTCAGCCACCTCTTACCCGATCCACTTTGTCTACAGTCTTACTGTAAATGGCAATTACAGTTATTAAAAAACATTGGTGTCATCCTAGACTCCTTTTCTTCTAATTATCCATGTCTGATCCATGAACATGTCTTATCAATACTCCCCTTCAGAATGTTTGTAAACTCTGACCCCCCTCTTTCTATGTCCACGGCTCCCGTGCTTTGATTATTGCAATATCATCCTTACTTCTGCCTTGCCTCCCAAAATATACTGTAAATACATCTGTAGTGATTGCTGCGCTGCAATCCCAAAAGCACATGGTTCAAGGCCACCAGCTGCTCCGTGGGAGAAGGATGGGCAATCTCCTCTCGTGCGATTAACTGCCTCTGAAAAGCCACCAGAGGGTCAACTGTGGGTTGGTTCCGACTATACAGTACTCAACAACAACAAGTCATCTTATAAAAAACCAAAACAAAACATAAACTTCCCATCTCAGAGTAAAAGCCAGAATTCTTAGAGGGACCTACATAGAACATTCTGTCCCCTTATTACCTCCTTTGACTTTCTCTTCCTCTCTCTAACTTGGTTCCAAACATGCTGACCTCCTGACCTCTCCTGGTATACTAGATCCCTTTGTCATTCCTCTTTCCACTGCTAGAATTATTTCTCCTTAGATTTCCTCATGTCAATCAAGTTTTTGTTCACATGTCACCTTGCTATTGAGATCTTCCCCAAGTACTCCTTCCTGTCCCTGTCCTTCCAGCTCTGTCATCTTCGCTGACCTCCCCTCCATAGGGCCTGGCATCATCAGACACATTTTTGTTTATTCTCTGTCCCCTCACTGGAACATCAGCTCCATGAAGACAGGAGCTTTTCTCTCCTTTTGTTTCTTACTTGCTTTTGTGTGCTAAGTGCCTAGAAGAATCCCTGACTGAATGACATGAATAATTGCTGATTATGAATTCTGACACTAGGTAACATACAGAGTTTCAGAAATTTCTTTCCATCTTTGGTCAAGTCCAAGAGTATTTCTTCTATAAAATGGGGAAGCATGTATGTCATGTAGAGTTTATGAGAAGTAGTGATTTA
Source organism: Elephantulus edwardii (assembly GCF_000299155.1). NCBI lineage: Eukaryota > Metazoa > Chordata > Mammalia > Macroscelidea > Macroscelididae > Elephantulus > Elephantulus edwardii. The sequence goes on from NW_006399756.1 coordinate 28,226,464, forward strand.
ATTCATTCATCATAATTCCTGAATAGGTGATAATGCCACAAAATAAAATTGCACTGTCAGCTAATCTTCTAAAATGGTTGAGGTACTGAGGTGGATGTCACCCAAGTCCATCATTATATCCTCTGGCTTTCAGCCAAGTTAAGTTCCATTCTGTGTCTGGGTACAGGTTAGAGGTGTAAGCAAATGAGAAAGGAAAACTACAATAAGATATATCCATCTAATTATCTGTTCTACCAGTTATTCTTCCAAAATGTACTATCCACCTTTTCTTTTTTTAAGGACCACAGGAAAAAATAAATGTGGGGGAGGTGAAGGAAAAGGGAAAGATCTCATGTGAAAAAAACAATGTAGATAAACTTTGTAAATAAGCCAGTATAAAAAACATTTAAAAATAAAATAATAAATGTTGGGGAGAAATAAAGAACATTTTTTTCTTCTTAAGATCAAGATAAACTTCTTCAGTTGTCTTAGATGATGTGTCCATATTTGTCATGTTTTAGAAATGTCCAAATTTACATAAATGCCAGGAACATGTTGTAGTAGATCTGTCTACCAACTCATCACCAGACTCCCTTAATTTTAGATTTGGTGTCTCTCAACTGGCCTTTAATTAAAAAAAAAAATTAGCATAAGATACTGTTTCATTCATAAATACTTGAAATATGAGATTGAAAAAAAATGGGCCTTAAATTGTGATCTGAAGTATAAAACTTCTTGAAACTAAAAAGCATTTAAAATAAGGCTGTAGGAAATAAGATTAATATAGAAAAGTCAAATGCTTCCTGTATACCAGCATTGAACTATTAAATTTTAAGTTAAAACCCCAACAGTATTTATGTTAGCATCTAAAACAAAGAAATAGAACACTTAGTCAAAATTCTAGCAAATATGCCTAAGATCTATAGGAGGAAAACTAAACCTTAAAAGAGAGCTCTGGTGGTGCAGTGGATAAGGAGTTGTGCTGATAACCCAAAGGCAGGTGGTTCAAATCCATCAGCTGTTCCATGAGAGAAAGATGGGCATTCTCCTCCCTTGCAGTTTGAAGACTCTGACAGCCCACTCGAGGGTCAGCTGTGAGTCAGTTTCAATTTGATAGCAATGAGTTAATTGTAAATCTTTGATATAAGAAATAAAATAGTTATTCCATACTCGTAATTAGAAGACCTGGTAATGTTAAAATATCATTTCTTCCTAATCTATAGATTCACAAATTAGATGCAAATTGTTTTGTGGATATTGAAAAACTTAATTCCAAAGTGTGTGAGGGTGTGTGTGTGTGTATATATATGGAAAAGCTTCCTTAATTTTGGCTGTGGTATCTCTTCTGCCACCTTTTCCCCCCCTCAGGTATGTTGTTGTGTGCCATAGCCGACCCTCCAGCAGGTTTTCAGAGGCGGTAAATCACACAGGAGGAGATTACCCACCCTTTTCCCACAGAGCAGCTGGTGTATTTGAGCCATGTGCTTTTGGGATTGCAGTACAGCTTTTTATCACTAGGCGATGAGAACACCTGGTATAAAAGTATAGTCAATACATAAAGCAGAGAAACCATGATGGTTGGAGCTCCAGTGATACCTAATTAACATCTCCCTGTAAACAGGACTTGCAGCATCCTTGTTAGCTCTTGTCTGATTTCCTGGGGAGAAAAAAAAATAGGCAATACAGTATATGAAAAGACAAAATCAAAGGACAGGACTGGTTTTGCCCACTGTTAAGATTTATTATAAAACTACAGTATTTTTTAAAAAATAAAAGAAGCTTCAGTAATTTTTTTAAAAGTAAAAGAAGCTTCAGTAATTTTTTAAAAAAACCCAATACAGTAATTAAGGTGATATTCATTTTTTAGCAACCACAATAGAATTAATGAAGATGTTGACACATTGTGGAAAATGTAACTAATGTTCCCCAACAACTTATACTGAAATTGTCAAAGGGAAACCTTAATTGTTGTGTTAACTTTATCCAAGATGTAATGAAATAGTATTTAAAACAAACAAAAAACCTGACCTGGAATTGGGGAAATAACAAATTTGTCACTGGAACAAAATAACCCTGAAACAGGCCTGTATATATACAGTTAACTGATCATTGCCAAAGGAACGAGTCGCTCGGGCTAGAAGAGCCTTTTCAACAAATGGCACTGGAATCTGGACATCCACATGCAAAAAAATTAACCTAGACTTTGCCTCTTTTATGGAAAACTCAAAATCAATATTTAGACCTACATATAAAATAAAAAGCTATGAAACTTCTAGAAGACCTTTCCTCAGTTGCCGCCAAAGTGTTCAGTTCTCCCTAGAAAGCTAAGACCCTGTTGGAGTAAGTCCCTCACTTCATCCAGCTCCAAGCATTCCGCCTCTGTCTAGGCCTCCGTCTCGGCCTGCCTCTCTCAGCTCGCCTCCATCTGCTCGGCCTTCATACTGCACGATGATGAGGGGACTGTCATGGAGGATAAAAGCAGCACCCGCATTAAGTCAGCCGGTGTAAATGTTGAGCCTTTCTGCAAAAGCTTTTTGCAAAAGCCCTGGCATTGTCAACACTGGGAGCCTTCCCTGCAACACGGGGGCTGCATCAGCTAGAGGACCCGCCCCCTCCACTGCTCCAGCTGAGAAGAAATGGAAGCAAAGAAAGAAGAATTTGATGATGGTGTAGGATTTGGTCTTTTTGACTAAACTTTTTTTCCCCTTGTGTACGGTCGAAGATCCAACTGGCCCAGAAGGAGGTTGCCCCTCCTTCTCCAGCGGAGCATCTGATGGGTTCGAACCACGTGCCTTTGGGATTATGGCGCAGCTTCTTGCCACTGACTAAACTTTTTTTTGGTAACATGTTTGAGAAACAAGTAGACTTTTCCATGGAGAAAAAGATAATATAGGGGGAAAATTAATGACCTTGAGTTTGGTGATGAGTTTTTAGATACAACGCCAAAAGCATGATCCATGAAATTAAAAATTGATAAGTTGGACTTAAATAAAATGAAAATTTTTACTCTTTAAAAGATACTGTTAGGAGGATGAAGAGAGGAGCCACAGAGTGGGAGACAGTATTTGTAAAACATGTATCTGACTTATGTTTAAAACACACCAACACCACACACATCTGCTGCCTTGAGTCATTTCTGACTCACTATCCAAGGCTATAAAACTTTTTTTAAATAAAATTTTTATTTTATACTGGTTTACTTAGAAAGTTTGTTTACACTGTTTTTCACACTCTTTACCCACCTCTCCCTCTAACCATCAAATTGTGTGACCATAGGATTACCCTTCACCCATCCTCACCCCTTTGATATAAATCTTTAAGAGGAGAAACTGCTGGTATTTCTCTTTAGTAGAACCTAGCAGATTCAAACTACTTTTCTTTCTGTTAGCAGCCTACAATGTGCACAATACACTTCTATATTATACCTACTGAAATGCAGTGATGTCTTTCTGGAGACTTAAGATGCACCTGATCCAGGCCATGGTCTTTGCAATTACATGCTGTGCATCAGAAAGCTGGATAATGACTAGGGATAGTAGAAGGAGAAATGATGCCTTTAAGCTGTGTGGTGCTGGAGAAGAGCAGACTGCTAGGAGAACAAACAAGTTCATCCTAGAGAGGGTGAGACCAGGCTGCTCCTTGGAAGCAGGAATTCTGGAGCTTCATCTGACATACTTTGGACATATTGCAAGGAGGGACCAGTCCTTGGAGAGGAATGTCATGCTCTGAAGGGTGGAGGGACAGCGCAAGAGAAGAAGACTCTCAATGAGATGGGTTGACTCAGTGACATGGGGTAATGGGGGTAGGCGTGTCAGAGACAATAAGATTGGCACAGGATAGAGCAGGGTTTAGGGCTGTTGTACATGGGGTCGTTGTGAGTCACGGGCAACTCGATGGCTATTACAACAACAATAACAAACATGCCTAACTATATTCTGTTTCTTTTGTTAAATGCTAATGTAAATGGTGGTGTGCTTTTAGGAAGCTCTGGTGGCCGAGTCTAGGGATTTCCACTGCTAACCCAAGGGTCAGGCCTCTGGAGGCTCTGACCCACAACCCACTCTGTGGGACAAAGATGAACAGTCTCCTCCTGTCCAGCTCAGTCTCTGAAACCCAGTAGAGGGTCAGCTAGGCAGCAGTGACAGCGAGAGAGAGATTGTACTTTTAATTTTAAATCCCAGCAGTTCTGTGCTGATATATTGGGAAGGAATTGACTTTTCTGTATTGAACCTATTTCCTGTAGTCTTGTTATAATTGCTTCTTAGTTTGAGGAGATCTTATTTTCGGTTGATTCCTTGAAAGACATGCTGTGTTCCATTTTTTTGATACATAGCTTCAGATCACTAATTGATAGCCTGTTTTATCAATCTTATATTTCAAGTAACAGAATTCTGATGGCGTGATATATAGGAAGTTGTGTTGCTAATTTAAATTCAGCCAGTTCTAATCTTTCGGTGATTCCATGGGGGAAAGATGAGCAGTCTTTCCCATGCTATGTACAATCTCCAAAAAACTGCTACAGAGTCAGCTGTAAGTCAGCTCCAGCTCAATAGCCATGAGTTGGGGTTTTTAAATACTTCAGTAGTTGTTGTTGTTGTTGTTGTTATGTGCCGTCGAGTCACTTGCAACTCATAGCAACCCTATGTACAACAACCCTAAACCCTGCTCTATCCTGTGCCAATCTCTCTGCCTCTGACACATCCATCCCGATTACCCCAGTCACTGAATCAGTCCACCTCATAGAGGGTCTTCCCCTCCTGCGCTGTCCCTCCACTCTGCCCAGCATGATGTCCCTCTCCAAAGACCTGTCTCTCCTTACAACATGTCCAAAGTATGTCAGGCGAAGCCCCAGAATCCTTGCCTCCAAGGAGCAGCCTGGTTTAACCCTCTCTAGGATGAATCTATTTGTTTTCTTGGCAGTCCATGGTACATTCAATACTCTTCTCCAGCACCACAGCTCAAAGGCGTCAATTCTCCTTCTATCCTCCCTAGTATTTATGAATGAAATAATAGATCTCAATTCACTTTAAAATACTTTTTTTAAAAAAAAAAGGTGTTAGGAGAGATAGTATGCTAAAATTAAGAAAGCTTGGTATGAGTAGGTAGACAGTTTCATTTTGCTATTTTCTTGATTTTGTTTAAACTTTAAAATAGACATAAAATTCGACCATAAGAGAAAACAAATAGCAAAATTTGAAAAGTGAACAAAAGATCTAGAAACCTCATGACCTATACAAATAAGCAAAAGATGCTTAATGTCAAATTTGATGCTTAACATCAAATGTCATGTAATTATGAGATACTGTTATTGTTGTTATTGATTGCCATCGAGTTGGGTGTGACCCCTAGTGACTCTGAAAAAAAGACCGAATGCTTTTCCATAACCATCATCATTTCTCCAAGTTCATAAAGTTTCCAGAGGCATGTGGTTTAGGAAGTGGATGCCGAATCCTACTTCCAAACCTGTTTTACAACTGGGAGCTCCACCAAACACTGTCCACCTTGGGAAATCATCCTGGTATTTGATACCCCAAAGGTACAAGGTTCAGCATTACAGCAACCCAGGTTATTCATACTGCATATTGACAAAGAGTGATGTACAGAGTTCCTCCAGATAAAACAGCATTAGTTTCACTTAGCAGTGGTTAAGTGTCGTCAAGTTGAATGTGACTGTGAGTAAGTTTTGCACAAAAGACCTAAACTTTGTTCTATTACTACCATCATTTCTGTACTTTTTAGAGAGTTTGTAGAGTTTCTAGGTGCATCTACTTTAGGATCGATCAATCACTCTGGAAGCTCATCCAAACACTGTATATAATGGGTAGCATTATGGTATTCGACAAGACTATGGAACAGTGTGCAGTTCAGTTCAGCAAATAGACAAAGACTGCTGTGTCATTCAAGGAATATTCAGTTGAAATTATCCAAATTAATTCATGCTGAGTTTTAACAAACCCACAGCTGACACACCAGTGAGTTCCTGAAGTCATAAATGCTGTAGATGGTAGGATACTGCCTGTCTTTACCCTGTGGATCAGCTGGTAGGTTTGAACTTCCAGAGAGGCATGGTTCTGGGTTTAAAAGTGCAACTCTCTATGGACTGTGCCACCAGAGCTCCCTTCATGGATGGAGAGGAGATTGAAACTGTCATCAGCTTCATCTTGCTTGGATCCACAGTTAACACCCTTGGTACCAGCAGTCAGGAAATAAGGAGACACATTGCACTGGGAACATCTGCAATTAGGGACCGCTTCAATTTATTTAAGGAATTGATGAGTAGTGATGTCAGGTTGAGGACTAAGGTGCATCTGATTCAGGCCTTAGTCTTTCCAATCACTTGCTATGCATTTGAAAACTAGAAACTGAATAAGGGTACCAGAAAAGACTTGATGCCTTTGAACATCAATTGGAGAAGAACACATGGACAGCCAAAAGAACAAACAGATATATCTTGGAGCAGGTGAAGCCAGAGTGCTCTTTGGAGGCAAGAATGATGAGATTTTGCTTCACATACTTTGAACATGTTGTTAGAAGAGGTTATTCCTTGGAGAGGCACATGATGCTGGGAAGGGTGGAGCATCGATGAAGGAGAAGAAGATCCTTGCCAGGTGGATTGACACCTTGACTGCTGCAGTGGACTCTTGTGTGTCAGGAAGTAAGAAGAAGGCACAGGATAGAACAGGGTTTAGATCTTTTGTTCATAAGGTCGCTATGAGTCAGACTTGACTCGAAGGCACTTAACAATAATAATATCACACTCCTTGATATCTATCCAAATGAGTTGAAAACATAAAAAACCTGCACATTAGTGTTTATAGAAGCTTCATTCATAATCACCAAAACTGTACCAAGATGTACTTCAGTAGTAAGTAGATCAGCAAATTGATACAGCCATATAAGATTGCCTGTATTCAGTGATAAAAAATAAACTATAAAAAAAAACCCATGGAGGGGAGCTCTGGTGGCCTAGTGGTAAGGAGCTGCAACTACAATCCCAGAGTTCAAATCCACCAGATGCTCTGCCGGGGAAGGAGGGACAATCTCCTCCTGTACCAGTCAGATCTGATTTGACGGTACATGCACAGAAAAGTAATAAAATAAAAAAAAAATTCAAAAAAAAACCATGGGAGAACCTTAAAATATATTATTGTTATTGTTGTTGATTGCCATCAAGTCAAGCATGTGAACAAAAGACCTGAAGCCTGGGGAGCTCTGGTGGCCTAGTGGCAAGGAGCTGCAACTACAGTCCCAGAGGCGAACGGTTCAAATCCACCAGATGCTCTGCCCGGTAAGGAGGGACAATCTCCTCCTGTACCAGTCAGATCTGATTTGACGGTACACGCACACAAAAATAATAATAATTTTAAAAAAAAGACCTGAAGTCTTTCTGTAACTATCATTTCTCTAAGTTCATAGAGTTTCCAGAGGCAGGTTGTTTAGGAATGGGATGCCACTCCTGCTCTCAATAAAATATATTGCTAAGTATAAAAAGAGTGCAGGCAGCATAAGGATCCCAAATCTGACTTCTAATTCCACAAAGGGGAACTGTCATCATCAACAACATCCACAGTATAAAACAAGTTCCTTTAAGGTCGAACATGGTCTCCTACAGTTCTACACCAACTTCTACTAATTCCGAATCCAATGCAGTGACTACATGGACTTTATAGAACTATGCTTATGGTTACCGTGTTTGTTAGGGAAATTAACAGACTGTAATTCAGGTTGGAAGCAGAATACAGTTCCTCAGTCCACACAGCTTTTCAAGTGTGGTCACAGGCCTTTTGCCCTTCAGCCTCATGGCTTAGGTCAGTGCTACAAAATTCCCTTTCTTCTGCCAGAACTGGCATTTTCCCTCAGTCCTACAGATAAAGGACTCTGCCTCTGTGTCTGTGAGGCAACAGTTCCAAATCAGTTGTTTCATGTCAGTCTTTGATTCTCTGCTGCGGCTGCTTTTTCTCTAGTGTAGACCCCAGGTCTTACTTGGGTAGAAATCTGTGGCCCTGAAGGATGCACACTGCTTCCTCCTCTTTGTTGGTGTTGAGATTCCCAATTTCTACCACTGAATCTTCTCAATTTAAACTAAGTGGAATTAGGTAACTAGCCAATCCCCTTATAGATAGACTCTTGTTGTTACGTACCGTAGAGTCAGAACCAACCCATAGCTTACCCTCCAGGAGGTTTGCAGAGGCAGATAATCGCACTAGAGGAGATTGCCCATCCTTCTCTCGTGGAGCCGATGGTGGTCTCAAACTGCATGCCTTTGGGATTGCTGCACAAATTCTTGCCACTAGGCCACCAGAGCTCTTTACAGCTAGACTAGCACACTCTAATTGTATGATCCCACCCATCTATGTGGCAAAGACAAAGTCAATGACTAGGAAAGCCATTTTGAGTAATAAACCCTTCTCATTAACTTATTCACATTAGTGAATAATTAGTGAAAGATGGCAGTCTGAAAAGACTGTATACACTGTCTGAATCCCACTATGTGATATTTTAGAAAAGACAAATCTATACAGATAGTAAAGTATCAGTGGTTGCCAGGGTTTCAGGGTAATGAAGGGAAGGGATTTCTTAATGATGGGGATTTCTAAGATGAAGACTCTATTCTGTCTGAAATTGTGATGCTGAATACAAGTCATTATGTTTCTCAAAATCCATAAAACTACAACTTGAAGAGTGAACTCTAATGTAAACTGTGGACTACAGTTAATAATAGTGTATCAATATTGGCTCATTAATTGTAGCAGGTCATGCAAGTCATGATCGTGCAAGATGTTACTAAGTGAAACTTGATGGTGAGTCGGAGTTATATGGAACTCAATAACTATAATTTGTTAAAGTACGCTGTATATCTAAATATTCATTCATATTTTTGTAAAAACTCTCTAAAAGCTAGTATTCCCTTTTTCTTTTTGAGCCAAGAGTTAGGATAGGGTAGCAGATGACTAATAGAAGTCACTTTCCTATCTCTTTGTCTGCTGGATTAAAGTACTTCAAAGGAAGTACTTACAGAAGAGCAATGTTAAGAGTATTAGTGATTGTAAGGCTACAGAAGGCGGCCTCAGAAACTTTCTGATCTGCAGGTAAGAGTCTTTTAAGTCATAAGCCCTAGCATCTTGAGGGTAGACTACAAGGAAGTTACAATGAGATCCTGAATTCCATATTCCTCTTTAGTTGAGAATGTCCAAGAATTCATGTATAATCTTAGAGGATTTTTCTCCAGCTACATCAGGCTGCCTATGCAAGATAATATTTCAGACTCCAGGTCAGCCTTTCATTATTTTTCAGTGCATTTTGAACTAAATAAGTCTTGGGGAGCAAGCAGCTCAATCCCCTGGGTTAGATTCCAAGTTCTTGTCATTTTTAGGCCTGTTTAGCAGCAGTTTGAAATCACTGTGGTTAATGCGTTTTACTGGTTGTCTAACCTTAAAAGAGTCTTTCATCGTTGGTTGAGAAAGAGTTATTGCACTTGATTCCAAGCTGCCTAGTAGAATCGGATTGAGGCTTGACACATTTAGTTGCCTGGTTAACTCTGCTCAATCTCTAAACTGTCATGTTAAATTCTTGCTTTAAAGCAGAGTTTGGCAAACTAATCCAGCCAACCACCTGCTTTTGTAAAGCCTGAGAACTAAGAATGCTTTTTCCTCTTTTTTTTCCCCCCTCCAAGTGGCTGGGGCAGGGCGGAGGGGAGGGAGGAAATCAACACAAGAATATAATATTTCATGACGTGAAAATTATAAACTCAAATTTCAGTGCCCATAAATAAAGTGCTGTTGGAACACAGCCTATCTGTTTATTTACTTATTGCCTATAGTGACTTCTGTACCATATTAGCTGGGGTGGAATAGCTTCAAGAGATTGGGACACAAAACCTAAAATATTTATAACCTAACCCTTTACAGGAAAAGTTTGTCAGCTCCTCCTTCAGAGCATTAAATAGTTCTCTAGTGGTTCGAATCCACCAGCTGCTCTGCGGGAGAAGGATGGGCAATAATCCCATACAGTTTACTGCCTCTGGAAACTCACCGGAGGGTCAGCGATGGCTTGGTTCTGACTCAGCAGCACACAACACAATAACAACAGTAGTTTGAAGAGTTAAGGCAGCCCCTACAAGTATCAAAATCATTCTCCAGCAAAAGAATGCTGAGAACATCTGATTTCAGGTTAATAAACTTGGAGGAAGTGACTAAGAAGTAAAATGTGGAGTATGATGTAAGGGATAGATTCTTTTCCATTCTCTTTAGATCTAGAAATGATAATTGCTTTTTTGAGAAGTAAAAATACAGTCATGTTTTCATCTCAGTAGATTCATGTTATCACTAAACCCCATCTACTTTATTATTCTGTTTTCTTTTTAAAGTCACTTTGCCATCATTTCCAGATCCAAAACAGGGCATCAAGTGAGAGAGAGCTCAAACACCCTAACGTAATAATATTTGTATAATATTGTATTATTTCCATAATGTTACTCACACTTGAACATCAGTATTTTTAAAGAACAAAGACAGCCCAAGTGCTGAACATACAATACTGTGTGGTTCCAATTATGTGACATTTTGGCATCTGAGTCTTAACCTTATTCAGGTAAGACCACAGTGTATCTAGAAACTGTAGAGTCTGTTAACCTTATTCAGGTAAGACCACAATGTATCTAGAAACTGTATTTGTAATTAGCATCAATTCTTCTCATACTTTTACTCAGGCTATCACTGAAGAGCCACATCTTTCAGTGTCATCTCTGTTTTGCCTCTCTCTACCCTCTGGTGGGAAAATGGAACGATGAAATGACCAAAAGGTGGCAGCAGGAGGGAGGAAGAGTAAACAGTCCCAGAGACACAAAGAGCTGTCCCTTCACACCTGGCTGTGGGTCCCTAGGTGACCCCAAGTGGGTAAAGGTCCATCACAACAGATTTTCCCCCCTCTAGTTCTTCAACCCATAACCAAGAATTTCAAAGCAGTGGCCCAGGAAATGCTCCTTGGCTTTGCTTAAAGAATTATTTTGAGTGAATGGATTATAATGTTCCTTTAGAATAGGTTTTATGACTTCATTTGTAACCATCTACTGTTTTCAATTCCATCAGAAACATAACAGAATTAAAAAACAAAACCAAAACCCAACATAATGTTTCACTTTGTCAAATACTTTGTAGCTAATGGCTAGAAAATGTCTTGGTTAATTTATTGTTGCTTAACATGACTAGATTAACAGAATGGCAGCCAAGTTTTTTTACCAGAGAAGCTCCTATGAACATTTACTGCTTTGGAAATCCATAGGTCTCTGTGAGTCAGAATTGATCCAACAGCAGAAGATTAGTTTTGAAAGATGGTATATGCCCAGATAATTCTTATTAGTTCTTTTATATTGGCATTTACTCTTCTGTTATATGTTATCACCTTTCTACATGCATTTATGCTGGGAATGCTACATTTAATAAGTGAAATCCACTAGTGAAGAAACAAAGTAGAAGTCTTCACTGTGCATCAGAGAGCTGGACAGTGATCAAAGATGACAGAAGAAGAATTGATGCCTTTAAGTTGTAGTGCTAGAGAATAGTATTGAACATACCATGAACTACCAAGAGAACTAACAGATATGTCTGTGAGGGTGAAGCCAAGCTGCTCGTTGGAAGCAAGGATTTTTGAGGCTGTCTCACATACTTCGGGCATGTAGCCAGAAAGGACCAGTCTTTGGAGAAGGACATCATGCTTGGAAAGGTGGAGGGACAGCACAGGAGAGGAAGACCTTAGATGAGATAGTTTGACATAGTTAACTGGGGTAATGAGGTAGATATCTCAGAGACCATGAGACTGGCTCAGGATAGAGCAGAGTGCAGAGCTGTTATGCATAGTAGATGACTTGACAGCACATAACAACAACCAACACCATCACCACCATGGTCTGCACTATGACATCAGACAGCATCGATTTTAGGAAAGAGCCCTGGTGGTGCAATAATTAAGCACTAATTAATAGCTACTACCTGAAAGGTCAGTGATTAAAACACACCAGCTGGTGAGGGAGATAAAGGTGTTGAAGTCTGCATCCATAAACATTTGCAGCCTTGGAAAAACCCTAACAGTTCCTCTCTTTCCTATAGGGGGCACTGTAAGTCAGACTCTCTCCATAGCAGCAGGTTTGGGGTGTTTTGGGTTCTGTTTGGTTTGGGTGATTGTGTGCAGAGGCCATGAATGCCAAAGTCATTTCTTATTCCTTCTTCTCTGAATTCTCCTTGAAGGTAGACTCTATTCATGAGATTATTAAGAAAAATGACTGGGTTTGGTCCCTGCTGTAATAGCTTGCTCTGGTAGCTCGCAATGGGAGAGTATTAAGCAAAGGAATTCCACCTGGTTTGTTTTAAAAGAGAACACGTTTTCCAGCAACAATAGCAGAGTTCAGCAGGGCAGCAAACTACAAATGTTAGTGAGGTTGTATAGAGATTGGAACTCTTATTCACTGTTGGTGAGAATGTAAAATGCTACAGCCTCTATGGAAGGCGGTCTGGCACTTTCTCAAAAAGTTGGAAAGAGAAATACCATTTAACCTAGCAACTCCACTACTGAGAATATAGCCTAAAGTAATAGATCTGTGACCCAAACAGAGGTACGCACACCCATGTTTATTGCTGCATTATTCTCAATAGCAAAGAGATGGAACCAATTGAAGTGCCCATCAGCAAACGAATGGATAGAAAAACTATGGTACACTCACACAATGGAACAGTAGAATATTACACAGCACTGAAAAATAATGAACTTGTAAACTATTACACACATGGGGGGAGCCTGGAGAACATTATACGAGTGAAATATCTCAGTCACAAAAAGACAAAAACGACATACTACCACTATTATAAAACAGGACAGATATGGGAGTGTTGGAGAGGGAATGGAGAAGAGTGACTAGATAATGAACACTGCCTTAGAACAGATGGGAGGAAGAACTGTCCAGAAGGAATATGTGATTAGGCATTACATGTATGACAACAATCTGGAACAAGGGGTGCATTTTGGTGGGGGGGAGGGGAAGAAAATGTTCAGCAATGGAAAAATGTAATACTATTTTTTTTTTAGAAATCCATTGGATATTGTTAAGAACATGTATTTAAAACTGCTCAAAACCTGCAAAAAAATAAAAAAGAGCATGTTTTCAATATAACTCACACAGAAATGCCTGTATACATACATTGGTTAATCTAATTTTTTTTATTTCTATTCATTCATTGTTGCACATTTTCCTCCCTGCTCACCCCTCACCCCACTTTCAGTTCCCTTTCCTCTTTGAAAAAAAATCTTTCATTATTGTATAATTTCCACCCCCCCCAGCCTCATCGCCCCCTGCCCGCCCCCGCTGAGTCCTCTTTACTATGCAGCTCTTACTCTGTACTGTTGTCATGCAAATAATATCTAATCATATATTCCTTTTAAGCAGTTCTAGTCCTCATCTGCTTCAATGCAGTGTACATTATTTATCCCCTCTTTTCTCCATTCGTTTGCTGATGGGCACTTCAATTGGTTCCATCTCGTTGCTATTGAGGGTTGCTTTGCTCATGGGGGTTGAGGGGAAACCCCCATGTCAGTCCTGTTTTATAACAGTGGCATATGCAGTATTTGTCCTTTTGTGACTGAGATATTTTACTCAGCAAAATGTCCTCCAGGGTCACTCATTTTGTATAATATTTAATGAGTTCCTTGTTTTTGATAGTATTCCATTGTGTGAATATACCACAGCTTTTCTATTCATTTGTTGATGGTTAATCTAATTTTAATTTAAAAGTGACAGCCGAGAATTTGTTGGTTTTTAATTAATGACTTATTTTTTAAAAAGCATTTTTTAGTTTGGGGGGGTTTTCCTATTAAAACAATTTTAGACTTTTTAAAGGAGTTTGTAAAGTTGACAGTTTTTTAAAAGATTAACACTTGGGGAAATTAAATGGAATAGAAATGGACTATAGAATAATACCTCTTAATTTTGCTTTTTATATTTTCATATGAAGAAAGACTACAAGGGACTTTGCACAGGAAATTAAAATAGCTAATGTGTTTGGGTGCTGTAACTAAGTAGGGTTTTTACTTCTTTTCTTTTCTTTCTTTTTTTTTTTTTGTCTCACATTATTTCCCTTACTGCTATAATAGGATGCTATTTATGCAACCAATAAAATTAAGGAATGGAGGAGAAAGCTTGAGATTTTTAATTTATGGTGAACTCAAGACTTCTCTTCTGGCAAAATGTAGACACACAGTAATTCCAGTGTTTGGTCTGAAGCTCCAGGCAGACAGAGGGATGGGAAGGAGATTGTGGTCTCCTGTCCCACCATTTGAAGTCAGGTTATAGTTCATAATAAGAATGGTATGATTCTTCACAGGATGATGGTGGAGGCATATAGGAGTGTACATTTGTCCCTTCTGTCAATTTGGAAAGCAATATATTAGAACGGTTAAGAGCAGCTGTGTCAGAGGTGCAATATCTTTAACCAGCTGTAGTCTGAGGAAGTTGCTTATCCCCCAGCCCTCCACATGGGGTGGAACACATCAGCTTTCCCCCACTTCACCCCACTCTGTGGGAAGTAATTTGTCTCATAGAGGTGTAATGAAAATGTGTAGAATAAACCTATCACAAATGTCTTGTTGTTGTATACCAATGAGTCAGAACCAACCCATTGCTGATCTTCCAGTGGGTTTTCAGTTAATCGCATGAGAGGAGGTTGCCTGTCCTTTTCCTGTGGAACATCTGGTGGCCTCAGATCTAATGTCTTCAGGATTGCAACACAGCTTCTTACCACTAGGCCACCAGAGCTCCAACACAAATGTCTAGTGCATATCAAATCCATACCATCGGCGAGCTCTGGTGGCCTGGTGGCAAGAAGCTGCACTGCAATCCTGGAGGTGTGCGGTTCAAATCCACCAGATGCTCTGCTGGAGAGGGAGGGGCAATCCCCTCCTGGACCAGTCAGATCTCATTTGACGGTACACACACACACAAATAATAAAAATTTTAAAAAAAAAATCCATACCACCCCCAACCCTTTGAGTAATTTCTGCCCCTTGATGGCCTCCCTTGTGTTTCTGAAGCTGTAAATCTCAATGGGAGCAGACTTCATCCCTTGATACTAGATACTAACTGCTAGATCCAAACCATCAGCCTTTCAATCAGCAGCCCAGCTGGTGTGCGTTAAATATGGCTCCTTTTATCCTGACTGTGCTGACTTTCTAATCTTTGTAATGTTGCTAGAGATAGTTCCTATACATTCTTGTTTGTAGAGGTAGTTGTGTCTTTGTTCATATCTGTTTACTGAAGTAATCTTCTTTTCCTTTACAGATCTATGTCATTGACAGTGCAGACAGAAAAAGATTTGAAGAGACGGGTCAGGTAAATAATTACTCTGTCAAGATACTTCCCAAGTGGTTGGGTATACATATTTATTAATATACCTTATTAATGTGTGAACGTAAGGGAGGCTTTTTTTTTTAGCTTTATGGTCAAACAGTATAATTCTAGACAAAAATATCTGCTATCTAACAAGAAATTAGTTTGGATTATACTTTTTTTTGCTTTAATGAAATTATCAAGCTATAAGCAAATGGAACTTAGCATCATACCTAAAAGGTCTTCAGGTTTCCTCCTCTCAAGCCCACCTAGAAATGAACCCCCAGAAACAATTCACTTAATCATCTCCTACTTACACTTTTCAAGACAATTGATCCAGAGGTATATTTGATAAAGGAATGAGAAGAAATGTACAAGTTACTCTTGTTTTCAAGCTAGAAGATAAAGTATGCCATTTGAAGCTATGTGTGTTCTCAAATACAAGGCCTGACCCCACCATGTGATTGTATCACACAGTTATTAAGGAGAGAAGCAACGAGGAAAGACCATTTTACCCAGACTGGGTATAGGGATAGAGGAAACTTGAAGTAGAGTGGACCTCTTTGAAGAAATGTGTGTAAATATCACTATGGAATCCCTGTCCTGTGTAACTATCTTAGGTGACCTTTCAAAATTGCTCTTGTTATTGTTAGATGCCACTTAGTTGGCTGCAACTTATAACAAGTCTGTGTACAATAGGCATTTGATTATGTGGATCATAACAAATTATGGCTAACACTGAGAACAGTAAGAATCTCAGAATAACCTAATTATGCTTACGCAAAACCTGTACATAGACCAATAAGGTATTGTCTGAACACAATAAGAGAACAATGTGTGATTTCAAATCAGAAAGGATGTGTGTCAAGGTGATATCCTTTCTTCATACCTACTGAGTCTGTATGCTAAGCACATAATTCAAGAAGCTGGACTACATGAAAATAAACGTGGCATCAGGATTAGAGGAAGAGTCAACCAGCAACCTGTTGTATGCAGACAACACAACCTTGCTTTCAGAAAGTGAAGAAGACTTTAAACACTTGCTGTAGAAAATCAGAGGCTACAGTCTTCAATATGGATTACACCTCAGTATCAACAAAACAAAAATTTTTACCACTGGACCAATAGACAACATCATGATAGATGGGGAAAAGATTGAAATAGTCAATGATTTCTTTTTTCCTTAGATCCACAATCAAAACCCATGGTAACAGCAGTCAAAAAATCAAAAGGCATGTTGCATTGGGAAAATCTATTGTCAAGGACCTCTTCAAAATGCTAATGAGGAAGAGTGTCAGTTTAAAGACTAAGGTGTGGTGGTGCTCCCCTGGTCTCTCTCTCTCTCTCCAGACCAAGGAATCTCACTCAGGAGCCCCCTTAATTAAAAAAAAAAAAGACTAAGGTTTACCTGATCCTAGTCATGTTCTTTTCAGTTATTTCCTATGCATCTGAAAGTTAGACCGTAATTAAGGATGGCAGAATATTTGTCTTTGAACTCTGATGTTCTAGAAGAGTACTGAATTATATCCTGTGGATTGCCAAAAGAACAAAGGAGTCTGGTCTGGAGAAAGTATAACCAAGGTGCTCCTTAGAGGCAAGGCGGGTGAAACTTGATCTCACACACGGGGCATGTTATCAGGAAGCCCCAGTCCTTGGGGGGAAAAGCCATCATGCTAGGAAAGGTAGATAGTCGCTGAAAGAGAGGCAGACCCTCACTAAGATGGATTGACTTAGTGACTGTACTGATGAGCTTGAGTGTGTCAGAGATCATGAGGGTGGTGGTGCAGGGTCTCCTGTTCGTACAGTTACTCTAAGTCACAGTCAACTTGATGACACCCAACAGTGTGTATAACAGAATGTAACCCTCCCCAATCCTGTGCCATCCTCATATTCTCAGCTACATATAAATACTGTTGCAGTCACTGCTTTAATCATTAAAGATCTTCCTCTTCTTTTGCTGACCCTCTAAGGAACTGGCCTTCCTGAAAACATGCCTAAAGTCTGTGAAATGAAATCTCACCATCCTCAATTCTAACAAGCACTCTGGCTCCACGTCTTCCATAACAGATTTGTTTGTCCTTTTGGCAGTCTATGGTATAGTCAGTGTTCTTTGCCAACACCAAAAGTAGCAATCCCTGTGTTTATAGTTGTTTTCCCCCCCTGGAAATTAGACTGAAAATTCTCCAGACTGTTGGAGTCAGCCCATCACCCTTCTTTACCAGAAGATTCCTAAATCATCACTCTGCAAACCAGTGTTAAACATGGATTTGGGAATGAAGGGTGATTATATGTAAATACAATCAAAACATCCAGTTTCTTGAGTCATCCAGTTTTCTTTAATAGCTCAGGCATTTTATGTAGCTAAAATATTACTCTAATGGGAAAGAAGCTTCGTCTGACATACTTTGGACATGTTGCAGGGAGGGACTAGTCCTTGGAGAGGGACTTCATGCTTGGGAGGGTGGAGGGACAGCACAGGAGGAGAAGACCCTTAATGAGATGGATTGATGTAGTTACTGGGGTAATGAGGATAGGTGTGTCAAAGACAGTGAGATTGGCACAGGATAGGGCAGGGTTTAGGGCTGCTGTACATAGGGTCTCTATGAGTTGCAGGTGACTTGACGGCACATAACAACAACAATGGGAAAGAAGAGTGGCTTATCATTTTGATAAAATTATACACTGTCATATATTTGTTACAGATTCAACATACATTTTTTTTTTATTTTTATTCTTGTGTGTGTGTGTGTGTGTGTGTGTGTGTGTGTGTGTGTGTGTGTGTACCGTCAAATGAGATCTGACTGGTACAGGAGGAGATGGCTCCTCCTTCTCCAGCAGAGCATCTAGTGGATTCGAACAGCATATCTCTGGGATTGCAGTGCAGCTTCTTGCCACTAGGCCACCAGCGCTCCCCTCAACATACGTTTTAGACAGCAACCAATAATGTAAAAATCAGAGACTTTATTACTTGAGACTATATAGTCATTTTAGAAGGTAGACTTGATGTATTGTACATAGGTCTGCATGTGTTAGGTAGAGACTGATGAAACGATCATCGCTCTAAAGCAATAGTCATTTTCAGTTTGATTCAGTTCCTATTAATACATGTGTACAAAGACACGAGTTGCATTGTGAAAGATGGCTGTCAGGGACTTCTCCAGAGTACTGAAAAGCAACGACGTCAGTCTGGAGACCAAGGTATTCATATTGCAAGCAAGTGAGAAGACCATGGCCTGGATAAGGTATATCTTATTCTCTAGAGTGACACTGTTGCTCTTTAGCACTCTGAAGAGTTCCTCAACAGCAGATTTTCCCAACGCAATTAATCTTTTGGCTTCCTGATGTTGGTGCCAAGGGTGTTGACTGTGGATCTGAGCAAGATGAAATCAATTAAAAAAAAAAAATACATGTGTACATACTTACATTGTTAGTTGCCGACAAGCCAGTTGCTGACAAATGATGATCCAATGTATGCAGAGTAGAACTATTCCGTAGGATTTTCAAGGCCATAATCTTTCAGAAGCAGATCTCCGGGCCTGACTCCCAGCACACTCTGGGGAGGCTTGAACTACTGACTCCCTAAGTATGGTCATCAAGAAAATGCCTCCCGTGCAGTCCTTAAATTTGGCCTCTTCCTTCTGTTAAGTAAGAATAGCAAAACCAGAGTCCAGACTTCTCTGTGCAAGCAAAGAAAGAGGTTTTTTTGGGAAATAGGTAGCATGCAGAGAGGCGGAGGAAGGACAAGGCACTTGTAGCCTGTGTGAGACCTCCAAGGAAGGAGGAAGTGATTCTTTGAATGGCTCTGTAGGCAGAGAAAGGATTTCATGTTTATTCACACAGAGCATGGGGTTTGAAGAGTTCTCTCTAAAAAGGAAAAGATGATAGTATTTATGTATTAAAAGAAGAGGAGGTCCCCTGGGATTGGCTCTGGTGGGACAGAGCAGGATAATTCAGCACATACTCAGCTTTCTTTCAAGGTGGCGGCCACAGGAAGTACCTTCTGGGTCATATGGGGAGCAGATGATTCAGGGGCTGAGAATATGCATGATTCAGCACTGTCATAAACATATTAGGGGCAATCACAGCAGTTTGAAGGGCCTGGGGCCGTTTTCCATTATTTCAGCACTCCCTGTTTTATCTCCTGGGGTGAGTCTTAAAACCCCCCTAGGGGTAAGCATTAATCAGATTAGATACTATTTCCTGGAACACCTGGATCAGTTGGGTAAGGTCAGAAGCTCACCACAATGGAGTCATTTTGGTGGTCAACCTGACACTTAGGGTGTGTTTTGGGTTTTGTAAGGCCTGCTTTAAGCAAATGCTGACTTTCCTGATCTGAATCCTCTTAGGGGAAAATAATTAAGCACATCATGTAAAGAGGGGAAGGAGTTGGGAAAATAAGAAAGTCTGTGGTTTAGGGCAAACTTAGCAGTAACCCAGTGAAAGTTTAAAACAGTTTAAATTGTCTTTTCATTCCTTGAAAAGGTTGTCTTTAATACAAGGTGGTGGTGTTACGTGCAGTCTAGTCACCTGAGACTCACAGCAACCCTGTCCACAGTAGCTCTGAGCCCAGTCCTATCCTGAGCCAACCTCACTATCTCCAACATACCTGTCCCCATCACCCCAGTTACTGTGTCGCTACAGAGTGAGGAGGTCCTGTTATTAGAAAGCAGTGGCACTCAGCCATAGAGTTTACGGTGGAGGGAAGCAACAACAATTAAAGGATTTAAACTTCCATAGTAAAAGTTTTCATCAAAATTGTTCATGAGTGGCATCCACTTCCTAAACAACATGCCTCTGGAAACTCTGTGAACTTTGATAAATGTCGATAGTTATAGAAAGACTTTAGGCCTTTTGTTCATAAGGTCACTGATAGGGTGGTATTAATAAGTTCAGAATTCTCTATATAGGTATCAATTATAAAACTATAGTTTTCTCCAGACTGCGGGACTGGTTGCTTGACCTTGGAGTTCTTAGTGTCCTTTCTGTGATCTGTCAATCAGAAGAGGAGATGCATCTCCTAGATTAACTGTTATCTCTTTGAAGCTGTTTTTCCCAATCATATGTAAATTATAACCTTACCTGCCTGTTTGCCTGGAAAGGGAGTATCTGGGTGTGAATGCTTTTCTTTCAGAAATAGAAATTCTTTAATTTTACTAACAAAAGTTTATTGTTAAGTATGTTGATGTCTCACCATCCTATAAAAACCCATGACCACTCCCATACGGGGAGACAGTCTTGGAGGTGACTCACTGTCTCCCAGATCTATGTAATAAAGTGCTTATGGATATTGCAATCCGTTTGTCTTATTGGCGATTGACTACAGAAAGAACCCCTTGTGTTCTGTAACATCACTATGATTCGTGCTCGACTTAATGGCAATCAACAACAACAGACTAAAAGGATACTTCTCTTTTTAAAAATATTAAAGAAATGTTAGAGTTTTATTTTGTTTTCGTTGCTTTCTTTCCTGCTGCAAACCTTTCAGTTTTGCAGCCCAGCACTTAAAACTATTTGTACCACCCAGAGACTGTTTATGTTCTAATTCTAGAAGGGATCAAGATTGGTGGAAGATCTATCAACAATCTGCGATATGCAGATGACACAACCCTGCTTGCTGAAACTGAGGAGGACCTGAAGCGCTTGCTGCAGAGGGTCAAGGACTGCAGCCTCCAATATGGATTGAGGCTCAATGTCAAGAAGACAAAGGTTCTCCACTGGGCCAATTGGCAGCATCAGGATGGATGGTGAAGAGATTTGAGATTGTTCACAGCTTTAGTTTGCTTGGCTCCACAGTCAACACTCTTGGCACCAGTAGCCAGGAAATTAAAAGACATATTGCCGTGGGAAAATCTGCTGTTATGGGAAAATCTGCTGTTAGGGACCTCTCCAAAATACTGACGAGCAGTGATGTCTCTCTGGAGACTAAGGTGCGTCTGATAAAGGCTATGGTCTTTGTGATCACTTGTTATGCATCAGAGAGTTGGACAATGACTAAGGAGGATAGAAGGAGAATTGATGCCTTTGAGCTTTGGTGCTGGAGAAGAGTATTGAAGGTACCATGGACTGCCAGGAAAACAAACAGATTCATCCTGGAAAGGGTTAAACTGGGCGGCTCCTTGGAGGCAAGGATTCTGAGGCTCCACCTAACATACTTTTTTGGACATGTTGTAAGGAGGGACCCGTCCTTGGAGAGGGACATCATGCTTGGTAGGGTGGAGAGACAGCGCAGGAGGGGAAGGCCCTCTATGAGGTGGATTGAATCAGTGACTAGGGTAATCAGGATGGGTGTGTCAGAGACAGTGCTGGCACAGGACAGAGCAGAGTTTAGGGCTGTTGTACATAGGGTCGAGATGAGTCTCAAGCGACTCAACAGCACATAACAACAACAAATTCTAGAAGTTGGACTATACATGAAGAAGACTATGGCATTAGGATTGAAGGAAGACTTAATTGACCACCTATCGTATGGAGATGATACAACTTCTTTTGTTCATGTTATTATTGTTTTGTGCCATTGAGTCATAATGAGCCCAAAGCTGATCTTTCAGCCAGTTTTTAGAGGCTATTTCATTGCAAGGTAAGAAATTGCCCATCCTTCTGCAGAGCAGCTGGTAGATTTGATGATTTGAACTTCCTGCTTTCGAGATTATAGCACAGCTTCTAATCTTGAGAAGAATGGAAATCCCAGAACACCTGATTGTGCTCATGTGAAACCTGTACTTGGATCAAGAGGCACTTTTTTAGAACAGAGAATGGAAACATTGCATGGTTCAAAATCAGGAAAGGAGTGCATCAGGAATGTTTTCTGTCTCCAGACCTTTTTAAATCTATATGCAGAACAGATCATTTGGGAGGCTGAACTTCAAGAGGACAAATGTGGCATCAAGATTGGGAGAAGATTCATCAACAACATTTATTATGTTAATGGCACAACCTTGTTTGCTGAAACTGAGGAGGGCCTGAAGCATTTGCTTCAAAGGGTCAAGGACTACAGTCTGCAATATGGATTGAAGCTCAATATCAGGTAAACAAGGATTTTCACCACTGGGCCAATTGGCATCATCATGATAGATGGAGAAGAGATTGAGATTGTTGATAACTTCATCTTACTTGGTTCCACAATCAACATTGTTGGCACCAGTAGTCAGGAAATCAAAAGACAAATTGCACTGGAGAAGTCAGCTGTTGGGGACCTTTCCAGAATGCTGAAGAGTAAAGATGTCAGTCTAAAGACTAAGGTGTGCCTAATCCAGGCATGGTCTTTGCAGTTGCTTATTATGCATCAGAGAGCTGAAAAATGACCGAAGATTACCGAAGAGTTGATGCCTTTGAGTTGTGGTGCTGGAGAAGAGTGTTGAACTGCTGTGGACTGCCAGGAGAACAATCAGGTCTATCCTGGAGAGGATGAAACCAAGCTGCTTCTTGGAGGCAAGTATTTTGAAGCTCTGTCTCACATACTTTGGGCATGTAGCCAGGAGGGACCAGTCCTTGGAAAAGGATATCATGCTTAGAAAGGTGGAGGGACAGCGCAGGAGAGGAAGACCCCAAATGAGATGGACTGACTCAGTAACTGGGGTAATGAGAGTAGGTGTGTCAGAAATAGTGAGATTGGCTCAGGATAAAGCAGGGTTCAGAGCTATTGTGCATAGGGTCACTATGAGTTGTGGTCAACTCATATATATGCTGTTGCTGATAGGGACTATTACTGCAACCCATTGCAACTTTGTGAACAGCAGATCAGAACCTCCCTCGCTCTCTATCCTGCACAATCTGGAGGCAATTGTTAAGTCACATTGTCAGCCTGTCTTTTTTTTTTTAAATAAAATTTGTATTTTACTGGTTTACTTACAAAGTTC
This sequence comes from Elephantulus edwardii, assembly GCF_000299155.1. NCBI lineage: Eukaryota > Metazoa > Chordata > Mammalia > Macroscelidea > Macroscelididae > Elephantulus > Elephantulus edwardii. The sequence continues at coordinate 28,249,669 of NW_006399756.1, forward strand.
ATATCCATTGTTTTTCACACTGGATCTTTCATGTTTCCTCTTCCCATGTTACTGTCTTGTTGAAAGTCTTCCTCTCGTTTACTCATTTCCACCTTTCCCAACATACTGGTTTTCTCCAAGGACTGGCGCCTTCTGACAACATACCCAAAGTATGTGCAACAAAGTTTCACACTCCTTACCTCTAAAGGCCACCTTTGTTGCACTTCCTCCAAGGAAAGAGGTAGTTTGTTCTTTTGGCATTCCACGGACCAGTCAGTACTCTTCCTCAGCACATAGTTCAAAGCTGTAGAGGAGTCTCCTGTCTATAAGGCTGAAACCAAAGTGACTCCATTCTGATGACCTTCTGATCCTACCCAAATACCACTCAGTGTTCCTGGAAATAGTAAATTATTTGCTTAATGTCCATCCCTAGACTCATATTATGACTCACCCCAGAAGATCAAACAAGGAATGCTGAAATAGTGGGAAATGGCCCCAGGTCCTTCAGGCTGCTATGCTACCCCTAACCTGCCAATGTTGTTGTTGTTGTTAAGTGCCATTGAGTCGTAGGCAACTCATAGCGACCCTATGAACTAAAGACCTGAACGCTTGGATAACTTTCTTCATTTCTCCAAGTCCATAGGGTTTCCAGAGGCAAGCTATTTCAGAAGTGGATGCCCCTCCTGTTTCCAAGCCTATTTTAATCAGGGAGCTCCACCAAGCACTGTCTATCATGGGTGACCAATATCACATTTGGCACATCAGGGTCAGTGTTTGGCATCACAGCAACCACGAGTTACCTCTATACAGCAAATTGACAGACCAGTGCCATATCACTTAGAAGAATGTTTGACCAAAAACAATTAAAAGCAGCCCTGAGGGACACAGATTAAAATCACCCACCTTTGGCTTGGTAGCTTCACTTTCTGTCCATTAGACCAACTGAGTTTCTCTATGTTGTTGTTGTTAAATTCTTTGTTTCTCCAAGTTCATAAGAGACTACCCCTAACCTGCCAATGTAGCCTAGATAAATACCTTACTCTTTTCTTTGGTGCTGAGGCCAACTGAGCCCACTTTCACCAAAGTGCACATTTTAAATAAAGCATATTTGCTGTAAATTGTATTTGCTGGTGTTGCTTTTGGACTCTGTGGTGAGTTTGAACCTTTCACTGTCATCCTTAATCACCGTCTGACTTTCATATGCATAGGAAGTAATTAAAAAAGCAATGACTTGGATCAGATTTAGTCTGATCTTAGTCTTTAAACTGACACTGTTGCTTTTTAGTGATTCAAAGAGGTCCTTGACAGCAGAATTTCCCATGCAGCATGTCTTTTGATTTCTTGATTGCTCTTACCATAGGTATTGACTGTGTGGATCCAAGGAAAATGAAATTATTGACACCTGCAATCTTTTCTCCATCTATTATGATAATGCCTGTTGGTCCAGTGGTGAGGATTTTTGTTTCCTTGATACTGAGATGTAATCCCTAGTAAAGATTGCTATCTTTCATCTTCTACAGCAAGTGTTTCAAGGCCTCTTTACTTTCTGCAAGCAAAGTTACATCATCTGCAAATGATAGGTCTCTAAACACTCCTTGTATTGTGTTTGTTTTCTCCCATGGCAGAATCACCAGAGAAGTTTAAGAAAATGCAGATTTCTCGCTCTCAGCTCAGACTTTTCAACTTATCTATGATGGGCCCAAGAATATGCCAGGGACCTCCCACTGCCCTTAAAACTGTTAGTCAAGCGTAATGGTTTTGTTTTCCTCATTAGAGGTGCATACTTAGATGTCATATATTTTTCATCCTTTTCTCCCTTTCCTTTCCCATCCCACCCCAAAATGGTCCAGGAACTAGCCGAATTACTGGAGGAAGAAAAGCTGAATTGTGTGCCAGTGCTCATCTTTGCAAATAAGCAGGATTTGCTCACAGCAGCCCCTGCCTCCGAAATCGCAGAAGGATTGAACCTGCACACCATCCGAGACCGAGTCTGGCAAATCCAGTCTTGCTCAGCTCTCACAGGAGAAGGCATTCAGGTGAGATCTCTGGAGGGCTTGTTAACCTGGCAGCCACCCATGGTGGTCTTTCTGATTGGCTGAGTTGATCTAAATAGATAAAGATAGGAAACAAATAGCCTTTGCTTGGCAGATAAACCATTTCAGGATATGAAAGTTCTTTTCCCCTTTGCAGTCAATCTGATACCAGTCACTATTCCAGGAAGGCCACAGATAACAACAGACTTTCCCTGTTCATTCAGAAATCAGTATGCGAGACCTGGAAGATCTTTTCTGATTCTAAAATTCTCTTGAGTGTTTTGTTTTGTCTCTTAAGATTATGATACAAATAACTGTATTCCCTAAGTAATCAAGTTGTTGTTGTTATTGTATACTATCCAGTCGACTCATAACTGGCCCTCTGGCAGGTTTTCAGAGGCAGTTAATTGAAAGGGAGGAGATTGCTCATCCTTCTCCTATGGAGCATCTGGTGGATTCGAGCCAAATGCCTTCAAGATTGCAGTGCAGCTTCTTGCCACTAGGCCACCAGAGCTCCAGTTGTACACCAGTTGTTGTTGCTGTTGTTGTGTACCCTAGAGTTGGAACTGACCCATAGCTGACCCTCCAGCGGGTTTTCAGAGGCAGTTAATCATATGGAAGGAAATGGTCCATTCTTCTCCCTCAGAGCATCTGGTGGCCTTGAACCATGAGCCTTTCCTATTTTAGCACAGCTTCTTGACACTAGGCCACCAGAGCTATAGTATACCAGTGTGATCGTACACACTTATTTTCTGTTTTTTTCCGCTTCTTCTCTTAGCTCTGTTTTCATTTTTGGAGGTTGATTATCTCCACTGCCCTCAAGGTTGGTGTCTGTTTTGTGTTGCTTTAGGTTGTTTTCCCATTGGGAGGCTTCTGTGGACAGAAAGTCTGATCTTTATGTGTAACCGTTATACAACTGTGTACCTTTCTGAGCAACTCTATACCGGAACAGCCGACTCAGCCTCACTTGATTTAAGTTATGACAGAAAATGGTATATTCCAGACATCTAAGAGGTTCCATTTCTTCAGGAAATGAACTTGACAGTCAGAAGTCCATCTTCTGGGATTAGTTCTTTATTCTGACCCCCTAAGCATGCATGCCTTGCCCCATTTTAAACATCCGGTATACCTGTCTGTCCTGGAGAGGGTGAAACCAAATTTCTCCTTAAAGGCTAGGATTTTGAAGCTCTGTCTCACATACTTTGAGCACATAGCCAGGAGGGACCAGTATTTGGAGAAGAACATCATGAAGGGACAGCACAGGAGAGGAATACCCTGGAGGAGGCAGAGTGAAACAGTAACTGGGACAATGTGGGTAGGTGTGTCAGGATCTGTGAGACTGGTTTAGGATAGGACCGATGTCCTATCCTGAGATGTCCATAGTGTTGAGATGAGTTGTAGGCAATAACACTTGTCGGTTGTGACAGGGCGGTGAGAACTGGCCAGTGGTGCTCTAGGATGCTGTTGTTGATGATAGCGTCTAACGAACCTTGTCCACTCCTCACAGTGGTGAAGTCTATTTTGCAGTCACTGTGTTAGTCCACTTTGTTGAGGGTCTTCCTCTCCCTTGCTAACCCTCTACTTTTGGATCACAATGTCCTTCTTTAGGGACTGGCTCCTTCTTTTAACATACCCAAAGCTCTAGGATGCTGTGGGAGATGATTAGCATCTCCCCACATGGCCGTCTCTCACATTTCCCTAATGTCACAACCAGTTTTCTTTTTCTCTGAACTTGCTATGTTGGGTATGAGGCTGAGATTTGTTTCTTTTTCTTTTATTATTTTTGTGTGTGTGTACAGGAGGAGATTGTCCCTCCTTCTCCAGCAGAGCACCTGGTGGATTCAAACTGTGTACCTCTGGGATTGCAGTGTAGTTTCTTGTGACTAGGCCACCAGAGCTCCCTGAGATTTGTTTCTTAATCATTATCCTGCCACCTCTCTCCTCCTGAGATTCTTCTTTCCTCTCTCTCCTAAGACATTGAACACATTTATGTCCTAAAACTGCTTGAGGACTTTTCTCAAGCATATAGTGACATCCTAGAATTACCTCAGTTCTGGCATTGGCTTTGCAGCTTGCTTTTAGTTACACAGCAGCTCACTTCTGGTGCTGGTCTCTGAGCCTGAGGACCGACCAGTAGGCTGTTTGTTTGGGTTTTTGGGTTTTGGGGTTTTTTTTATTTTATTTTATTATTTTTGTGTGAGTGTACCGTCAAATCAGATGTGACTGGTACAGGAGGAGATTGTCCCTCCTTTTCCCGGCAGAGCATCTGGTAGATTCGAACCGTGTGCCTCTGGGATTGTAGTTGCAGCTCCTTGCCACTAGGCCACCAGAGCTCCCCTTGTTTTGTTTTTTTACAACAAATATGCTAAAACCCAGAATATTTTTAAATAGGAAAAGTCTAGTAATTTTCTTTCATTTTCTCCCATTACAACCCACTTATGGGAAAGGAAAATGAGTTTTTTTCTGAAATATTTCCCTCTAATTGTGCATATTGCATATTGGAGAGGCAAGGACGGTGTACTGCCTTGGGTGTGTTATAAGGAAGGGCCAGTCTCTAGAGAAGGGCATTGGATCCAAAAGTAGAGGGTTAACAAGGGAGAGGAAGACCCTCAACAAAGTAGACTAACACAGTGACTGCAAAATAGACTTCACCACTGTGAGGAGTGGACAAGGTTCCACCTGGTGTGTATTGGGTTGCTATGAGTTGAAATCCACTTGAAAGCATCCACCAGGTTTTTTTGGTTAGGTGCTTAAAAAAAGTTTTTTAAGGAGGTGACTCTGAAGAAGAGAGTAGCTTTTGTTTTGTTTCTATAAACCATTTCAGCAAGAGAACTTTGCCTCTCTAAAAGGATCAGAACGCACAAATGTCCAAAACAGAGAACATCTTGAGGTTAGGGCTGTAAAGTGAGACTTCATGTAAATAAATACGTGAGTAAATGCACACATTCTGGGTGTGGCCCCATAGGAAAGTGGGAATTGACAGCTCAGGAATATTTTTCACTTGGCCAGCAAAGTTGGCGTTAACAGTGAAGCTCTTGTTTCTCAGCCAAGCTCCAGGATGTAAGAAAGAAGGACTAGAATTATCTAGAATCAGTATGTCCAATAGTGGCATTAAAGTCAAGGGCAAGGCTTCAGAGGAGCCTGGGGGCTAGGGAGGAAGCTCTTAGTTCTCACTTACCCCTGCCCAGCAGCGGAAGGAAAGCTCTCAGTATCTGGCTCTGTAACTACCAAAGAACTGCAGTGCTTTTCAAGTCACAGGGTCTTCAGGCCAAAAGAAAAAGAAGCAGGGAGGTAGCTGACATTTGGAGGGTAGGAATAGGCAGGGGAGGGCTTTGAAATCAACTGGTTTGAATCAGGTGAGAATATTAAATATGGTTTGATTTCTGAAAGAAAATTCTCAGATTAGGGACTTTGAGCAAGTTCACAGGAAATGATATCAAGGGAGATCCAACAAAGAGCTATAAGCAGGTGGGGGAAAAAAGAGAAAGATTTTATATGGAGGAGAAGGAGTTTGAAGGTCATTTAATTAGTTTAGTAGATAGCACCATGGTGTATAGAATTGGGTAGTTAAGACTGGGATTTCAAGGTTAATGAGATTAGATTATGGTTAATAGAATGATATAAATTTAGAAAATTTAACCATTATTTGAAATGGGTTATTTAATAAAAATGTTAATTAAGAAGGGAATCGGCTGTCTATTGTCCTTTAATGGTGACCTTTGGGGACTGGAGAAAGGTCGTGGCGTCTTCCTGTGCAAACACCTTTCTCTGTGAAGCACTGATTGACCCGATCCCTTCCGCGATCCCTTCCGCGGGTGATGCCTTAACCTCAGCTCTTGCCCACTTGGTCAGTTCCTTGTACACTTTAAAAAGTGTCACTGAAGTGGAACTCCTGCTTGCTTAGTGAATATGCAGGCTTTTAATGATTTTTATTAATTAAGGATCAAAGTGTTCTTTTAAAAAAAAATTGAAGACTTCATTAGAAAAAAAAAATATTTCAAAGACTTGCTTGTTTGGCATTCACTCTCAGACGCAGACACTTTCACAGATAACTACAGTTCTCTAAACTCCTGTTTATCCTCCCCAGCCCCGAAAGCTGGTCGGCAATAGGCAAAGCTGTCAACAAGATCCAGCACTAAATACTAAATAGGTCAGGTAGCCCGTGGTACCACAGCTTGTTTCACCCTGGAAGAAAACATGGAAAGGTCATAAAAGGACCTGGAATCCTGGTTCATTTCAGGTGTTTAAAGACTGTTTCTATTTATACTTTAGGTTTAATCCAAATGTGTTTGAGAGACTTATTTTATTTTGTTTTATTCTTTTGTGTGTGTGTGTACCATCAAATTACATCTGACAGGTACAGGAGGGAATTGCCCCTCCTCCAGCAGAGCATCTGGTTGATTCGAACCGCATACCTCTGGGATTGCAGTGCAGTTTCTTGCCTTTAGGCCACCAGAGCTCCCTTGAGAGACTTGTCTTATAATGATAAAAAAGCAAGCAAACAAACAAAAACTAGACACCAGTGGGTGGGTGAGCCATTGCCCAATGGTGCTTCCTGCCCTTCTGTGGACCAGCATCACGGGTGTGTTGCTTCTGATTTGGGATTCTGGAAGAGACTGATTCATAGTATCCATTATCTTCAGGGTTTTGTTCCCCTGACGTTCTGCAGGCAAACATATGCAATTCTGAGGAAAAGCAATGCTTCAAGCTGCTCAGCAGCCCAGTCCTGGGTGGAGAAATGGACTTTTGAGGGCTTCCGTGGAGTTGAGAACAGGTCTTTCTTTTACTGATTGATGATGACTAGGAGGCCGGCCCATCATATAATTAAAGCAGGTTTTCATAGGAAACTGTCAGGAGCAGAGAATAGGTAAAGGGCATAAGAAGCTGAAGGAGAACATCAATCTTAGAAACTCTGTCCTCCTCAGAGGCCCACAGTCCAGGGGAGCGATCAGAGGAGACCCAGTTATGTCAAGCAGGTGAAGGCAGAAAGAGGAGAAACTGAAAAATGTCTGAGCAGAGCAACGTAAACTCCCCCTGTGAGATTCCAATCCAGCCTTGGAGGAAGCCTCCCTCTGTGCACTAGTGGCCAAGCGTCTTCTGGTGCAGAACATTTAGCCCAGGGACTCTCATCCTGTTCTTTTCCCTAGGGTTCTAGAAAATAGTGAACACAGGGTCTGGCTTAAGGCCAAAAAAAAGGTAGAATGAAATCAGTCCCTCTTCCATTACAAACCCGAATTGGAACCGCAAACCAGTAGCTCTCTTTGCTGTTGTAGTTTCTTTTAAAACATTGAGTGTATGTGATTAAAATGACACTAGATTTGAATGTCCTTTTCAAGTAGAGACCAGCAGTTTTAACCTGGTTCCTACCCCAGGCACAGTGAAGACCTGCCTACACCAACAGCCGTGAACGAGCAGAAGATTCCCTTGAGTCTTGCTTTCTGTGCTTTCACCTCCTACTCATCTATCTTTTTGCATTTATCCCACAAGGCCTCTCTTTCTCCCACCAGCAGGCACAATGGTCCAGTTCACAGTGCTGTGGCTTCCCTAGAAAGAACAATTAGCAGGCCCAGCACTTAGAATGGGTGCTGAGCCTCAGAGATAGTCTCACAGGTAAACACTGAACATTCATCTGCAGTTTCTTGTTTCTGTTTCTTTTGCCTTGATCTAAGGGATGTTTCCCTTAAAATCCCAACAGTATTTCATTATTTTAAAAAATCCCATCTGCTGCTTCTTTCTAGGCCTTGTGATTGTCTTTCAGTGTGCTTATCTGCAAGTCAGACCTCAGTTTTATTTTTAAATGTTCAAACATTTTGGGAGACTCAGAAAGCAAGTTTGGAACATGAAATTTTGCATCCTCCCTCATGTAGTGCCCAGAATGGGGGGGGGGGGGAATCCTAGCAAGCAATATCTTATGTATGCCGCGGCCAGCTGCTCCTTGACCCTGGGGGCCTGATGGCCCAACAGGAGAGGCCACACTGCTCAGCACGGGTCTGAGGTCCTTGCCATCTTAAAGCAATTACTGATGTGACCACAGTCTTCGTGGCTTTAAAAACTGGGTCCACCCAACCATGGCCGCCACCGCTTCCCTGCAAAACCATAGAGCAGTGATGGATGCATTGTTGGGAGATCAAATTAAAAAAAGCAGCGCAGTAAGTGACCACTCTTCACATAAAAGAAGCATCATGCCTTCAATTCTGGAAGCTCAAGAGCTGTCATTAGTAGGTTCCCACCCATATGGTTAGGGGCAGCCTTCTATTTTCCCCAGCGGTTTTACTAGAGAATGATATTATGACATGGAAATATTTACTTCCTTCCCATAAGGCCAAATAAAGCTCAGCGTTTGAGGTTTAATATCTCTCTTTAGTTCCTGTTATTGAATTGAAGCTAATCAATTCAAATTCTGTTTCAGCACAATTGGCCAGGGGAAGAGAGAATGCTATTCATACCATAAGGTGGTCATCCTCACAGTGAAGATCAAAAGTGCAGAAAATTTGTCTAACCAGTTCTTAACGATAAAGGCTCAACCATTAAATAACTCTATGAATTCAATTCCTTCTGTTGGAATCAGGGCAGTAACCTATTTCAAGTAAAGGATCACTTTTTCTCAGTTGTCTGTTTAAAATATATTTTTAAAAAAGGTATTGCCAAATAAAGCAGCAGTGGTGTGAAGCATTAATTTAAACATAAGAGAGGCAGAAGGTTCCTCCTATGGTTTCTCTAAATGCCATTTTCTCTGGAGGCAGGGGTCCTGAAACTAGGTAGCTAGCCAGTCTTCCACCTGCAGCCCAGGAGTCTTGAGGTTGAGAGGCTAAAAACAGCCTCTGCCTGGAACTTTCAGAGTTGCAGGAAAACCTTGGAGGCTGCTTGACTGGAGGGATACCCCAGTCTCAAGGTCCCTGTTCAACAGAAAGTCATAATGAGGAAAAATTGGAATTGCTCCCCCCACTTGCCCAACAGCAGAGTGATTGTCAGCTCCTCCGCCGTTATCATTAAGGGTAAATATTTGGAGAGCTTGGATGCTGGAGTGAGGCTCCCTGCTAGGAGCCTAGCTCTGCCACTTTTGGGTCGATGGCCTTGAGAAAATTATTTAGTCTTTCTTTGCCTTCATTTTCTTATCTATAAAATGGGAATAACAGTAGTACTTGCTTCACAGTGTGATTTTTTTTTAATTGTGTGTGTGTGTGTGTGTGTGTGTGTGTGTGTGTGTGTGTTTACTATCAAATCAGATCTGACTGGTACTGGAGGAGATTGCCCCTCCCTCCTTCTCCATCAGAGCATCTGGTGGGTTTAAACCTCACTCCTCTGGAATTGCTGTGCAGCTTCTTGCCACTAGACCACCAGAGCTCCCTCATATGGTGATTTTAAGGATTGAATGATTTCTGCAGAAGAGCTTAAAACTAGTAGAGAGAGAGAGTGAGCCCTCAGACACCAGCAGTTATTACTTATGTGATAGGAAGTAACTGAAAAGGAGGAAGGAAACTAAGTGGCTGTCAGGCCAATGTGGCATGTGCCCACTCCTGTCCCCAGGGGTGTTGGACCGCTATTTTCTTTCCCTTCCAGTGGGCAACTTGGCAAAACTGGTCCCTGATTGAAGAGGAATTAGTGTCTTTTTGCCCTTCCACCTCCCAAGCCCCAGCCCAGGGTCTCTGGATAAGGTAAAACACCTCCTCCTCCCCAGCACCCCTGTTGCTGTCTGCCATGAAGTCAGAACCAGCCCTTAGCTGACCCTCTGGCAGGTTTTCAGAGGCAGCTAATCACACAGGAGGAGATTGCCCATGGTGTAGCTGGTGGGTTCGAACCACGTGTCTTCAAGATTGCTGTGCAGCTTCTTAACCCCTAGCCTACCAGAGGTCCCTCCTAGCAGCCCCTAGATCCTTCAACAGAGCGGCCTCCTTGATCTTCATATCAAGTCCTCCCACACTGTTCCTTGCAGTTCCCACACTGAGTTGCAAGCAGCAGCTGTGGAGGTCGCGGGGCTGACCTCTGAGCGCCCTCTGTTGGCCAGCCTGGAACTGGAAGGACTGTCACCACTGGCTCCCAAACATCTGGAGAAACACACTGGCCCCTCAGCAGGGCTCCAGCGTTCAACCTCGCCTCTGCCTCCATAACAGATACGCAGGATAAACCGACCCCTCACCCTCCACCTTCTGCTGTGGGCTCCTGCAGCTGAGTCAATATTTTCCTATCTCTCTGCCTGCGTCCATGTTCGGTTACATATAAGAAAGGAAAAGCTCCTTCCATAATCACCTCTAAAACGAAGGAGGGGGGAAAAAATAATGACATTCGCATAGTGTGGGAACACTGTTGTTGATTTCTCTGAGGCGATGGTTTGATAAAATAGTGCAAGTCTTCCTCCAGGAGAAAACATTGAGGTGTGCACCTCTGCTGATGCTCGTGCGGGTTCTTGAAGATGGAGGGTGCCACAAAGTGCTGAGCTGTTCAGCTTCGCAGGCGAAGGAAGATGCCTATCTGCTGCCTCCCGCTTTTATTTGTGAAATCCTTTTTTTTTTTTTTTTTGTCTCCTGCCAGGTGATCATTTTTTTTTTCTTTCTTTGTCGTGGAAACCAATTAGCTACTAAAATTAAACAGGCTCCTCGTGAAATGATTCCTTTTCATAGTGTGATCTTAAAATTGGCCTCTGATTTTTTCAGGGTTCGGAGCTGACCCAGATGTAACTGGAGATTCAGGTGGAGCCCGCCTTTTTCTCACCTCGTGTTTCTCTTTCCCCCTCCCCACCTCGCATTCCTCTTCCCCCCTTCCCTGCCAGGTGCACTCCATCTTTGGGCTTTCGGCCATGCCCAGCCTCTTCTTGGCAAATGTTGTGGGGTCCACTCAGGGACAGCCGAGGGATTATCTGCCTCTCCCGCCCAAGTGCCCTGATGGCAACTGGCAGAGTTTTAATCACTGTAAATTCAGGTTATGGTCAGATTAGCCAGGAGATAGGATGCCTGCTGGTTGTTTTGCAGTGATGTATTGTTTATGGGATTAATGTTCCGAATGGCCGAGGGTGTCAGCTGATATTTATTACGTTAAGCTGCCTCAGCTGTTCTGGTTCAGCAGCTCGCGCCACGGTCACAGGGAATGTGGGACTCGGTGTGTCACAGATGCCCTGAGAGGTGCAGGCGCGGGCTCGACCAGCGCCTCAGGAGCATGTGCTGCAGATGTCAGGAAAAGACCTCTGCCTCCTCTTTGTGGGGCTTCTGAGGCACCTGTGCTACCCCTGAAGGTCAAGGGGGACTCTGGGGACAGGGAGAGCAATCAGGTGTGACTCCAGAGGAGGGTCGTAAAGGAGGTCATCGCTGACAGGCCTGGCATCGGGAGAAAGCATACCACCTGCCAGGTGGCTCTCGGCATTGTGTGGTTTTCACCTGGTCCCTCTCCAGCCTTCCCGGAGAGGACACTCTGAAGGTCACTGTGCCTTTAAGAGAGACTTCCCCCCACCCCTGTTTGGTGTGTTAGAGCCCCCCACCCCTCTTAGAGGGTCTGTGATGCCGCTCCAAGAGAGTAAGTGCCCCAACTGTGTGTCTAGTAACACACTGCAGTGGGTTTGTTTTTCCAAAAAGAAATTGAATTTAACCCCGAGTGTACACTGTCACATTGTAAACACGCTGGGGCACCAGAAGGGTGGCTTATTGAATTTAATGCCCTAGCAAAGGTCAGCTTTCAGAAAAAGCCAGAAAGGGCTGGAATCTTTCCTGATAGCTCCTCAGTTGGGCCTTAGATCCCGGCAGATGTGTTTATTTGTTCAGAGGGAGTTTCTGAGAACCCATCTCAAGTTCAAGCACTGGGCACTCTCCCCCACCAGCTCCCTCCTCTGTTCCCAGAGGCCCCCTCCTCCTGGTCATCCAGGTGGGCCCCTCAAGCAGACAGACTCCCTAAGGGCTCGTGGCCCTGGAAGGTGCCCCTAAGGACCCCTCACCATCCCTGCTGGTAGGCCCGAGTTTGTAGTCCTCTCCTCCAGCTAACTCTGCCTTTCTCTGCCCCTTCCCCTCCTAGGATGGCATGAACTGGGTCTGCAAAAATGTCAACGCAAAGAAGAAATAGAATCTAGACGAATGGAGAAGCAGGAGCTGCGGGAGCTGAATCCTGTCCTGAAAAACACTAATTTGCTGCTTTCCGACCAAATGTTTTTCCATCTGTGTACAGCTACAGCTGTTTGAAGAGAAGGAACAGCACAGTTTAAAGAGAATCCCCATTCCGGCAGTAGGTTTAACCGATCTCTGAGGTTCAGTATCATTTTTCAAATAAAGGAATTATATTATTTCCTCTGCATAATTGAAATAGTATTAAATGTCTCAAAGCACATGATTAGAAAATGAGATCTTTTAAATGAGCAAGAGATTGCATTGCAGTTTAGACAATTCCAGGGGGCTTTTTTTTTTTCTTTCCCCTTTTCCAAGAAGAAAGAGGAAGCAGCAGAAGCCTGTGCTGAGTTCATTTATTTACTGACCTGTCCCTTACATGCCTCTTGTGGCCCTGAAACCACACAGACACGCGCGCGCACGCACACACACACACGTACGTTTGTCAGTGCTACCCCTGTGATTTTTACCACCACTGGGTGAGCCAGTGAGTCTGTCTGACATGAGGCTGCGAGCGGGGGAGGGGAGGAGTAGCAGATGATTAAACCATCTTGTCATGCAGGTAGCAGGCTGTGTATGTAATCTGCACCCTTTGGACAGGGTGGGAGGAAAACAAAAACCTTTCTTGCAAACAAGTCACTGCAGAACTGTACCCAGTCCCTACCCCCCGGCCCACAGCACAGGGAAGCAAATTCGTATGACTTTTGACTGTAATGACATCTGGAATGTAAGGAGAGGTGGGAGGTTTTAATTCCAGAAAAATTACAAGGTCCTTAAAAAGCCCTCTCACATCGAGAGCTCAGGCTAGCGCAAACAGGCTTTCTCCAGTTCAGTGGAGCAGGGAGCAGCGGACGCCGAGATTAGCTGCCTTCTCAGGGCCGTCCTATAGAAGGGATTTCTAAAGCTCAAAGAATTCTGTGTTTAAATAATCACAATAGGCTGCCGCTATCAGATTTTAAAAATAAATGCAGCTTTACCATGAACCCGCTCCTCCCGAGAAAAGCCAGGCAGATCGATTTTTTAGAAGAGATCAATTTTTACAGAGCTGGCACCTTGGTGGGGTAGGTTGATCCCAGTGGAGGGGGTTTGCTGCTTGAAGGAAGGGGCGTGTGTGAGGCCAGGGGTCAAGCCTGGAGAACTGAAGTCGCTGGCCTGCCTAACTCTAGTAAATCGTAACCTCTGTTGGTTGATCGCTGAGGAAGTGCAGAGACTTCTCCTGCCCTGTGTTGCAAAAACAGCTTATTTCCTTGAGACATCAGAAATCCCCAGCTTCAAACAGGGGAGGGGGGTGAGGTGGTGGTGGGACAAGCCAGGGCATCACCCAACTCCTGAACTGAACTTTCTTCTGGTTTCCTGAGTTCACAGGCTTTCAGAGAATGAATAAGATCCTGCCCAAAGCTTGGTGGGTCCAGGGAGGCAGCTGCCTTCTAATCTTAGGAGGTGGTCCTTCCCAAGCCCACCAAGGCGCTGAAGCCAGCCTGTGGGGCCTCTGCAGCCCCTGTCCCTCAGCCTTGCTAGAGCTAAGTCCTGTTAGGCCACAAGAGTATCACCTATTGTGCAGGTGAGACTGAAGTGAGGCCAGTTTCACACCTGGTCTGAATTCAAGGTCATTCACAAAGCCAGTCAGGAAAAGGTGCTCTGAGATTCCTGTGCACAGACTGGTAAGGACTTGCAGAATAAAGGAAGATGAGTTTTCTTTTTTTTTTTTTTTTAGGAAGGTGAGTTTTCTTAAACCACAGAGCCCGTAGCTCCCAGAATCCTCCACTGGACTCCTCTCTAGCTTTGAACAGGGGCACAGCTACATAAGCAGGAACCAGAACTCCCCTCCCACCAGGCCGCATATGTGGCTCTTGTTGGTAAGTGGTGTTAGGTCAGTTTGGACTCGCAGCAGTCCCTCCTGAACAGCAGAATGAAACACGGCCCAATACCGAGCCACCCTCTCAGTCATTGCCATAGCTGAGCTTGCTGTTACAGCCACGGTGTCCATCCATCTTGCTGGGCCTTCCTCTTTTTTCCAGTGACCTTCCACTTTACCAAGGGTGTCTTTCTCCAGGGACTGTCCCTCCTCATAACACATCCAAAGCGCCATCCTCACTTCCGAGGAGCCTTCTGTCAGCCTTCCAGGACGCATTTGTCCTCCTAGCTCCAGCAGTCCATGGTACATGCAGTGCTGTTTGCCAGCGCCATAATTTAAAGGCATCCGTTCTTCGGCCTGCCTTATTCATTGTCTGGCCTTTGTGTGCATTTGAGGGGACAGAAAATGCCATGGCTTGGGATGGCACCCCTTGATCCCCAAAGTGACATCTTTGTTTTTCTAATACTTCTAAGAGGGTTTTTGCCGCAAGGCAATATGCTTGTGTGGCACTAACACTTGAAAATTGCTTTTCCCTCCAAATAGCACCCTAGAGATGTTACCTGAGGGGCAAAAAGCTGGGGAAAAGTTGGAAACACTGCAGTGTGCAACTTGACAGTGACTAGTGCGTAAAAAACTGTGCTGCTTTTACCACCAACTTCGGGAACTGTTTTAAGCACCCTCCCCAGGCCTCAGCTCGTGGGCAGAAGTCCCCTGTCGGTCCTCCTCTGCTGACAGCCTCTGTACATGTTCAGATTTGCTTCTCGGCTCAAGCGCCACAAAGACATTGTGGATGTCACGAGCTTTCATCTTCCCTTTGAGCTCTATTGAACCCATCCCGGAGCTCAGGGGGTAGATGAGAGAAGCCTGGAAAATGCAGAGTTTGAAAGCTCCCATTTGTAAAAACAAAATGCTTTTTAAGTCCCCCGTACCGCTCTCCAGGTCCCAACTCCCACCCCCTGTGGCCACAACCAGAAGACAGAATTTTGAAGTTAGAAAGGGGATACCCTCTTCCCCAGCCCCCAATAAGTCAAATCTCAGTAAGACTTTGCGATTGCATCTGAATGTGTATTGGGGGGAGGAGGAGCCCGAGGGCCAGAGGGCAGGCCCGGCCTGGGACAGGGACTGCCATGTACTCCAAGGAGTTGTGGGAAAAAGCTCAAGCCCTGAGCCCTTCCTCTCCTCTGCTCCCTGTCGGCTCCTCCGACCCTCCTTTTGGCTGGCTTCCCTGCGCCCAGTAGAGCACACACTTTCCCCTTCACTCTCCCTTGGTTACTATGGCAACAAGGGTGTCATTGATGTGGGCTGAGCGGGGGAACATGTTGGTGCACAGCTGAAAGTCAGCGATTATGCCGGCGGTTAGGAGCGTCGTGCCAGGGTCAAAGGAGCCCGCAGCTCCCACCGCAGCTGGGAGGGCACCACTCTGGACCCTTTCTGCCTCCATCGTCTCCACCACTCGCCCTCCTGGCTTTTGACAAATTTCTTTCTTCCCCTCTGGGCTGAAGTGGTGGCTATTTTTGTGCCACTCTGCGTCCCACCCTCACTGTGGGCTGCTCCTATCCGGCCTGGCCTGGAGGGTGACACTCTGTCACCCTCACCAGGACTCGTCCGCAATTCCTGTCAGAATTTGCTTTGATTTCTCTTTCCTTCCCTTCTCAGGGACCAGTGCTTAGTCCCTTTTATTTTTAGCTCTGCGCTCCATGTGGTTTCAGGGTTCAGTCTGATCCATCGGAAGGTTCTTTTTTTATCGTCCCTTTTGAAAATGATAATCAAAGGAAGGGACGTGGTGTTTGGTCATGTGGAAAACTCAATGTATAATTTAGACGTCTGTCAAAAATCCAACAAATAAGATTCAGTTGAAATGAAGGCAGCTTGAAACGAGCGGTGTTCTTTATGGGAACTGGGAGAGGGCCTGAAATGTGTTTGACCTTTGAGAAGGTCAGAAAGTCTTAAGAGACTTTCCCCAGAAGGATAGAATAGAATTCTGTCTCAACAATAATAGCCAAAAGAAAAATACCTATTCGAGCCAATTGTAATAGCTGACCCTTGAGCACGTTTACAGAGGCAGTAAAATCACACGGGAGGAGATTGCCCATCCTTCTCTCATGGAGCAACTGGTGGGTTCAAACTCTGTGCCTTTAGGAGAGTAAAACTGCCTTTAGGGTTACTAAGGCTGTAATCTTTTTGTTTTTTTCTTGTTTGTGTGTGTGTACCGTCAAATCAGATCTGACTGATACAGGAGGAGATTGTTCCTCCTTCTCCAGCAGAGCATCTGGTGGATTTGAACCGCACACCTCCAGGACTGCAGTGCATCTTCTTGCCACTAGGCCATCAGAGTTCGCCTAAGGCTGTAATCTTTAAGGAAGCAGGTTACCACAACATTCTGCCTCAAAGTAGTTGATAGGTTTGAACTGGTAAGCATTTGGTTAACAGCTGAATGTTTGACTACTGTGTCACCAAGGCCTCCAGCTCTGCTATGCACCAGGCACATTAAACCCAATAGGGACAAGACCTCCGCCTACTTTACAGCTAAGGAAACTGAGGCAGTTCAGGAGTTTTCCTAAGATCACTGGGGAGCTCTGGTGGCCTAGGGGTAAGAAGCTGCACTGCAATCCCTACAGTGCTCTGCTCAAATCCTCAGCTGTTCTGTGGGAGAAGAATGGGCAATGTCCGCCCATACAATGTTCTGGCTGCTGCTGGAAACCCGTGGGAGGGTCAGCTATGAGTCAGTTCCAATTTGATAGCACCCAACAACCACAAGCCAAGATCACCGTAGCTAGGGCCTGGGAGCTGGGTCTGAATGCAAACTGCCTCCTCCCAAGGACAAAGACTGCATGACCCCTTTTCCCAGTAGATAGCCTCAGTCTTCTGCCTCCGCAGTTCTCCAGCACACACCTCCGCGCTGTAAGTCTCAGTAGCACTGATCCCCCAAGGGGTCCTTGTCCCAGATAATTAGTGTCCCCTGTCATCAAGACATGGGTGTCAGCACAACCATGGGGTTTGTACTCAAGTCCAGCCCCACAGATGTGAAAAAAGTAGGATTTCCTGCTATAGAAAAAGTCCCTATCAAAACTTCACTTACTGCACTTTACTAACATAGAGGGAGGTTGGTGACACAGGGGAAAGGCCCACAATCTACTTCCCTAGAGTGTTGTGTTGGCGAGCTCTGGTGGCCTAGTGGCAAGAAGCTGCACTGCAGTCCCAGAGGTGTGCGGTTCAAATCCACCAGATGCTCTGCTGAACGAGGGACAATGTCCTCCTGTACCAGTCAGATCCGATTTGACGGCACACAGAAAAAATTGGAAAAAAGAGAAAAAAAAGAGTGCTGTGTTGTGACGCGCTGTCTAGTCAGTTCTAGCTTACAACAGTCACGTGTCCGACAGAACGAAACACTGACTAGTCTTGTGTGATCCGAACAATTATAGCTGTGACTGAACTCAGTATAGCCACTGTGTCAGTGCACCTTGTTGAGGGTCTTCCATCTATTTTGCTGACCCCCTCTGCTTTACCAAGCTTGATGTGCTTCAGGAAGGAATCCATCACTCCTGATAATATGTCCAAAGTACGTAAGATGAAGTCCAGACATCCTTGTTTATAAGGAGGATTTGGGGTCCTTAGAATTCTTTCAAAATAGTTTTATCCATTCTTCTGGAAATCCATGATAAATTCTTCATCAACACTATAATGTAAAGGTATCAATTCTTTGATTTGTTGTCCAGCTTTTGCGTGCATAGAAAGGAGTTTAAAATGCCATGGCGTGGGTTAGGGGCACCTTAACCCTCAAAAGAAACATCTTGGTTCTTTAACACTCTAAAGAGGTCTTTTGCAGCATATTTTCCCTGTGCAACATGTGATTTCTCAGGAGAAAGCTGAAAGTCTCCTACCATTAAGATTTATAGCCACAAAAAAACACATATTTATAGCCACAGAGAGCCAGTGGAGAGTTGTGATGAGTTGAAATTGACTCAACAGCCATAGGTTTTTGGTTTAATAGATTGTTTAGTCTCCTGACTGTTCTTTCCATGGGCATTGATTGTAGATCCAAGTAAAATGAAATCCTGGACCACTTTACTCTTTACTACATTGATCATGATGTATTATTAGTCCCCAGAGAGGGTTCCTTTCTTTATGCTGAGGTATAATCCATACTGAAAGCTGTAGTCATTCATCCTCATCAATAAATACTTCAAATATTCACTTTCAGCAAGCAAGATTATATTCTCTGCATCTCACAAGTTGTTAATGAGTCTTCTTCCAATTTAGACGCTCCGTTTTTTACATAGTCCTGTTTCTCAAATTATTTGCCCAGAATGCTGATTGAATAGATAGAGCAAAAGGTGCTGACCGTGACACACATCTTTCCCAATTTTAAACCATGCAGTATCCCCTAATTCTGTTTCAACTGCCTCTGGATCTATGTAGATGTTACACATGAGCTCAATTATGTGTTCTGGGATTCCCATCTTTCTCAATGTTACTTATCATTTGCCATGATCCACATAGTTGAATGCCTTTGCATAGTCAATAACACACAGGTAAACATTTTTCGAATATTCTCTGCTTTTAGCTATATGACATTAGCAGTGATATCCCTCATTCCATATCCTTTTTTGGGTTTTTAGGAGGAAGTCAAAAGGTTATAGTCCAGATTAATAACAGAATACAGTCAAGAGAGCTCCTGAAATGTTCACACAAGAACCTCAGCCTGGAGTCTCATGGCTTTAGGCCAGCTAGTGTCCCCAAGTTCTCAGTCTTGCCAATATTGTCTTCCCACCCATAGTTGTCCAACAAAGTTCTCAGTCCACCCCAATTGTTTAACAAAGTTCTCAGTGCTGTCAATATTAGCTCTCTCTTCCCAAGTCGTATCTCACGTCAGGTCTCCAGTTTGGCCATAGGTTGTAGTTGGAGCAAGAAGACATCCTCCATTTTCTTCTTGCTTCTTTTTCAAGGGTGACTGAAGATCTGTGTCTATGTTCTCTTTGTAATCTTACTTGAATTCTGGATTCAGTGTGTTGTCAATATACTGCTGCAACCATTTTAAAGTTATGACAAAAATTTCAGTAACATTTTCCTTCTATGTAATGATATTGTTGCATATTTTCTGCATTCCATTGGATCATCTTTCTTGGGGGTGGATGCAAATATGGATGTTTTAAGTTGGTTGATCAGGTAGCTGTTTCTAAACATCTTGGCATAGACAAGCGATTACTTTTCTGTTTCATATATTTATTCATCCTATTTGATATTCTGTCAAGTCATGGAGCCTTGTTTTTGCCAATGCCTTTGAACTTCTTTCAGTACCATTGAGTCTTTTTTATTATTTTGTCTTTAAATTTTAGTTATGTTGTTGAGAATATCTCTATCTCAAAGCATAAGCCAGCTCAATAGTTTCTACATTTACAGTTTAGTGACATTGGTTATATTTGTTCAATTGTGCATCTGTTCTCAGCCTCCTTTTCTGAGCTGTTCCTTCAACTTGAATATAAATTCACTGCCACCCTAAGGTTCCAATAAAATTTTTTGAGTTGTTCTGGCCATATTGATCACATATAGATAGTTATTAAAAAAGTGTATCCTCAAGGTAGACCTTTTTTACTAGTTAAGCTAAATTAGTTTTAGTTTAAGAAAACTTCAGGTCTTATTTCTGTTTTACCGTTTATAGATTTCCTCAGGGCAATAGTTTTAGGGGTTCAGCCAACCTCCTTGGCTTCTGCAAGTCTGCATGATAAACTTCTGATTCTGTTCCACCTTTTCCTCCTTTGGTCATGATTCATCTATAGAATCTTTGAGCAATATACTCAATAATAATAGCTAGGTACCATATAATTTTTCTGACCGAATGCAAAGGAGATAATTATTCATAGAGGCAATTAGTCCAAATACCATATTTTCCTCCTATTTATTCCTTCCTGATTCTCCTGTTGCTCAAAAACCAATTGTCATAGTCCTTGTAAACGTGTGTGTGTGTGTGTGTGTGTGTGTGTGTGTGTGTGTGTGTGTGTGTATCATCAAATTAGATCTGACTGGTACAGGAGAAGATTTCTCCTCCTTCTCCAGCAGAGCCTCTGGTGGATTTGAACCCCATATCTCAGGGATTGCAGTGCAGGTTCTTGCCGCTAGACCACCAGGGCTCCCTACTTGTAAACTTTTAAGACCTCAGGCAATATGTAACAAATCAGGAGGTAGAACAGAAGCATTAAACTTATTAGGCCAATTTAGCTGCACTATCCCATGAAGCTCTCCAGATCAAGGAATCAAGTCCCATGAGGTATTTGATTGTGCATAGAGTCTCAGTACCTACTCTTTCTTTTGTAAATTTTTCTCATTTTTGTAAATATATTTGGTACACAATTTTTGCCAATTCAGCTTTTTACAGTTATACATACAACTTACTGACAACAATAATGACCTATGCATCCTACTTTTAATGTGAATGTTAAAAGTGATTACGTGAGTTCTTACTAATGTAATTTCCACAATTCCTTGAATTTTTAAAATCATTTTTAGAACATTTTTATTGTTTCAATCTTTGAGTTTTCTACACAAATGCTTACAATCTTTATAATAAGAAAAACATATTTCCATTTAGAAAAAGAAAACACAAAAGACACATCCAAGGACATTTGTGGGATATTTATAAAAGAACTGGCTTAGATTATTCTACAAATTTGATAACAGAATTTTTTTAAGCTATCAAATTAGATGATTAAAAATTGGTTGCTATTGTGTGAGTTTGAGTTGATTTCAATTCATAGTGACCCCACTGTAACAGAGTAAAATTGCTCCATTGGGTTTTCTTAGCTGTCTTTGGAAAAAATAGGCAGGAAGTATTTTTTCCAAATGTGATTAATAAATAGATAATTCATAAACAGATTAGTTGAATGATGGGGCAAGGTAATTCATGATATAGTTTAAAGAGACATTTTAACTAACTATATTAATTATAATTAATGTTATAAAACAAAATAGGTAGGAATGGTTAAATGAAAACAAATATGATCAGTAAATTTTCACTAATAGAAAAAGACCATAGAGAAATAAAAATAAATACATTTTTATTTAAATGAAAGTTTACAAAGCAAATTGGTTTTTCATCCAACTATTCATATATATTTTGTGTGATAGCATTCATTACAGTACCCACTTCACCCACAAATGTAATCTTACTTTCCCCACCTCTTCGAGTAATTCTTATTTCCGTTAATATTCTTTCCTATTCCTTCCTGTCTTAGGGACTGTACCCTTGAGCAAAAGCTGCTCTTTTGACCTTATATGGCTGTCACTGTTCCCTTTATAAGCCTGTCTACTGTTTGTCTTAGAGTTGAGCCATGGGGGTGAGTTTTGTTCCAGATTCCAAGGATGACTAAAGGCTATATAGCCTCGGGGATGGGTGATGTTCATCAGTCTTTATTGAACCAGTAAGTCTGGCCTTTCTTATGTTTTTGAGTTTTGTTCCACATTTCCCCCCTACTCTGTCCAGGTCTTCTACAATGTGATCCCTTTTAAAGTGGTCAGCAGTGGTAGCTGGGCACCATCTAGTTCTTCTGATCTCAAGATCATTGAAATTGACGTTCATGTGGTCCATTAGTATTTTGGACTAATTATGGCAATATAACTTTGTTTTCTTCCTCTTCTTTGTTCCAGACAAAGACTTATAGACACACATTAGAGGGCTGCTAAAAAGCTTTTAAGACCCCAGTTGGTTCTTATCATAGTAAAATGTAGAATATTATCTTTATGGACTATGTTATGCTAATTGATGTTCAATAAATGTCATTGGTTCTTGATCATATGCTACTACCAGAAATTACTAAACATCAGCCAATTTTTCTTAGTACAATGATTGAGTGTTCCTTCCATCTTCCTTTGATGCTTCCTACATCATTCAGCATTGCATCTATAAAATCCTTCAATATTACAACTGGAGGTTTGCCTTTTTCTTCAGTTCATTCAGCTTGAGAAATCTGAGTATTTGCTTCTCTTTTATTATAATACTTTACTTTGCCTTCTTCAGCTGCTCTTTGACATTTTCTGTTCAACTCTTTGACTTCATCATTGCTTTCATTTGTTTTAACGACTCTATGTTCAAAAGCAAGTTTCAGAGTCTATTCTATTATCCACTATGGTCTTTTCTTTCTTTTTTGCCTTTTTTTAAAATTCTTTTATTGTTTTTGTGTATGTGTACCATCAAATTGGATCTGACTGGTACAGGAGGAGATTGCCCCTCCTTCTCCAGCAGAGCATCTGGTGGATTCAAACCATCTTTTTTGCCTTTTTAATACCTTTTTGCTTTCTCCAGTATGAAGTCCTTGATGTCATCCTCCAGTACGAAGTCCTTGATGTCATCTCATAACTCCATTAGTTTTTGGTGTGTCAAATCTGTTCTTAGCTGGTCTCTAGACCATCTTTTTTATTTTATTTTATTATTTTTGTGTGTACCATTAAATCAGATCTGACTGGTACAAGAGGAGATAGTCCTCCTTCTCCAGCAGAGCAGCTGGTGGATTTGAATCATGCACCTCTGGGATTGCAGTGTAGCTTCTTGCCACTAGCCCACCACAGCCCCCTTCTCTAGACCATCTTATGGATTTATTTTTCTTTTCTTAAGCTTCAACTTGAACTTATACATCAGCAATTAGTAGTCTCCAACCTTGTTCTCACTCAGGATATTGAACTGTTTCATCATCTCTCTGCACAGACATAGTCAATTTTAGTCCTGTATATTCTACCTTTTAATCCGTATGCCATCAATTCCTAGGGTCTTGTTTTTTGCCAATTCTTTCAGAGCAGTTTGAACTTCTTCCTTCATCACCACAGGCTCTTGCTCATACATTGTTTCATAAAATTCTTGTGTCTGCCAATTCCTTTTGGTACAATGACTCTGTACACTCTTTCCATCTTCTTTTAATGCTTCCTGGATCATTGAATATTTTGCCAAAACATCCTTAAGTATTGCAAGTCAAGATTTGAATTTGTTCTTCAGTTCTTTCAGCTTAAGAAATGCTGAGCGAGTTCGACCCTTTTGATTTTCTGACTCCAGCTCCTTGCACATTTCATTGTAAAATTAAATCCACGATAGCTTCAATTTTTTTTCTCCATTTATTGTGATGTTGCCTATTTTCCTGGTTGTAAGGATTTGTTTTGTTTTCTTTATGATAATGTGTAAACCATACTGAAGGTTTTTAGTCTACTATCTTCTTCATTAATGCTTCAAGTCTTCAAGATTCACAAGCAAGGTGTGTCATCTGCATATCACAGTTTATTAATGAGTGTTCCTTTAGTGCTGATGGTTAATTCTGCTTCATATATTGTGTCTTCTCAGATAATTTGCTCAACATACAGATTAAATAGGTACAGTAAAAGGATACAACCGTGACACACACCTTCCTTATTTTAAACCATGTAATATCCCCTTGTTCTGGTCAAACAGCTCATTTTAAGGGTTCTGGAATTCCCATTCTTCTCACCATTAACTCTAATTTATTATGATCCACACAGACAAATGTTTTTGCATAGTCAATAAAATAACAATTAGGGGAGCTCTGGTGGCCTAGTGGCAAGAAACTGCACTGCAATCCCAGAGGCGCAGGGTTCAAATCCACCAGATGCTCTGCCGGGAAAAGGAGGGACAATCTCCTCCTGTACCAGTCAGATCTGATTTGACGGTACACACACACACACACACACACACACACACACACACACAATAATAAAATAATAATGAAAAAAATAAAAAAGCAATTAAAAATCTTTCTAGTATTATCTATTTTCAGCCAAAATCCATCTGATAGTAGAAATTATATTCCTTATTTGATGGCCTCTTCTGAATCCAGTTTAAATTTCTGATAGCTCTGTACTTATGTAGTGTTCCAGCCACTTAAGAATAATTTTCTGCAAAGTTTTGCTTGTATGTAATATTAATCATATTGTTTGGTAATTTTCTGCATTCCATTGGATTACCTTTTTTTTGAAATGAGCCTGAGTGTGGATTTCTTCCAGTCAGTTGGCCAGATAGCTGTCTTCCAAATTTCTTGGCATAGACAAATAAGCATAGCCAGGACTGTGTCAGTGTGTTGAAACACATCAATTGATACACTAATTCCTGGAACCTTATTTTACCTAATGCCTTCAGAATTAGGTGACCATATGATTGCCTTGATTTCAAATGGCCAGTACCTGTCCATTTTAGCTCACCAAATGCCTAAGATCCCTTGTCAAGCATTCCATTTACTTTTTACCAATTCAACACTCTTTGTACCAAGAGTCAAGAAATCAAAAGACAAATTGGTCTGGGGAAAGCTGGTGCTAGGGACCTCTCAAAAGTGCTGAAGAGCAAAGATGTCAGTCTGGAGATTAAGGTATGCCTGTTTTAGACCATGGTCTTCATAATTACATGCGATGCATTAGACAGACAATGATAAAAAGTGACAGAAGAAGAATTGATGCCTTTGAGTTGCCATGCTGGAGAAGAATATTGAACATACAATGAACTGCCAAGAGAAAAAAAAACAGGTTTAACCTGGTAAGGGTGAAACCACCATGCTGCTTCTTGGCGGCAAGAATTTTTAAGCTTCATCTCACATACTTTGGGCATGTGGCCAGGAAGGACCAGTTTCTGGAGAAGGAAATCATGCTTGAAAGGGTGGAGGAGAGGAAGACTCCAGATGAGA
This sequence comes from Elephantulus edwardii, assembly GCF_000299155.1. Classification (NCBI taxonomy): domain Eukaryota; kingdom Metazoa; phylum Chordata; class Mammalia; order Macroscelidea; family Macroscelididae; genus Elephantulus; species Elephantulus edwardii. Next base: position 28,274,285 of record NW_006399756.1, read on the forward strand.
TGGATTGACATAATAACTGGGTTAATGGCAGGAAATGTGTCAGAGACAATGAGAGCGGCTCAGGATAGAGCAGAGTTCAGAGCTATTGTCCAGAGGGTCAATCACAGTTTTCCTAAATTCATACTCTATACCTTCTGTGTTCTGATTATTGATGGATGTTGGTGGCTATTTCTTCTCGTTTTGAATGAATGTTCAGTCAGTAAATGAAGGTCTCATCCATGTCATTAATGTTGACTTCACAATGAGGAGGCAACTCTTCCCTAGTGTTATACTGATTGCCTCCCAACCTGACGGGCTCTCCAACCTTCTGGCCCTACATCAGACAATGTTTTGCTGCCTTCCAAAAGGCTCTCACTGGCTTTTTTTGGTTGGTTGGTTGGTTGGTTGATTTTTTTTTCCAGCAGTAGACCACCAGATCCTCTTTCATTGTCTGCTCTCATCTGAAACCTCTGCTGACGCTTGTTTACCACGGCTGCCTTAGCAGGACAAGAGGGAGCTCTGTTGGTATTGGCCTTAGGGAGTTTCGAGATGAACCCAAAGACCCCACGACTCTGGCCGTTCAAATCCACTAACAGCTCCAAGATGAGAGAGAGAGATGAGCAATATCCTCCCGCGTAATTTACAGCCAGGTCAGCTCTGGGTCAGTTCTGACTTTAAAATGATGTGTTCATCTTCAGAATAGGTAGGTCCCATACTTGGGAATTACTTCAATTACTTAATTCTCCACCGCCCCCCCCCATGAAATACAAATGTCAGGAGCCTTACTGGTTTTTGGTTTTGTTTGTTACTCTGGCAAACGTACCCAGAACTCCTGCTCAATAAAGAGAATTTTAAAAACCCTAGTCCATTGCCATGGAGTAGGAACAAACTCATCGCTGACCCTCCAAGCGGGTTTTCAGAGGCTATAAATCTCATGGAGGGGATTGTCCCACCTTTCTCCCATAAAGCTTCTCAGATGCATTCAAACAGCCTGAAAGTGCACACCTATGTTTATTGCTTTGTTCACAATAGCAAAGAGATGGAAACAACCCAAATGCCCATAAACAAACAAATGGATAGAGAAGGTGTGGTATATTCACACAACGGAATATTATGCAGCACTGAAAAACTAGGAACTCATGGAATATTATACAAAATGGGTGACCCTGGAGGACATTATATTGAGCAAAATATCTCAGTCACAAAAGGACAAATACTGCATGGTGCCACTGTTATAAAACAGGACTGACATCAGGTTTAGGGGAAAACTGGGAAAAGAGGGGATAAATAATGTACACCACATTGAAAAAGATGAGGGAGAGAACTGTTTAAAAGCGATATGTGATTGGGTATTGTTTGAATGACAAGAGTCCAGAGTAGGAGCTGCATAGTAAAGTGGAATAGGGGGTAAGGGGATTGTATAACGATGAAGGAATTTTTTTTTTCTTTTCCAAGAGAAAGGCAAACTGGGAGGAAACTATGCAACAATGAAAGAATGGAAATCCAAGTTCTCTATAATCTTTCACTGAAATCTCAATTGAAAAAAAAACACAACCTGAAAGATACAGCCTTTCAACTAGCAGCACATTCCCCCAAGGGACTACCCCACCTGAGTTTCTCTGTCCTGCCTTGGTTTTTTAGGCAAAGAGGTAAAAATTATTTGCCTCATGGACTTTTCAAAAGGACCAGTTGAAACTATGCACATACAATGCATTGCTGTTGTTGTTAGGTGTCATTGAGTCAAGTACGACTCATAGTGAACTATGAACAGTGTTCTGAACCCTGTCCTATCCTGTGTTGTCCTCATATTTCCTGACACATTAGAGTCCATTGCGCAGTCACCATCTCAATACACCTGGTCTAGGGTCTTCCTCTCCTTCACCGACCCTCCACTCTTCCAAGCATCATGTCTCTCTTCAAGGAATAGGCTCTCCTAGCAACATGCCCAAAATATGCGAGAGGCTTCATCATCCTTGGCTCCAAAGAGCACTCTGGCTGCACCCTCTTTAAGACATATTTCTTTGTTCTTTGGGCCATCCGTGGGATATTCACTACTCTTCTCCAACACAACTCATAAACATCAATTCTTCTGTCATTGCTATTTATTAGCCAGCTCTCAGATGCAAAGCAAGTGATTGGATAAACCATGGCCTGGATCACATGCACCTTAGTCTTCAAACTGTCATCATTACTCTTCAATAATTTTGAGAGGTCCCTCACTACAGACTTACCTAATGCAATACATCTCCTGATTTCCTGACTGCTGGTACCAAGGGTGTTAATTGTACCAAGGGTGAAAGTGAGGAGGCCTTGAAGCACTTGTTGCAGAAGATCAAGGAATGCAGCCTTCAATATGTCAAGAAAACAAAGATTACTACTGCTGGACCATACAAAAACACCACGGAGGGTGGAGAAGAGATTTAAAACTGTCAACAACTTCATCTTACTTGGATCCACAATTAACATCCTTGGTACCAGCAGTCAGGAAATCGGGAGATGAATATAGTGTATTAGGGGGTGGGAAATAACCCAAACCAGGCGCCATCAGTCGGTTCTTACTTATGGTGCGTGGAAGTAGCCCTGTGCTCCATAGGGCTTCGGTGGCTGATCTTTCAAATGTACATCACCAGGCCTTTCTTCTGAAATGCCTCTGGGCGAACTTGAACCTCCAATCTTTCAGTTAGTAACCAAGTACTTCAGTGTTTGTACTACCTGTCGACTCTATCTGTAGCACACAGGCAAAAACCAAAACCAAAGCCTATTGCCCTCAAGTCTGACTGATATCAACCTTATAGGACCACAGAGAATTTCCCAGTAGAATTTCCAAGACTCTAACCTTATCAGAAGTAGACTGCCATATCTTTCTTACCCTGAGTATCTGGTTAGTTCAAACCACCAACCTTTTGGTTAGTGGTCTTGCACTTAACTACTGCACCACTAGTGTACTTTATCAAGTAAATAACAAGGAACAATTAGGTGCTGTCAAGGCAGAACTGACTCATAGCCCACCTTTCCGTGGGTTTTCAGAGGCTGCTGATGACATCAGAGGAGATTGTCCATCTTTCTCCCTCAGAGCAGCTGGTAGATTTGAACCAAACATGTTTGAGTAAGTTGGTAATGCAACTCCCTACCCAATGGACCATCAGAAACAAAACCCAACAACCTGTTGCAGTTAATTCTGACCTAGTGACCTTGATGAACAGAAATGAACTGTTCCATAGGGTTTCCAAGGCTGTAAATCTTTAACCATGGAGTTGGAATCAACTCAAAGGTGAATCTCTAGTGAATTTTCATAGGCTGTAAGTCACCCAGGAAAAATTGTCCATCTTTCTCCCATGGAGAAGCTGGTAGATTTGAACCATGTGCCTTTGGGTTGGAAGCATGACCCTTTGCCACTAGGCCACCAGAGCTCCCCGCATAGTACATTTTGTTGTTGTTGTTATATGCTGTTGAATTGTTTGTGACTTACAGTGACCCTATGTACAACAGCTCTGAATTTTGCTCTTTCTTCAGCCAATTTCATTGTCTCTGACATACTTACCCAATTACTCCAGTCACTGAGTGAATCCATCTCATCGAGGGTCTTCCTCTCTTGCTCTGTCCCTCCACCCATCCAAGCATGATGTTCCTCTCCAAAACCTGGTCCTTCCTGGAAACAGGCTCAAAGCATGTCAAAGGAGCTTAAAAATCCTTGCCTCCAAGGAACAGCCTAGTTTCACCCTCTCCAGGACAGATCTTTTTATTCTCTTAGCAGTCCATGCTATATTCAATACTCTTCTCCAGCACCACAACTCAAAGGCATTGATTCTTCTTCTGTCATACTTGGTCATTGTCCAGCTCTCTGAGGCATAGCAAGTAATTGCACCTGGATCAGGTGCACCTTAATCTCTAGACTGACATCATTGCTCTTTAGTACTCAGGAAAGGTCATAGACAGCAGACTTTCCCAGTGCAATTCATCTTTTGATTTCCTGGCTGCTAGTACCAAGAGTGTTGATTGTGGAGCCCAGCAAGCTAAACCTGTTAACAATCTCAATCTCTCTTCTATCTATCATGCTTCTATCCCATTGGTGAGAGTCATCGTTTCCTTGATGTTGAGCTTCAATCTATATTGAAGGCTGCAGTCCTTGACCTTCTGCAGCAAATGCCTCAGGTCCTCTAGTCGCAATAATAAACCCCTCCCAAAATATAAAAATCAAGACTGGTATCTGTTATAGGAGCTGGTGAGAAGTCCTAGTAGTATAGTGTAATACATGCTGGTGGCTAATGCACAGTCATTCAGATCCACCAGCCTGTCTATTGGAGAAAAATGGATGGCTGTCTTCTCCTGCTACGATTTACAACCTCAGAAACCTGATGGATAGTTACATTGAATTGAAATCGACTTGATGACAGTGATTTTATAATAACTGGCAGAGATTCTAGACTTCTGGCCTTCATAGGCCCCAAGGCTTCTCTCTTCTTCTCACATCTTCTCCCACATGGCTTGTAACTCTTAATACTACAAGGGACCAGCAGGCTTCTGGGAGGTGCTGGCAGCCCCCTCCTCTCACCAGGGGCTCCCAGGGCCACCCCAGCCACACCTCCTGCAATTAGATTTGTAAGTGGGAACAGGCTTTTGTCAGAGGCTCCTGATTGGCTCCAGGCAAAAACACAGTTTAGCACTCTGTCAAGCTGCATTTTAGGGCCTCTGTCTCTCTCTCCCCCTTCATCCCCCTTAATTGCAATCTGTTCAGTAATTTCCTTTTCCAACACTGCAGAACACAGAGAAGGTGCAGCCACCACCAGGAGGAGGACAGGGAGAAGGAAAAGAATCCTCATACCCTGAAAGGAATCTGCTGGGCTGTGGTGATGATGGTAGTGGTAGGGTGTGTGTGTTTCCCCAGAACCAGTGACACCTATGGACCAAGATGTGACCCACCACATGAGCACCTACCTGTACCAGGCACTTCACCGTTATGATCTATCTAATCCTGCAACAACTTTATTAACTATACCTATTAGACAGTGTTTGGTGGAGCTCCCCGATTAAAGCAAACTTGGAAGCAGGAGTGGCATCCGTTTCCGAAATAGCATGCCTCCGGAAACCCTGTGAACTTAGAGAAACGATGAAAGTTATACAGGTGCTCAGGTTCGTTCATAGGATCACTGTGAGTCACCAATGACTCGACGGCAATTAACAACAACATTAGATTTCATTAGATTTCTGCTTCTGAAATAGCTTGCCTCCAGAAACCCTATGAACCTGGATAAAGGATAAAAGACACTCACGCAAGTGGTGTTGAGGACTTTTGTTCATAGGGTCGCTATAAGTCGCCTATGACTTGACAACACCTAACAGCAACAACACCTCAAAGATAGGACAGACCTTTCACTTTGGAAAGGAAATGTGGAATAGGCCCTCCTATATGATTTACAGCCTCTGAAAACCCACTGGAGGGTCAGCTTTGAGTTGGTTCCAAACTGACATACAACGACAATCATCACTCATAGTTTCGAAAGCATGCTCGCTTACCAAATTTGAATTACCTGTCCAAGATCATACAGGAAGAAAGGAGAAGAGGCAGGATTTGAACCTAGGACTGTTTGGCTGGAGGATCCCAAATACAGACCACGATTCCTTTTCCTCTTTTTTGCTCCCAGGAAAGGAACTAAGGTATCCTTCCACACAAAGGACAGCGAAAGGTTTTTTCCCCCAGAAATCCCCAAGGACAAAAAGCCTTTGCTAAAGAAATGAAATATTAATGGCAGAATTGCAGAGAGCAAGCTGAGTCAAGGAGGGGGCAGGGGCAACAGAGACCTTATTTGAATACCTGAAGCAAAAAGGTAAAAGGATTTTGGGCAGGCGGAACCAACATTTAGCTAAGCAAACTACTACTTCTTTTAGTAATGAGCTGATTTGATCTTGGTTAACGTGTCAGCCCCTGTTTACAGATGAAGCCACCAAGCTTCACACCTGTTAAGTAGTCTGCCGAGTAGCACTGCTAGGAAATAGCTTATCTGAGAGCTGTTTTGTTAAAAAAGGTGCTGGGAGCTGCACCCAGGGAGTGGGGAGTTTGGGGAGAAGTGTATCGGCTCTTTGCTACCCCCTGTTCACAGTCCACCAGGCCTGAGTTGATTGCTGCTCCCCAGGCCACCAGCAGAGGGGGCAGAGGGTGCCCAGCTGCACCCTCACAACAAAGGAACGGATGGGAAAGCTGTTTAGGTTTGGGCCTGGGCCTGGGCCTGGGATCAGCTGCCTCCATCCGCGCAGGAGCGCAGAACCAATCAGTCCCCTGATCCAAAAAAGAGAGGGAAAGTGTATTGACCCTAAAATGCCCACAACCCCTGAACACAGGGCTGCAACCAGCCACAGGGACACTGCCCGCCTTGCTCAGCTAATAGATTGCATGTTCCAGAGACTGGGGAGACCTGTCACCTGAGCTACCACTGACCCACGTGGGACAAGACGGCCCACACCAGGGTGCAAAGCTTGGCGATAGTCGGAGGGCTTTTAGTTGTTGCCTTCGTGTGGGGCAAAAGCTGTCCAGTAATGCTTGGGTCATCCATAACCTCCCAGGATCTGGGTCTGGATCTCCACTTCACCTTGCCCTTTACAATCCAGCCATGGACTTTGAATCCTTCAGGCAGCCTGATGCCCTTGGATTCTGTCTGGGAGCACAGAACAGGTCAGATTAGGGCTTTGGATATGGGTACAGATATAGACAGCGATACAAACATGGGTAGAATGGCCTTCCCACAGGCCTCCAGATGACAGGGCCAAAGGAGCTCTTCTGCCTGAAGGCAACAAATGGAATTTGGTGAGAAGGGGGAAAGGAGCTTTGGTTTGAAGCAGTAATCCATTCCTGGGGCCAGGGGATTCTACTAGCCCAATCTCCTCTAACATCCTCCAGCTCCTATGAAATTCAACCTGGATTTCTCCCCAACTCACCTATCTTCCCTTCCCCCATCTGGAGTCCCTCTCCCACCCTAAGACCTTCAGATCTGATGGAGCAGTAGTTTGGGAAGAATAGGGAGGCAGGGGCACTTGGGAGCTAGGATGATGTTCCAGGCCAAGGAGGGGGTCTTCACAGCTGCAGGCAGATCCCTTGCCCCCAGTCTTGAATGGGCACATCTCCCCCTCGCCCCCGCCTGCCAAGCTCCTGAAACAGTTGGTCCTAATGAATTCGAGGCAGGCAGGGCAGCTGTGTGCTTTATCCATATGCATGGGGAGGTGTATATTTATCCTCACATCCCGCCCCACCCTGCAGCTGCTGCCACCCCCCATGCCAGGAGGGTGAGTGGGTACGAGGGCCCAGGCTGTTCCTGAACCCCTCTTCTTTAAGCTTACCCCCCTCCAGCCCACGCCCCCAGCCTTCACTTGACCCACTTTGGAGGCAGAAGTTCCTCTGTGTGTGCTTGAGAGAGAGAAAACACACATCAGTCCCCCAGTTGAGGCTTTTGATTTCCTCTGAAATATCTTGATTGCCAACGGACAATGGCATCTCGCTGCCAGTGCTCCCTCAGCAGCTTCTGCCTCTGCTCTGCCTCCTCCCGGGAGCCAGGATTTTTCTGCTGACTCGGGGGGCGGGGGGGGGGGCAGGGACTAGCTGGCAGGCAGAGCAGGAGAAGGGCGATGCAGACTTCCATCTTGGACCTTCCCTCACTGGGACCTCCCCCGCTGTCCAATGGCTACCTTCCCGCCCCCCTGCCTGGAAACACATTATCTTTGTGGTCAGAGTCTTTGTTCTAAACCAGTTCCCCATCCAGATACAGTGTTTATGGGACACTGGAGCCCAGACTGTAATCCCTTAGTTCAAGAACCTCTGTTAAAAAAAATGTGCCCTCTGCCTCAGATATATTTATGCACAACCTGGACTCTCAACATACCGCCGCCCCATTATTTTGTTTCCATACCTGTGTTCATAGCCCTCTCCTCCTAGGGGGGGCCTGCCTCTTCTTTTGTGCTCCTCCTATACTTCCTTTTATAAAAAATTTTTAAAAAAAAATTTATTTATTTCTTTAATGTGTGTACCGTCAAATTGGATCTGACTGGTACAGGAGGCGACCATTCCTCCTTCTTCAGCAGAGCATCTGGTGGATTTGAGCCGTGCACCTCTGGGATTGCAGTGCAGTTTCCTGTCACTAGGCCACCAGAGCTCACCCTATACTTCCTTTTAAGGAGTTCTGGTAGCAGTAGAGTAGGTAAGATACTGGACTGACTGGTTGACAGTTCAAGTCCATCAAGCTCTGTATTCAGATGGGCAGTTTCCTGTAAAGACCCATAGCCTCAGAAACCACTGGAGGGTTTCTATGAGTCACTCAACTTGTTGGCAGTGGGCTTAGTTTTGTTTTATTTTGGTTACTTTCCTTTAGGACATGGGAGCTCTGGTGACTTAGTGGGTAAGGGGTTGTGCTGCCAACACAAAGGCAAGTGGTTCAAGCCCACCAGCTGCTCTGTGGGAGAAAGATAGTCAACCTTCTCCCATACAAATGACAGCCTCTGGAAACCTGCTGCAAGGTGTGCTATGAGTTGGTTTTGATTTGACAGCAATAAATATGAGGATTGGTTTTTTGTTTGGTTGTTATAGTTCCTTTAGGACATGGTTCAAATCCTACTTCCCCAAGAAGGTGTCCTGGTGTGCTCCAGCCCAGGTGAAATTCTTAGGGGCCCTGATTAGCCTTGGCATTTGACATCCATTCATTCATACAGCAAATGGCCTCATGTCTAGGCCCCTGTTCCCTCAGTTCTTGCCTGGCCTCATCGTTCAGTCTCTGACCTCATCATTCAGTCCGGCGGCCCCTACTCACTCTCTTTGGGCCACACTGGCCTCCTTGCTGGGCCTGAAACAAGCAACATCTGCCTCAGGCCTTTCATTTGTTGTTCCCTCTGCCTGGAAACCCACACCTCCTAATAATCTCTGATTTTGTTCCTTCACGCTCTTGAGTTTTCTCCTCAGCACCTCAGTAAAGCTTTCTCTAACCCCCCTCTGCAAAAATTGCCATCTCCCACATGCTTATCCCCTCCTCACCCTGCTTTATTTTCCTTCATAGAGTGCATGCACCACCAACTCACGCACACGTTTACTTATTGTTATCTGTAGCTTCCTCTCTACATCATGGACTCCAAGAGGGCAGAGAGTTGTTCGATTTTGTTCACAGTTGTATTATCCTCAATAGATGTATTATTCCCAAGAGCGGAACAGTGCTGGCACTAGAAGGATCTCAGTTATTTTTTGGTTAAGTGAATGAACAAGCCAAGAAACCACAGTTAGTTGAAATACCAAGTGAGAGTGTTAAGTACTTGGGTGTACAGTTGACCCAAAGGAACATAAACATTGTGGTGGCTGATGAGGCCAGACGGACTAGGACCTGAACTTCATATGAACCATCTCGTTACTCAGAACAACCTGGGAAGTGGAGGGAGAGGTGAGGGCCACACAGAGAAGGTGAGACTAAGGCTAGACTGACTGCCCTCGGTAGACAACTTAAGCAGAAGGATCACCAAGGACAAAGGCACAAGGGCAAGGGACTACGTGGAGGCTGAAGAATTGACTTTAAGCATAAAGTCTCATGAGCTGGAGAGAAGCCTTTAGATAAGAGACAGCACTGAACACAGTTGGTGACTCTGTATCCACCGGGTCTAGAGCTGCCCATTTACATTTATGCTCCTTTCCTGCTCAGTGTCTTGCTGCAGGCATGTGCATGGCAAGAGTTTGACGGCAATATCCCCACTCACAACCAGACAACTAGTTCAAAATGACTTGCTGCCATTTTTCTAGGTGGACAGACGAGCCACCTGGACTCCTTTTCCCATTCCACTTCTGACCTGCAATTTTAATATGATGCCTGTGCCAACAACTCTAACCCACCCATTGTGCAAGCTTCTTCACCCATCGTGAAAGCCATGCCATCCTGCCGCCTCACCTTCTTCTTGCCTCCATGTAGAGTATGAAAAATAACCTATAGCACAGAGCAGGTAAGTTCTCTCTCAAGAAAGACCCACTTATTGAAGACCTGATAGAAGGAGAAGCCATTACTCTCCCCAGTGCAGGAGAGGAGTAACCACACAGCAATTAAAGAAATCAGAAGACATACCACACTGGGTAAATATACTGTCAAGGAGCTTTCTAATGTGTTAAGGAGCAATGATGTCAGTTTAAAGACTAAGGTGCACCTGATTCAAGCCACTGTCTTTTCAATTACTTGTCATTTGTCTGCAAGTTGGACAATGACTAACGATGATAAAAAAAAAAAGAATCAATGTTTTTGAGTTATGGTGTTGGAGAAGAGTAGAATATTCCATGGACTGCTAAAAAGACAAATAAGTATGTCCTGGAGAGAATGCAGCCAGGGTACTCCTAGGAGGCAAGCTTCGTTTCACATATTTTGGGCATGTTGTTAGGATGATCCTTAGAAAAGGATATCAAGTTTGGAAAGGTAGAGAGTCAGAGAAGAGAGGAAGACCCTCAACAAGATGGACTGGCCCTAACAATGGGGTCAAGTACATCAGCGGATGATAAGGATGGCACAGGATAGGGCAAGGTTCAGAGCCATTGTTCACAGGGTCACTGTGAGTCGTAGTTAACTCGATGGCACGTAACAACAACAGCAGTCTCCTGTGGTGTGGCCCATAGGAAGGTATGGTGCTGACCCAAAGGCAGCACCTCTCGAGTGGTTCAAGTACACCAACGGCTTCATGCGTGAAAGACAGGCAATCTCCTTTTGTGCAATTCACAGCCTCTGAAAACCTGCAGGAGGGTCAGCGATGAGCCAGCTCTCTCTGGATGGCAATGAGTTTGCCTGGGTGTGTTTTAGTTCCCTGTGAAGTAGGGAACCTCATTGTAGAGCTCTGGGGTATGTCTATGACCAGGTTCTAGCATCATGCCAACGGTAAGGGAATTCAGAGAAGTAGTTCTGAGTTCTTCAGTTCTTCGAGGCTTCCCTCATTCATGAGGGTGTGGTCTCAACCACCACGGAGCATATAACCACTGTCATCAAGTTGGTTTCAATTCACAGCAACTCCCCCACAGGGTTTCCAGCACGGTAAATCTCTATGGGAGGAGAAGGCCCACCGTTTTCCATACAGCGTATCCAGTGGACTTGAATTGCTGATTTTTCCGTCACCAGCTCCATACATGGCAGGCTATGCTACCATGGCTTCTGTGGAAAATATGATAGAGTCTGATGCTTGGCTGCTAACCAAAAAGTTGGTGGTTCAAATCTATCAGCCACCCTGGGGTGAAGACGCTTTCATAAGGATTCCAGTCTTGGAAAGTCACTGGGGCAGGTATGCCCTATCTTATAGGATCGCTTTTAGTAGGAGTCCATTAGAAGGCAATGGCTTCAGTTTTGGATTAGAAAGCTCTCTATCAATTAGTTTTCCATGTGTTATTTGGAAGAACTTTCACTGTGGAAAGGGGATTCCTGAGGTTGTTGTGATTTCTATGTCACTGAGGAATTCAACAAGAGCCTAAATGTATCCTACGCTGGAAGGGAAGATAGCTTTGAGGGCTCAAATAAAAGAGGTAGAATATTGTGGAGAGAGAGAGAAAAAAAAAAACTACAGCAAGAAAGAAGTGGATTTTTGTTTGTTTTTTAAATTTTTTTTATAGTTTTGTTTTTTCCTTATTACTTGCTGTGTGCTGTTGAATCTGATCAGACTGGCACAGGAGGAGATTGCCCCTCCTTCTCCAGCAGAGCTTTGAGGGCTCAAATAAAAGAGGTAGAATATTGTGGAGAGAGAGAGAAAAAAAAAAAA
>NW_006399756.1:28286211-28413583 GCF_000299155.1 Elephantulus edwardii
GCAGCACAGCTTCTTGCCACTAGGCCATCAGAGCTCCAAGAAGCTGATTTTGACAGCCTATTCCTTCCTGGTGGAGGCGCATGTATCCCCGAACCCTACCTGGCTCTACCCAGATCTTTTTCCTGTTCTCAGATTTCTAGATGTTAGTCTTGAGAAAGCCTGAATCTCGGGCTTCTGCCCCAACCTTTTTTCATAGAGTGTAGGAGATGGTTGCTTCTAAAATATTTGCAGGTAGTTTTCCAACACAATATAGCACTGTATTATTCACCCAGAAATTACTGATCCATGTTTCTCTGGCCCATATCCCCGGAAAGGTAAAAAAACAAAACCAGCACAGCACACACAAATAATCAATAAGATAGTTTTTCTCTGAGGGGAAACCCAGAGTGCTTAGTTAGGGGCAGTGGGTGCCCTCCAAGACTCTCTTACTCCCAATATATCCTGGATGCAGGAGTGGGGTGGGGAAACCCCCAGGAGACCAGGTCCCTTCCAGCAGAGTTCTACTGTGGTTCGCCCTCACCCTCAGATGGAAAGACAAGATGAAGGTGTCTGAGGAAAGGGAGTGGTGACAATGAGAGGGTCTGAGTGGGTGGGTGTGAACAGGGCCAGTAATAACCAGAAGTGAGCTTTGAACATGGGGTCTCCGCACTGACTCAGCAGTGTCTTCTGAGTGTTCCTGGCTGCCCCTCGCCCCCTCCTAGGTCTCCAGGGTGCCCTTTGAAGCCGGGAACTTTGATCTGGAGTAGACCCTCTCTCAGTGGCCTGGCACTCCCCCTCTTCTCTGGCCCCTGCACCCCTCCTGGGCTTGAGGACTGTTTCCGGCAGTTGCTGGGGGCAGCTGGGCAACACCCTCCCCCTGTCCTGCAGCTGTTTCCCAGCTGCCCAGCCCCACCCCAGAGACAGCTGGGAGCGGGCTGAGAAGGGGGTGGGCTCAGGCCAGCTGCTCGCTCAGGCTGGGGCCTGGAGGGCGGTGACATGAAAGGGCTCCGCCGGCAAGGGTGGCGGCAAAGGAAACCCCCCAGCGGTCGCCCCCTCCCCACTGGCTCCGCACATCTGGGCCCCAGGAGCTGATGCCCCCCTGGCCAGCTGGGTGGGGGTGATGCGGCCCGAGGCCTTTCCCGGAAAGAGGTGGAGTGATGGCCTCTGGGGGTTGAGTAGGAGGCGCTGCCTGGGGCTGTGAGGGTGTGAGCGCCCTATGAGAGCTGATTAGCGGATGTGAGGCTCTGGGTGTGTGCTCTGGATGCAGTCAGGGGTTTGGGTGTGCAGCCGGGGAGCACCCCCACCTCCTTGGCTTCTGGGTCCACCCTGGTATCTGGGGCAGCTCCAGTTCTTTCTGAGCCCCAGCTTTGTGGAAGTGACAGCTGCTGCTACAAAGCCCCGGACAGCTGGACGGTTGGGGACAGCTGGATAGGGTCAGTGTCTCCCTGCTGCCTTTGGCACCCCCAAGGCCCTCTCCTGGCAGCTGGCTGCTTCTCCTGCAGCTGTGTGCCCAAGTATGTGAATTGTCTGGGGTGGACTTTGAAAGCTGAAGCAGTGCTGGTCAGACCCCCACTAGGATCTCTCCTTCACATCTGTCTGATTCCTTCCTTGAGCTAAAACTAAGCCAAGCAGGAGAAAAATCAGGCGGCTTTCTTGCCCACTAACTTTTGGCTCAGGTATGTTAAGGGCTCCTGGGAAGAGACAGTGAGACAGGAGTTGTGAGGAAGAGTTAAGATTACCCATCAGCACCTGTCCCCAGGCATCCTTTTACCCATATCAGGGGAAAAGGATGCTGTTCTCTAGCCATGTGCCTCTGCTTAGCCCCAAACAGGTGCAGGGGAATAAAGGGGACAGGCCAGCTGTCATATTGCTCCTGACTCCAGCTCCCTGCCATATTGGGGAGGGGGAGACAATGAAGCAAGTTCCACCCCATCCTGACTCATCTCCCCTGGAATAGCAGGAGCTGAGCAGGCCCCAGGCTCTGGTTTGGTTGAGCAGAGTATGGCCTGAACATGTCCTTCTGAGGTCGTCTTTTTCTGAGGCTGAATAGTGGATAGCAAGGTTTGGGGTTACCTGAGGGCCACAAGCCTACTCTGAGCTTCTAACAGATGAGAGGTTCACAATTCTGCTCAGACACGAGTAGGCCCGCCGGCTCCTACTGTACAGATGGGCACTGACAGTATCTGTAACAAAGCAGATAAAGTCTCCTATTCCAAAGAGGGCCTTGATGTGTCTGACTCCACCCCAATAGGGGCAAAGGGGTCATTTGGGCCAGCTGCAGGCCGGACCTTGGCCAGGCTCTCTCACAGCAGCCCTTCTCAATGTCCAGAATCACCAGGGATAAAAACATGCACGTTTCTGAGCCCACTGAGATCAAGGACTGGAGGGGACTAGCAATGAGTCCCTTTAATATGTCCCCCAAAGAAGCTTGAGACTGAGAAACTCTGCCAAAGGGGGTAAGAGTGGGATCTTTTAACCTTGCTACCCCATCCTCAAGTCTCCCAGGGCCAAAGCCCCAGATTCTCAAAAGCAGCACAGATTAACTGACCATGTCCCATGGGGGTGGTAGAAATTTCCTAGGATGTGGCTTTTCTGCCCTCCCTGCCCATGGCCCCCACATGGTCCTAGAACTCAGTATATGCTCAATAAATATTTGTGAACTGAAGGAGGCTCATTTTGCAAGACTCAAAAAAAGGTGTTTCTCCTTTGTCCCAGCTAAGAGCACACTGGCAGGGCCTCAAAGAGATGCCAAAGCCCCTTGAGCTTGGGGCCAGGCCTGGGAGGCCCTCAGCAAATATTTGTCAAATGGAATTCAAGGCCAAGAGATGCAGTTAGTGGCTGAGAAACTGACAGGCAGGCAGGGGTCTGGAACTGGCCAGACACAGGAGAGGCAAGGTGCTAAGACCTTTTCCCTCTGAAATCCCCTCCCTACATCAAGATCTAAAGAGCCCAGACTGGTGGCCTTCGGGGTTAAGAGGCAAAACAGGGATTGGGAACGCGCCATTATGTTTATTAGAGGTTGGATTTTGGTGTGTGTGCTAGACAGATTACAGAATAAATATCTGTGCCTTGAGAAGAGGAAGTCCACGATTCATACAAAGTGCTCACTACAGGAAGCTGCTGTGTCAAAATCCAGGCAAAGGCCCAAGTTGGGGCAACCAACCCATCCTCCCCTACTGACCTCCACAAGGGCAGATGGGTTTTATTTTATTATCTTTTATTTATCTTCATTATTATTATTATTATTATTTGCTTTTTGCTGTGGTCACTATCATTGGCAAAGTTCCTTGTCCCATTTCCTGGACATGGGGTTCCTGTCTTTAAAAGATTCCACTTTGAGGCTGAAGATGCCAAAAGCTGCTTGAGAAGTGGCCTTTGAACTCCGTCTGGGAGGATGGTGAGGAGAAGGAAGCAGAAGAAATTATTCTTGGTTGGGTTTCTTTCTTTCTTTTTTTTTTTTTAAAAAAAAAAGGCTCCACAATCTACAGGTCATTCCTTACTCAATCAGTGATCAAAATGCCCAAAAGGAAAAAAACTAAAAAAGAAATGGGCCAGTGGGCACTGGTCTTTCTTTCCATGGGGGGGTGGTGAGGGGCTGAACCCCCACCTCCAAGGCTTTCAGGGAGGCTGAGTCTCCTTTCAGCCAAGGGGGTTCAAAGGGAAGGGGTGGAAGAGAAAAGGAGAAACAGACAGAGCAAGATCAGTGCCTTGAGACAGACACCTTCCCCACTCCAGGGCCACCTGGGCCCCAGCCCAGGCCAACTCCCACTGTCACCTCTGTGTTCAGAAGAGTCATTAAAAAAAAAAAAAGAAAATAAAATCGAAAACAAAACCCCAAACAAAACCAAATCCAAAAAGAAAAGACTGGGAGGAATGGAGGGAAGAAGAAAGGAGGAGGGTAGGTTTCTGAATGCATAATTCCCCAGCCACCAGGGGCTGCAGGAGAGACTCCTCAGCGTGCCACCGCCCGCCCGCGTGGCGTTAGCTCGTCACGTAGTGTTTGGTGGATGGCTGCCCATACACCCTGTAGAAATCCTGGTGGCCAGGCTGCTGGGAGGCATCGAGCCAGTCTCTGACGGCCAGGCCAGGAAGGGACTGGGGAACCGAGGGCGTGGGTGGGAGCGGGTGTGAATACTCCTGCGAGGGCACTGTCCAGGGGAAGTGGCCGGAGCGGGGGTAGGGCTGGTGGCTGCCATGGTTGGCCACGGAAGAACAGTAACAGTTGTCCACGGAGCAGACGAGAATCTTGCGACCCCCGTATTGCGGGAGCATGGGCTGCTGGGCAGCGGTGCCATTGGGATACTGCGACGGCGGGAACACAGGACTTGAGTGTACTGGTTGGGCGCCACCTGGCAGGGCCACCAAGTGCTGTGTGGAGCTGCAGGGCCCCAGGGGCTGCCCAGACTGGCCCTCGCCGCTGGCTGTGCCCGCCGCCCCGTACTGGCTGCCCACAGGGCCCGATGATGTCTCTAGGAAACTGGCCTCAGGGAAGGCCGCTGAATGCTTGCGCTTCTCTGCCCCAGAGCTGTTCACGCCACAGGGGTACAGGGGGACGCTCTGCAAGAAGGGCACTGGTGTGAAGGGGCCTGTGGAGAATTTGGGGGCAAAAGTCACCATAGCTCTCACCCATTACCAACCCAGGCCTCCCCACACATGTCATCCAACATCTCAGTTGACGCTCAGCACTCTAATAGGAGGTATATACCATTCCCACTCCTATCTTACAGCTGAAGAAACTGAGATGCCATAAACAAAGAAAGGCCAGCAAAGTCTACTCAAACAGGCCACACCCCTTAGAGGAAAGTCTCTGACCTTGACTCTTTGTCTAAAGGGCTCTCTCTTTTCTACCAAGGATCCCATACTCACCTTCTAGCATCTTCCGTAGCTGCTTCTCCTTCTTGGCCACCTCATTCAGGAAGAGCTTGGAGTTCAGGTGGCCGATCTTAGGGGGAGAAAGGCTACTGCCTGTGCAGTTCTGAGTCCTGGGGGCAGTGGATGGGGCATCTGCTATGAGGAGGCTTCACCAGTGAGCCCGCCCTACCTCCCCATCGTGGGCCTCGCCCTCCCATCCCAGCTTCTCCCCTGAGGGTGGGAGTCCATCTGCTCACCTGTCCATTAGGATTTTCACAGACTTGGTGTTCTAGGGGGGAGAGAATAGGGTCAGTTAATAGGAAAGGCAGAACAGGGGAAGGGGAGAAGGAAGCTGCCACATCCTCCCTCTCAGGCAGCGCTGACACTGATTCTGGACAGAGTGTGGCAAAAGCAACAATGACCCTGAGTTAACAACTTACAATGTGACACACCATTACAAGACTTTCATATCTATCATTTCATCTGCATAGCTAGCCTATGAGGTATGGTCTGCAAGCCCTCAATTCTTTTTCTAAATCCTTGGACCCAAATATATTATGGAATTTGAAAGGTTTTGTATTCTAGAAGAGCAATTTAGGGCTTGTAATATGTTTAGAGAATTCTAGAGGCAGAGTTCACAGGAAGTTGCACTGATAACCCAAAGGCTGCACCTGCTGGAAGGCTTGAACCTACCAGCAACTCTGAGGGGCGAAAGACAAGCAATTTTCTCCTGTGTTGATGTAGTCTTGGAAACTTAATGGAGGGTCAGCTTAACTCAGTGGCACTGAATGAATAAGTGAATATAGTTAAATATCGTTCACAACAGGACCTGGGGAATACTCCGTTAAACACAAACTCATTGCTGCTGAATCGAACTGACTCATAGCCGACCCTCCAGTCAGTTTTCAGGGGCTGTAAACTGAACAGGAAGAGACTGTCCACCTTTCTCTCTGAGCTGCTGGTGGATTTGAACTGCCCTCCTTTGGGTTGTCAGAGCAATACCCTACAGCCTATGCTACCAAAGCTCTCTAAGACCTCATTAGGCAACACATTAACATTTCTGCAACAAAGTGCTTGAGTATTCCACGTGAGAGTATTCCACCATTCTCCATGGTCCAGTCTCGGCTCAGGTCAGCTTTTGCTATTAAATGAGTTGTCAAAGAAATTTTTTTTTTCTTCTAGTCTTTGTGATTTTTTAAGATTTGGAATTGTGGATAAAAGACCACAAACTTGGATTATCAACTCCCTTTTAGAGGTGAAGAAATGAAGATTTAAGGAATAGACAGATATGACTTGCCCAAGGTCACAAAGCTATAAAGAGGAGGGTGGGATCTGAATCAGTGAAGGCTAGCTCCACAGTCAAGGGCATGAGAGAGAGCTGGCGGGGAAGAAACTGGTCAAGAGAGCAGAAAAGAGCAGCTTTGAATCTAGGAAGGAACCCCTAGGTCCCAACAGCCAGGGCCTGGGCACAGCCCACCTTCATGAAGCTGACGTCCTCTGTCTTGTCAAAGAGCAGCTGCAGGGAGCCGAGGAGCTTCTTGGCCTCCTGCATGCGCTCGCTGAGGTGCAGCGCCTGCGCCGCGTTCTCGCTGCAGAACTTGGCCTGGGCCTTGTCCAGGACCTCCACTGTCTGCCGCAGGTCCTCATCCAGCAGCTGGTGCAGTTTCTCATACTGCAGTCGCACCTCCTCCTTTAGCTGGCTCACCTTTTCCTGCAGGCACAGGGGCAGGAGGGGGCGCACATGTGAGCATGGGGCACTCGGACAGTGTGGGAAGGCAAGGTCTGACCTGCCAGTTCTTCACTGGGCAGCAAAGGGCTCCGGCTCTGCCACCGCTGGTACCAGTGGGGTGACACATGGTACAGAGCCGACCACATGAACGATCCTAAGTAAAAAAAAAATCAACCCAAAGCCCTGTACTCCAACCACCCGCACCCCATACCACAGGCTGGGGCTGCACTACCTCCACCAGGCGCTTGTCTGACTCGAGTTTGTACAGCTGGTCCTCAATGTCCTGCTCTCGCTCCTCCAGCCGGTCCTGCTGCTTCATCAGCATCTTCTGCAGGGATAGTCGTGGTAAGGGACATCAGAGGGAGATGTGACTCTGCCCTTTCCCAAGGGTGGGTAAGCCCCATCCTCCCTCCCCTCTACAGAACATACTCATCCTATAATCCTATAAGGCCTGTGACCCACCTGGCCCCCTGGCTGCAGTTCCAGGGGCTTACCGACACAGGCCGACTAGTCTTTGACCCCAGCCACTAAAAGCTGGACTAGCTTAAAGCATGAGCTTTCTGAGCATGGAATCAAGTCAGCCTTTGTTCCAGGCACATTTCCTGTACTGGCTTATCTAATCATGCCAGTAATGCTAGGAGAGAGGTCTTATTATCAGCATGATTTTACAGAAAAGGAAACTGAGGCCCCAAGAGGTTATAGGTACTTTGTCCAGTGTCACACAGCTACTCACTAGAAACCCAGGTGATCTGACAGTAGGGTCTATGCTCAGTGGACTCATTCTACCACTCTGGGGAGCACCCTCCTGGAGAGGAGCACTCTAAGATGCAGAGGGAATGACTGCCAAGGAAGGTCACAGGGGCCCCTGGGTCTCAGTTCAAAGCTCTCACCTCAAACTAGTCCCACACACTAAGCCAGACCCTGAGAGCCCAATAGCTCTCTCAGCCCATGAGTTGAACCCAGGCAGAAAGGAGATACCAGCTCTCCTGAAAATCAAGGCCAGTCTCTTGGATTTTCAGATGCAGCTTCTCATACTGCAATCATCTCTCCTCCTTCACCTGGGCATTGCTTGAATACTCATATCACATGAAATAAACAGCTTTGCCAGCTCTGATCTCTCAGGCCCACAAACTCTCTCTCCTCCTGGCCCTGTAGATGCCAGCTGCTCCCAGTAGCCTGCAACCCTCCTCACCAGACACATCTGGTCAAATAGGGTACCTCCCTTGCTCAAGAACCTTCAATGATCGAATCCACCAGATGCTCTGCTGGAGAAGGAGGGGCAATCTCTTCCTGTACCAGTCAGATCTGATTTGACAGTATAGGCACAAAAAAATAATAAAGTAAAATAAAAAAGAACCTTCAATGACTCCCTCCTTCAAGAAATTCTTGAGCCTGGCAACCAAGGCTCACCAACAGACTAACTCAGCCAGGTAACTCTGCATCCTGTCCCCAACACTGTATTCATTTCAAGTCTCTGGACTCTGCTCCTGCTTTTCTGCAGCCCACAGTGCCTCCTCCTTCTTGTCTGTCCAGAAGCCTCTACTGGTCTAGGAAGCCTTCCATGAGCCTCCAAGTCTGTGCAGGCCTCTCCTCCTGACCAGGAGGTCACACTCTGTCTTCCCTCTGCACCGCCAATACAGTAAACACAAGCTACATGTGCCTCTATAAACCTAATAACAACATGCAAAATTGAACATCCGTTCCTCAGTCGCACCAGCCTCATTTCGAGTGCTCCACAAGCCAAATAAGCTGGTGGTTACTGCAGTGGATACCACATACAGGAAATATCCTCGTTGTCACAGAATGTTCTGTTGGGCAATGCTGCTCTTGTCTTCTGATCGACTCAACTGCTATGGTCTGATCTTGAGCACAGGACTTTGCTACTGTTTGTCTCTATCTCCTTTCCCAGTCAGTCCACACAAAGACAGGGGCACCCTACAGATGCTAAACATAGTTCCTGAATAAACATGGAGACTTTGTACATAAAGTCAAGTTTGAAACATAGCTTTCACAGAACCTCGCTTGCATTAAGTGTCCACTCAGAAGAACTGGCTTTTCCCTTCCTCTGAGGGTTCTCAGAGTTACCTTCAAGTCTGAGCCCATGACCTCTATTCCCTGTCACATTCAGCTGCCCCAAAGACAAACTGTTACTAACCCATTCCTCATGCCCTCCAACTCATTTTTACATACAGAGAAACCAAGACCCAGGAGCCTGTAGGCAGAAGGAATGGGTGGGGGTAAGGGCTCTCTGATTATGAGCTAGGGTAGTCTGAGACATCCCCTCCCAAATTTGGCACTTCAGTCGCCAGGAAAGGAGGTCCAAGAAACAGATCCAAGAGGTCATGCTCCAGGAGAACTTTGCCCTTCCAGCAGAAACCTCCAAACCCAGGATTGGGGTGCAGGGAGCAGGAGCCAGTCTGAAGATCTGAGCCTGGAAACAGACACAGCTTGAGCCATCAAACTGCCAAGGGTTGTGTGAAGAGAGAAAGAGACATCCTGTAGTGTTGTCCATACCCCCTTGGACCCTGGGTTCACTTCATACCCATACAGCACATCTGGTGTGTGTGACTGCCACTGAGTCAGACAAACTCATAGCTGACCCTCCAGCAGGTTTTCAGAGGCTGTAAATCACAAAGGAAGAGAATGCCTATCTTCTTCTACTGGAGCTGTTGGTGGATTTGAACCATTTGCCTTTGGGTTGGCAGCCACTAGAGCTCTGTTGCAGTCTGTTGTACCCAAGGTGTACAGTGACTGTAGGCCTCCTAAAGGCTCAGATAATGGAAGGAGGCCTGCCACAAAACCCAGAGCACCCCCATGCCAGAACATCCAGCCTTTTTCTCCCTCTAACACTGGGCCAGCACAGTCTCATTTCATCTGCTGTTGTCTCTCCTCCCATTCTGCCATCCCAGGGCCTCGGATATATGAAAGCTCAGGCTCCCAGCTCCCCAGGCATGCACTATTTTCATCAGTACCAGATTTGGGGATGCTTGGGGTGAGACTCAGATGAGAGAGTAGAAAAAATGCAGTTCTATGAGGATGAGAATGGGGCTGTCCCACTTCCATCATCCTGGACACTAGGAGAAGCCCTGGAGAACTCATGACTGAACCCCTCAGACAGACCAAGGGAGGAGCCTCTTGCCCAGGGCGTGTATCCTGGGGCTCTGTGATGTCCTCCCTGTCTAACCAAGGCCATACTCCCTGTCCTCACTCCCTGAAGGTGGTGGGTGGGTTTCATCTTCCCTTCTCCAGCTCACAGATCATTGGAGGCCTATTATAGGGTGGGGAGCGAGGGCAGGAGGGGAAAAGAAGCTTGCCAGAGGTTGCCAGCTAGGGAAGGAATGTGGCCAGTTTATTCTTGCAGGGCCTGTCCTAGGGGACAACTGAGCTGGCTCCTGCCACAAACAATGTCTGAAAGAAGGGTGGTCATTTGTACCTCGGGCACTGAGAAAGTGGGGGAAGGAGGAACACAGTCACTTCCGGCTATGCAGGTGGCTGAGACACCAGAAAGTGAGGAACAGAGGAAGCAAGGCTTGAACCTCTTGCCATTACCAGGCGCTTCCTTCCCACCCTAACCCCCTTCCTGCCTCTCCAGAGAGCCACCAGACCCACTTCCCATGGAAAAACTCATAGCTGAGGTGGAAGCAGATTGCCCTTCCTGACAGCAATGGAGCCCCCCTCCCCACGAACCACGCACAGCACACCTCAAGATCTAAACATCCGCACTCTCACTCAGCAGCTATGGGGTCAGACAGGACCTCCTCACCTGCCCACAGCATCAGAGCCTTCCATGGTTTGTCCCTGGGCCTGAGGGGACAGAAGCCTCTAGAAGTCTCCACGCACTCCAATCCCACCCCTCCAGGTCCCTCGCTGCCCCTCATTTTCTAGACTGCCTCTCTTCCCACCCGAAGCCCAGGTGAGGGGACCTGTGCTCCCCGCTGCACTCCTGTCATATATCCTCTGGAGCCTGACCAGTGAGGCCCAGGCGACATTTGTGATGCCAGTCTAGACTGGCAGACGGCTGAGGCTGTGAGGACTCTGGGCTGTATAAAAGTTAATAAATAATAATAATAAAATCCTCAAGCGAACCTTGAAGAGAAGCAAGGTCAGCAGGGAACAGGGCCCCAGAGGCTGCGGTCGAGGCAGCTTCTGGGTTTTCAGACAAGGCCAAGCTGGTTCCCTGAAGTGGTGGTCAAAGGAAGAAGACAAGGGTTGCTGGAACCCCTTTTCTTGCTCAGGTTCCTTCCCAGGTGCCTCTCCTGCCGTAGCCCTGGCTGCAGCCCTCTCCAGGCTGCTCAAATCCACACATCCTATCCTCCTCCCCAGCTGCCAGCACCCTCCCCCACTGAAGCCCTTATCTCAGCCCAAGATTCCCTTCTTCTCCCCCAGGGCCCACAGCACTCTGCCCTTCCAGCAGAAAAGCTGCCTGGCCTGCCCTGGACCCTCCTCCTTTCCAGGCTTTAGCTGGGGAGACCAGAGACCCAGAGAGAGAGAGAGAGGGACTATAGAGTGGGAGCCCCAGGCAGTAAGAGGCAGCACCTCAGAGGCCAGCTTGGTGAACCCAGAGGGGGCTTCTAGGCTGTGGAGCAGAATTAGCTTTTGCCATGCAGAGAGCACCGCTCTGGGGCAGCAGAACAAAGAGGCGAGAGAGAAAGCCCCCTTTTGTCTGGGTTTGAATGCCAGGCCAGCCAGGAAGGAAGGCTTTCCCAGGGCCAGAGATGAGCTCGGCCAGGCGCCTGCTCAGTCCAGGGCAGAGGCCCAAGCCGGCTTCCCCCTCTTCCTATGTCCTCCCAGACTGCCCCCAGCACTGTCACAAGACCCACCCTGGCTCCCATCTCCAAGGCCTTCCCCAGGCTACAAGCTCACCCTAAGGTAAATCCTGCTTTCTTTTCCCCTCCCCAGCATCACCAGGTGAGAAGGTCGCATGCCACCACCACAGACTCACAACTACCAAACTACAATGGCTGGAGGCAGGGACTCACACAGAAGCACAGTCACGCTGACAACAGTCATTTCAGACATGTACACTCAACTTCAGGGGACGTGGCAAGCGTGGCCTCCGTGTACCCTCCCCTCTCACACACAAGCATAGGCGTGCGCGTCCACCTGCGCACAGACAGGCCTGCACAGCCATTCAAAGCTTTGGGGGCAGAGAAATCAATAGGGCGCGTGCATGGCAGGCGCCCCTGCTGTGTCAGCAGGATCCTGGGCTGGAGGCGGTGGGGCTGGGCTTCTGTCTGAAGCTCCTCTAGGGCCCCAAAGGGGTAGGCCAGATCTACCTTCTACAGATCCAGGATGGTTAAGGAAGGAGCACCTACATGTGTGTACACACACTCACATCTCCCAATCTCAACTAAGACCCTAGGAGCTGGATGGGCCTGACCGGGAAGGGGCAAGCAGTAGGTCCCGCACTGCCAGAGCCAGGCTCCTCCCACACAGCTGAGCTTCCTCAGACCCCACAGTCCCAATGCATCCTCAGCAGCCAGGGCCTTGAGAGCAGGATCCCCTCATCCCATGCAGCTGCAAACCCCAAACCAGCCCCAGCAGCCCCTCCCCGGAGACCATCTCTTCTCATGTATGGCCCTCTAAAGGTGCAAAGGGTCCTGGCAACATTTCCAGAGAGATCTTGATCCAGGGCCCGAGAAAGGACACACACATAGATCTGTGAGTGCACAAACTCAAAGATACACTTAAACACACACGCATCCCATAGCCCCTCATGTATAACTAGGCCTGCTTGTGGAGCTTCTCTTTGTATGGCAGAAATGCACGAGAAAAGGGGTAGCCTGGGTCCTGCCTGGGAGTTGGAAGGAGGTCTGACCATCCAAGAGATGCCAATGTTGAGCTCACCTGGATGTCTGAAGGGAATTGTGGGGCCCTTGGCCTTCCACAGCCCCAAGGGAGAGCACCTTTACATATCAAGGCAGGTCTCCAGGGCCCACACAGCAGGCATCTGACTGCAGCCTCCCATCATCCTTCTGGCTTCCCAAGGGCAGAATATGGCAGCACTGCTCTAGGATGCTAGCCCATGAGCACAGTGGTGCTTGTTGAGTATGCGGATGGGGGGGCCACCAGGGAAGGGTTGGTCAGGGTTTTCTATTTCTAGCAATTAGGGCATTTCAGCAACCCCTCGGGAAGGCAGAAGAGCAAGAACGAGAAACAGAACTGTATTCTAAGGCATGTGCCAGCTCTCTGTGCTTCTACTCCTAGACCCCCAGAGAATTCAATGGCCCTCATCTACAGGCTAGCCCTATATGACAGATTCCCTTCTACAGGGGGAAAAGGGCCAAGGAAAAGGGCTATCCTCCTGTCTGGCCTAGAAGACTGTGGAACTCTAGGCCTCGTCTATGCAGGTTCCCCACTGGCCACCCTCTTAACCCCAGGAAGGGGAGGGCCTGGCTTCTTCCACACTGAATAAGCCAAATGCAAATGAGAATGACTCTGGGCTCTTGAAGGAAGGCTTCCAACTCCAGGGGTCAAGGGTCTAAAGAAAGATGCAACTTGGGCTGCCCTGCACAGATGCTGAATGTACAGTATTGCACATCTGGCCCTGGTGCAACCCGCTCCTCCCAGCCTGGCCACACTAGGCAGACACACATACAGAGCCGCTAACAAAGTTCAGTGCCTGCCTCCATCCTGTTTTTCCCAAGAGCTAGAGGAGGCAGGGGCTTGTTGGTGGGAACCCCAGGGTACACTTGCCACCCACTACTTGCATTCTCTAACCATAGGGACAGGTACAGTTACAAGTAAAGCAGCCAGTCTACAAAACCCTCACAAACACATCTGAATACTCTCTCACCACCAAATCAGGTGCAGTTGTCATTCCTATTTCACCTCAATTAAAGATGCATCCTAACACTCAGACGTAGCTAGGTCACAACCATGAGTGAGGGTACACATTCATTCACCACTGGGAGGGGGCCTACCCCCTCTCCTGTCCTTTTCAGCTACATCCCCTTCTTTCCCCTCCCCTCACCTTCGGCTGCCAATCCCAGGACAGAGCACTGCCTTTGCTTTTTTCCCAGCCTCCTCCCCCAGCCCTTCCATCTTTATTAATAGCAGCGGCTTCCCAATCCCAGGGAAAGTCAGAGCTCTGGCTGCCCTGCGTGGGGGATGGAAGGCGACCAGGGGCTCATCCGCTTCTCCTAGGCCTCTCTCCCTCCTTCAACCCAGGCAGGGGGAGGGGGAGACAATTCTCAAATCCCCACCCCCCTGCCATTTCCTTTAAGAAACCAGAGTCCTGCCCTGGCACAAAACCCCTGAGCTAGCCTATCAGATTGGAAACTAATTATACAGCAAATTTTATTTGCCATCCCCACCCTCAGCGTGTGGCGGCCCTCTTGCCTTTTGTTGGTTGTATGTGTATGTTTTTTAATTGCTAAACAGTGACTCATTCTGACTGGTCCCCTCCACAGGAAACAGCCTCCATCTACAACTGGCCCCAGCTAAGAGCTTCCTCATACTCAAGCTCCCCACTAGCCTCCAGGGGCCCCCACCCATAAACCCTCCCTAGTTTCCCAAAGGCCAACCTTGCCACCTGGATAGCACACCCAGGCCCCAAGCAGGGGCTTCCGAGATGGCTCAGACAACCCTTCTCTCTGGGGATGACTCACCCCCAAAGCCAGGGCACTGGGAGAGGCCTAGGGGACAGAAGTACAGGCCAGAGGTATAGCCTCAGTCTAGCTTCAAAATCAGGCCCAGAGGCCTGAAGGGGAAGGAGGTTTTGACATTGGCCAATGCTGCAGGGTGTATACAGTGGGAGGGGATGCGGTTCTGTAATCACCCAGCCGGCAGCCCAGGGGAGCCAGCTGCCTGAAACCAGATTTCAAGGCGGCTCAACCTTAAACCCACAGGATTCTTTTTCCGTCTCCTACTTCTCCTCCCCAAATGTGGGAGGGCTTCAGTTGAGGGTTGGGCTGGGAGAAAAAGGGCTCAGGGTGATGGAGGCATACACTTTTAAGGTTTGTTCATGCAGACATGTGCAATACACAGACGCACAGGGGGCAGGGCTTCTCACCCAGAAAGCAGGCGATCTGGAATAACCCAAAAGGCTGAGAGGCCGACTGGGACTCCTCTGGCTGGGCTGGCCTTGTCCACAGAGATGCCCTGAGCTGTATGCTCCCTGTGGACACCCCCCTCCATGTGTTTCCAATAGAGCTTGAAACTAACATGGCTGCTTTTGTTTACTTCCTCATTGGTATGCCAGCATCATGGATCATGTCAGCCACAGCAGCGGCACCAGGACGCTCATTACATAAACAGCAGCTGGAGAAGCAGGACCGGGGTCACTGCCTTGGTGACTTCCCCTAGGGGCTACCGAAACAGCGCAGGGGGAGGGAACTGCGTGCAACACAGGAAAGGGGCACGCAAACTCTACCCCTGACAGCTCCACACCCCAATTCTATAAATGACTCACACGCCTGACCTAAGAGCACAGGTGTGGGAATGTGTCAAGAAGCGCGGGGGGCAGGGGGGAGGAAGGGAACCCTTCTTCCCAGGTCTTGCCCCCAAACTTTCAAATTAGGAGAGTTTAGAAGGAAGCCTCTGCCCTGAAATCACAACAGGCTGTCCCGATGGACGGATGCAAGTGCCTAGACGGGAGAGTGCGTGTGCGGGTGTATGTGCAGGGTACTTGCCCGGATCTCATTCCTCCGAATCTCCACGTCGCACACGGAGTGTCCCTGATGCGCGCCGCTGTAGTAGCAGCAGTACTGGCACACAGCCACCTGCTCGGCCTCGCAGTGGTAGAGGCGGTAAGCGTTGTGTTGGGGGCAGCTCCAGGCCCGCACGTCGTCCGCCTCCACCAGGAGGTGCCCGCGGGCGGTGGAGGGCTGCTGCAGGTGCGTCTGCACGTGGGACTGGCAGCAGGGCGCCTCGCAGCGCAGGCAGACCTTCTGTGCGGGCAGCGGGGGGCCGCGGCGGCAGAACACGCAGTGCAGCGCCGCCGGCGGCTTCTCCACGTGCAGGGCATTGAACTTCTCCACGATGTTGGTGAGCTTCAGGTTCTTCTCCAGGCCTGGCTTCTGGTTGTAAGCCTGGTTGCACTCTGGGCAGCGCACCAGGCCGCTGTCCTTGGCCCACGCCTCGCCGATGCAGCCCCGGCAGAAGTTGTGTTTGCACGGCAGCTGCACTGGCTCCACGAAAACGTGCAGACAGATGGGGCAGATGAGCTCCTCCTCGAAGCAGTTCTTCCAATTCTCCGCCATGGCGGCTGCAGGCAGGGGGCCCGGGCAGGCTTCCCCAACTCCCCAGCTCTGCGGGTCCGTCCGATGTAGTTGTAGGTCCACTGAGCCCCGAGCTCCGGCCTTTGGCGGCCCCGACAGTCGCTTGGTCACCAGCGCCTTCCTTGCGTCCGTCTCCCAGAGGAGGGAGCCTTGGTCCTCACGCCGCGCGCGCAGCCGGCTGCGTCTCCTCCTCCTCCTTCCGAGCGCCTAGCGGGAGGCGGCGGGCTGCGCCAGGGCCGCGTCCGGGGCACCAGCCCAGGTGGGGAGCGCAGAGGTCCAAATTCCATATAAGAGGCCGCCTCCCCGTCGGCGCGGCTAGGGCAGCGACGGCCCGCGGCCTGTTCTCAGGCCCGTCTCTGACATTGGGGCGCGCCCCACGGCAGACAGAGTCCCCGAGCCGCACACTTCCTCTAGCGACGGTGGTGGCTCCTTCCAGGCTCGCCCGCACCGCGCCTCCCTCTCCTCCTTCAGGGTCCGAGAGGCCAGGCAATCGAAGGCGGCCGCGCCGAGGATGGCTAAATCTGGCGGGCAAGGCGAGCCGGCGCGCCCCAGGTCGCGGCGCGGAGCCCCTCCAGGCGTCCGTCCGTGTGCGGGGTGCGGGGCGCAGGCGGGCCGACTCCCGGGCGCTGCTGCGTGCGCGCAGGGGCAGTCATTCAGATGAAATTCCAGTCCCCGGCCAGAGACACCAGCCCGCCTCTGCCTTCCTCCTCCCTTCACAAATAGAAACGGAAGGGGGAGGGAGAGAAGTGGAGGGGGGGGTAAAAAAAAAACGAAAGGGAGGGAGGGCGCAGCCCCGGCGGTGCTCCTGCCTGACCCCCGAGGCTCCACTTCTGCGCTCCCCCGAGGCCCGGCGCCGTGCGCCCCCGCCGCGGACAGACCCCGCTCCCCGTCCTCGCGCTGGGCGGGCGCCTCAGCTCTGCGAGGAAAACAAGGATTGATCAAACTAGAAAGGAATTTTTCTCAACTGCTAATGAACAGGAGGCTCGGCCCCGGCCCTCCCCCTGCCGGCCCTCCCCCTCCGCCGCCCGGCCCTCTCCCCCCCACTTTCTTTTCTTCTCGGCCTCTGGTCCGGCCTGGGAGGCTCGGGCTGCCCACCGGGGTCGGCGGGCCGGGCTGCCTCCCTCAGTGCCCAGCCATCTTGGGCTCCAGGCGGCAGCAGCCGGGGTCCGAGTGCGCTCGATCGAGGGTCCTGCAGCGTTTCTATTTTGCTTTTTGTGTGTGTGCGTGTATGTGGGGTGTTTTTCCCGGGTGGGGGGTGGCGGTGGCTGGCGGCCTCCGGCAAATTAGGAGCGAGAAAGGGGAGAAAATGCCAAGTCCCGATTTCTCCCCACCTCTGCTCCACCCACCCTGGTCCTTTCCAAAAAATAAAAAAGATTAGAATTGAAAGAAGTCGGCAGAAAGGCGCTGAGCGCCTGCGGCCCCAGACTGCTGCCCGGGCGACGCGTCCGGGGCGGGCCTCTGCCCGTCGCGGCGCTGCGTCCGCGGGGCTGTCTGTCCGCCTGCTGCTTCGCAGGGGAGGGCGCTCCGGGAAGGGTCTCCGGAGCGGCTGTCGCCTCAGAGCTTGATCCTCATATCAAAAAAAAAAAGGAAAAACGAACACTTTCATCACAGTCACCTTCAGCCATCTTGCGCGTATTATTATTATTTCAGGGATAATCTATTTAATAAAAATAGCTGCGTCTCTAGCCCCCTCCCCCGCATCCTGGGCTCCCCACCCTCTCAATAATAATCTCGATAATAAAAATGATCGGCGGGCCGGGCAGTCTGTGGCTGGCTTTTCCTGCCTCGGCTCGCTCGGGCCTCGGCTTTACTCCCTCCAGGGAGGGGGCACTGGGGTTCGCCGCCGGGGCTCGGCGTGGGGTGCGCCCCCGCCCCCACTGCCCTTTAGGCGGCCCCCGCTGCCTCTGCAGGAGGGGAGGGTGCCCTCGCTGCGCCCGCGCTGCTACGAGGAGGGTGGTCTGGAGGGGCTCAGACCCATGAGACCCGCAGGAAAGGCGCACAGGGTCCCACCACGGCCGGGTCCGAGTCCGCAGCCGCCAGGGATACAAAGGGCCTGGAGCACAGCGAGACCCGCAGGCTGGAGAAGCGGGCGGAGAGCGGGCTGCGGGGAGCGGAGCTTCCGCGCTGGGACGGATAGGGGGGCTGTCCCTACATCAAGGCCGGTCCGCTACTCGGGAAGGGGGCGGGCGAAGAGGAAAGGAGAGGCGAGGAGCAAGCTGCAACGCAGCGGCGGCGCCTTTAATCAGCACCCGCAGGTTCAGCCCACCCGGCTCTGGCGCTATAATCGGGCGGGGGCTAGGGGGGAAGGGGCGGGGCTACCAGTCCGGAAGTGCTGTTACTGCTGTCGTTGCGCCCGGCTCCTCCCCTCTTCCCTGCCTGGACTCCGGGCTGTAAGGGAGTCCCTGGGATGAGGTTCCGCCTTTTTAAGGCGGAGCAAGCCCGTGAGCTTCACGTGACCGGCACTAACTTTGGTACATTAAACATAGAGGGGGAGGGGTGTCCGCGCCTCTTAAAAGGGCGATGATCCCAGCTGCGTAGTGGGACCACAGTTTCCAGGGCCTCTTTACACTTTATCTCTTTTAACCTGAGAGTAAAGGAAAGCTTTGTCAATCAGTTTGCTCATCTGTCTAATGGAACCGAGCAGGAAATTCCAAAGGTTCACAGTGAGATAAGACCAATTTTCCGCTGTCCTTAATAATCCCTTTCCCCCCCCTCCACATCCCAGACAAAATTACTATGCCAGATAGACATTATTATCCTGCTTTTATTGATAAGGTAATTGAGGCTTAAAGATTGGAAGCAATCTTGTCTGAGGTCACTCGGTCAACAAATTTAACAAAAGCTTTTATGTGCTGGGTATTTTGCTAGGCCCTGGGGATTCAGTTGATGACATACAAAAAATTGGCTAGGGGTGGGGTGGGGAAAGGAGGTAGGGTGATTTCTGTAATGAACAGAGGTAGGAGGGTCAGAAAAGGGCTCATAAAAAGTGACATCTGAGCTGAGACCTCAGTGTTCAGGAGGAGTCAGGCAAGTGATAACCTGAGAGAAGAATGTTTCAGTCAAGAGACATAAATTAGGCACATTCTAGGGCAGAAATAAGGCCCTGTAGGAAGGTGGAGAGACAGGTACCCTTCTGCTGTGGAATTCCGTTCAAAGCAACTCTCCTGTGGTTAAATTTTTAGGGGGAAAGACTGCATACTTTTCTCTTTCAAAGTTACTGGGCTGGAGGATTTGAACTTTCAGCCCTTCAGTTTAGAAGCCCAACAATTTGCACTATGCCATTTTGGCTCCTTAGAAAAGTAGGTAGGCCACAGTAGTGTGTACTGTAAACTGGTTGTGAGATTTGGTTATCAGATTTGATATATATTTTGGGTGTAGAGCCATCATGTTGATGGATTAGATATGGAGTAGACGGCATGAACATAATAGCAGTTGTTATTCAGTGCTATTGAGTAAGAGCTGACCCTCCAGGGGTTTTCAGAAGCTATAAATGGCTCTGGAGAAGACTGCCCATCTTTCTCCCACAAAGCATCTGGTAAATTGGAACTTTGGGTTGGCAGAGTAAATACCATAGATATGCAATCAGAGTATAATTTCTGTTTTAAAATAAGATATGGTGTATCATTCTAAATTTTTAAAAAAATCTTGTATATTACCTGTTTCCAAAAAAAATGTTTTAAAGTTATTCCTGGGATTTGGGCCTCAACAAATAGAGAATAGAGGTGCTATTTACTGAGAAGGGAAGAAGTGGAAAGAATCAGGGAGGACTTTCAGTGGTTCTGGCTAAGACATCCTTCTGGAAATATGACAACTGTATATACAAGAACAATGCTTAGAAGGAAGGTTCGTACTGAGGTTCAGATTTGGAAATCATCATCATCATCCATTACATTTTAAATGGGGAAACAGATTCTAATCCAATCCAAACTGGCTACTGTGTATCCTGTCATACCAGAGGGCCTCTCTGCTCCATGGCCTCCATGCCTTTCTTTGCCTGGACTAGTATCCAAACAACCCCATGGCTCACTCCTTCTTGTAACTGAGGTTCTTTGTGCAAATGTCAACATCTATGTAGTCAGATCTCTATTTAAGAATGCATTGTCAAAGGAGGTCAGAATTGTTTCCATTGTGGAAAGCTGAGCCACTTCAGTAGACAGTGTCACAAACGAGAGCCACAGATAGGCAAGGGAGTAGAGAGGAAGCTCCCACTCACTTGCTTTAAGTGTGAATCTGAAAGATACTTGGCCAAGGGTGGGCCACATCAGGTCCTCGTGGCTGACAGGACTAACAGGCACCAGCTCCCAGCTGGAAACAAAGGAGGACACTTCAATGATTTAGATCCTCCCAGAAGAGCTGTGGGTGAGCATTAACATTATTGGTAAGTATAATCGTTTTCTCCTGGACACAAGAGCCTACTATTTGGTCCTAAAAGCCTTCTGAGGTCCCAACTCTTCTCACTATTTCTTAGTTGTTGGAATTGATGGAAAACCTCATAAGCAGTTCCTTACTTCACCTCTGCCCTGCATGCAGACTTCCGAGCTGTAAAACAACCCAGTGGTAGATGGAATTTGCTCCAGGACTTAAGAACAATAAATGACATAGTTGAGCCTCTACATCTTGTGGTTCCTAACCTTTATACTATAATAGACAAAGTGCTTTTATTTTAAGAACTACCTTCCCTCTGTAACTTGATTTGTGCCACTGTTAGAACCTCTACTTGGAATATTATTGCTTTTAATTTTTGACTCATGTACTTTTAACTTGTTAAATTTGTGTCTTCTAGGCTGCAACACTTACATGATACATCTTCAAGGATATGAACAGGTATGGCTAAGCACAATTGATAACAGTGCGTCTAAATCCCAAAATCAATCTCCATAATAGTCTATGTGTTTCCTACTGCCAAAGGGGCCCTTTAGAGTAGTGAGAGAAGATCTTCACCCTGAAACCTACAGCGTCCCTTTTCAGTAGGAAGTAGCTAAGAGAATACGCCGTCTCCTTTTCCTTATGAATCAGGGTGAAGTCTCACTCAGGGAGGAGTGATAGGGAATGGCAAAGGACACACTGACAAAGGAGATTAATCAGAACTGGCTTTGACAAACACTGTAGCAACTGGACAATTAAAACAGACTTTCAAGGGGGGAAAAACAGAGGAATGAACTGGGGGGGGAGGGTAGAGAAAATAGTGCAACAGTGAATGAATGGAAAACCAAAATCTCTGTAAATGTTCATTAAAATTAATAAAATTTAATTAAGAAAAGAATGCAGTCATGCAAATAATGCCTAATTATATATTCCTTTTAAACAGTTTTTCCCCTCATCTGTCCCAATGTAGTGTTAATTATCTATCCACTCTTTTCTCAGTTTCCCCCTAACTCCCATGTCAGTCCCACTCTACAACAGTGGCATTTGTCCTTTTGTGACTTAAATATTTCACTCAGTATAATGTCCTCCAGGGTCAACCATTTTGTAGAATATTTTATGAGTTCCTTGTTTTTCAGTGCTGTGTCATATTCCATTGTGTAAATATACCACAACTTTTCTATCCATTCATTTGTTGATGGACAGTGCAGAATAAGAGGTGCATAGAAAAGTAGACTGGCATGGCAGGGGAGGGAGGAAATTGTGTAACAGTAAATGAATGGAAATCCAAGTTTTCTGTAAACGTTCAGTAAAATCACACTTTAAAAATTTATATATATGAATAATTCATTGTCCCCATCATCAGTCCTGTCTTCCCTCTGCTTTTCCCCCCCCTCTCTCCATGCACTATGTACTCAACCTTTTATTGGTATTCTATTTTCTTGTAAAAAATCATTTGTCTCTCATCACTAATACGAAAGATTGATGAAAGGGAGCATATTCATCTATGCTGTGCCCAGTGCCTAGAATGGGACTAAGCACGCAGTAGGTGCTTGTCTTAGTTTCCCAGTGTGTCTGTAATAAAAGTACTGTGAGTAGGATTGGTGGGTGGCTTTAAAGAACAGAAATTTAGGGGAGGGAGGAAAGTGTGCATTGGTGAATAAATGAAAACCCAAACTTTCTGTAAATTTTCACTAAAATCACAATAATAGTAATAGTAATAAAAAGAACAGGAATTGTCCCACAGTTTAGGAGACTAGAAGCCTAAATCAGACTCTTTCCTTGTCAGTTGCCCTAGGTATTGCTTGCTCAGTTCTCTCTCTCTCTCTTTCCCCCCTCCCCCTGTATGTGTATGTGTGTGTGTGTGTGTGTGTGTGTGTGTGTGTGTGTGTGTGTGTGTGTGTGTGTGTGTGTGTGTGTGTGTGTGTGTGTGTATGACCCTTCCTACCCAAGGACTAGCTTATTAATGTAACAAAAGAAAAACTCTTTCCAGGCAAGGGCCTAATTACAGTTACAGGGGATAGGACTGCAATCTAAGGAACAAAAACAGCTGTAATGTTTTAATATTTTTACCCTAATGCAGCTCTCATGGTCTCTTTATCTTGAATCTTCCTTCCTTCTGAAACATCTTCCCTCCAGCAGGCAGGGGAGTGACAGCTTGATGTCCTAAACCATATAAAACCATATACTAGGCAGATGGACATCTACAATTCCCAAAAAGAATCTTGGTGATTATTTTTTTTTTTTTTTAGACTCTCCGTGATTTTGCCTTGCTTGTTTTGTGTGCCCAGAAAGCATCTGAAAGAAAAGCGCTTTTTTCTTTTGCCCAGTTCATCCTTAAAGTCTTTAGAGTTTTAGACATCACCCTTTAGGAAGTCTTTCATAATCTCCCCACACTACTGGGTTGGGCACCTTTTCTGTGTACATACCCTACCATAGCCCTTTGGTAAGGATTAACACTCATTGAGCATGCATCAAGCTTTCACGCATCAAGCTTTCACATGTGTTATCTCAAATAACCTTCACAAAAACTCGATGAGGCAAGTATCCACTTAACAGATGAAGAAACTGAGGCACAGAAAGTTAGGTCGCTTGTCTAGAGTCACTGATAGTAAGTAGTGGAACTCAAGGAGGACAGCAAACATTCCTCTTTTCTGCGTTGTGATTTTTTTTTATTTTTTATTTTTGTAATTACCTGTTTTCCCCTCTGGATTATGAGGTCATGAAGGCTTGATTTGTGTCTGGGCTCCCAACACATAGCAGAGGCCTTGGCACATGTTTGTTGAAAGAACAAGTGAACGAACAGATTTCCTCGGAGATGATGTAGCAGCTCAACAATGCAGTTTGCCTTCCTCTCTCTTACGAAGATGGTAACTCAGATGCCTCATTCTCCAGTGTTCTGGAGTTTTCAGGAACTCTGGTGGCATAGTCTATAGAGAGATGTGCGGCTAATTCGGAGAATACTCTTCTCTGGTGGTTCAAATCCACCAGTGGCTCCAAGGGGGAAAAGATGGGCAGTCTCTTCTCATGCAATTTGCCATCTTGGAAACCCAGTGGCGGGTCAGCTATGAGTCTGTTCTGACTTGATGGCATTGTGTGAGGGAGCGTGAGGGAGCGGTGGGAGAAGAGCAAGTAAGGAGTGTCTGCCTTCAGTTCTTTGCCTGAAGGAGGTCAGTTCTCTCATCACAATACCTTGGAGACTCCCTGACTTGACAAGCTCTGTAGACAGCTCTGCTGGGACACAGTGAATGCCATAAACTACCACCAACAATCACATTGCTCCTTCCATTCTGCCCTGAGCTTTCCTTCTTCTGCACTAAGGAAGCCAGGAAGGGCCTGGATTGTCTATTACCCCAGGGAAGGAGCTCCAACATGTCTGCCCCCAGACCACATCCTGGCCTGCTCCTGCAGTCTTGGGACACTTCTGTCCCTTATCCTACCCTAAGTCCCCAGCCTGGCCTCCCTCCCTCCTCCCCCTCTGCAGCTGCCAGCTGCTTCTGTGCCTGGCAGGCTGGACTGAGTCACTCACACTCACATTCTCCTTCTGGTCTGGCCAGTTTGGCAAATCTCTTCTGGCTCCTCTGCCCTATGGCCTTGAGATCTATGGGGCCCCCCTCACCAGGCCCCCAGGTCTCTCCAGATGGGGCCCAAACACACACCTGGAGGAATGTGTAGGAGGAGACAAGACCACGTGACTGAGTTTTCCCCTTCTTCAAATCTGGAGATGAGGTTTTTGCTCAGGACCAGGAACCCTTTTCTCTGCAAATAACCCCAGCCCTGCCATGTCTCTCTGAAAAGCCTAGGCACAAGATCTATTATTTATGTTCTCTGGGATACATCTCACCTTGACCTTTGTGGTGTTTTTTTGTTTGTTTGTTTTTTAAAAGCAAACACACACAAACCCCACCAAAACATTTTATTATAATGAGTGAACGTTTACAGTGCAAAATGGTTTTCCATTCAACATGCACATTCTATTTCATGACACTGGTTATAATCCCTGCATTGTAACATCGCTCTTCCCACTTCCTGGGCAAATTTATCCCTGGGCAAATGCTGCCCTTTTGATCTTGTATGGTTGGTTGTTCTAAGGATTGCTGTCTCTCTATGGTGTTATTGATCACCTTTTAGGCCTATTGTTTGGCTGAAAGTTGATTCCGGGAGTGATTTCAGATCTATGCTTGAGGGTAACTAAGGGCCATACATAATCTTGGGGGTTCTACCAGGCTACATTAGACCAGTTGTTGTTGTTGTTGTTGTTGTGTACCGATGAGTCAGAGCTGACTCATAGCTGACCCTCCAGAGGGTTTTCAGAGGCAGTAAATTCAGAGACATGGGAAGAGATTGCTTATCTTTCTCCTGTGGAGCAACTGGTGGATTTGAACCGAGTACTTTAGTATTGGTAGCGCAGCTCCCTAGCACTAAGCCACAGAGCTTCTTATCAGACCAGTAAGCCTGTTCAGTTCATGTGGTAGGACCGAATTTTGTACCACATTTTCTTCTCATTCTGTCAGGGACCTTCTGTTGTGATCCATTTGCAGGGTGTTCAGCAGTGGCAGCAGGGCACCATCCAATTGGTTTTGGTCTCAAGATCATGGACACTGAAGTTCATGTAGTCCTTTGGACTAATGTGATGTGCCGTCAAGTTGTCTGTGACTCATAGTGACCCTATGTACATATAACAGCCCTAAACCCTGCTCTATCCTGTGCCAATCTTATTGTCTCTGACACACCTACCTCCATTGTCACAAAATCAATCCATCTCATTATTGAGGGTCTTCCTTTCTTGCACTGTCCCTCTATCCTCCCAAGCATGACATCCCTCTCCAAGGACTGGTTCCACCTTGTAACATGTCTAAAATATGTCAGATGAAGCTTCAGAATCCTTGCCTCCATGGAACAGCCTGGTCTCACTTTATCTAGGACAAACCTATTTGTTCTCCTAGCAGTCCATAGTATATTCAATACTCTTCTGCAACACCACAGCTTGAAGGCATCAGTTCTCCTTCTGTCATCCCTAGTCATTAGCCAGCTCTCTGATGCATAGCAAGTAACTGCAAAGACCATGGCCTCTATCAGGCGCACCTTAGTCTCCAGACTGAAGTTGTTGTTCTTCAGTACTTAGGAGTTTCTGACAGCAGAC
This sequence comes from Elephantulus edwardii, assembly GCF_000299155.1. Lineage (NCBI taxonomy): Eukaryota > Metazoa > Chordata > Mammalia > Macroscelidea > Macroscelididae > Elephantulus > Elephantulus edwardii. Next base: position 28,311,497 of record NW_006399756.1, read on the forward strand.
TTTCCAATGGAATTCGTCTCTTATTTTCCTGGCTGCTGGTACCAAGAGTGTTGATTGTGGAGCCAAGCAACTAAAGCTGTTAACAATCTCAGTCTCTTCACCATCCATGATACTGCCAATTAGCCCAGTGGTGAGAATCTTTGTTTTCTCAATGTTGAACTTCAATCCATATTGAAGGCTGTAGTCCTTGGCCTAATAGACTTTTTTTTTTTAATGGAATACTTCACGTATTTATGTGTCATCCTTGCGCTAGGGCCATGCTAATCTTTTCTACATCATTCTGATTTTAGAATATGTGCTGCCGAAGCAAGCACATGGATGAATAGACTTTTATCTCCTTTACGCTTCTTTGCTCTGGACAGGGAGACTAGTAGTTTAGTTTTGTTGTAGTTAGTTAGATGCTGTTGAATGACTATGATTTTCAGTCACCCTTAGTACAACAGATCTAAACCTTGTCTGATCTTATATCATCCTCACAATCTCTTACATTCTCAAGTTCATTACTGCAGTCATTGTGTCAAGTCTATTTTGTTGAGGGGTCACCCAAACCCTCTCTGGCCTTTTTCCACGCAATGTCCTTTTCCAAGGTCTATCCCCTTGTGAAAACATGCCCCAAGTATGTGGAACAAAGTCTCTCCATGCACTTCTTCCACATTTGTTTGTTCTTCAGGCAGTAGTCCATGGTCCAATGTAGTGTTTCATCAACACTACAATTCAAAGGCATAGATTCTTCCTTATTCCTGGTCTAACTTTCAGATGCATACAAAGCGATTGTAAATACCATGACCTGCATCAGGCACACTTCAGTCTTTACAGGAACATTCTTCTCTCTTTAGCACTTTGGCGAGGTCCTTGACAGATTTGCCCAATGCAAACTAACCACCGCCCCCCCCCCGCCCCCCGCTCCGTCTTATTTATGGTGATTTTAACAGAAGTGCATGGAAAGATTGGGTTTTCATTCTTTTTTTTTTTTAATATGGAACGCTTCACGAATTTGCGTATCATCCTTGCGCAGGGGCCATGCTAATCTTCTCTGTATCATTCCAATTTTAGTATATGTGCTGCCGAAGCAAGCACTCTTTTTATTTCTTGACAGATACCTTCCATGGATGTTGATCCAAGTAAAATGGAATCCTTAACAACTTTAATCTTTTCTCCATCTATCATGATGTTATTATGCATCTTGTTATTTGCCATCGTGTTGCCTGCAACTCATAGTGGCCCTGTGTACAACAGCTCCGAACCCTTGCCCATCTTGAGCCATTCTCATTGTCTTGGACACACTTTCCTCCATTACTCCAGTCACTGAGCCAATCCATCTCTTCCAGGGTCTTCCTCTCCTGTGGTGTTGTCCCTCCACCCTTCCAAGGATAATGTCCTTCTCCAAGGACAGGTCCCTCCTAATAACACACCCACAGCACGCCAAATGGAGTTTCAGAATCCTTGCCTCCATCCTAGCTGGCCATACACTTTCAAGACTCCAGTGGGCACTCATCAAAGGATGTTAAACACTGTAGACTTATCCTTAGGCCTTTCTTGACCAGAGTCACATGAGGATGAGATAAGCACTTCCTGTCCCCCACCATCTTCCAGGACGACAGGGGAGGAACTGGCACGGCCTACCTTAGAGCTGTCTGTATCTAGAACCTCCAGGGGCCTTCGCTATGACTGCGAGAGGGACTGAGGGACCAGCCAGAGTTCAGTAAGAGGCCACAGTGGAAGGAGGGGTGAAGGTTCTCCAGATAAGGCTGTGTCTCAAAGAGGACAAAGGAGTAGAATGAAGACTCCGGGGGCAGGAAATGATACTCTTGCCACCCCCACCCCCTGCGCCTCAGAACCTCTGCTTCCAGCCCTGGCAGAGCCCCTTCAATGCCGCAGCCTATCCTGAACATTCAAAGTGATGACTTTTTTATTCTCTGGGACAATTAGCAAACCAGACCGTCACCACTGAGTCAATTCTGGCTCACAGGGCCTCCTTCATTGGGTTCCCAAGACTGGAATCTTAGTGGGAGGGGACTGGCCAGAGTGGTTGTTGGATCTGAACTGCTGACCTTTCGGTTATTGTTGTTAGGTTGCCATCAAGTCCACTGCGCTTCCTAAGGATCCTATGACCGGATCTGAGCCTTGCACTGTCCCGCAGTATCCTCACCGTCCTCATCACCTCCGACCTGCCCCAGCTCGCTGTTAGTCACTGTGTGTTAACCCAGCTAGTTGAGGGTCTTCCTCTTTCTGACCCTCTGCTGTTGCCAGCGTATTCTTTTTCCAAGGCGTGGCTGCTCCGGACAACACACCCAAAGTAGGTGAGGGGAAGTGTCCCCATCCCTGCCTCTAAGGGGCACCCTGGTTGCACTTCCTCCAGGTCAGGCTTGTTTGTCCTCTGGCCAGTCCAGGGGGCATTCAGTTCTCTTTGCAGCCTGATATGTTACATACTTCACCACCAGACTGCGTGAGGATGGCACAGAACCACAGGGCTTAGCTCAGTTCTGCACAGGGCCACTATGAGGCAAAGCCGACTTGACAGCACCAAGTTTAACAATCAGAAAGGAAAAGAAGTGTGAGGGCTGCAGTAACCTCCAGGTTCTGGAAAGGAAGCCGTTTTCTGCCTGCAGACTCCATGCTGCCTGGCAGGGTCTCGGCTGTTGCCTTCTCCTCCACAGCCTGTTCTATCACCAGGTCCCAGAGAGGCAGAGCCTGACATTCCAGGGAAGGAAGAGACACTCTTTTTCTCCATGGAGTTCCCAGGACAGGTGGGCTGGCCTGTCATCTAGCTCACATGATGGCTTCCGAGGCTTGCCCAGGCTGGATTTAGATGCTTGGTGAGAATGACTGGAAGGGGAGCCTAGGACCTCCAAGGCTAGAGACAAGGAGGACCCTTACCCCCTGGGGAAAGGAGCTGCGGTGAGAGGAGACAAGAGGAGGCTGCAGTGGTCTGTGGCCACCCAGTCATTTCCCGTTCTTACCCCCCTGACCTTGCAGGAATCCAAGGGCAGTCAGGGAGAGCCTGTCCCTGCAGGCATTTCTGCATGACCGAAGAGGCACCAGCTCTACAGTCCTGCTCCTTGGCACCCCTTTACTGCCAGCCCAGCACTCGGGGCCTTCCCTCCTACCTGCTGCTTCTAAAGTGCTAGGCCCCAGCTTCCTGCTCTGGGCAACAAGAAAGAGGACACAACACAGGCACTTCTGCAAATATGTTTAATGCACTTAGATTACATAGAAGAAGAGGGGCTACAAAGAAACGATATCTAAGTGAGTCACCCAAAAATCCTTACAAAAGTCCCAGGCTTGGCTGCAAGCCCCCACCCTGGGAAACTGGTTGCCATGGACATTAGACACTATTAGAAAATTTTACAAAAGTCTGCTGGTTGTGGCATTTAAGTACTTGTACAAAAAAGGTATCTCTCTTCAAGGCTCCCGACGTATCCTGGGACCAGCTGACTCCCCTGGCACGAAGGACCTGGCAGTCAGAGAGGGAAGACAACCAGATAGAAAAAAAAAATACACCAATCCACCCCATAGGGGCAGCAACCTTCAGGTGTTCCCTATGCTCAGCTTAGTCTCCACACAGTCCCCAGACCCTGTCGATGTGTAGACATGCTTTTAGTCCTTGTAGACAATTCAAGGGGACCACGTGTCTGCTCCGCGAGGGGGAGGGGCGGGGCAGGAAGAGGCACAAGCTCCCAAGCCAGACCTGAGACCTTTCTGGGGCCTTCCTCGCCCCTTCAAGATGGCAGCTGGTGCTTCCAGCTTCTTGTAACCCACCCTGCACCTGTAAGGGGCACAAGAGTCCCCTTAGGTGGCAGGTGAGCAGCAGGAAGGAATCTCTTCCTCTCAGAGGCCAGAGACCTGGAGGGGTGGAGCAGGGCTGGGCCTGCCTCAAGGAGGCCTTCTGAGGAGGCAGAACGGGTAGGGTAGCGGCTGGGGAGTGTGTGTGTGTGTGTGTGTGTGTGTGTGTGTGTGCCTGGGAAGCACCTCACTGCTCCAACCCACGAGATCAGTAGCTCCCAGCGAGTCACAGAGAGGGCAAGTGGGGAGTATTTATTGAGCAGTCACCATACACCTCCCCGCCAGATGCTGTCTGTGGTGGTGCAAGCTCAGCCATGCTTGATCTTCAGTGGGTCTCCTCTTGCCAGATAGAAGCTCCATGGAAAGCCCCTTCCACCAGAAGGCTTCCACCAGTGGGCTGGCACCACCCCACTGCCCAAAGCAAAGGAAGCGTGGTTGGAGAAGGTGGTCAGGGAAGGGTGGAGGCCTGGCCCAGCTCGGGTTTGTTTTTTTTTTTCTTTCCCTTCCCTCCTCCCCCCAGTTCGGTTTTGGATGCTCCTGACAGAGGCTTCCACGATGTTCCCACTTCACAGGAATGCAGCCGCCATGCTGCTGGTGCAATCAGTCCACAAAGACCCCGCAGGCCTGGTGCGAGTTGCTGACCAAACACATCACATCTGTGACAGAACTGAGTTCAGGAAAGACCCCAAATACATGAAAACCAGGCAGATGGAGGTCAGGATGAGCTGCAGCAGACGTCTTCAGGCAGGTCCCCAGGAGAAGACGCAAGGACAGCAAGTGAGAGTGGCAAGGACAGGAGGCAAGCCAACCAATGGCACCACTCTCCCCATGAAACGTCACCAAACAAGGGTTCCAAAGGCAGGGCTGTGGGGGTGGGGGGTGGGGTGAAGACCAGGAAAGATCCTTTTGGAAAAGTCCTCAGGGCAGTAGAAGGCACAGCTGCCAGGAGAAGGCATCAAGTCCAGGGGAGCTCCTACTCTGGCCAGTGGGGGTCTGATACTAGTCTCTCCCAGTCTTCCAGAGTGATCTGCCTTGAGGTTTGGAGGCTGCATGGAGCTAAATGAGTACCAGGGGGTGTGCAGGGGTAGGCCCAGGCCATGCTCCCCGGAGAGCCTGGAAAACGCCCATCGCTCTGGGAGGCAGCTCTGGGGTTCGATCTCTCCAAGGACCCTCAGAAGTGGTGACACATGTGCATATAGTGAGGAAAGACGGGGGCAGTAGGATACCAGTGTGGCTCCTGACAGACTGTTTTAGGGTGGCCTGAGATGATCTTAATATTGCAGTCCCTACTAGAGTCAGAGGGCATGAGGGCAAGAAAAGGGCTGTAGGCCAGGAGTGGGAAACAATCCAAAACCAATGGCCAGAGATAAACTGGCTTGCAGAACGAAGACCATGAGAGTTGCCGTATTTGGGGTGAGGGACCAAGGACCTCCTGGAGGCCAAGGATGTATGCCGTATTTGGGGTGAGGGACCAAGGACCTCCTGGAGGCCAAGGATGTAGGAAATGAGCCAGGGCAAGGAACAGGGATGGGATGCGAAGATGAGAAACGCAAGGATGCAGGTAGGGCAGGAGGGAGGTAGAGTGCCAGGTTTGCAAAACTAAAGTGAGAGATCTAGAGAGGCTGCCTTCATGCCAGGGTTCTGCAGCCTGGAAGATGGGAGGCCCAGGGGACAAGGAAATGGCCAAAGAGCTGAAGCCCAGGCCCTGAGTGGCAGGTGGGGACGGTCCAGGTGGTGCTGGACCTCACTCTCTCTCAGGTGGGCAGAGTTAGGTCAAAAGGCCTAGAAGAGGAGGCTAGGGCTTACCAAATTTTGGAGACCCTGATGGTGGTCCCTGTACCCTGTGGGGTCCGGTCCACTTGGGAAACAGCAGACTCCCTTCCTGGCCCCAGCTCGACTGGGACTCAAGGCTGCATATGGGAGTGTGTCTCAGCTCTCTCTGCCCCAGGCTTTACCAGGCCCAGCTGGGAAGAAAAGCCTCTCTGTGAAGCTGGATCCAGCAGGGCCCGGCCTGGCAGGCAAAAACACCCAGCACCTTCTCCTGTGGCAGCGCAGGGGGAGACAACCCCCCAGGCTTCTGTCTGAGAGAAGGAGAAAGTTCATCTGAGAATAAAGTTCTGTTTAAAAAAACACTATATACACGGCTTCTGGACATCTCTGCAGAGCAATAAAATACCATTCGGTTTCTAAAAAATAAAATAAGAAGGAAACCAAACATGATGGGAGAAACGGTTCTGTGGCCAGAGAAGCCTGACCACCGGGCTTTCTAACGCTGAGCATTCGGCACCAGTGGGTCCCCGCCTCCCCGCACGGGTTGGCAAGATTGAGGCCCGTCTCAACCTGGGGGCACAGCAAGAGAGCAGAGTCATATCTCAAACCAGGACCTGGGGCGGCCGCCGGAGGGGAAGGTTTGCCTTTACCGATCACCAGCTGGACACGCGGACATGGCTGGCTGGGAGGATGAAGCCCGGGTTGGAAGTCAGGGAGAGGCGCGTGGCCTGGCACAACACCCCACCAGGCTGTGGGGACAGTGGCTGTGCAGTGATCCTCACACATCTCCTTTTATTGGTGGGACCTTCTGCAGTTGTTACACTGGAAGTCAGTCACTGGGGAGCCGCTGGGTCCCCGCTAGGCCCCTATAGGGCCCAGCCCAGGCTAGTGCAGTGGGCTGTCGAACACCACATCAGGCAGGATAGAGACTTTCAGCTTCTTCTCTGGCCAGTTGTACTCTTTGGGAAGTTTGAACTGTGGAAGGAGAAGGCACATATTCAGAGCACAGGGTTAGCAGAAACTGTGATGGCCACCTTGCTATAGTTGCCCAGGACAAGGACCCCTACCACTCAGACCCGTCTGTCCCAGGTATGTGCAGGGCAAGACAGGCCACTCGATACCTGGCTTTAATCTTCAATGCTAGACCCAAGTGGGTACCTGGGGTTAAGCTGCTGGAATCTGGTGACCCCCTCTCTCCCTCGTGCAAATAATAATTAACCAGGGTTGGAGGAGGCATGCTTTCTAACTCCTTGACTGTGGTGACCTCCCTCCAGCTCACTTCCTTGGTTCTGCCTCCGGCCACAAGCATGTGAGGAATCTGCTCCCTGAGGCCCTGGGACTAGAGGCCAGACGGGTGGGGGAGGGTGCCCATGCTATAGGGAAGTGGCTTGAGGTTTGGGGATCTGGGGTCCTCTCCCTGCCATGGCCTCTTTCTGAGGCCTCTGCAGCCTTTACTAAAGGGGCCAAAGGGAAGAAGGTGCTGGCTGGGCCCCAAAGGCAGCCCCATGTGGGAGTGGAGGAGCAGCAGGAATGTAGCTTGAGGCGAGTGCTTGGGCCTGGAGCATCTTCAGGATAATCAAGAGCTCCACCCTGCACCCTTGAGTTCCTTCTCAGCTGCTTCCCAGGGCAACAGGCTTGAGAACAGTCCCAGCAGCAGCCAAGGAGAACCCAAGGTCTTTCTGTCCCTCTCCCATAGTCCCTGATCTGCTTCCAGGACTGTTTCCCCTGTGGGTCTGGGAGCCGTGGGGGAGAGCCTGGCATAGCTTGATCTCTCTCTACTCCAGAACGCTGCATGTGGTCTGGCACACAGCTGGTACTCAATAGATGCTCACTGACATGAGAGACAGGGCTAAGCAAAGAATCAAGGCCGGGCCGGAAGTGGATGGCCCAATACTTCCTGGCTAACTCCATTTTCCCCTTCCTCTGATAGGGGGCTAGACATGCCAGAACGAAAGTGGAGAATGAGGCAGGGAGCGGACAGCCTCTGGACAAGCAAAAAAGAAAAGTCCTTTTTAGTGACCTACTTTCCTAAGCTTCCTCTGGCTCCTGTCCCTCCTGCCTGAACTGTCCCCCTCCTACCCCCTCAACACCCAAGCTCAAAGCAGCAGCTTGGCACAGGGCCACCCCAGTGTGACAGGGCCTCTCCGGAAGCCCTTCTGGGCAGCTGGCTCTGGTCTAGCTGAATGGGGAGCTGGGCCTCAGGGGCCCATGCCTTGTGGGGGCTGAGTAGCTGGCACAGACTGGGTGCTCAGTGACTGTGGGATGTATGAATGAATGAATTTATCAAGCTGGGTCCCACAGGACAGAGAAGACACTATCCTAGCAGGGCTGGCCTCAGGCTCTGGGGAGTTCCTGTTCACCTGGAGACCAGAACAGGACAGCCCCGCCCTGGGCCTGTCTGTTAGCCTCTTAAATAGCAGAGGCCTTGGGGTCCTGGGACCCAGACACCTGGGGGCTCCAGGAGGTGAAGGCACACTCCCCCAAGCAGCTCCTAGCAGACAGGGCAAGAGAAGGGTCTATCTCCTCTGCAGGTTGGGGCTGTCCAAAGGCAGGCCAACCAGTTAATATTCCATGAGCCTGCAGGGCACTGAGGCCAGAGGAGCAGATCCCACTGGGGTGCAGGTTAGCAGCAGGCAGGGGGAGGGGAAGGGACTTTCCAGAATGAGGTAAGTCCCTGCAAATGAAGATGCCGGGAACAAGGAAGAAAAACAAAGGGGATTATAGTCTGTTCCTGTACCCCAGAGGGAAGGCTCAAGCCCCACCTGGCCTGCCAGCTCCTCTGGCTCTGATTTAGGGCTGGAAGAGGCTAAGGGGGGAGAGTTTATGGCTGGGAAGGGAAGCCTGGGAGAGTGCTCCTGGGTGGCCAGGGGCGAGAGCAGGAGTTCCTCACTGCCCACCAGAACTTCCCAGCGGAATGTTCGCTGGCAGCAGACATGGGCTTTCTGTTCAGAACCTGCCAGGGAACAGCAGGGCCTGGGGGAACTCTCATGCTAGCCCGAAGGCCCTGGCTGCCTCTTCAATGGGGTTTTCGGGGGCTAGCAATTCAGACGGTTTGCTGAGTGCCCTTACAAGGGCTGGGGGTGGGATGTGGGGGTGGTGGTGCAGAGAAACAGAAAATAAATGAAGCCATTCAACTTCTCTGGGGTCTCCTCCCCAGCCTATGCCCACGCCTCAAAGAGGCACCCGAAGATGCAGACACACGTGCAGACAGATAACACACACACCCACCCCCCCCCCCACGTGCACGCATGCTCCTGGAGCTCACTGTCAGAGAGAATTAAACAGGCTTACTTCCTCTGGAGAAGTCAAATCTTCTAAGTCTTCCAACATTTTCTCTACAAACTCTTCAGTCAACAGAATCTGGGAAGGAGGCACAAGGCAGGCTTTTATTTTTCTAGTATCTGGTCTCTTTTTGCCAGCTGCCATGCTATGGCTCTTTCTTTAGGCAGTGGAGGAGGTATGAGGTCAGGTGGTTAGCATCTGAGGGGCACAGGCAGGGGCTGATTCCTCTCCCCACCCCCAAGACCTCCCATCACCACCTGCCTGCACTATCAGAGGGACAGGGCCAAGGACAAAGGACTATGGGGAGGGGAAGGGAGGGAGAGAGACCTGATCCTAGAAGGGAGACGCAAATGAGGTACAGGAAAGGAAAAAAAATCCCAGAGCAGGCTCTCAGTGCCAGTGCCTCTTGCATGTCCTGGCACAGGAGGGGAAGGAGACAAGCCGAGAGCCAGGGGAGAGGACTGCTAGTGCCTGCCCTGCCCGACAGGCTCACATGTCCCCCTCCAGCGCCTGACAGGACAAAAGGAATCTGTTTGGATTTGGAATACAAGCCCTGTCTGGAATCTGGAAATGCCCCAAAAGGTACATCCAAGAATGTCTGAGCTGGAGAATATGGAGGCTGTGCACCAGTTTCCCTCATTTTACAGAGTGACAGGGACCCACCACCCCCATTTTCATTTACCTGTACTCTTATTCCCTCAGGCTAAAGCACCCCAGCCCCCAGCTGTGGGCCTGTGAGGCCCTGTTTAAATGCTGAGTTCTTTAGGAACCTCCCCTCTGTGAATTCTTCTATCTGCCCCTCGGGTCTCTCACTTTGCTGTTCCAGCCCCAACATCTCCTTGCCTCATGCGTGTTATCTAGGGCAGCATGGCCCGATATTCTGCTAGTACAACCACTGCACTCCCTGCAATTTTCACAACCAAGTGGAATGCTTAAATTCTTCCTTTTGGGGAGCTCTGGTGGCCTAGTGGCAAGGAGCTGCAACTACAATCCCAGAGGCGCACGGTTCGAATCCACCAGATGCTCTGCCGGGGAAGGAGGGACAATCTCCTCCTGTACCAGTCAGATCTGATTTGACGGTACACGCACACAAAAATAATAACATTAAAAAAAAAAAGAAAAAAAAATTCTTCCTTTAGAGGTTCAGGAGCTCCAAAATCAGCCCTCTGGGCCCTGCCGGGGGAGGGAGCCTTTCTCTCAGCCTTTTCCTCTGCCCACACCACACTGTGTCCTGTCCTGTCCTGCCTGGCTCAGCAGATCGCTGCTCTCTTAAAGCGGACCCTTCCTTCATCTCCTCCACCCCCAGGCGTCCCCTGTGGCCTCTGCAGAGGACCTGTCTACAGGCCCTGGCTCGGCTGGGCTGTGGCTTTGCCTCTGCCTGGCTTCCTCCAGCAGCCCCTGAACACCCTCGAATGAGGCACAAAGGACTGTGACAACTGTGAGGGCCTGGAGGCAAAGGTGAGGCTCTCCAGAGGGAAATCCTCCCTTGTGAGAAGGATGAGACTCAAGAACTTAAGAAAAGGCCAGCAGGTTTCCCCTGGAAGGTGTCCACTCTGGTAAACTGCACTGGGAGACAATGGAAGCTTCAAGAGTCAGAACAGAATCCGCTTAAAAGATAAAGGGAATTGGCAGAGGAAGGAGGGCGAGCAAGCAAGAATGATGGGGCCTCGTTGGAAGGACGACTCTCGTGGAAGACTTCGAAGCTAATGGAATGGCTGTGGGAGCAAGGAGGGAGAAAACCACCTCCAAGTGAACAGAGAGATGACTACCACACCCAGTGCACAACCAGGGCTGTGCTAGGGGTCTGTGCCTCGAGTACTGCAGGTGAAGGGGGGCAGAGAGAGGTTAGAGAGGACACGGAAGCTGCCTAGTCACAGGGCTTGTGAGTGGCTCGGACCAGACTGATGCTTGAAGAACTGCTTTTGAATTCTGGACTCTAATCCCTAGGATATTTGCTCATTTATTCATTCTTCCACTCACCCAGCCATCAATCTGTCTGGTCGTACAGGCATTCCCTGGGCGTTTCTGCTAGGCCTGGGCCTTGGTGGAGCTCTGGGGATGCAGGCATGAAGGTGCCTCATTGCACATGGCAATAAACCCCTCTCTTGTTTGACAAGGAGTCAAAATCCCCCTCATTTTTCCAGGCTCCAAGCCGTCCACTGGGGACAAAACCAGCTCTGATTATTGGTCCATGTCTCCTCGACATTTCTGTTCTAGGAGCAGAGGCCTTGAGGGAGGTCAGAGAGAAAAAGCAAAGGAGAGAGAGAGAGAGAAAGTGAAGCTGGCCCAGGGACCTGCCACCCAGTTCCCTAAACTGGGGTTGACTCGTTCCTCTAATCATGAACTACAGTGACCCTCTTATCTGAGGGCTTTTCCCCCTCAAAAGTCCAGAACTCCTGGTTATCGCCAGTCTGCATGAGTAACACAAAGGTCACATTCATATTTGTGGCGCTTCCGGGGTCTGCTGCCATCTCTGCGAATGCTAACACAAACACAAGCATACCTAAAACCTAATTGTATTACGATGCTTCCATCTGGGGCCGGGCCTGGCAGGTCTGAACCCACAAATGATGTGGAGGGAGAGAGGTAAATAGGTCTGGGACTGTAATAGGGCTGGGGGTAAAATGGGGAGGGGAGGAGACAGAGGGGGTTGGTGACAGTGACTATGGCCACCCAGTGAGACTCCAGAGACAAGAGTTCAGTCCTCCACCAAATCCCCTGACAAAGGTCTGGCACTGGTGCTGGGAGAGGGTGTGTTCCGGCTGCTTTTAGTGGAGCAACCAACCTGCTCGGCACCATCTGTGTGTGGACTCACTCAAGTGGGGGAGGGGATGGCAAGAACCGAAAACGGGGATAAACCCCAGCGGTCCTTACTTTTTACACCTCTTCATCTCCTCAATTTTCACTTTTGGTGACTTGCTGGTTCCTGCTGGAAACCACATTATTTTAAAAAGATTAAAGGGGGGGAAATTATACATGAGGTCTGCATGATATTAAGGATGACATTCCCTGCAAAGAAACACGACAGACTGTCATAGCTCCAGGCACCTAATTTAATTTCCTTTGGGAGCTAAACCTTAGAAGCTTGGATTGAACAAACAGGCCCTGTTCTTTGTATATTTCAGACCTGGAGCTGAGCATGTTAACAGATTTGATCAACGGGACACCGAGACAGCCGCGGCAGAACAGCTCCTGGGTGCTCTCACGAGAAACAGACTCACTGTTGTGATGCAACTGTGGGAAAGGGCCATGCAGCACTGGGGCCTGGCTCCGGGAGCTCAGTGGGTCCCCGAGGAGCTGCCTGGCTCTGCCACAGACAACGAGAGTGGTCACAGGATGACAGCAGTACTGACAGCCACTCCAACAGCAGGGGCCGTGCCTCCTCCTTGTGCCCGGCCCTGCACTAAGGACTTGACCTTCGTCATTTCACTGAATCCTCTCAGCAGTCCTGCCAGAGAGGTGATGTCCTCTCCATCCCACAGGTGAGGAAGGGCCGAGAGGAGAGATGGCCCCTGGATTCTGGAAGAACAGTGACCTGGCTGCCTGGTGGCCGTGGTAGTGGACACTCTTTTCCTCTCTGCAACAAGGTTCCCCAACTCCAGACATGTGTAGCCTCAGGGCTGACACCTTTCTCTTTCTCAGTGAGGGCGGGGAGGGTGACTCTGGCTTCCGTCACTGATCCGGAAAGGCAGCAATCCCAAGCCCAACGAGTCACAGGCCTCCTGGTCGCCTTCTCAGCTCAAGGAGGTCTCTGCAGGGCTGCAGCCCTGATCCCTCACAGACATGCAGCTGCTCAAAATCCAGGCTGGCCAACTGGAAAGGAAGGAAAGCCACGCTCAAGACAATGGGGAAACAACTGTCCGTGAGGACAGTGGGGGAATTCACAGGCTGTACAGTTACAAACAGAAGACAATAGTGACTGTAGCTCAGAAAATGATAGTTAAAAAAAAAAGGTAAATGAAAATGTTAGCAGCACTTAACAAGAACCAGGCATAAGTCTTATTTTGGTATCCCACTTTGCACGGACAGGCTCTTGGAGGAAAAAGATCTTTTAGTGAGAAAGGAAGAAGCTTAACCTTTGGGAGCTGTAGAAAATTTGGAGGTCTTGGGCTGAGGAAGTGGGGGGACAGGGTCTAAAAGACACGTGGTCTGTGAACTGAGGAAACCCTATGCATCAGGCCTCATACAACATCACCAAGTCAGTATCCTGATGGCAAACATCAAATAAGATCCCAGCCAGATCTCCTGAATTAGAATATCTTGGGCCCGGCCATAGCAATGGCATTCAATACAGGTAATCCAAGAGATCAAGGTGGGCAGGGTGCTGGGAAGCATATGGAGGAAGGGGGCTGGGCCCCAGCTTAACTGACCAGGGGAGCTGGAGGCTGCAGCTCCACCACCAGTTAAGCGGTGGACAGCGAACCCCTACTCTTTTTGCCTAGGACGGGGGTTTGGAGGCTGAGCCAGGCAGGCCACTCCTTCCAGGGGGTTCATATTAGCTACTGGATGGCAGGCTGGCTGCTCGGTGATGAGGGAGGATTGTCAACAGCTTCTCTCTTGGTCAGGCCTCAGCAAGTTCCAGAAAGGAACCCAAAACACCATCTTTCGTCAGTGCCTGTCCTGGGTAGGCCTGGCTGGCCTGCGAGCAGGAGCCCTGGAGCTGTGGATCTGCCGTTGATTCAAATGTCTGTGGTCAATGATAGGCCTGAGTCTGCAAACAGCAACTGACAGTGCCCAGTCCTTCCTTTTGCTGTGACAGTCACACTTTGTCTAGGACCTTGTTTGCTCCTCGTGTTGGCATGTTGTTCCTGCTTCCCAACAAGTTTAGCTTTCTCTTCCCCTCCCTTTCCTTCTCTTGGGAAGGAGATGTGGTGTTTGCAGTCGTGGGCCCTGCCAAAGGGCTGGTCTGGACCTCAGGAGGGCAGTGGAGGTGGCAGGAAGACTCAGTCTGACTGGCATTCCTCCTCCTGAATGTGCCAGAGGACTGTGTGGAGAGTCCAGGTGCAGCGGTGACTGTACAGGTAACCAGGCCGCAGGAGCTCAGTGAGGCCTCGGTTTCCTGCTCTTGGTGGGTGGCGGGAAGTTGGCTGTGTGGCCAGAAGTGGGTGCTGGGCTGCGGGTGGGTGGGTGAGGTCACAGGCCTCTCCTGGAAGGGAGGGGCCCTGCTCTGGCCTGCATGTCGCTGAGACACTAGTTGTCCCAGGACGGCCCCAAACAGAGGTTGCCAGGTTGCGGCCAGGTTGACCCGGTGGAAGGAGGAACAGTTAGAGGTTGCTGCTCAGGGTCCGGGCCAGGAATTCCCAAGTCATCTCCCACACGCATCCAACTGAGTGGATGGGGAAGGCGGGAGCCTTGTCCAGCGGGTGGTGAGTCAGCGCTGGGCTGGGAAGAAAGCCCGGATTGGAGCAGCGGGGCCCGCTAGGAACAGCTGCTGGGCGTCTTCTCCCACAGGGGCCTCCCATCAGAGTTGGCAGGGAACAGGGGTGCCGCCTGGGCACACTGTCAGACACCAGGCAGCCGAAAAAGCATCACAGGGCTTTGGGGGGGGGGAAATCTATTTGGTGATGTGACCCTTATGTGACCTTTGAAACAGAGACCTCTTCCCCTTCAGATCAGCACTGGCTGGGGACAGACAAACGCCTTAGTTCTGGGCTGGGCCCCTGCTCAGAGGACTAACAGCCCAGTGTTGACAGGCCTGCAGGAGAGGCCCATGGAGGCTACTGAGATGAGGGAATCTGGAAGAGGACACTATGGAAGAAGAGCTTGGCAGGCTCCCATCCAGGTCTGAAGACCTCTCCCTACAAAGCTCTGGAGTTGGATGCAGGGTCTATAATCTCAAAGATGAACACAGAAGACGGGTAGACAGCCAGAGTCCAAGTGTCCACCTCCGGAAACAGCAAAGCCTATGAAACTGGTGCTGGCCACCCGCCTCCCCAGCTCCTCCACAAGGCAGGGAGTGTCCACTGCTCAAGCTGGCCCCACAGCCCTGTCTGCTTTTCCATGTGCTGTGCCCTTGGCTTCCCTGCATCCACTGAGGTGGGGGCTGTGAGGCAGGATGGGTGTACAGAGGGTAGAGGCCCAGGAGTAGTAGCCAGGTATGGAGGCTTGTCCGGGGCCCAGAATCCCTTACTTCCTGCCTTTTCCTCTCAGCCTTTCCTGTGTCACTCTTCCCCCCTGTGAGGTGCCTTTGCTGTGCCTTTTCCCCAAGAGATAGCAGGCCTGGGTTGGTAGCCAGAACAAAGTGCCAAGGCTGGGAGGGGGACCTTCCACGGCTGATGCCTGAAAGTCATCCTGGCCCCTCCCAAGTCAACAAGGACCAACAGAGAGGGTTCAAGAAGCAGCCAAGGGAAGAGAAGCCTCTTCATGTCCTGGGTCTGCTACGTTCAGCTCCTTCCAATAGGCTTGGGCAGAGAGGGATACTCCAAATGCAGGGAGCCTGAGCAAGACAGACCTGCAGGGGGCAAGGGCATGCCTCTCTTTATGTTGGGACAGACACTATGGGCCTCAGAGACCACCTTTGTCAGTGCACAGGGACCTCACAGATGATTCTGATAGGGATTTAAGCCTAGCCTCCAGGAGGGCCTGCAGTCTTCTGGTGGAGACAATCCAGTCCCAAGATGAGGCCCCAAAGTAATCACAAGCCCAGGTTCCCACAAGTTAGGGAGTTGCCTGTGACCACAGCAGCGAGACCCTGAAGAGGAAGGTGGCTGGCAGTCAGAGGCAGAAAATGCTGCTGGCCCTGGGGGGAGGTGGACTAGTGTGGGTTTGGCTCTGCAGCTGAGAATCTGGCTGGGGCAGGGTCGGAGGGTTTCCCAGGGCTCCCAGGAAAGGGCCTGAGAAACCCCTTGGAGAGCAAGAGTGTGTGCTTGGGCAATGGGGCCTCGGCCAGCGTCTCTGGGAGCTCCCCTTCGCGCTGGCCCCCGTGGTGGACCACACTAATGAGCCCATAACACAGGCCTTTGATTAAGCAGCTCCCAGCACAGCAACTTTATTGAAACATGCCGAGGCCAGCGGCTCGTTCCCACCGCTCGCTGGTTCCCCAGGCAACAAGCCCGAGGGAGGGGACCATGTGCTGGGGAGACAGCGGGTGCTGAGTGCTCCAGCTCACTGAGGGGCTGCCAGGGGCTCCCCTTCTCCCTTCATCTTGGCACTGGGTCCAGGAAGTTCTGAGGAACCAAGGGGCATGGCCTACGAACAGGAGATGCTACCACCCCTTCCCAAGGCTGGATAATGTTCCCAGTTCCCCAGCGACTTAGGTAGGAAGAGGATGGTGCAGGAGTACAGAACTCCAAGAACATGTCGAGAAAGTGAAACATAACTGCATGGACCTTCTTGGTGGGTCTGAGTGGGCCTCGGTGCTTTCTTCCTCAAGGAAACATGTTTGACCTTCAGTACACATAAATGCAATTTGAGGAGTTTTCTGTGATTACTTGTTGGCCCATCATCCTGACGAGGATGACCTGTGTGCTGAACTGTGACCTTCCTGAGGCTGGGGTCACCTATCTGTCCCTAACTCTCACCTCCCTACTGCTCTGCCCAGGACAGAGACCCTCCGCCACACAGGCAGCAGTGGTAGCCCTGGACATGGCCAGAGGCTGAAGGGAAAGACCTTTCCAGTTTGGCTGGGCTAATTTCAAATGTTACACTTCAGAGCTTTTGCTACAGTAACTACCAACACCACATGGACAGAAATCTAACATTACCAAGTGGGACTTTTAAAATGTATTTATAACTTTATGGTTCAAAGTAATTTTGTTATGAAACAATGTAATAACAACAGTGGAAAAAGGCAAGATAATTTATGGAACACAATATCCCTAAAGCACTAGCTTCCATTTCTATCTCCGCTTAGTCTGGGGAGTGTGGTTGGCGGTCTTTGTTTGCTGTTTGTTTTAATTAAGGGTTAGTATCGTGGTGGCAGGGGTGGGGGTGGGGAGCTAGCCCGAAGGAGGACAACTTCTGCAAACAGACACACAGACAATAAAAAGCATGTCCACATTATGACTATATATATGCCGCCTAGATACTGTCGACTGAATGAAACCTACAACACCGGAAGAATTCCCTTTTCTCTTTAACATAACTCACTGCCTCCTCCCTCATAATGACACAAGAGCCAAACAAACAGAAAGACCCCAAAAAGCAAAGCCACCATTGAACCAACCCATGGTCACCCTTTGGGTTAGGGTCTGAGTCCCCTTCCTGATTCTCCTGAGAGGTAAGGTGAAGTGTTCCCTCCCTCAAACCCGACAAACAAAAAGCAAAACAGGAGGCCAGTCTTCCTCCTGGGACGCAGTGGCCCAGTGTGAGGACCTGTCAGGGACCTGGGGGAGGCAGGGGGCTGGAAGGAGGTCTGTGGCTCTCAGGTCCCAGCACTCTGCTTGGCAGCTGCTCTGACGCTGAGCTCTAGCCAGAGAGCAAAGGAGGGACAAAGTGTTCTGAACAAGCCAGAGAGTTTCTGTTCAGACAAGCTGGGTTTCCACTGGGAGCAGCAGGGGAGCCATAGGTATGGTGGGGGGTGGGGGTGGGGGCAGGTCTAGCTGCTGAGGCAGCCTGTCCTAACCCCAGGTCCAGGCCCACAGGTCTGCTTTCTATGAATTCTGGCGGGATAGCCACACACACACAGCCACAGACAGTGGCTTCGGACACCATTCGTCACCCATTTCCCATGCCTTAGTTTACCTAGGGTGTACAGAGTCCTCAAACCTGGATTTCAAACAGAACTCTCAGTGAGTCTACAGAGAGCAATGGTCGCTTGCGTGACATGCGGGTGTGTGCGAGCGCACGCGTGCGGTGTGGAAGCTGGGAAGTGCGCCTGGAACTGATGGGACAGGCAACAGAATCCACTCTGCATCCACACACAGCCCTTGGGTCCAAGAGGCGTCTTGCAGCAAACACGTCAGGGAGGGGAGTGACTAAGAGCTGCCACCAGGGCAGAAACCAGGGCTGGGCCAGGGGTGAGCCGACAGGAAGAAGCAGGGAGAAGAAAAAGAGCTTCTCACTTGTAACCAGGGTCCATGAGCTGCGTAAGGATGCTCCTCAGTGGCAAAAGCACCTTCCACTCCCGTGGAGACAAACGTGATGGCCATGTCACCAGTGATACTTTTATATGTAAAGTGCCGTCCGTGCAGGAGCCTGCCCCTGGGGGTGGGAACATGGAGACAGTGAGGAGCTGGGTCTGGACACAGCCCCAGAGCAGAAGGCTTGGCTAAGGCTCAGCGGCCTGGAGCTATGCTCCCTGTGGCAGGGTGCCTGGCAGATGCCCCCCTGATTGCTCATCTGCTCACTAACTGGGAACTCCAACTCCGGCCAAGCAAGTTTGCTTCAATGTCTCCAAAGACAAGCCTTTCTCACAAGTTCTCTAACGTCATCTGTGCAAAGTGCTCCAAGGCAGCAGAGATAACGTTAAGTTATCCAGGGGGTGACAGGGGTAATGGAGCCATCCTTCCTCATGGACTGATGAGGAAACTGAGGCCCAAGGTCATGCCCAGAGAGATGTGGTGTGGACACTCTTTTGCTCAGGGCACAGGGGTGGGAGCAAGTGTTTCAACAAAGTAAGATGCTGGCATAGTGCCTTCAGCAGCCCCTGGGCAGAATCTTCCACTCACTTCTGGGCCTTTCCACAAGATGTGAATGGCTCCAAGTGCTGAAGCCAAGTGGGGTCACTGCTCGGAAGCCACAGAAGTGACTGCTGATCCCTAGTCTGGAAATACATGTGGGGGAAGGGCAGCTATAGGCAACCAGTGGGGCAGAGACAGCTCAGTAAAGGAAGCAAAACCCGCTGTCTGCCTTCTCCCAGGCTGTCTCAGATTAACCCTTCACCGGCTTAAGTGTCCTGAGCCAGCCCAGAGAAGCAGCCTGGGAAGAAATGGTTGGGTCCTGGCAGCTGGCTCCAAGCCCTGTCCACTCTGCCTGTTTGCTATCTTTGCCCTGCTGCCCGGGGTGACTGGCCAAGGTTGGTTACAATTCAAGCTCTTTCCCAGGCTCCAGAACTAGCAGAGATGGTTAAACCAAAGTAGCCTTCTTCTTCCCTCTCACTGTTCTCCAAATTTAGTTATTCTCGTTGTTTCTTCTGATATACAAGTGAGGGTGGGCCTCTGGGGGCCGAGGAGAGAGTGAGCTGTCACAGCCACAGCCCAGTCCAGCAGCCTAGGACCAGAGAACTTTAGCCTGACCATAGGGCTGGGTTTCTGGCACTGTTGTCAAGAGTAAAAGGGACACAGCTGGCTTCCTGGTCCCTCAAGGACTCTGCTGGGCCGGCCACTAGGCTTGGAGAACTGAGTGTTTTGCATGGAAAAGCAGCAAGCAGGGAAAAACAAGAGTCCCTTCCCATCAGAACCCTTGTCCTGATGACCCAGTGCTGCTGCTGCTGCCGTCACCCTGGCTCTGGGTCTGTGTGATGGATGGGGGCCTCTGAGAACACTCAGCTCCTGAACCTTCCCTAAGGGGAGTGGGACTGAGGCACAATTCTCTGGATGAAGAAGAATTTTTCAATAGCTAGTCCTGTGGATTCTCAGAGTCTGAAATAGAATAAAATTTGGGAGGTCTGGCCAACAAGTGTGTATCAGATTTGACAATTAAAATTGGAATGTTTGTAAAAAAAAATAAATTTGGGAGGTCTCTCTGTTAACAAAGGCCCTAGATAAGAGATCACCAGGGCTTCTTGACCCCAATCTGGGGTCTGCTGGGCTGAGGGTTAAGCAGCAGATGCAAGGAGGAGAGTAAGTTTTTAGGGATGACGCATGGGACTGACCAACTCCTGCTGCTGTTCCACTTCTCACACCAAGACTGGCCAGAGGCGTGGACAGGGAGAATCCTGCATGGCTCAGCCTCACTGGGGGCTCTGGATGCCTCAGAGTTCACAAGCTCCCACACATGCCCAAGATGGAGCCCTCCCCTCCCTGCTGCCCCAGACACAGCCTAGACATGTGAACTCTGGTGGGGGAGACAATGGGCCCAGGCCCAGTGGCTCCTTGAAGGCTGGAGATGATGCTGGGGAATCTCTGATGTGCCCCTGCAGGCCGAGCTGGGTGCTTGGGGCCTTCTGGGGCTCACCTTAGACAAAGAGGAATGAGGGCCCCTGACTCCTGGTTGAACTTCAGATGTACGCTCTCCAGCTGCCGCGTGCGGATCAGCTCGTGAGGAATAATAGCTGTGGAGCTGTCGCTTTCCAGGCTGTCTTTCCGGCTCCTGCGAAGCAAGCGGAGAAACAAATTCAAACAAGGCGACCACAGGGAGGAACAAGATGACAGTCTCTCAGGCTGGGCTCCTGCTTAACAATGACAATAATGGTGATGGATGAGAATGATAACAATAACAGCAGCCACCCTCCACTACAGGCTCACCAAGTACCGCCTCCTGCCTGGAGCTCCACACTGAGCCCTCACAGCACCCCCCTCAGGTAGGTGACCATGCCCACTTTCCAGATAAGGAATGAGGGGTTCAGGAAGATTAAGTAATTTGTCCAGGCAGCGTAACGAGTGGGGAAGTGGAGCTGAAATTATGGACCAGGTAAGTCTGGCCTTTTGTCTTTATAGTCTTTGGTCAACAAGCTGTATCACAGTGGCTTGTTCTTATCTGAAAAATCGATAAGGGCTTTGGGAAGCCTTTCCTCTGCCCTACAGCCTTAGACCCATTTCTCCAAGAGGATCATGTGACAAGGCTCCCTCCAAGAGCTTCCTTCCAGCTGACCCTGAAAAGGCTGTGACATCAGCATGGCCTCAGCATGTACACTGCAGCTATCCATCAGGAGTGGTATCCTTCATCTAGAAGGAAACGACACACTCAGATCGAGGGCTGGAGGATCAGTGGGCCACAGGACCAGGCTCCGTCAGCTGTTACCGCTCCTACCAAAAGCCCCTCCCATAGCTGGCCCACGGGTCCCTACTGCAATAAATGATGGCCTCTTTCCACTGACAAACTCTCAGCTGGTGGTGAGGGTCACCCACTGATCTCATTCACAAAGACCGGATTCCGGTTTGGGCTTTTGAGTCTCAGAACAATTTCCCAAGTGCCCATCATCATACTGGGTGAGAAGCTCCAGTTATTTGTAATTCAAACGGCACAGAGCCACCCAAGATGTTTGGGCCCCAAAGCCAGACAGTCACTGAGAAGAGGGCTCAACCTCTTCCTCCAATGAGGGCTGAGCGCCAATAGGCAACCTAAAAGACAAAGCACCTCCCCAGAGGAAGGGCATGAGGTCAGCAGGCAAAAAGACGGAGGGTGCTGTCACAGAGTACTCAGCACAGGGTACCATGGTTTATGAACATGCCAGAGGTGGTGGGGTCGGTCCCACTGGCTGGCCTCCTCCCTCTTCACAACCAGATCTGACTGCTCACTCACATAGCACTGCCTTCCTCTGGCTTCCCAGAGCCAATTCTGAAATCACCCTCTCCCCAGCCTCTTCTGTGATGACGTATGTGAAGACAAACCTCTGGCCAAGAGGATCATGGACTTTCAGGATCGGGAGGAAACTTTGAGGTTGCTTATTTTACCATTTGACAGAAAAGTGTCACACATGCAAGGCCATAGTTGGTCTGCAGCAGGTCAGTGCAGGAGCCAGGGGCTTCCGGCCAACTCCCTCTCCCTAACACCACAGCTGCTCTGAGCCAGGGTACACCTCTGGCCCATGTGCCACCTGCTGGGTGGCAGGGGGAGGGCTTAGTGTGTGATCTAGTGATGCTCTTGGGCCCCCAAGAGGAGAACTCATGAAATAAAACAGGCCCAAGTTTGTGGAGCTAAGTCCTGAGACCTTGTATCAACCACTTGAAGTAGGTTCTACTGGTTGTCTTTTACAGATGAGGAAACTGAGGCTCAGAGAGCTGGGGGACAAGCCCCAGGTCAGGAGAGCCAGGATGTAGCATATAGAATCACTTTCTGGAGCTATCCCTGACAAGTTCTTGTCACACCATGGAGCTCCCGAAAGGGGCTGAGGCCTGGCCCACTCAAGCGGGGCCTCCAGGTCTGTGATGCCCGCTGAAGGACCCCCGGCTCTGCGGCACAGACAAAAATGCTGATGAACAGCAATTGGGGATGGGGGTGGGGAGCTGGTAGAGACAAATCAACAGCAGCACACAGGACTAGAGACGTCTCAAGCTGGAGGGAAAAATAAATTGTTGAAAGTCAGCTAAAGTCACCTTGGTAACTGCTACAACACACTCACCCAGAACGAGGACATCAAACCTAACTGCAAACAGCTTTAAAGAAATGGAAAAGAACTTAATCATCTGAAGAATTAATGTGACAAGTGCCCACATTTACACCTCCCACCAACCTTCAATCATTTGAAAACGTACTTTAATCTTTTAAGAGAGAGAGAGAGAAAATGCAAAATGCTAGATCTGCAGTCCTGGAGCTTGGGTATTTCCGGCACGCTGCTTCAATGGGAAGGCGCTGCTCCACACTCACGCAGGAGCCCAGCTTTTTGCTGATTTGTTTTTCCTGGACATCGATGCAGGAGCATGAATTATTTGTGTGGGCTGGGTGAGGTATTAAATCTGCAGCCGACACAGGTTTGCAATGTTTTGCATGGTTGTCAGCTTAATCTTAGTCATAAAAAAATAAGTAGTGTGCTCGCCAGTGTGGCCTAATTTTTCAGCTGGGTTGTTTTCTCCCCCAGTTCCCAGGGGAGGAGAAGGCAGAGAGGGAAAAGGGGTCCCAGGGAGGTGTGGGTACTGGGGTAGGAAAGACCTGGGTTCAAATATTGTGTCACCTTGGGCCAGTCATTTAACTTCCATACGCTCTGCTGGTTTAGAGGTAAGGAATTGCACTGCCAATGCAAAGGTCCATGATTCAAATCTACTAGCTGCTGGGCAGGACAAAGATTAGCAATCTCCTCCAGTGCGATTTACAGCCTCTGAAAACCAGCTGGAAGGTGAGCTATGGGTTAGTTCCAACTCAAAGGCACACCACAACAGCAATAATTTTGGTATTCTTTTGGTGGAGATTAATGACACTATTATGACTAAATGAGATGATCTATGTGAGGCCATCTAAGAGTGCCCGAGATACGTTGTTGTTAGTTGTCATCAAGTTGCTATGACTCACAGCGACCCTATGTCAGACAAAGTTTTACCATCTTTGCGGCTCAGGAGCACTTTGGTTACAACTTCTCTAAGACAGACCAGTTTGTTCTTTGGGCTTTAGATGTAAGGGTTCAAAATCCACCTGACAAACGCATGCATTCACAGGCTGAAGTTAGCTGGCTGCTTCTCCTGTGAGAATGGCAATGGTTTAGAGGGACCTGTTTGCCTGTATCCTGGGCTGAAGAGTCCAACTGCATCTGGTCACGTCAGTTCCCTCTGCTGAGCAAAGGTCTGGCCCTGAACTCCAGGGACCTCTGGCTGCCTGAGTGGCCAGGCAGGCCCTAGTCAACCTCCATGTGCTCTTAGAAGGCCCAACTACAGGCCCCAAACCCTGTGACACCTTGGTTCCTCTGAGGGAGGTGCAGGCAGGGTCATCACCTTACAGAGAACAATATACCTTCCTGCAGTGCTCACTCACTGGGTCTCAAATCATCCACAAGTAGTTTGATCCATCTTCTCATAGCAACTTTCTGAATCCCTAAAGGGCTACTCTTACATTTCTCTTTTTCAATATCTGAGGTCTCAACTTATCAACTATATTCTTAAATATCCATCCAAGTCACTCTCCCTTGGATTCCCTCTGGTTTTTTGAAAGCTAGTGCTGTGTTCAAAGTGGAAGTATATGTGGAAGTAAATACAGCACAGAGATCACAGGAGGACTATGACTGGAGAGCTATTTCCATTTGTGTAGGGGTAACACATTAAATATGCAAAGTTTTATCTCCATAGTCTTGATTACAGAAACAAATACTCTATTAAAAACCCCCACAAACCTGTCACCAAATAACCTATTCTTTGTAACTTTGTCACACAACCAACCTATATAGCATCCTGTCCAGGAAATGGCCCTCAGGCTTTTTATCCCATGGACTACTCTTAGGCCCCTTCTCCCTTAACTTGTATTTGTCCTACTGATTATCCGGAGGAGCTACGTGCAGAGCCCTGCGCTATCTGGCTAGTGCTGCAGGATCCCGGATGTTTCTGAAACCCGATTCTGGCACCTATCATCTTGGCATTCCCTCCTGCTTCCGCATCACTGACAAAACTGATAAACGTACCAGCTATGTTCTCATCCTGGGCTTTGATTAAACAGTGGACAGGACAGGGCTGGGTAGACAGGCCTACTGACTGACACCAGTACTCTGTGGGTATGTGCATCCAACCAATTATAAATCAACTCAACCACTTCATCTCCAAGCCTCTCACTCCCCTGAATACTCTGTGGGTATTTCTGTCTTGCCTACAATGATGTCAGAAGTTACTCTCAAAATGCAGGCTAAACTCTCCCTATATGAATAAGGTCTGCAGCATTCCTTTGCCTCCCAGGCAGGTAACCCTTTCTGAAAAGGAAGTGAGGATGATGATCTGGCAGGCCTGGCTCTCTGGGGATTCAGGATGACTCTGGGGGTTCAGTGTTCCCTTTAGAGTGCTCACAGTCCACCTGCTGAATAATGTAGACCGGAATGCTCCCTCCATTCACTAGACTGGAGAGTGCACGATGCTTTTTGCATTTTGAAGTAGTTGAGTGCTTCCAGTCTGCCAACACCTCCTCCCAGTGTCTCAAAGATTACTGGCACTAACTTCATGAATACATCTTCCAATTCTCCTGGAATTCTGAGGCCCAATGTACATGGGCCATGAGGCTTGAAGTCATTGCTTCAGTTTCTGCTATCAATCCCTGTCCGATCCTTTTCTGTCTGATTCAGTAAGAGATGGAAGCAGAAAAGAAATTTGAGTAAATCCTTTCTCTATTACTGAGGAGCATCACTCTGCTTGCCCAAACATGGAATGCCCAGGTTTCCTCCTCCTCTTAACTCCAAAAGGAATTACAAAGCCTGAAAGTCCCTTTTGCTGGCTACTGCACTTTTTTGCCAGCCCCAGTTCATACTGAATCTCTGCTTTTCTTGACCCCATTTCTTAACGTTTGTCCTGGTTGATATAGCAGTTATTCTTTCAGCTTTTGTTCAAATTCTTCTACAATTATCTGTATGAAGGATTCTCTAATTCACACTTGTCCCTGGAGGTATTACACCCCTTTTTGGTTTCAGAGGACCCTTATAATATACTTACGGTAATTTTCGCTGTTAGATGGCCTTGGAGTCTTTGACTCACAGCACACCCTATGAACAAATCTGAACCTTGCCTTATCCTGTGCCTTCCTCATCTTTTCTGACGTGCTTGAGCCCATTTTTAGAGTCACTGTGTCAATCCACCTTGCCAGGCATCTTCCTCTCTTTCTCAGACTCTCCATCTCTCCCAGCACGATGCCTTCTTTCAAGGATGGTCCCTCCTGACAACATGTTCATAGTACATGACATGAAGTTTAGCTATCTTGCCTCTAAGAGCATTCTAGTTGCATCTCATCCAAGACACATTTATTTGCTCTCTTGGCAGTCCATGGGCTTAATCAGTACTCCCTGCCAACACCACAATTCAAAGACACAAATTATTCTTCTGTCATTCTTATTCACTGTCCAACTTCCAAATGCATAGAAAAAGATCATGGTTTGGATTAGGTACACCTTAGTCTTTAACCTGCCATCATTGCTCTTTCGCACTATGGAGAAGTTTCATTTGAGTAAATTTTCCCCAATGTAAAACTTCCTTTGATTTCTTGTTACATGACTGTTGAGTGTGGATCCTAGTGAAATGAAACTGTTGACAATAATAGCATCTTATACACATACACACATATTTTATTAACAGTAATATTGTAATATTTAGGGATACCTTTTATTGAGTACAGATTGCAGAGCTGAGGTCTAGGCTAATCCTTTACACACTGTGCTGCTTTTCATTTCATTACCACCCTATAAATAGGCATGTTTTTTCCATTTTACAGATGAGGAAACTGAAACTTGAGAGACTTAAATAACTAGTTTAGGCCACATGATGAGTAAATGATGAGACAAAAAGCCAGTTCTGATGCCAGCTAACCACAATACTTCTCCTTAAGATCCTGCCTTCCGTCAATATGCAATAATGAGCTAATTAGACATATGAAATTAATCAGATTAATAAATGACAACTGATGTTACAAAATAAAATGTCTATGGATGACTGTATGAAAAACCAGTATGATTTTTTAAAAATTTTATTTTACTTCGCCCCCCCCCCTTTGTTTTGTACCATCGAACCAGATCTGACAGGCACAGGAGGAAATTACCCCTCCTTCTCCAGCAGAGCAACTGGTGGATTTGAACCATGCACCTTCAGTATTGCAGTGCAGCTTCTTGTTACTAGGCCACCACACCGCCCTAAAACCAGTCTGATTTGTACATTTTACTAAAGAAACAAAATACAATAGAAAGTTTGTCTTTCCTTTTTAGTAGCCATGTGCTCGTCCTTTCTGAGGTTTCAGATCATGAAGCCAGCTCTGTCTTTTCTCTGAATCCTTAAAAAACTGCCTTCCTAGAAGCTAGGACAGGGATTTCCAAAAAATATTTGATGGAATTTAAGAGAAACTTCTAGAAAATGTGGGGCAAGGGTTGGGGAAGCAATATTCTGTATCTCAGATTAGAGATTCACAAAATGTTGGCATTCGAAAACTCTGGTGAGGACTAGAGAGGAAAAACTGGTTTCATTCTGTGCAAGCCAGCATTTTCCAACCTTAGTCACAAAACCCCCTAAAAGGCTATGGAGATTCTCCTCCCCTTTGGAGACAACACTGTTCAGGCACTGCTTTGACCAAGTCCAGGTTTTTGTCTTCCTGATCAGGTCCACACAAACTCATTTCTCCCAAGATCTTCATCAGCCTTTGTTGGTCATCGTTAGACCCACGGCAGAGTTCCTCTATCATCTGCTTTACCCCAGCGTAGATATTTCTGTGCAATTACCTCCTGCTTACCTCTGCTCTCACCTGATGCCAGACACTGAAGTTCCTTTGTCAGACCAGTGCTTGCCTTGGCCAGTTTTGTCCTTTTTACCTAGAAGGTGCCATCTTTTCTTTTTACTGGACAAGACAAGCTGTAAAAGCTCCAATTTAAGTCAACTTTAGAGACTTAAAAATTCATTTTTTAATGTTTAAAGAGTCAAATTGTTTCTATAAGGTTCATCACAATAATCGACAGTCTTCCCGTGTCCCTTCCTCAGTCACCTCTTATAGCAATTCTTTCGGTATTTCCCTCAGGATTTTAAAATCAGCTTTGGGCTTTAACCATTGACTTCCTACTATGGAAGATGAGCTTTTAGCCTTCTCACCCCATCTTCCCTAGTGCATCCTAAGCTTATCCGGAACAGTATTAAGTGTTTATGGTGTACCAGTCTCTCACTTACTGACAACCTGCTATATGACATTTCACATTTACAACCATAATAAAACTTCACTATCCAGCTAATTTACACAGTAATGACACATACCTGACAAAAAGACTGTAGAGGTGGAAGGGGAGAGTAACAACGGCTAAGGATTAGCAGCTATGCAATGATGTAATCATCCTTCATTTTTGCACAACCCTGATTTTATGTAATGGCCTGGTTTTTGGATTCTGACCATGCTGATGAGTGAAAAGTGGGGTATTAGGACTACTCAATGCTATTTATAGTCAAGTCTTACAGTATACGAGACCATTCTTTTTTTCTGCTGTAATTTGTTACTGTTCCTTGGTTTTCAATGTTATCTCAATTTTTCTATGTGCTTCTCACTATTTCAATCCCAAACTCACTATCAAACATCTCCAGAGGCCCCCAACACATCTAAATGCACAAGTTTTTGTGAATTTTATTTTCTTGAAGATGTCTCCAGAGGATCCTTCTGAGGCACTCAAGTCTGGCTGACTATCTTCCATTTTCCCTAACAGGTGTACACTCTTGCAATCTACTCTTCACCTTTACCTCGGTGGTGCCTCTTTCCTCTTTCTCATGTTGGATTCATTTCTACAGCCCTAAGCTCCCATTTTGCTAGAACACTTCCTCCAGCAAATATAAACTTCTTTTTCAGAATCTCTTTTTCACTCAAATGGTCTCTGAGGTGACACCTGCATGGGTTTCCAGGCAGACTGAGATATCGGCCTGACTCTGTGCAGTGATCTGAGGACTTCCAAGTGCTTTCCCCAGTTATTTTCTCCTGTGAATTGACAGACACTGTTTTTACAGGCGGGACACAGTGTTAAAGAGGGGCAATTGGGATTCAAATTCCTGCTCTGATATTTACTCTGAGTGGTTTAAATGTGGGGAAATTATACAACCCACCTAAGCCTCAGTTTTCATATTTGCAAAATGGGGCTATAGCAGTTCATAGCAAAGGGCTATGTTGAATAATTACTGCCTGGCTGACCAGGAGAACCTGTCCAGTCCAAAATTCTTTCTATTTTTAGGGCACTGAGGAATGGTTTAGGGAATGAGTTAGAAGTATGTCAACAGAAGTCTCTTAGTAATTGAGAAACTGGCCTACATCTTCCATTTCTTTACCATCTCTCAATATAACGTGTCTTATTTTTACACTTCCCGCTGCCCAGGTGAGATGACTCTCATGTACCTTGAAATACCCTCACATACTTTGGGCATGTTGACAGGAGGAGCCAGTTCTTGGAAAAAGCTACCATGTTGGGAAAGGCAGAGGTCAGTGAAAGTGAAGAAGACCCTCAATGAGGTAGACTGACACAGAGACTTAGCAATAGGCCCAAGAATGTCTGAGGTCATGAGGATGGTACAGGATAGTGTAAGATTCAGACCTGCTGTTCACAGGGTCGTTATGAGTCACAGTTGACTCGATGGTACCAAAAACAACAAAATATTCTCTCTTGTAGAATACATAATCAAGACAGATCAATTAATTTCCAGTAATGACTAGTTTAGAGTAGGAATATATAGAAAGTTTCACTGGTTAACATTGGTTGGTTGCTTAGCAGAAGGGAGCCCACTCAGACATCTTTCCAGAAAGCCTTAGAAATCTTAACTTTTGAAAATCAACCACTAAAACCCCAGGGAGTCGGGTGCAAGGGATGAGGGTTGGGCAAGGAAAGAAAGGGAGGGAAAAAAATTAAACAGAGAAGGTGAGTAAAGGGAACAGCAATACACAATAAAGGTCTGCTTCGACATTGTAATAAGTTAACAGCATCAATGAATAGTAATTTTTGTGAATGACTGATTGCCTTAAAAAATATCCCCACAATGATATTGTTCACTAAAAAGAAATAAATAAAAATAAAAAAATAAACACTAAAATAAAAATAGATTAAAAAGAAGTAATGCTATTGTTGTACTTGCTGAAACTGAGGACATGAAGTGCTTGCTTCAGAAGCACTTGCTACAGCCTTCAATATGGACTGAAGCTCAACATCAAGAAATCAAAGATTCTCACCATGGGGCCAATTGGCAGCATAAGTATGGATGGCGAAGAGACAGAGAGAGTTAACAGTTTTAGTTTGCTTGGTTCCACAGTCAACACTCTTGGTACCAGCAGCCAGGAAATCAAGAGACGAATTGCATTGGGAAAGTCAGCTGTGAGGGACCTCTCAAGAGTACTGAAGAGCAACGACATCAGGCTGGAGACTAAGGTGCGCCTGATCTGGGCTATAGTCTTCGCAATTATGTTCTATGCATCAGAGAGTTGGACAGTGACTAGGGATGACAGAAAAAGAATTGATGCCTTTGAGCTGTGGTGCTGGAGACGAGTGTTGAATATACCATGGACTGCTAGGAGAACAAACAGGTCTGTCATAGAGAGGGTGAAGCTGGAACGCTCCTTGGAGTCAAGGATTCTGAAGCTTTGTCTGACATACTCTGGGCATGCTGCAAGGAGGGACTGGTCCTTGGAGAGAGACATCATGTTTGGGAGAGTCGAAGGACAGTGCAGGAGAGGAAGACCCTCGATGAGATGCATCGATTCTCTGATTGGGGTGGTGGGAATGAGTGTGTCAGAGACGGTGAGGTTGGCACAGGATAGAGCAGCATTTAGAGCTCTTGTACATAGGGTCACTATGAGTCACAAGCAACTCGACAGCACATAACGACAAAACAACAACCTTCATTATCAGATGCCCAACAAAGTAACAAACCCTAGGAACACAGATTGACCCTGATTCTTAAAAGTTTGCCAGGAGTTGGAACTGATGTACACTCTCTCCTCATTTATTGACTATCACTTATCTGACATTTTGGAATTACAATAGTAAAAAGAAAATCTATTATATAACTGCCTTTCGTACTAATGCCATATGTGTGACAGTAATGGATGCAAAGGTGTGCGGAAGGGTAGAGCTGGCTGTGATGGTGCAGGTTATGTGGCAACCTGGATGGGCCATGGTTCTCAGTGCTTTCTGTTTTCACATAGTGACCTGATCTCTGGAACCTAACCATTTCACTAAGTATGGAGAGGGAATCATTTATGGTACACATCCTGTTCACTCTACCTGTGCTTTACAGACCAACAGAACTTTATCCAGGTTTCCTCTCCACCCTGGTCTCTTCTGAGCAAAAAGTCTTAATCTTTCCATTTCAGCTTAAGGGTATTAGACATATTCTATCAATGGCAGTGGATGGAAATGAGAGGCGCCAACCCAAATCTCCTTTTAGCCAAATCCCAGTCCCACAAAAGCCATGACATCTGTGCTGTACACAATTTAGGGCCTTTTTCCCCAGAAGCAAGAAGCAAGACATCAGGGTTGGACCACTAGAGGTGAAGTGGACCTGGCCTGAGGAGCTCAGCTCAGTCGGGCTTCTGCCTGTAGCCTGGTTGATTATTCTATGTTCTGATTACTGGTGGAAGCACTGGGCTTTCAAAAAAAGAACCATCTGCAGATCTCCCTTCTGGGCAGGACTGAGACATGAATCTTGGCATGATTCACAATTCAGCCACAATACACCTTTTTCTGCTTGCTGGGTAATGGGCTCAGAGAGGATTTGTTAGCTTGTGTGGGATCAATATCTTAAAACAGAAGTTTGTTCTTTAATAAAAAAACAAAAGTTGTAAGTTCCTCTTGGTAGTAGGTATTTTTGAAAATAAAGACATGATATTCTTCTTGAGTAACTGGGGAAGAGTTACTTCGGTAACTAGAAACATGTAACAATCCACAAATATCAAGGCCTTTTAAAGTCTTTTTGTTTGCAATGCAAAGAACTGATAAGCAAATAATCATCTGAAATGACCTTACTTTTGTCTTTTTTAAATACAATTGTACAGCTCCACCTACTGAGGAGTGGGGGTGGGATGGGAGTGAGTGTGTGTGTGTGCTTGTGTGAGTACACGTACACACACAACGGAGTTAGGTGCTGAGCATGTAATTCATCACACAGATCTAGACTAAACCTGGGGACTAGATACTTGGAGTCATTAAGATTCCTGGTATTGGGCAAGGCTGTACTCCCTGGGTCATTCTAACAGATCCCATGATGGAGATAATTCTAGAAGTGAAGGTCACAAAAGGTTATGGGTAAACATTAGTAACCAAAGGATAAAATGAAATATTTCTATTGTGAACATTCCACAGCTGAAATGTCATGATTAGATGGTGGGACAGAATATGACTGGAGAAGAAAGAGCAAGTAAAACTTGCATTCTGGTAGGTGGTTCCTTAATCAACTATTGACTCTTCTGGGCAGCAGGGACCTCTGTTCACAGGCGGGGCCAGCTGACAAGCCTGCTCTAGCCAGAGCTTCGTCTTCCCCTTCCGGAGACACTGAGTCATTTCCCCTCTCCAGCTCTCACCTTTGAGCCTTCCTTTCCCGTCCCTGGAGAAGTGACTCACTGCTGAAGTGTTGGGTGACACCAAGGATCAAGGATGGATGACAAAAATACTCCTGATTGTGCAACTGGAAGGAAGGGAATGAAGGGCCTGGACTCACCAGTCAACACGCCAGTGGTGAGCCCTGAAGTTGGGGTGTGAATCATGGTCACAGCCCAGTCTCACTGAAGAAGTGGAGCAGAGAATGGGGTTAAAACAGAAACCTGCCAGATTTGTGGCTTCTGCCTGTGTTCTGCCTTCAAATGCGTACTTGTGGGGAAGGCTCCGAGAGGCACTGCACATTAGGCCCTGCTTCTTAATTTTCAGATGTATAGTTCTGAGAGAAGCACATACAGGCACCTGGCATGGCAATCATGGATCACAGCAAGAGGAGAATACCAGAAAGAGCAGAGGAGCTGAGGCCCTTCCTCCCTCCAGCCTGGGAGGCCTGGCCAGGGTGGAGTTTCTCTCTGGTTTTCTCTCCCGTGGAGACAGCTATCCTTCTGCAGCACAGGCACTGTGAGGGAAGCCAAGGTGATACGAGCAGGCTCTGGGCTGGCTCCTGACTGCTGCTGCAGACACACTAGAACACAGTTTCCAAAGACTGACCGTGTGAGTGCTGAGAACTGGCCCACTGCTCTACCTAATGGGGACACACCTCCCTTTACAAATAGTCACTGAGATGATGGAAGCAAACCAGACACTTGCTCCTTCTAATTAATCTTCATGGACCTCATAGGCTGAGAAAAACTTTTCTCTAAAGGATGACTTCCCAGCCAGGACACAAGCTGTTCAAAATGGAAATAGGCAGCAAATCACCCCTTCAGAAGCCCCAATAGATGTAAGCAGAGACATTCGGACAAGTAGGGGGTGTGAGCATGTGTGTTCTCAGGAGAAGGCTAAGCTGAGCGTCAGAACAGGAGAATTCAAAAGATAACAACCTTAATTCTCCAGGAAATTAAGACAAAGGAAAAACAAACCAAAACAACACCTCTAAAAGTTGCTTGTACAATTTCAGAAGATTGAGAAATTTGTCTCGGCAACGAAGGCTGGTTTGCTTTTTTTTTTTTTTTTAATTTAAAAAAATTTTTTTTATTATTTTTGTGTGAGTGTACCATCAAATCAGATCTGACTGGTACAGGAGGAGCTTGTCCCTCCTTCCCTGGCAGAGCATCTGGTGGATTCCAACCATGCGCCTCTGGGATTGCAGTTGCAGTTCCTTGCCATTAGGCCACCAGAGCTCCCCTGGCTGGCTTGCTTTTTAAGAGTGGCTTCAGCAAAGTGTTCCTCCCAGCCAGGAGCCTGGCTCCCAGTACTTAGGCACACATGAGCACCTGGTCTGTGGCTCAGGTGCTCCTTCAAGGCCCACCTAGCCTGGATCCCCAAGTCAGTGCTGACATAACCTCCAAGCTCCCAGAGAAATCCTCCAAAAACCCAACACAAAATAAACATGCTGCTATCGAGTCAATCTGACTGCCAGTAGCCCTCCATGACAGAGTGGAACAGCCCCACGGGGTTTCCAAGGCTGGAAGTCTTTACAGAAGCCATTGGCATGTCTTCCACAGAGTGGCGGATGACCTCAAACTCCCAAACTTCTGATTAACAGCCTAGCAGCTAAGTACCTTAACAACAGTACTGCCATGGCTTTGAAACCTTTCCTAGAATTGCAAACCCGTCCACATGTTGCACCTGACCATGGACCGTCCTCAAATGAGGGAGGGGAAGCTAGGGTCGGTTCCTCTCCAGGCAGTCTTAGATAGGGAGCATGCCCAGTGAGGCTCTTCTCCTCCAGGCCCCAGGCAGCGGTCTTTAAGCGAGGCTGTTCTCTGTGGAATGAAGGAGTGGCTTCTGAGGCTTTCTACACTCACCCACACAGGCAGCGGCAAGGGAGGCGCCAGCAAGCCAAAGGAGGCTTTTCTCAACTGATCATCTTGGGAAAAGCCAGATACAAATTTCATGGCTGGAATGCAAGGGTTGTGAAACGCTGGAAGAAGCCCCAAAGAGGGCCAAGGACTCTCCTTCCGGGAAGGTGGTGGGAGGAGGGTGGGCAACTCTGAGAGGGAGAGGACCAGGTTACCCGGAGAGGCCTGCCTTTCTGGGAAAAAGGAAGTGAGGCCTGAAAAAAAAAGAAAGAAAAAAGAAATCCTTCGCCCCAAGATGGTGAAGAGGCCAGAGATAGGATTGTTTTGTTTCTGGAAAAAAAAAAAAAGAAGAAGAAGAAAACAAAGCTATGTGTCAAAAAAGCAATTCCGGTATAAATGAGCCAATGATGACACAGCTCGTTATTTCTGGGATTTGGAGTCACTCAAGCTTATGGTGTGTCCTCCCTTGAGTTAAATAAGCTAAGTCAGCTGCTAACAATGAGCTTTCCCCTTGTCATGGGAGAGGTCCCTGTTTGATGAGGTCTACCAGTGAAGATCACTATTAACTCAGAGAGTTTTGTGTGTCTCCCATGGGGGTCCCTATGCATGGGGTACAAACAAACACACCCATTTTAACGGCTAACAGATCCCCTGACTAATTTTGGATAAGTCACTTACTGGTCCTTCTTACCTCAGTTTCCTCATCTATAAAAGGGGATAAGAAGATTATTTCACAGAGCAGCTATGAGAATGCATTAGTCACGTATGTATAAAGCACGATTTAAAAGTGTCAGTTATTATTAAGGTATGAAAAGAGCAAGGGACTGATTTCCCCAAGTAAACCAGAACCCAGCTACTGTTTCCCTGTCTTGATCAGCTGTTCTGACCCTCTGGTCTACTGCTGTAGCTTTCTCAGACCATATAAGGCCCAAGCAATAGACACCTGCCCCCTGCCCCCCAAGCCCAGAAGTCCTGACTCAAGGAAAATCAGAGGCACAGACAAAATAAGGCCCGAGCTAGTTGCTCCCCCATAGGGAGAGGCACAAACACTGGTGCCAGCACATTCTGAGCTGCCTTTCTCAGTTGCAACCCATGCGGTTTATCTGAAACGAGGTCAGGTCCCAGAGCGGGCAGCACAGATATTACGATCGTGCTTGCTAATCTGGAACCATCATCATCGATCCTGAGGTAACAGTGAGCGGGACTCCGAGACTTGAGGGGTGGTGGAAAATGCTCCTGGCAAAGGAGGAGGGATCACTTCTCCACCAATTGCTAAAAGATCTGCAGCCCACACTGAGAAGCTCTGAAGGGATGCTTGGATGCCTTCTGTAACAGCTTCTGGCACTTCAGAGACCAGACTGGGTCCATCTGAGGAATAAGGGAGTGGAGACTGCAACCCCAGAGGGCTGCTACCTCTGTGATCTATTTTTCAGCCACTGCTGTGTACCTCAGTCAATTCAGGCCAAAGGGTAGAGGCAGCACCCGCCTCTGCCTTGTGTCTACAGTAAGCCTTGTGACCAGATGGGACACCCTACTGTCTGGATGGGGTGGGGGAGCTGAGTCTGTGTGTGCATACAGGAATCTAGAGTCCTGTGATCCCTTGCCATGCTGGGGATGCAGCAGCTCAAAGTACGCCTCCAGTGCAGTTGATTACTTAATATGGATATTCAAGCCACTGTCTTCATAACTCTCACTAAATGGCGGGGCATAACTACACAAATGCAAGGTGTCTGAAGTCCACCAAAGGCCTGATTCAGGCCATGGTCTTTCTGATTACTTGCTATGCATCTGGGAGCTGGACAATGAAAAAGGATGACAGAAGAACTGATGTCTTTGAGCTATGGTGCTGGAGAAGAGCAGTGAACACCCCATGGACTGCCAAAAGAACAAACAAATATGTCAGAGAGGGTACAGTCAGAGGGCTCTCTGAAGGCAAAGATGATGAGGCTTTGCCTCACATACTCTGGGCTTGTTGCTAGGAGCGGCTGTTCTTTGGAGAGGAACATGATGCTCAGAAAGGTGGAGGGTTGGCAAGGGAGAAGAAGACCCTTGACCAGGTAGATTGACATGGTTACAGCTGCAATGGATTCTAATGTGTCAAGAAGTGTGAGGATGGCACAGGATGGATCAGGTTTCAGATCTGTTGTTTCATAGGGTCACTATGAATCATACTCGACTCAACAGCACCTAACAACAATGATGTAAAGAAGGTAAATGGCATCTACGGGTGGAATCATGCAAGTAAGATGTATAGAATGCTTAAAGAGGATTGGTCAGCTTTGCCATCCTGCCAGACTCGAAGAAAGCCACTGCAGAAGCAAAAATATGCATGTTGTTACCATCAAAAAAAGAAGAATCCAAGAATACAGCATGTGTTTTGGACCTGAGTTCCCTGTGTCAACCAGAAGTGGAGAGATGGTGCAAGACAGTGACAAAGCAAGATGAGACAATGGCAGTGGTGGGAGCAGCAGAGGTGACAGGAACCAGGAACCATGTGAGGCATAGCTGTGGGCTCCTGACCCACAGAGCAAGAAAGCTGAGTGACTGTGGGAAGAATCTGTGCCTTAAGGCGTTTGTCAGGGAGCTAAGTTGGCTGATCCATGGAGCTAGAACTAAGTCCAGGCTAACTGGAAGCATGAGTATGCCGCTAGTCACATAATTTGCAGAACTGAGAGAGCTTCGTAACACTAGCCTGAGTAGCACAGAGGCCAGGCTGTGAGGTGAAGGGTCAAAGAGAGGACTCTATGATAGCATGCCGGAGAAAAGGCTGTTCTGACTGAAGATCCAAACCCTGAGTGTGTTCCTGAACCTGAACTGTAGCCTGTTATTTCTCTAGTAAATCCTATGATCACAGAGTATTGTCTGAACTTCAGAGTAGCCACTGCAACAAATCATAGAACAACAGTTGAACATCACGGGAAGGATAACTGGTGTCATAATTTTTAGAAAAGGAAAACAGCATGTAGTCTGAGGCCACATCTGACTTCACAGATCTCACAGGGCTGCTGTTGCTTTTAATGGGGATTTGTCCCCCTTGTGAAGTTAATGGAAGTCAGGTATTGAAGTTGCCAGTTTTCATAATGCCTGAGATGGGGAGTGAGATTTCAGGCCTCTCCCAGAGCCACAAGAGTCTGTGCTTCTACAGGAGCTCCTGCCTGCTGCCTTGAGGTCCTGGCCTCTCTCAGGGGGCAAGACTTTGGCCTTCCCAAGGAGAGAAGGCTATCTGGACTGAGATTGGCCACAAATTTAACTTCACTACTGCAAATCTTAATGAGGGAAAACATGCCACCCTTCTCCTATAGAATGGCTGGGGGATTGAACTACCAGAGAAACAACTTTTTGGTTAGCAACACAACACCCAAATGACTAGGTCCCTAAAGCTCTTCTGAGACTGTCCACAAGTAATAGGCCATGTGCTCGAGGCTTCAAATCTACAAGTACCTCCTGATCTCCTGCCAGTGTCAACGGGGCCCAGAGCGAGAAGCCTAACTCAGGACATGGGAACAGACTCAGAGGTGAAGAATGTCAGGGTGCCCGAGACCAGGCTGGTCATCTTTTGCTGCCTCAAGCCAGCTACTTCAAAGCAGCTGGCTAGAGAAATCCACTGGCTAGAACTGAAAGCACCTCCTGGGGCTTCTCCAAGCTCTTCCCAGGGAGCCACCCTTTCATGGCTTCCGGATGGCAGACTGACAGGACAAGCCATCTTGGGCAGCCCTGTTCCCATACTACTCCACCAGCTGCTCTCAGGATGCAGCTTCAGCTTCCCTTGCCCCTCTGCCTTCAGCTCCTTTCTGTGCTTGTTAAAATTCTAGGGTGTATTCTAGATTTAGCTTATGTCCTCCCTCCTACCCCAGACCATGCTGGCCTCTCGTTTCTGTAGTGCACATAGTCACTCCATTCCTGGGGATCATGGGTGAGCAATCTGAGCTATAATCCAAAGCATAGTCATGCCCAACAAACAGCATGTAGAGCCAGACTCATGTCGTTTAAAAAAAGAAAAATAGAAAATCATTGTTTCAGCTCCTGCTCCCCCAAATGAAGGGCCTGCACCCCAGATGGTCCCTAGGCCCTGAACTTGTCATACAGCAAGTGTGTAAGAAAGAGTTCTTAGAAGAGGGCCAGCTCATCCTGACCTTGAAGGCAGTCAGCCTCCCTCTAGCCCAGGGCATGGCAATTTCCTCCCTGGCAGGCAGGGTTCCTGTCCTGGGCTGCCAGCTCCCAGGCATCCCTGCCAGCAGCATTTCCCCTAAAGCTGCACTAGGACTAAGGGCAAAGGGGGCTACTCAAGTCACTGCTTGTGTCCTATCAGAGGAGAGGTCAGCAGGAAGTGGATCTGATGGCTGGGGTGACCGCAGTTTCCCAAGGGCTGCTGGGGCCCCTAGGCAGGCAGCAGAGGCCTGCAAAGGAACTTCCCGTCCTGTCCCTGGGCTAAGGGAAGGGAGGCAGGAAGACAGGTCTAGGCAGCAGGCCTCCACTATGGGGCTGGCCAGACAGGGAGGCCCCTGGGGTTGTGGCTATCAGCCGGAGACCAGGCTCCAGGAAGGAAGGAAGGGCAACTCTGGCTGAGGCTGAGATAAGGAGGGGAACCGTGCTCAGCACAATGGGCTCCCACAAAGCTGGGAGGCCCCAAATCAGATTTTGCCCCAACCTAGCCTCCCCTCTATTCACACAGCTTGTGTAAATATTTACTGATGTTTATACTCCTAGTCCGATGGGGCCTTCCAGAGGCCCTTTGCTATGACCCACAGATCTGTGTGCCCCATACCAAGCCTTCCCCAACTCAGAGACCCTGGAGCCATCTAGCCAGGGCTGTGGCCACTGTTCTTATTCATGCAAGCCATGATAAAGTGTTCCCTTGTCTCAGCCCCGGGAGGAGAGGGCACTGCCAAGCTGCTTTGTAGGAAGCTGTGCTAACCCCTGTGGAAGGGAACTTACGGGGCCCGGTCATGGGTGAGGCCGTTCTGCCGCTGAGGGTTGATTGGTGGAAGAACAGGTTTGCTGTTGATCTCGAGTCCTCTCCTCAGGGTCTCCCGGATCTGCTCCGTGTCTGCAATGACACCACTAGGTTGCCTAATGGTCCTCTGGGCTGCCAGGATGTTCCAACCCTGTCCTTGGAACCTGGCTCTGCAATTTCACTGGGAAAAAGCTTCATGTTGGCTGGTTCTGGGCCTGCTCTAGGCATCTAGATGTGTGTCTGCTTGAGCACAGGCTGTGAGGAGACAGATCAGGTAAAGTCTCAAGTCTCAAGAAACTTTTGGTCCAAAGAGCACCATTCTTGTAAAAGCTAATGTGTAGTTGTAGCCTCAGACTTCAGAAGAGAGTTTTCCAAGGTGGGACTATTCTCCACTGCCCTTACCCTTCCTGTGTCACAGGCCCTGGGTTTACTTTAAAATAGCTGCAGACAGTGACTGACAAGGGCTTTGTCACTGCCCAAGATCAAGGGAGTCTGTACCCTGCAATGGATGTTGTAAGGGCTGCAGGTGCTCTGCCATTAAGGGGCACCTCTTCATTTTCTGGCCTCTGGGTCCGCTCATATCTGGACCTGTCACTCCTTTTGCTTGAGCCCATGTTGGTGGGATGCTGGGGCCATCTCCACCATGGCCCCCTCCCAGGGAACTTGTCTCTCAGTGGTCCCAAAGGTGAGAGTGGAATCCTTCAGTAGAATTTTTCTTTACATAAGAAGCTTTGCTTGTCTTTGGAGTGTAGCTTACTACTCCAGTCCCTATTCAGAAATTGTTATCTAAGATGCATCTCTGCAACTTACCTTTCATGTCAAAAAAGTCAAATAAGCAATGGTTCTCCAAAGGGTGGACGTACAGGTGGGAAGAGGATTGCCAGCTTTTCTAACTTGCTTTGTAGCATGGATCACTTTTATAATTTTTAAGAAATGGTCAATAATGGTTGAAATTTTAGACAAGACTATCGATCCTTCCTTAAGCTATTCCTTTTGCTAAAAGCAACTAAACTATTCTAATAACTGTATGTCCTCCCTCTGTGCCTCCTAGGGGGCTTAGCATGCATTAAATAGGAGGGAAAGAAAGAAAAAGGTCAATATTTACACCAGAGCCCTAAGCTGTACTTTTTGGTAAAAGAAAATCTTTTATAGGTTTTATTAAATACAAAGGTGTTTTGTCTAGGCTCGTGGACATCTTATCCTTTTAAAGTAAAAGATGGGGAAAAGAGAAACGAAATGTAAAAACAACATGGAAACACATGTAATGTAAATAGCTGCTTCTCCATTGGTATTAGGTTGGGATGTCCTTTGTGGAAAATTACAACCATATCTGTATCCAAGACCAGGATGAGGAACTTCCCACAGGATAACCACAGCCTCCCGCCCTACGGTCCCACCAGAATGCACTGGACAAAGCGCTCTGCCACAGATGCATGTACCATAGCACAGTGGTGTGGGGTGTAGGACATGAACAAACTGGCCTCATACACAGGCCTCTGAGGGCGTGAGGACAGAGTGACCCTTGGGTCTGGCCTGGCTTCCAGGCTACAGCGGGATGCTGTGTCAGTTAGAGGGTGGTGGATGCCTGTTCTCTTGCCTTTGGGCGGACTGTGGCCCTTTCCTGGAACTGTTCTATGGCTTCCACTCACCCTTTCATGACCTCAGATTGGAAGGGGCAAACCTGAAACACAATAGTCACTACTGCTGCTGTAAGTGAAACACACAGGAAGTACAGCTAGAAACGGACCAATAAAGCACTCTCAATCCCACCCTGCTGGAGATTTCACTTGGTACTTGACTCAGACCAGAAAATAAAGTATTGCCCGGGCTGCTGTTTTTGTCAGAGATTCTTACTGTGTACCAGGGAGTGGGGATGAGAGGTGGAGAGGCTGGACAATGGCCCCACCTTTGCCTGAGAGCCGCCGGGGCTGTGTGCCTATACAGATGCTCCGGCTGTCCTCGTCGTCCTCCGGGGGCCGGCTCAGGTCGTCCCAGGCACACTTGGCGCTGACACCGCTCAGGTTAGAGCCGTCTGTCTCAATGCCTTTGTCAACTCTCTCCTGCTTGAAAAGAACCAAAGGGCCAGAGTTCCTTCAGCTAACTGGTGGCTCAAGGGCCCTGCCGCCCTACTCAGCTACCCACCCTTGCAAGTGCTGATCATGGGACGAGTATTAAAGAATTGGGTCTCTAACTTTGTTCTGTCTGGTTATCAATGTGTGATGCTCTCTGGACTCCTCCCCCATGGGCCCCTTCAGGGGAGCCAGGAGGAAAGCCCAATGTTCCCTTCTCATCGACC
Organism: Elephantulus edwardii; assembly: GCF_000299155.1. Classification (NCBI taxonomy): domain Eukaryota; kingdom Metazoa; phylum Chordata; class Mammalia; order Macroscelidea; family Macroscelididae; genus Elephantulus; species Elephantulus edwardii. The sequence goes on from NW_006399756.1 coordinate 28,352,191, forward strand.
TTCCAGCAGAAGCACCTTCATACCAGATGCAGAAGCCTGCCTACATCCACCTCACGCTGGTGCATGGCGCTGATGCGGCAGATACAGAACAGCTTCCTGAGGGAAGGCACGCTCATTCCTCTCATTCCTGGCCTTTGAGGAAGGGCACCCTGTCTTCTGCAGCAGCAGGAAAGACCAGAACTCCTACCACCTCCCTGACTCTGGGCTCACAATCTCCTCCTCTAACAGCTAGAGGGTGTGGCCGCACAATGAAGGGCCCCAGAGACTGTGAGCTCGATTTCCCCTTGCTTCTCGGGCTAACTTTTTGGGCTCTGGACGGTGTTTCTTTTCCATTTCCTAGATGGAAATGTGGGCCTGGAGGGCAGCGATCACCTGTGGACCCCATCAAAGGCGTAGAGCAGGCCTTCATGCAGGCCCTGGCACCACAGAGTCCAAATACGGCGCTCCAAATGGCCTCAAGGAAAAGCTGTACTCAAAACATCCCTGGGATTTTCTGGCATAAAACAGCTCTGTGATGCTGGGCTCTGGATTAAAGGTCATCTGGAAGGCTGGACACAGCCGTGTGGGCCAAATAAAGCTCCTCGTGAGTGAGCATCTCAATAAGAGCCTGCAGTGCTCTGCTGCCTGCCCTGCCCCCCACTGGTCCACAGGCAACACACGGGCCTACTGGTTGGCCAGGGAATGTAGTTGGGGAAGCACAGGGTGCAATCGCCTCCTTTTCAGATGCACCACTGGCCTGGAGATTGGCAGGGAGATGCAGGTGGCAGCGTGACAGCTCAAACTCTCTATGTGAGGAGTGTAAGGGTCAAATACTGCTCAAGGTAGAACCTGCCATTTCCCTTCCCCACCAGTTGCCTTAAGGCTCTTCACCTCACCTAATAAAATTTAAAGATACCCCTCTAGGCTCAACTAGTCCAATCTACTTTCTTTGAGAGTTAAAAAATAGAAAAAAAGAGCCCAAACCCAGAAAAACTGAGAGACTTATTTAAGGTACACAGCTGGTTAATGGTAGAAAACTTGGATCAAAATGCAAACCAGCTCTAAAATTAATTATCTGCAAGCAGGGCCCAGAAAGTCCCAAGAGATGCACGGTTGTTGATCCTTGATGCACACAGGCACCAGCAGAGAAAGCTGAGCTTTCCCATCGTTCCCCTGCTTGCTTTTTAAGACCGCTAGGTGCTCCAGGTCTTGCTGGCTGGTCTCAGGGAAGGCTGCAAATCAGGGAGAACTGTTCTTGGCATGTGGAAAAAGGAGTCTGCTTACCCTACTAGTTCAAAAGACCAGGTTCTTTTTTGTATTCTGCACTTACGATAGGGGCCAAACAACAGCTCACAGTGCCCCAGGCTGGATCCCAGGGTGGCTTCAGAAAGAAAGCTCAGGGAAACAGCCTTTGTGGGTTCATGCTGCTTATATAAGCAGAAGCTACAAGGAAACCAAGTTTAACTAAGAGATAACCAGAGGGTCTTAGCAGCACTTTGAAAAGATCAGTGTTAAAGCACTTGGAAAATAGAGGAACGTCATCTGTGGAGGGGGAGGATTTCTGCTCAAGAATTCACAGATCTGAGGTAAAGAAGCCAGAGATTGGATGCATATATGCTAGTCACCTCTCGCCTATTCAAGTATATGACCATCCTGGCAGCTGCCTATGGCTGACCAAAACTGTAAAGCAGTATGAAAAGTTCAGACACAGTAATGCCCTGAAGTACAAGTGGGGCTGGCAGACAAGACGGGGTACGTGAAGGCAAGCAGGTGTCAAGCGCCTTATTAACCATCCGGATTAAGTCAAGTGTGGTCTATCTGGCTTTCAAAATTTACCTGGGAATGTTTCTGGTAAAAGATCAAAGAAGACCCTGAAACTCTGTCCAGGCGGGCCATGGTAAGTGGGCAAATACAGACCTGTGAGCAGAAAGAGGCCTTCTACACCTCAAGGACTACCAGACGACCCAGGGGGCGTTCAGAGGCAGAGTGCTGAGATGAAAACACTGAAAGGGAGGACTCACTGATCAGATCACTCCTGGAGCTGGCGGCATGGTCACCAGCACCTAAACGGCTGTTAAAGGCAAGGAGGGAGCTCCCAGAAGAAAATTCTTTAAAAAGGGGACAAGGGGAATGAACACCGGGCAAGCACTATCCACGGCACTCATTTTTCTTACGGTGCTGGACAACTTAGTTTTCCAAAGCTGGACTTAACTGATGTATCATTTACATACAATAAAATGCAACTTTTTCCATTGTAAAAGAAATGTGTTTCAGATACATGTGCGTTCCTGGCCTGAGCTCTTGGCTTCCTCATGCAGCCTGCAGACTTACTCACACATGAGGCTGCTCTGCTTTCCCAGGATGAAAGCCAGTGCTATGTGGAAGAGGCATGGGGCACAGGGTGCTAGAAAGGTTCTCCTCACTTAAGACATACTTGCAGGTGTGGGTCGATCTCAAATATGGTCTCTCCCCTCCTCATGTCAGTTATCAGCCAGGGGCCGCCAGCGCTGTGGACAAGGAAAGGCATATGATGGTAACAATGTCAGGGTCTAATGTGCTGGGCCTCCAGCCTGTTAGTTTGCTGCCCCAGGCCCAGAAACACAGGGGGATGGTTAGTGGTCAGACATCGTTAGGAAGAGAGCTGTCTTGTAGCCCTGATATGACAAATAAATCAGTGCTTTAAATGGCAACATAACAGAGGGTGGAAGGGGAGGCACTCATGGGGTGGAAAAGGAACCCCCTCAGGCCCAGGGAACAACCCCACCTTGGAAAGTAGGGGGGTACTCACACAGGCACTGTCCGCAGCAGCTCCAGGATGCCCTGCCCATTCCACTGCTGGGCTGCATGCAGCTCCTCAGTGCACACGCCAACAATCTGAGGCCCAGGGACAAGAGGCCCTGTGTGCCAATGGTCCATTCCCACCCCTCCAGAGGTCAACCACCCAAGTTCTCTCAGCGTCACTTCAGGTGCAGGGACCACAGGAAGGATTCTGTACCAAGAGACTAGTGTGTCCTAATTGGACACTTTTCTCAGGAAGGAATAGCTGCCTGGCTAGGAGACGGATGGATCCAGACAGGGCACTGAAGGGTGAACTTGCCCAAATGTAAAGGGATGTTTGTTTTTGGCTGAAGCAACATACAGCTCTGGATGCAAGAGACAGGACTTGGGCCAATTCAGGATGGATCCCTAGGCCATGTCTCTGGAAGTAGGGCCAGTCCAGGGAGACATTTCAGCCTTGTCTAGTGTCATGGGGAATATAAAAGAGAACATTTTGTGATTCTTTAAGCTGGGAACTACAACCAAACGGGCTCACCAACTTATAGGAAAGCTCCCTTTCCTTATCAAGGACTGAGCCTTTGTGTAAATCTCAAGGAAATCAATGAATATAGACTCTATCATGACCAGAAGCACACAGGCTCCTGCTGGGGCGGATGCTCATCTGGTAAGGGCAGGTGCATCTCAGAGCTGGCTTCTTGCTGTGCTGATACTGTCTAGGTCTTTAAGAGTTCACCAAAACATTCTTCCTGCTACCTCCTTCTCAGCTGTAGCCATTTTCTCCCACCAAACAGACCCTTTCCTTTTCTCTCACTGCAGGAGATTAAATCAGACCACCTGGATCTACCTGTAAGTCACTGGAGGATATTGAAAGTAAGAGAAACCTCCAGTCCTTTCTCTCCCCTCCCAAAGAGCTCTTGTTCTGTCAGGACTTGTCCTACAGGGACGTCTCCAGCAGCATCCAATCCCCATCTCACCTGGAGGAAGGTAACAACTCCAAAGGGTGTCTGCACAGGCTGCATCTGTGGGTCCTCTGTCAGCAGCATGTGCTGAATTCTTGACTCACTGTTATCCAAAGGGCTGTGCCAAGACACGTGGTCACCGCTGCAGAAGGTATTCTCTGTGGGAGAGACAGGAGGAAATTCAGGGCTTGGAAAACTCAATGATGATCCCGGCCTGGAATGGGATGAGATCTGAGAAGCCAGCCTTCTTCAACTTCCCCCTGTGGGGAGGGAAAATATTCACTCTGGACGAGAGTGAAGAGTTTGTGGGGTTTTCCCACCAAAAAACCCCCTTAAATGTACCACCGCTTGCCAGTTCTGTCCGCCTTCAGAGGACAAGGACGGGCAGCTAGTGTGGATGTTCACTGGGCCTGGAAGTCCACAGACGTCTGCTATCTATTTCACTTCCACCCTCACTCGTGGAAGGGATACACGTGGATAGACCCAATTGGATCTGCCATGAAAGTACAAAGCGCTTTGCTGTGGAGCTGCCCGGCCAGAAGTCCACAGGGAGGCTGGAGGCCGGTGAAAGCCCTTCATCCTGGGAGGACAACCAGGATTTCTGTGCTGCTGAAATAGCATTCAGAAGGGAATGCCCAACATCGGGAGCTTTGAGTTCTGGCACCAGTTTCCCACAGGTAGACAGATGTAGGGCCTTCTGAGGAATACTGGAGGTTTTAAGGAAGTGGGGGTCTGGAGAGTGCCCCAGAGATTCCAGCTTGGAAAGAAGGCTATTTCCATGAGAACTCGGGCATTGTACCAGCCTGCTGGAGAAATACACGCATACACGGCTGCCTCACAGTGTTAGCACCGCACATAGCACAGGCCCATTGCTATTTTGAAAAAAGAAAAAAAAATCTTGTTTAAGGTAGCATAACCCATACCTTTTCAATCTGTACACAGAAGAGATTATTCGGGAAGCAGGGCTTTATGAGGAGGAATGTGGCATCAAGATTGGAGGTAGACTCATTAACAACCTACGATATGCAGATGACACAATCTTGCTTGCTGAAACTGAAGAAGACCTGAAACACTTGCTGCAAAAGTCAAGGACTGTACAGTCAAAGACTTCAATATGGATTGAAGCTCAACATCAAGAAGACAAAAATTCTCACCACTGGGCCAATTGGCAGCACCATATTAGATGGAGAAGAGATTAAGGTTGTTAGCAATTACAACTTGCTCGGATCCACAATCAACACTCTTAACACCAGCAGTCAGGAAATCAAAAGACGAATTGCATTGAGAAAATGTGCTGTCAGGGACCTCTCCAGAGTGCTGAGAAGCAATGATGTCAGTCTAGATACAAAGGTGTGCCTAATCCAGGCCATGGTATTCTCAATTACTTGTTATGCTTCAAAGAGTTGGACAATTACTAAGGATGACAGAAGAATAGATGCCTTTGAGCTGTGGTGCTGGAGAAGCGTCTTGAACATGGACTGCCAAGAAAACAAATAGGTTTGTCTTGGAGAGGATGAAGCCAAGTATCTCCTTGGAAGCTAGGATTCTGAAGCTCCGCCTCACCTATTTTGAGCATGTGGCCAGGAAAGATCAATCCTTGGAGAAGGACATCATGCTTGGAAGGGTGGATGGTCAGTGCAGAAGAGGAAGACCCTGGATGAGACGGATTGATACAGTAACTGAGGCAATGGGGGTTGGTGCGTCAGAATTAGCGAGACTGGCTTAGGACAGGGAAGGGTTCAGAGCTGCTGTACACAGGGGTTGCTATACATCACAGGCGACTCAATGGCACATAACAACAATAACATACTGTGACAGTTTTGGAAGCAGGAGTGGCATCCACTTCCTAAATACTATGCCTCTGGAAACTCTATGAACTTTCATAAATGTCAATAGTTGTAGAGGGGCTTCAGGACTTTTGTTCATAGGGTCGCTATGAGTCGAGCTTGACTCGAAGGCAATCAATAACAACAACAATCCTAAGAAGCAACCCCCTCTTTTATAACCTAAGTAGTGTTAGGGAGCTCTGGTGGCCTAGTGGTAAGAGGTTGAGCTACAATCCCAAGGCACATGGTTTGGATCCATCAGCTGCTCCACAGGAGAAGGATGGGCAATCTCCTCTCACGTGCTTAACTGCCTCTGAAAACTCACTGGAGGGTGAGCCATGAGTTGGTTCTGACTCAATGACAAACAACAACAAATAGTATTAAGTTTCCCATCATCATCCCTGGTATTTTCCAAAAATATTTTTACCAGCCTTTGTGTTTCTACAGGTTCCTTTCTTTCCCTCCTCCTGCCCCTCTCCCCAACTCAAACGACAGCATTCTAGTTTTTACATTTCACTTAGCTATCCTGGAGATGATTAGCACATGAGAGCTGTCTCATTTCCTAAATGGCCATGGCTGAGGCATCTTCATTCTTTTAGCCATATTTAAGGACAGTCAGGAAAAAAAGAAAGACAAGAGTAGGGAGGTCTGCAAGAGCTTTCACTCTCCCTTGCCTCGATTTGAGGGAAAACACCCTCATAAGACAGGTTAAATTACACAACCATCTTTCCCACCCACAGCATGGGCTCAGGCTGTTAGTTCTCCGCCTCGAAAGCATCTATTCAGGAAATAAGAAGGAAAGCTAGTTGCTTCTTCCATGACACACAGTACTAGTAATAGAGGAGAGAAGGCAAGTTTTAGGCAGAAGCAACGAAAACTGTCAAATTTTCCATCTCTTGGTGAGCACAATATCCCCAGAATTAGTCTCCTTCTACGGAAGCATGTGTTTACAAGCAGTTTACATGCCCTACAAGTAAGAAAATGAACCATAGGTAAAAACATTGATTTAACAATTAAAAAACTTGTCACAAAGAAAAGCTCATGCCTAGATGACTTCACTGTTGAATTCTATGAAGCATCCTAAAAAAGAATTAGTACCAATTCTTTACAAACTCTCTCCAAAAAGAGAGAACTCAAGCGATAGCAAAATCAGACAAAGATAACACAAGAAAACTATAGACCAATAGCCCTTCTATAGGTCCCATACAGACAAAAGACCATGTCCTGCTGCTATTCCTAAAGTTTTCGCTGGCCAAGTATTTAGGAAACAAGACCTCCAGTACCCCTTTCTAGTCTGTCTTCACCTGGAAGCTCTGTGAAACCTGTCCATCTTGCGGCAACCACTATGGAAGGCTATATGGCACTTTCTCAAAAAGTTGGAAATAGAAATACCATCTGACCCAGCAATTCCACTACTGGGAATATACCCTAAAGAAACCAGAACTGCCACCCAAGCAGATATAAGCACACCCATGTTTATAGCTGCTTTGTTCTCAACAGCAAAGAGTTGGAAACAACCCAAGTGCCCATCAACAAATGGATAGAGCAGCTCTGGCATATTCACACAATGGAATACTATGCTGCATTGAAAAAACAAATAACTAATGAAATAGTATATGAAATGGGTGACCCTGGAGAACATTATGCTGAGTGAAGTATCTCAGTCACAAAAGGACAAATACTACATAGTGCCACTGTTGTAAAACGGGACTGACATCAGGGTGAGGAGGAACCTAAGAAAAGAAGGGATACATAATGTATACTGCATTGAAATAGATGAGGGAGAGGACTGTTTAAAAGGAATATTGGATTAGGTACTATTTTCATGACAAGATTACAGAAAAAGAAATGCATAGTAAAGTGAACAGTGGACTTGGGGGGTATTTTATAACAATGAAAGAATATTTTTTTCTTTTCAAAGAGAAAAACAAACTGAGGGGAGGGGTGGACATGGAGGAAAATGTGCAACAATGAATGAATGGGGGGAAATTAAATGGGAAGAATATGCTGTGGAAAAAATAGATGTTGCATTATAAAAATATCATTAATTAAAAAAAGACTGGAAAAAGGAAAAGAAACCTGTCCACCCTCTGGTAACCCTGCTATTTGAAATACTAGTGGCAGACCTTTGAGCAACACAGTAACACAAAGCCACCACGGTATGATGCACACTACAGGAAGGAACACTGCGTCGGAGGAAGTCCAGCCAGAATGCTTCGGAGACTGAGGATAGTAAGACTTCTCTTACCTTCTCCAGATATTTTCTTAAAGGAGGTTCTTGGAGAAGTGTATCATGCTTGGTAAGTAGAGGGGGCAGAAAAGAGGAGGATCCTTGGTGAGATGGATTGGCAAAGTGGCTGTAACAGTAGGCTCAGAAACAGGAACAGTTCTGAGCCTGGTGTTGGAAAAGGAAGTGTTCTGTCCTGTTGAATTGGGGTCCTTTGTGAGTCGGAACTGGCTCAACAATACCAAACTTTGCATCACTATCCCAAACTTAGGAAATAGAAAAATCAGTGTTGTTTATCAAGCAATATCATTTGACAGCTTAAAAATAACACACTGTCCACCAGACGCTCTGCTGGAGAAGGAGGAACAATCTCCTCCTGTACCAGTCAGATCTGATTTGACGGTACACACACACACACACACACACACACACATGAAATAAAATTAAAAAAAAACACACACTGAAAAAAAATCTTATTAATTTCTAGCTGGTAACTGTTGCATACTTAACATCATTAAAGCTAAAAAGCTAAAATGAACAAGTATTAAAAGCTGTGAAAGATTTCCGTAGTCACATCAAATGGAGACCTGAAAAAAATGGGAAGGGAACTCTGGTGGCCTACTGGCAAGAAGCTGCACTGCAATGCCAGAAGTATTCAGTTCGAATCCACCAGATGCTCTGCTGGAGGAGGGGCAATCTCCTCTTGTACCAGATACAATTTGATGGTACACACACAAAAAATAATAAAATAAAGTAAAATAAAATTGAAAATTTCTTTAAGGAAAAAAATGGAGAGAAGTGGGTCATGCTACTGAATAGAAACGTTCATACTATCAAATAGTTCCCTCCCGCTAAAATTTTTGTCAGTTTTGGCAAACTTCTAAGCAGTTTCAATTTGCCTCTGCCACTAATTAGTTACAACCCTGGGCACTTGCCCAGTCACAAATTTTACATGCTTCCTAGGATGTAAGCAGGCAACAGCAAGTCTAATTTGTGTGCTTTACAGTGCTGCATGTTGTTATTCCTGTGCTGGAATATAGTACAAATACTTCAAACTGAAGCTCTTCACTTGAATACACAAAGTTTTGGAAAGCAGTCACTTTATCTGAAAACAGAAGCATTGGCCAGACTGCCTGTAACTAACAGCAATTGCCAGTAGGTGGCACTATTGCTCTTGGTTTAAAAGTAGGCTGTGTGCATAAACAACTCAAGCTGATCAAATGTTCAGTCTGTAGAAATATACCCCAACCCCGGCCGTGATAAAGGCTGGAAACAAGACAAAAGAGGAAGTTTTGGAGGTATGACCTTTTATTGATAAAAATTGGCAATGTTTTAAAAATACTGTAGCAATTCAAACTTTTAAAGTTGTTCTTATGTACCTAAAGTTAGAACTGACTCATGGCTGACCCTTCAATGGGTTCTAAGATGCAGTAAATTGGATGAGAAGAGGTTGTCCATCTTTCTCTGGCAAAGCAGCTGGTAGATTCGAACTCTGTGCCTTTGGGTTGGCAGTGCAGCTTCTTACCACTAAGCCATCAGAAATCTCCTATTTAAGCGGAGTAAGAATTATCAAAAGACACTTTAAACACACCCCCCACACACACACTCCCTCCTATTATCATCCACACCCCCTCCCTATTATCATCTAGTTGATTCTGACTCTCACTGACTCTTCATCAGATTTCCAAGCCTGTAAATCTTTACAGGATACAAGCAGGAGAATGTCCATTCTCTCACAGAGAAGCTGCTGGTTTCAAACTGTCAACCTTCTGGTTGCATCCTGTTATGTTATGTACTCTGTCATCAGGATCCTTAAAAGATACTTACAGAAGGCATAATTTCAGTTGTTGTTGTTTGCCATCAAGTCGATTACGACCCATAGCGACCCTAACAAAAGGCCTGAAGTTTTTCTAGAACTCTCGACATTTATCAAAGTTCATAGTTTCCAGAGGCATGTTGTTTAGGAAGTGGATGCCACTCCTGCTTAATTTATGAAACTGGGCAAGGGAGACCCTAAAGGTAAGAAAATGGATCAGTCCAAGTCACTGCTGTAGGAACAACACATGTTAGCAAGGTTTTACAGAGTTAAAGGGGGTGGGAGAAGGGAAAACCTAAGTTATCACAGAAAGGCTTAGAGAACTCATGCTAACAGAACCTTCCAGGAAGGGACTGGCAGAACCTTCTCCAGATCTGCCAGGTTGGGGCACTAGACTTTTTAGCTCTGCTGTGGGCAAGAAATGGTCTTTTTCCACAATGAAAGGGCCTTGGTCACAGTTTTCAAGCCTGGGACAAAGCCACAAAGGGCCCATTCTTGAGTCCGGTCTGGTCTTTATGCCCTGGACGCTTGGCCCATTCTGTGTTGAGCCATCTCAGGTCTCTGCACTCAGGCCCCAGCGACTTCCTGGGGAAGGGGTTTTCAAATGCTAATAACCCCTCAGATTGGAGGCCCAGCTGTCCACCAGTCCAGTGGTTAGAGGAGCTTGCGGGCTCACACTCTGAGCATGCTCACTCTCCCTGCACTCTCTCCCTGAAGCATCAAGAAATGGGAATACAAATCCTCGGGACTCTAACTCAAAAGTGGCAGTACAGAGGTCTGTCTGCTTGTGTGTCTGGAGGAAGCTATGCCAGGGGAGGCCTAGATGGCTGCTCTCTCCCCTCCTCCTCTGAGCTTTGCCCCTGTGGGCAAAAAACTAGGTCTGGCTTTGTGTGTTTGGTTTTTCAAAAAGCTTGAGCAGTTAAGGTGCTCTGGGGGCAAATCCACAGCACCTTGTGTTGCTCACCCAAAAGCTGGGCCTCTCTAGCAGTTTGAATCCATTAGTTGCCCTCAAAGAGAAAGATGGGCAATCTCTTCCCCTTAGGATTCACAGCCTTGGAAACCCGAGGGAGGGTCACTATGAACTGGAGCCAGCTCAACGGCATGAATTTGAATGGGTTTTTCTGTTTTGTTCTTTCTAAAAGGAGCTCAGACTGCTCAGTGGCAAAGGTAAGGTCAGAGGTTCAAACCCAGTAGCTGCTTCACGGAAGAAAGATGTGGCAGTCTGCTTCTGTAAAGATCACATCACTGGAAACTCGCTGGGGCACCTTCCTCTGTCCTACAGACTTGCTATGACCAAGTATTCTATTCCCTGGCAACAGGCCTGGATTTGGGTTTTTTTCTTCCCCTTTTTTCTTTTTTTATGGTTGTTGTTTTTCTAGTAGGAAGGAGGCTTGGTACTGCCATGATGTATATTCACGGAGTATGCACAGTCATTAAGGTCCTGGTGAACGGGGGACCCTGGGTCTTGGGACACTATTTTTGGAGCTTCCAGGATCTGTCAGAGCATCCCTGGGGAGACGGAAACCCCCCAGGAGGACCCTTCTCAGACCTTGCCTGAGGGACCTCACTGCTCACGTCCTTTCTGGCTCTAATGAGTAGATAGCTATAAGCACAGGTAATAGTCTATGATCTTCTCTAGAGAATTAACGAACCCACAGAAGCAGACAGCCACTCAGAGCTGGATGTTAAGGAAAGGCTGCAAGCCAGCTGACAAAGGAGGAGAGACTTCTAGCCCAGGAGATCAGGGAGAGAGAAAGGTCAGGAGAGAAGGAGGAACAGAGGGAAGACCAGCTGGTCTAAAATACAGGGAGTTGAACAGATCACTTGGCCCAAGGCTGCTCCTCAGTTACTTGGCCTCAGGTAGCCAGGGATGTCTTGACTGGCAAGGTCAGGATGGCTGGGGCTGAGGTCTGACCTAATTAATTCTGGGAGACTGGGGTCTGAGAAAGAATTTCCACCATGGAAGTGGCCAGTGATGAAGAACAGAAGCAGGAAGGTGGCACTGGATTCCTGCTGATCCTGGTCTTGCAGTTAGTGATAAAGGTAACTTTTGCCCAACTCAGCCCTCTTACAAGGCAGTTCTCACAGCTACAGCTCTGAAGTACCACGAGAAATATTTCCTTTCCATGAGAAACTTCCTCCCACTATCAGAGTCCATCACAGGAAACGGAAGAGAAAGCTACGTGTTTAGCAAATGCACTAGAGGAGAAAACCACTCCAGGGTGGCAAAAACAGTACTTTTATTTTAAAGTCTAGTTACAGTCCTGCTCCTTGCTTACTTCAGAGAAAGGTTCCATTTCTTTAAACCTTCATTTTCTAATAACAAACAACTCCCTTTTGATTAGAAAAAAGGATCCTTAAAAGCTGAGGCTGTGCCATATATAAATTCTAACTTGCCTTTAGAATGGCCACCCTATCCCTCAAACATGCAACTTTGGTTGCGCTATTTTTTAAGTTAGACTGTCCGGATCTAACAAATTAGCAAAATCAAGGAGAATGGGTTGCAGAATAAATAGCTATTGTTTGCAAAATAATTAATGCTGCCTTTGAAAGAATGCTGAGAGACAAAACCATTCTTTAACAGTTCTTAATTTATCACAACTCTAAAATAAGTGTCTCTATTCCTTGTGAAAGTACAGTCATGGTGACGTTCTAACTAGTAGCTCCGAAAGAAACACCCCAATGGCCACCAGCAGCCAGAATCTGTGCACTGGGTCGGGGAGAAAGGGTTGAGAATCCAACCGCTGCCCCTCACCCTCTGGCCTAGAAGCTTCTGTGGGAGCCACAGGGGGATGGCTGGTTGAGCTGGGGTCAGTGAAGGACTCCTCCGAGATTAGATGTTGTAGTTGCGTGCCATTGAGTTGGAACCGAGCCACTGCTGACCCTCCAGATAGCCTCTTCAAGTCACCTGGAGGCCTACTGCCCCAAAATACATTTATGGGGACAGAATCGTACATGTCTAGGAAGCCACACGATGCCCCACCCAGAGAAGTGGCATTTTCAAAGTTTAAGTCAATCCTGTTGGCCTCTCCTAGCCTGTCCTCTGCCCCCACTGGTCCTTCACTGAAGCCTCCTCTAGTTTCTAAACCCTAGGTGTTTTCTCCTTGATCTATACCAAGTTGGTAGCAGAGAGGATGGGGAGGTATGTGGACAGTCTATTTATTTCTTGATATGGTCCAGAAATATCTAAAGCCTACAGAATGTCAGCAAGAACCAATAAAGTTTCAGAAGCTCACAGTTACAGGGCAGCCTGATGTCACTGTCACAGATTGCATTTCTGGAGCTCTTAACACACCCATGAGATATTAGCTTCATTTGAAGGCATGTCATGCAGGCATTTGGACAGAAGGCACTGCCTCTGCTGTGCCAACACCTGGGCCAACCCCACCCTCACCTGACAACCACCACCACCAAACAGGGAAGCAGGCCCTCTTCCCCTGGCACAGATCTGTGGTAACAGCAAATCTCCCTTCTCCCGGGTTCCTTGTGAGTCAGGCAAAGCACTTGAGTGGGCACTTCAGAAAGGGTCTGCATTTCCCCACCTGCCTGGCTCTCCCCCCTCCAGGGAGCCAACGCTGAATTCAGTCTGGATTGAAAGCAATGATATAAGCACATTACATAGATGTGAAAGTCAAGTATGCCCTGGCAATGGCCCTTGAATGCTAGATCTGGCAAAAAGAACACAACAGGAGAGTACTCAAAACTCAGAAACTTCCATGGGCACAAAATGGCAGCATTTGGCTTCCTAGTCTGTCACACACATGTGCATCAGGATAGATGTTAGTAGAGAAATGACATCCCTGGATTACATAACAGACCTGCTTCAAGTTTTCAACAGGACTCCCTCCAAAGGGCCAGGCTAGAGTAAACAAACAAGAGCAAGGTATGTTGTTGTTACATACCGCTGAATTGGAACCAACGCACAGCTGACACTCCAGCGGATTTCCAGAGGCTGTAAACTGCACAGGAGGAGACTGCCTTCCTTTCTCCCTCAGAACAGCTGGTGCATTCAAACCAAATGCCTTGAGGTTAGCAGTGCAACTCCTTACCACAGCTCCTCTAAAGCAACCTATTGTTGTTGTTAGGTGCCATCGAGTCAAATACAACTCACAGCGACTCTATGAACAACAGATCTGTACCCTGACCTCTCGTGTGCCATCCGCATCATCTCTGACACATGACAGCCCAATGCTACAGTGTCTGTGTCAATGCATTTCACTAAGTGTCTCCTCTCAGCAAGCTACAGAAGGATAAAAACCAAAACAGACTTTCCAAATGGTGTGGTTAATGAGCTCATGTGACTAAAAGGCCAAATTCATCTGCTGATAGCTGGAATGATAGTGTGGACCAACTGTGAAGTTCTTCTAACCTGGCAAAGTGGTAGAAGCAAGAATAAGAATAAACCACTTGCCACCCCCCACAACAAACCTCGCCCTAGTCATTTTTGAAGAGTTCTAAATGCTGTTGTTTCATGATTTAAAAAGTTCAAATAAGTGTTTGATTAGAAAACTCTGCTCAGCCAGTTCTATCTGATATTTGGCTAAATGTGGTTGCAAGACACCACAAGGGGGGAAATGGCTGTCTTGTCCCATTTGATTAAGTAAAGAAGTGCAAGAGCAGGCATGTTTACTCTTAGACACCCAAAGGAAATGTAAAGGATAGTCCTTCTAGGTTTCGCCTAGAATCAAAGGAATCACAGAGGATTAGAAAACTAGTTAAAGGAGACTCGGAATTGTTTCCCTATGTATTTGCTCAAAAACCTCTGGCCCCCCAGCTTCCTTCCTCTCCCCTCAAAGCCAGAGTCTTATGAAAGCAAGTTGTGATGGGGAAGGAATACCCCCTTTTTTTTTAATACCCCTTTTCTTTCTTTTTTTATTTTTCATTTCAATGAACATCTACAGAGATTTTGGAATTCCATTCATTCATTGTTGCACCCCTCTCCCTGCCCCCCCCACCTCCCTGAATACCCCTTTTCTAAGCAGAGAAGCCCAGCAAACTGGACTACAAGAGAGAAGAGGCTGGCTGGGTGTTGGAGACCCTGGGGCCTGCAAGTGAACACGAGTCTCTGGAGACTACAGAAGAACCAGCCTCATTCCCTGCAAGGCCAGGGTGAGTACCTTTACTGCACATGGCTCAGCAGGGTTTTACCTGGTCACTGCCTTCAGCCAGTTCACCTTGCTTCCCCAGCCACCAGTCACAGTCCATCTACTCACTCACCACGCCCTCCGTGAAGAACACAGATCCTGCCTAGCTCGGCATCTGCAGAGTGCACTAGCCCTGTGCTAGCAAGCACTTTCACTACTCCTTTTAAGCAGTTCCGTCTGTTTAGACACCTGTCAGTCTCAGAAAGAAAAATTATTCTGCCCAGACGCTTATCATTGTACAAAACCTGCCTTGCTTTTTTCTCACTCAAGGCCTACTGTAACCAGCACAGAGTGGCCACTGCTTCTTCCTGGTCCAACCCCAAACTCCTTTGTTCTTAAAGTCTGAGAAACTGAGGGGATTTTAAACTTGTAATTCCTACACACATTTCAGTCAAAGAACACCAGGAGAGCCTTTGAAGCTTTAGAAATCAATTTTAATTTTTGAGTGTGCGTGTACTGTCGAATTGGATCTGACTGGTACAGGAGGAGATTGTTCCTCTTTCTCCAGCAGAGCATCTGGTGGATTCGAACCGTGAGCCTCTGGGATTGCAGTGCAGCTTCTTGCCACTAGGCCACCAGAGCTCCTTGAAGCTTTAGAAATCAAGAACATACCTCTATTCTGTTCATCTTTTTCTTGAAGAGACTGGTTAAATCTACAGTGAGAATCCACTCAGTTGTCAGGGACACGTAAACTGGCAAAGTCATTCTGGAGAGTCACCTGACAGAACCTATTAATTTAAAGGACGCTTCCCATTGACTTAATCTTTCTGCTTCTTTGTATCTACTCTAAAACATGTTCACAAGGAGGAACAAGGATGCTCACAGTTCTTAACAGAGGGAAAATGGGAACAGAGTAAAGTGTATCACTGGAGGAACTGACAAATCACGCAGCTGCACTAGGACATCACAGGCAGCAGGAAAGAGAATTTACAGTTTTATCTATGGACAGATTTCCAAGACATACTGTTAGTTGAAAAATTTAATTGCACAGCGTAGAACAACTGTAATGACATTAAAAGAAGGCAAAAATGAAATGAAGTACACCACCACAACTTAAAACATATAAAACCATTTTCCTAGAAGAAGGTGAATATAAAGAAAAAAGCTAAGAAGCTCAACGATCCACCAATGAACAGATAAAGTGGTGCCCTGTATGGAGGGCCTGAGATAACACGGTCCAGGAGGACTTCAACTGTATCTACGGACACAGTATAGAATGCTATAGAAAGTGAATTTTTAGGCATTTTTATGTATTATTTGTATATAAACTTGGGCTCTGATCTGCAGAGGGAACTCCGTCAGCAGGTCTGTCTCAGATCACACCTTACCTTTCACTCATGAGAACGTGGTGGTGCAGCTTCGAGCAGCCTGGAATCCATTCCTGCCTCACAACTAAAACGTCACCAGCAGCACTTCCAACAGCTTAGCTTTTAAGTTCCTAAACAGATGCCCTGATGTCTCCTAAATTGACTAGACCACACACTTCAAACTGCTTATTTTCCTTTACTTTTCCTCTTCTCTGGCTGGTTATTGTCAGTTACATGCAAACAATCTTTTTTCTTGTAATTTTCATTAGGAGCTAGTTGTATTTCCATCATAATTGTGCATGGCTTCTTATGCGTACTTCCACTTCTCTTATTGCTTTGTGGCTTAAGATTAAGATGCACTGAAAACATCTAAAATCTAAGAACAAAAGCACATCTATAAATACAACCAGGAGGGCTATACACACCCGTTAATCCTATTTCTTAGGGATAGGTAGGGCTGATACATTTTTGCTCTGGAGTAAAGCTGCAACTGTATCTGTGAACATTCCCAAGTAAAACTTTGGCATAGCTCTTATTTTGCCTAAATTCTAAGAGGAAGGGTATCCTGCCCCTTTGCAGACAGACCCCACAGGGGTCTTGAAATATGGAGGGACATTCCACTCTAGAATAAAATCTTTCCCTTTGTTGTCATTTTTGTGTTTGCTCAGGGAGTGGGGACAGTTTATCCTTGGCACTTACAGACTAGGAAGATGCAGACAAAATAAGCATCTCTGTTTTTTCCTTTAGGAAAAAGGATGATGAGGACAGAATGTGGGTCTGGCACATTCTAAGAGAAGAGCCACGTCTGCCTTGGCCCTATGTACATAAAGAATTTGGTCTCCAATAAATATTAGAAGAGAAACCTTCTGGAGCTAGTCAAGGAGCAGTTAAAATAAAATCTTATCTCAAATTCAAGACTCATTCCAAAAACAATCTAATCTCATCTAGACTGAGTGCAAACATAACCAAGAGCGAACCATTCAAGGCAGGATGGTATGTAGCTCAGGGTTTTCACACCAATGTTCTCAGGAAGAAATTATTGCGAAGTGAGTCACTAGATTCAGTCTGGTGGCAGAGAAAACTGGATGAACCAACCAAACCAAACCAACAAACCTCAAATCCTTCCTCTCTGTCACCAACCACATCAAAACAGTAAGGAGAAAGGAACTTTTGAAGTATGGAGGTGGACTGACTAACTGGAGAATCCAGTTTCCAGGGAATTCATTCTCACTGTGATCCAGCAGAACTTGGCGGGACTACAAACTCATCACATAGTTTGCATTTCAAATCCCTCAAAAATTAATTTCTGATCTGAAACTACGGCTTTAAAGGACAAAACAAACAAACAAACAAACAACAACAACAAAACCACCCTTAATAACTTGAGAAATTTATGAATCAAACCAGAAAATATATGATGAACTCATACCTACATATCACTTAGCTTCAATAATTATCAACTCACAAGCAATCCTGATTCGTTTATAACTCCACTCACTTTTCTACCTTCTCCCCAAGAGGATTATTCAGAAGCAAATTCCAGACATCGTATTATGTCATCTAATCTCGAATATATTTTTTAAAATTTTATTTTATTTTAATTTAATTTTACTTTATTTTCTTGTTTGTGTGTGTGTACCTCAAATCAGATCAGACTGGTACAGGAGGAAATTGTTCCTCCTTTTTCAGCAGAGCATCTGGTGGATTTGAACCGTGAACCTCTGGGATTGCAGTGCAGCTTCTTGCCACTAGGCCACCAGAGCTCGCCTAACCTATACAATATCTTTTAAAAAACCTTAACTGTGACTACTAGTACATCTAAAAAAAAAATTATAGTAAGATACTATGGTAGTTTCTTAATATTATAAAATAAGTAAGTGGGTGTGCAAATTTGACTTTCTTTTTGGCAAATCTGACTTTACATAAATGCCTTTTTAAAATGGTTGTATCACTCACATTACTGCCTAAGAAGTCCACACATCATCTCTTTTACTTCTTAAGCTTTTTTAATCTAAACTTTCCTCTCGCTCTTTTCCCCCCCTTGCATATTATATGCTGAGAAACTAGACTGTTTGTCCAGGAGAGTTTCTCAGTCTGACATTTTTTTTTAAAGTCATAACACCCAAGCCTGTTTTAATTATACATGTGAATCAGCATGACTAAACTGAAAAAGACTAATTTCTTTTACCTAATATTACAATGAAAAAACAAAACAAAAACCAGAGTATAATTTTTAAGTCCTCTGTGAATTTAAATGAACATTTTCTTTGTGTGTCTATTTTTTAAAAAATATTTCAATTTATTTATTTTTCATTTCAATGAACATCTACAGAGATTTTGGAATTCCATTCATTCACTGTATATTTTTAATTGTGATTTTAACTAAAGTTTACAGGAAACTTGGATTTTCATTCATATATTGTTGCACGTTTTCCTCCCTCCTTCTCTCTTTCCCCTCCCCCAGTTTACTTTCTTTTTTAAAAAAATATTCATTGGGGCGGGCTGCCCTCGGCCCTCTGCCTGGGGCAAGCCATCGCGGCCCTCTGCCTGGTGTGGGCTGCCCTCGGCCCTCTGCCTGGGGCGAGCCATCGCGGCCCTCTGCCCGGGGTGGGCTGCCCTCGGCCCTCTGCCCAGGGCAGGTTGCGCTTGGCCACCGGCTCGGGGCGAACCATCGCGGCCCTCAAGAGCAAGAAGGCAAGCAGCTGTAACCCAAGACCACCAGTAAGGTGATAAAGCGTCCTCCCTTCCCCCCTTTATATCTACGCCCCTGTTCAGCATGAAGAAGCCAGAGAGTCGGCATCCAATTCCCAAATCAGTAAGACAGTTGGTTTAACTACTATTGGAAAATGCTTGTCATTCCTCTGTAACATCTGGTCCCCACTGGACCCTCATCATTTCCTTCACCTGCTCCCCCCACCGACCAAACTGTGCAGCTCTGCAACTGCATCCTGGCCCATCCTCACCCTTCTGCCCCCAACCCTCACCTCCTTGTACCCCCCAATATGTTTTTCCCAATAAAAAAATATTAAATAAAAAAAATATTCATTCATTGTTGCAGTTTTCTTCCTCCCCTCCCCCCAGTGCACTTTGCAATGCACCTCTTATTGTGGACTGCTGTCATACATGTAACGCCTAGCAACATACTCCTTTTAAACAGTTCTTTCCTTTAGCTGTTCCAATCCAGTGTTCATTATCTATCCTCTTTTTTTTCCCTAGTTTTCCCCAACCTCCCCATGTCAGACCTACTTTATAACAGTGGTATTATGCAGTATTTGTCCTTTTATGACAGATATTTCACTTAGCATAATGTCCTCCAGGGTCACCTATGTTGTGTAATGTTTTACAAATTCCTTGTTTTTCAGTGCTGTGTAGTATTCCATTGTGTGTTAACACACCATGGTTTTTCCATCCATTTATTTTTTGTTAGGCACCTGGGTTGCTCTCATCTCTCTGCCACTATGAATAATGCCACCATAAATATGAGTGTGCATACATCTGTTTGAGTGGTGGCTCTGCTTTCTTTAGGGAATATTTCCAGTCATGGAATTGCCAGGTCAAATGGTTATTTCTATTTCCAACTTTTTGAGAAAGTGCCTGACTGACTTCCTTAGTGATTATACCATTTTACACTCCAAGCAGTGAATAAGGGTTCCAATCTCCCCACAACATCCCCAGCATTGTTGTTTCAGTCTGACTTTTGTTGACTGCATCCCATGTTATAATTTAGCATGGTCTTCTGTCCCATGGTTATTTCCTGTAAACAGCCAAAGATTAGACCTAAAGGTGGTGATGCTAGCAGTAATTAATGGTAATTGCCTAGATCCCAAACTTTACTAAGAATTTGCAAAAGTAAGGATAGTTTAATTCTATCATCCTTTATAATGTTTTAGCTGAAATCCTCTCTAATATTTTACTTGTAAATCACAATTCATAAGTGACAGGGAGAAAATTTACATGGAGAAAAGCCGTTTAAACAGATTATTTCCCTTCATTTGCCTGTTTCTGATTAACAAAGTGAGTCTCAATATTTTTTTAAAGACGATAAAGAAAATGTTTCTTTGTCCTTTAAAGTATTATTATGAAGGTGAGGATGGGTGGGGTGGGGTTAATCAAAGGGTCACACAATTTGATGGTGGGGTGAAGGAAAGGAGAAAGATCAGGTAACAGAAACACTGTAAATTAACCAGTATAAAATAAAGGGAGGAAAGTATTATCATGAGTGCACAGATTTTTAACTTTCTGATGTTGTGGTGTCAAGGGTTTACTTTGCCACTTGGATGGTGGGATCATACACAGGCTAACAGAGTGTATTGATCTATTCACAAGGGACTGCGTAGTTTCACCATAAAGTGGGTGTATTCAGGAGCAGAAATTTGGCATCTCAACCACCAAGGAGGAAGCAGTGGGGCATCCTTTAGTGCGAGATACCTGCACCAGCTAGACCAAGATTTATACAAAAGCAGCAGCAGCAGCCTTACAGAGAACCAGAGACCAGCCTGAGGCCGAGGTGATTTAAGACTACTGCCCCACAGAACCACAGACAGAGGCCTTCAACCAAGCTTGCTGGAGGACTTGCCATAACTGACAAGATTAAGGGAACTTTGTAATGCTGACCTAAACAATGAAGTTGAAGGGCAAAGGGCTTGTGACCACACCTGAGAAACTCTCTGGACTGAGGGATTATATTCTGCTGCTAACCTGAATTATAGCCTGTTACCTTCCCTAATAATCTCTATAATCATGAGTATAGTTCTATAAAGTCTGAATAGTCACTGCAACGAATTTTAGACGCAGTAGAGCAGTAAGTGTAGGAGCGTGGGAGAACATGTCTGAAGGAATTTGTTTTGTGCTGTGGATACTGGACACTTCCCCTTTGTGGAATTAGTAGAGACCAGACTCCGCCATCTTCACACAGCCCTTGCTTTTTTCACAGATGTATTTAAATTTATTTCAGTTGTCACTGTTATCTGAAATGCCCACCTTTAAAACAGGGGGAGTCTCTAAAATAGATCATTGAGTCTGTTATTATGACTTTCACAATAATTGACAGCTTCCCTGGTTTATTTTTTATATTTCCTGCCTCAGATTTGGAATCAGTCACTTCTCCA
The DNA here is from genome assembly GCF_000299155.1 of Elephantulus edwardii. Lineage (NCBI taxonomy): Eukaryota > Metazoa > Chordata > Mammalia > Macroscelidea > Macroscelididae > Elephantulus > Elephantulus edwardii. Next base: position 28,373,335 of record NW_006399756.1, read on the forward strand.
TAAAGCACTAATTTCTTTTAGTGGGAAATGTATGTAATGATCTTCATCTGAGACTTGTACAAATTAAGGAGTTGTTAATAATTTGAAAGATTCTATCACTAGAAAACACCACTATTATTTACAAGAAGAAGAATGAAGGCAGTAGGGTCCATTGAGAACTGAGAGACATAGAATCCACCTACTGGGCAGGGTAGCACTTATTTTCCTTAAGAAGTCAGAATTCTAGTTTTCAGCTCAGGAAACTAACACCCTCTTCCAGCCTTAGTTTCCATCAGCAATCACAACAACAGTATTTATTAGTGTTCTCAGAGATCACCCAGCTGGGTCAAACCTAGAAAAGTCTAAGGCAGAAAGCATGGAGGAAGGAAGAGGCACAGTTGTTGGCAGGAAGCCAGACTGGAGCACAGCAGGAACCCTCAAAAAGATGGTAGATCAGAAAATAAGGATGAATAAAAATTAGAAGAATAAATGACCTCTGGGGTTCAACAGTCCAAACTTCCACACCATCACCTACAGCCAACACTTAAATCCTTTTATAAGGCTTAGGCCAGCAGCTGCTCAGACTTCAAAGATGGTGACATTACTGCCTCTCAAGGCACTCCATGTTAGAAAATGCTCCCATATCCCAATGAAAAGTGTCTTACTTTGGGTAACAAAGTCAAGTGCCTCTTCCATATGGCAAGACTGTAAATATTTTTAAGCATTTATCAGAGTTCTTCCCCCTCACCTCATCTCCAAATCTTTTCTTTCTCAGATTAAAATAATTCAGAACTTGGAGATATTCTGCTTTGACCCCAGGTTCGACAAGAAAAAGTAGGATTTGAACCCAAGAAATATGAGAAACCTATACTTGAACCAAGAGCCTGTTGTAAGAAAGAGCAAGGAAACACTGTATAATTCAAAATTAGGAGAGGTGTGTGCCAGGAATGCATCCTAACTCCACACCTTTTCAATCTATACACAGAACAGATCATCTGGGAGGCTAGGCTCTAAGAGGAGAAATGTGGCAACAGGGTTGGAGGCAAAACTCATCAACAACCTGTGTTATGCATATGGCACAACCTTGCTTGCTGAAACAGAACAGAGGCATTTGCTACAGAAAGTCAAGCAAGGACTGCAGCCTTCAATGTAGATTGAAGCTCAACATAAGAAAACAAAGATTCTCATCACTGGGTTGATTGGTAGCATCATGACAGAGGTGAAGATATTAAGACTGTTAACCGCTTCAGTTTGCTTGTCTCCATAATCAACATTCTCGGTACCAGGAAATCAAAAATTAATTGCATTGGGAAAATCTGCTGACAGGGATCTCTCCAGAATACTGAAGAGCAACAGTGTCAGCCTGGAGACGAAGGTGCTCCTGATCCAGGCCATAGTCATCACAGTTACTTGCTATGCAACAGAAGCTGGACAATGACCAAGGATGACAGAAGGAGAATTGATGCCTTTGAGCTGTGGTGCTGGAGAAGGGTGCTGAATATACCATGGACTGCTAGGAGTTTGGAGAGGGTGAAACCAGGCTGCTCCTCAGAGGCAAGGATTCTGAAGCTCCGTCTGACATTATTTGGGCATTATTTGGGAGGGACCAGTCCCTGGGGAGGGAAGTCATGCTTGGGAGGGTGGAGGAACAGCACGAGAGAGGAAGACCTTCGATGAGATGGATTGATTCAGTGACTAGGGTAATGGGTACAGGTGTGTCAGGGACAATAAAATTGGCTCAAGACAGAGCAGGGTTCAGAGCTGATGTATGTAGGGTTGCTATGAGTCACAAGCAACGTGATGGCACATAATAACAATGTGACTCTTGGGCTCCTGCTCTCACCCATACTGTTCTCCAGTCTTCTTCATTGAACTTTTTTTAACGCTCAACTTCACGGCATCAAAGGGCTTTGCAGAGAGCTGGTCCTACTATCCTAACTGCAGCTCTCTGCTCTGTCAGTGGCTTTCACTGCTCCCTGTAGGGAATATCCCTGAAATTCAGGTGGCAGAGACAAAGAGGCCACATTCTCCTGAAAGAGCTGATCAATTAAGACTTCACAGGGTGCCAGGGTTGAGAAAACTAGTCTAAGGGTGAATTGTTGTTGTTGTTGTTGTTGTTACGTGCTGTCAAGTCGCCTGCGACTCATAGCGACCCTATGTACAACAGCCCTAAACTCCGCTCTGTCCTGTGCCAATCGCACTGTCTCTGACACTCCCATCCCAATTATCCCAGTCACTGAATCAATCCACCTCATAGAGGGCCTTCCTCTCCTGCGCCGTCCCTCCACCCTCCCAAGCATGATGTCCCTCTCTAAGGACCGGTCTCTCCTCACAACATGTCCAAAGTAAGTTAGAAGGAGCCTCAGAATCCTTGCCTCCAAGGAGCCACCCGGTTTAACCCTCTCCAGGACAAATCTGTTTGTTTTCCTAGCAGTCCATGGTATTCTCAATACTCTTCTCCAGCACCACAGCTCAAAGGCATCAATTCTCCTTCTATCCTCCTTGGTCATTGTCCAACTCTCCGATGCATAACAGGTGATTGCGAAGACCATGGCCTGTATCAGATGCATCTTAGTATCCAGAGAGACACCACTGCCCTTCAGCACTTTGGAGAGGTCCCTAACGGCAGACTTTCCCATGGCAATGCACCTTTTAATTTCCTGGCTGCTGGTGCCAAGACTGTTGACTATGGAGCCAAGCAAACTAAAGCTGTGTACAATCTCAATCTCTTCACCATCCATCCTGATGCTGCCAATTGGTCCAGTGGTGAGAATCTTTGTCTTCTTGACATTGAGCCTCAATTCATACTGAAGGCTACAGTCCTTGACCCTCTGCAGCAGGCGCTTCAGGTCCTCCTCAGTTTCAGCAAGCAGGGTTGTGTCATCCGCATAACGCAGATTGTTGATAAATCGTCCACCAATCTTGACCCCACATTTCTCCTCATAGAGCCCAGCCTCCCGGATAATCTGTTCTGCATACAGGTTGAAAAGGTATGGAGATAGGATGCATCCCTGGCATACGCCCTTCCCAATTTTGAACCATGCAGTGTTCCCTTGCTCTGTTCTGACGACTGCCTCCTGGTCCAAGTATAATTTTCACATTAGAACGATCAAGTGTTCTGGGATTCCCATTCTTCTCAGTGTCAGCCACAGTTTGTTATGATCTACACAGTCAAATACCTTTGCATAGTCAATGAAACACAGATAGACATTCCTCTGGTATTCCCTGCTTTCAGCCAAGATCCATCTAACATCAGCTACAATATCTCTAGTACCACGACCCCTTCTGAAACCAGCCTGGACTTCTGGTAGTTCTCTGTTATCCTAGCTTAATGTCTGCATTAAATAGCCTCTTTCTACTAATAAGCTCAAAGCATCTCACAGAGACTCATAGAAGCTGAGGAATTTGCCTCAAATTTTGCAGCAGCTCAGCAAAGAGATGCACACTCTCTCTACCCCCGCAAACTCTTTGGGTACTGCAATCACCCAATCACTGGCTGGGGCATAGGACTACCTAAAGCAGTTCAACTGACAGGACCTCTGAAATCTCACAGAGAATTAAAGAGGGACAATGTCATGGACAGACTTGTGTCCCCCTAAAGCTTGGGTCAATGTGATTAGGCCATGATTCTCAATATAACTCTCTTCCATGTTATGCCTAGGCTAATGGGAAAGTAAGAGGGTACGCTTATTATGTTGAGGATCCAGGATTAGGTGGGCTGCCATCATCCTCACTCAGTCATCACCTATCCTCAGAGATCAATTCAAAACTCATCGCTGTTAAATCAGAACCAACTCATAGCTGACCCTCCACTGGGTTCCAGGGCTGTAAATAACATGGAAAGAGATTGCCCGTTTTTTCTCCCAAGGAGCAACTGATGGATTCAAAGTGGCAAAGAGGTGTGGCCTCTCAGTGAGCAGCACAACTCCCTAGGATTTATGCCACCAGAGTTCCCCACTCAGGTCACTCAACTCATTGTCATCAAGGCAGAACCCATCCACGGCTGACCCTCCTGCAGGCTTTTAAAGGATGAAAATTTTGCATGGGAAGATACTTCCTACCTTTTTCTTCCTCAGAACAGCTGGTAGATTCCTTTGGGTTGGCAGCACAATTCCTTATCCAACAGGCCACCAGAGCTCCCTAAACTCACTGCCATCAAGTCAGAACCAACTCATAGCTGATCTTCTAGAGGGTTTTCAAAGGCTTTAAGTCGAACAGAAGAGATCATCTTTCTTCGGCAGAGTGGCTGGTAGATTCAAACTGCCTACCTTTGGGTTGTTAGTGCAATTTCTTACCCACCAGGCCACCAGATAACTTTTTATCTTACAAGAGACGAAAGGAGAAAGAAGTAAGCAGAGAGGGAGGGATGTTAGTACCACAGAGAAAGAAGAAGCAGGAGGAAGTGTAGTCTTTGGACCTGGGATTCCTGTGCTGAGAACCTCCTATAACCAGAGGAAGACTGATGCCAGGACACAGTGAGGACTCCAGGAGCACTAGGTTCACAGATGTTGACAGGAAACAAGGAAATTTCTCAAGGAAATTCTCCAGAGCTGACAGAAAGAATGCTATCTCTAGAGCTGACATCCTAAACGCCAGTGTCTACACTACTAAACTGTGAGAGGATATCTTTCTAGGCGCTGGAGAAGAGTATTGAATGTACCATGGACTGCCAAGAAAACAAGCAGATTCATCCTAGAGAGGGTTAAACCAGGCTGCTCCTTGGAGGCAAGGATTCTGGGGCTTCGCCAGACATACTTTGGACATGTTGTAAGGAGAGACAGGTCTTTAGAGAGGGACATCATGCTGGGCAGAGTAGAGGGACAGCGCAGGAGGGGAAGACCCTCTATGAGGTGGATTGATTCAGTGACTGCAGTAATCGGGATGGGTGTGTCAGAGGCAATGAGATTGGCACAGGACAGAGCAGGGTTTAGGACTGTTGTACATAGGGTCGCTATGAGTCGCAAACGACTCGACGGCACATAACAACAACAACAACATTAAAGCCACCCACTTGTAGTATTTTTTTATTTGTTACAGTGGCACTAGATAATGAAGACAGCCACTTCTCCATTAGGGTAATGATTCAATGGAACATACCAAGTTAGAGGTTGACAAGTGTTTTTTTTTGGTAAAGGGCTAGATATCAAATACTTTAGACTTTGAGTGCTACAGAATTTCTGCCAACCAGTCAAGTCTGGACTATGAACAAGGCTGACTTTGAACTGTGGTGCTCGCCAAGAGTACTGAAGATCCCATGGACTGGCAAATGAATAAATTTGTCTTTGGGGAAACGCAACTGAGGTGCTCCTCAGAGGTAAGGATGGTAAAACTTTGCCTCACATACTTTAGGCATGTTGTCCAGAGGGGTCAGTATTTGGGAAAAGTTATCATGCTGGGAAAGGTGAAGGGTCAGAGAAAGAGAGGAAGATCTTCAACAAGATGGACTGACATGGTGGCTGTAACAATGGGCTTGAACATGGAAGAGATCTTGAGAATGGTGCAGGTCAGGGCAAGGTTTAGATCTGTTATGAGTTGTCATCAATCTGATGGTATATAACAACAACTCAGCTCTGCATAAAAGTATCCATAGACAATTGGGAAACAAATATGCTTGGCTGAACTTCAGCAAACTTTAACTTATAGAAACAGGGGTCATCAAGATTTTGCCTGCCAAATAGTTTGCTGTCCCTGCTCTTAGGGTTTCGGTCTCCCCTGCAATCCCCCTTTTCAGTGGACCTTTGGACTTAGATATTAGCTAGATTAGAATTTACATGCTAGCCACTTAAATTTTAGTGCACAGCTCATTTTTGAAGGGGTGACTTGTTTTTCTTCAGCAGATGAGGAGCACACTCTTTCAACTATTAATCTAAAACCTTGGGAACGTGCAGGGAAACCAAGGATTATTTTGCCTTCTAGCAGGTCAATATTACTAACAGATGAAAGAGAAAATATTTTACAGATTTATAGCAACCAGAAAGGAGGATAAATCAGGCTGAGGGAAAGAAAATGTCAGGAAAATCAGAAAGAGTATGAGGAAGAAAAATGATATTAATATAACCAGGCAGCTCCCATTTGGCTTCAGTTAGCTGACTGGCGCGATGGGCAGCTTATCCAAACCAGGAAACAAGAGAACTCGACAGCTCTCATTGGTAATGATGGAGCATCTCTTTTCAGAAGAATTTACAGTACTTGAGGCAAAGATATGAAGATGAGGCACACTCAGGACATCCAGAGAGAAGCCAGCCAGGCGTGCCGTTAATGAGAAGCTGAGCTGCAGAATGGCAATGTCTCGTCATTAAGAGCATAGCTGGCTTGCTTCTCTCTGGATGTCCCGAGTGTGTGTCATCTTAATTATCCCCTTCTTAAGTACTGTAAATCTCCCTGACTTCCTTCACTTGCCTGCACAGCAGGGATGAGGAAGCCTAGTCTACCTTCTGGATCTCAGAAGGGAACTCTGGCCTCAACACAGGTGAGCAAAAGATGCTGGCACTTCAAAGAGGAAACAGGGGTTCCCTTTTGAGATGTGTGAGCTCTAGGGGATAGCAGGCTGGGGACAGGATTACACTGAGCCCAGGGTCCTGAGGGTTAGGATGCAGAGCTAAAAAAAATCTATGGCTCTGTGACAGCTGTGCTCCAAATGCTGCATGCAGCAGCCCCAGCACCTGCCATTCTCAAAACATAGGTGGGAAGTCTCAAGTACCTCAAGTAAATCATAATTTTAAAAAGAAAAAAGCTTTTTACTTTCAAAATTGGCCAACTCAATACTTTCCTCCTTGAAATGCTTTCAGAGCTTTCCATTGTGCTTAGACTCAATCCAGACCTTGACTTGTCTGCAGGCCCTGCACATTTTGATACCTGTGAAGTCTCCAGCTCTTCTCAAAGCTGCCCCTTCCCTCACCTCCTTCCAGCAATGCCAGCCTGCTTTCACTTCCACACGGACCTGAAGCTCTTTCCCTGCTCAGAGGCCTGCGCATGCTGTTTCCTCTGTCATACATCTCACTCTACCTTCAAGTCTGTCCTTTCCTGATTCTGTAATCTAACATGGGCCCACCGTTTTACTCTTCTGGAGCACTCTGGCCTCTCTTTTTCAGTGATCTTCTATAGAATAAAATAGTTAATTGCCTGTTTTTTCAGCATCTGTCTCCAATAGCTAATGGCAGGGACTCTATCTGTTCAGAATAGTTTACTCAGCAACTGACACAGTCCCATGCAAGTAACAAACTTTAATAGAAACAAAACTAATGAAAAGAGCACCTTTCTCCAATCTTCTATCTTCATTCAAAGTAACTCCTTAGAGGCAAAGAGGCACTGGCATGCAAATCAATGCTGGGTGGGAAGTTCCTGGAGCTCCTTCCCCCCATTTGCCAACTGCACGGGATTCTGCAAGGCCCAGAACCTCTCACAGGCTATGTCCTTATCTGGAAAACTGCAGTATAAATCCTCTCCTCAGGCTGGCTCTTAAACAAGACAAAAGTAAGTGCCCAAGACAACTTGGTGTTCAATAGCTATTGTTTTATTGATTTTTAACTACTGAAAATCAAGTAAAAATGGCCTCAATAGAAAAAGACTACACCACATACGTAATTTTAGAAAATGTGGGAAGAGGTATAGTTCTAGAAAACTCCATAATTCATTAAGATTCCACTTATAAAACCTGAGCTGCTGTCAATATATGGAAAAACCTCTCTGAATTCAGGAGGCAGAATGAGTCCCTGTCTCCAATTTCAGAGACAAGGAGCATGATGGATGTGTTCCTGTGCTAAATCTAAACTGCATGATACATTATTTAAGGGCTTATTCACTGATCTTTCCTAACCTCCGACGTAGGCCATTTAACATGTGTTTCTTCAGTCACGTAAAAAAGGTCCCTGGGTAGTGCAAAAAGTTTGCACTTGACTATTAAGTTAAAGGGTAGCAGTCTGAAGTCAGCCGGCAGAACTGAGAGGGAAAGGCCCAGCAATCTGCTTCTTTAAAAGTTTCAACCCACTGCCAGAAAGTTGAGTCCAATTCATAGCAACAGATTTCCAAACCTGCCAATATTTATGAAAGGAGATGGTCCATCTTTCTCCAAAGAAATGGCTGATGGCTTCAAACTGTCAACCTTCTGGTTAACAGCTCAATCAATATATTATCCACTATTCTAACCAGGAAAATTCTATGAGCTAGCTCTGCTTTGTAATACAGGGTGTCACCATGAGACAGAAGAGACTAGACAGCAAGGGTTTGGCTTTTTGTTTTTCTTGGGTCAGGTAATCTAGAAAAAGGATAAATTTTTCAAAGACTCAGGGGAGTCACTCTGTTGTTACAGGAATAATTAGATGTAATAATCATCCTATTTACTAGATAAATCATATTAGTATGATTACAGAAATATATTTATTCATCTAACTCATGCACACTTTAAAAAAAAAACAACCCAACAACAACTCTTTAGCAATGGCTATTAAAATGCAAAATGTTCATTTTCCTTAACTTGGCAATTATACTTCTGGGACTTAGTCTCACAGAAATACTTAGGCAAATGGGCAGAGCTACATAAGGAGGTTCAATGCAGTAGATCTGTGGTAGGAAATAAGGAAACAGCACAAATAAGAAACTGGTTAAGTAAAACATACTATTAGAAAGTGCTGACGTGGAACCATGTCCAAAAGACAGTAAGTTAAGAAGAACATGTTGAAAAACAGTACCAAAAGCTGGTCTGCTTTTGTAAAATAATATAAATTCTATATAAATATATACATTGGAAAGAAAATCTGGAAATAGGAACCCCTATGTTTCCTCAGTAGGGGAGCAAATTATGAAGGCTATTTTACTTTCTGTATCATACAGTTCTATAATATTTCTGTTTGTATAATGAGCAAGTATTTCTTTTATAAACAAGGGGAAGAAAATGTGAAAAAAATAAGGTTAGTCTGTCAGTACCACAGAGTTCAGTTAGTCAAAGCTCTGCCAGCTGAGGAAAGGCTACTGCTCACCCTGACCTGGCTCCCAATTTGGGTCCTAATCACAAACGGAGCAGACTCAGCATGTTTTGAGTTCAACAACAGCAAGTGAAGGCGCTTGAATCCTGCAGTGTCAATTACAAGGCTGGGGGGGGGGCGGCGGCACATTTTCTCCTAAAAACTCAAGAGAAACTGCCTTGGATTTTGTGGTTAGGGGCTGCCAGTGACAGAATGGAGAGCAAAAACCCTCTCCAGCAGAACTCTGAAGCTCAGCTCAAAAATCAAGCCATGCTGAGTTGGGGAATGGTTTCCTTCTAATGAAATCCAGAGGGTTGGGGTAGGGGGGCAGTCACTGGCAATTTGAGGAGAAAGAATAAACTGATCACAAAATTAAAAGAGGATGGGCAAGTCAGAGACCTCTGTATTTCGCTTTTGGAAACTGGCTGTAAAGTTACGGCTGTTGTTGTTAAGTGCCATCGAGTCGTACGCGACTCATAGCGAACCCATGAACGAAAGCCCTGAACACATGTATAACTTTCATCGATTTGCAAATGCAAATCCAGGTGCTCTATCAGGCCTGCCACCATCATCTGAGGTAGTCACAGGATCCATGCAGATCTAGTTTGAGTCCTCCCAAGACAGATGCTGGAAGAAAAGTGTTCTTCCTTCTGAGAGAACCTAAAACTAGGAATGGAGATGCTCATCTCTGCTGGCATATACGGAGAGCAAGAAAACGAGCCAGTGCCCTGAGAACCTTTGAACGTATGCATCAAACCAAGCGTGAAACCCTGGGCATCTTAGTTACCTAAACCAATAGGTGATTGTGTAAGGTACTTGGAGATAAACTTTCTATCTCTTTTCTTATTACTTCCTTCCTCCAAGTAAAAAGTCCCAACTATTAACCCAGTCTGCCTGTCCTAATTATCAAGTACTGCTGTAACAGAAACACCAAAGTAGGGGCTTTAACAAACAGAAATTTATCTCCTAACTGTTTAAAAGGATATTCTGGTGGTTCAGTCCACAGGGAGATGTGCTATTAAATGAAAGGCTGTGTGCCTCTGGCAGTTCAAGTTTACCAGGCGCTCCACAGGAGGAAGGTGGGCAGTCTCCTCCCATTAGGATTCATAGCCTGAGAAACCCAATGGAAGGTCTTTATGAGTCAGAAGAGACTTGCGACGGTGAGTCAGTGAGGTGAAAAGTCTGGGGGGCTAGAAGTCTTAATACAGGACACTAACTGTAGGGGAAGACTTTGTCTGTCTGTTCTGGAGGAAGATCCTTGGTCTATTCTGGAGGAAGGTCCTTGTCTCTCTGAGCTTCTGTTCCTGGGCAAGCTTTGTGTAATCTGCCTCTCTTCCCCTCTCATTACTTATTTACTTTTATTATTTGAAAAGAGAGTGTCTCAAAATATACCCTACATTAATCTTATCTCACTAACAAAGACAACTTAGGCCCAAGTGGAATTACAGAGCACAGGCAGAGAGACTAGGATTTACTACACATATTTTGGGACACAATTAAATCTACAGTAGACCCACATCTTGAAGCCTTTAATTTCTCTGAATAGTCTTCTTTCCCAGGCCTCTCATTTTCACAGCTTCTTCCTCTGAGCCAACCTGTCAAAGGGTGACTGCCCTCCAGCAGATCAGGGCTGACTTCCGAGTTCCCTCTAGGCTACTCTCCCCAGCAGGCTTCAGAGCAAATCTAATAAAGCCCCTCTCATGTCTGGACCTGGCACTGCCACCTCCCACTCTATACCCACTAGAGTCTCACCACTCAACGTTCCTTTTCTACCACTGTCCTTATACTAGCTTCAAGTGTAGATTCTACATATCCAGAAAAGCAGGTCTAAGTATTCCATTTACTTGATTATACTGCTTGGCATGTTCTCACAGGAAAATGGGAGGGGTGGAATGTTCTACATAGAATCAGTGGGTTCAACGTGGACAGCAAAACCCCACTGGAATGATGACATTTTTACTCATTTATAGTTTATCTATGTACACACCAAACACATACTACATGATCTGTGTGTGTCTACTTGTAATCCTAGCAAAGGGTAACCACACTTGGGGCAAGGTAAGACTCCCATCTCAAGGGTAGCTCTCTATGTTAGCAAATGAGTACATTATCAAAGAAAACCTGATAGGTTTTCTATCACTCAGCCACGTAAAACCCAAACAATAAGTGGTCATTATTCACATCATTAAGTCTTGGTTTTGCAGTTAAATGGGATCTTTACTGCCACTACAGTAACCATGGTACCCACTTTTTAAAACCAAATAAATATTTGAACAAAACAAACTGTGGCTGATTCTGAGAAGAATGGAAATTCCAGAACACTTGATCATGCTAATGAGAAACCTATACTTGGACCAGGAGGCAGTCGTTAGAATAGAGCAAGAAAAGACTACATGGTTCAAAATTGGGAGGGTGTACACTAGGGATGTATCCTATTCTCCATACCGTTTCAACCTGTATGCAGAACAGTTTATCTGGGAGGCTGTGCTGTATGAGGAGAAGTGTGGCATCAGGATTGGAGGAAGATTCATCAACAATCTGCTTTATGCAGCTGACACAACCCTGCTTGCTGAAACTGAGGTGGACCTGAAGCACTTTCTACAAAAGGTCAGGACTGCAGCCTTCAATATGGATTGAGAGTCAATATTAAGAAAACAGAAATTCTCATGACTGGGCCAACTGGCAACACCATGATGGATGGTGAAGAGATTGAGATTGTTCACAGCTTTAGTTTGCTTGGCTCCACAGTCAACACTCTTGGCAATAGCAGCCAGGAAATTAAAAGATGCACTGCAATGGGAAAGTCTGCTGTTAGGGACCTCTCCAAAGTACTGAAGAGCAATAGTGTCTCTCTGGAGACTAAGTTGTGCCTGATACAGGCCATGGTCTTTGCAATCACTTGCTATGCATCAGAGAGCTGGACAATGACTAGGGATGACAGAAGAAGAATTGATGCCTTTGAGCTGTGGTGCTGGAGAAGAGTACTGAATATACCATGGACTGCTAAGAAAACAAACAGGTTCATATGAGAGAGTTAAACCAGGCTGCTCCTTGGACGCAAGGGTTCTGAAGCTTCGTCTGACATACTTTGGACATGTTGCAAGGAGGGACCAGTTTCTGGAGAAAGACGTCATGCTTGGGATGGTGGAGGGACAGCACAGGAGAGAAAGACCCTCCATTAGATTGATTGATTCAGTGACTGGAGTTATCGGGGTGGGTGTGTCGGAGACAGTGAGATTGGCACAGGACAGAGCATGGTTTAGGGCTGTTGTACACAGGATCACTATGAGTCACAGGCAACTCGACAGCACATAACAACAACAACAAATCTATCTTAAAGGAAATGCAACTAGGGTGCTTCTTGGAGCGAAGGATGGTACAGTCTCACATAACTTTGTGCATAATATCAGGAAGACCTTGAAAAAAGACATTACGCTTAGAAAAGTAGAGGGGAAAGAGGAGAAGGCAGCCCTCAAGAAGATGGACTGACTGTAACTCAGAGTGATTCTAAGGACAACAGAATCTTTCCCTCCCTCCCGTCCACCCTCTACTATTAAACCAAGCTCAGCCAAGTCTAACATCCTCCCAACAATCAAGCCCACTGTTGCAATCACTGTCAATCCATCTTTTGTACTGATTGCACTTTCCAAGACAATTCTGTTCTTTTGATATTCCATGGGATATTCAGTACTCTTAGCCAACACCACAACTCAAGGGCATCAATTCTTTGGTCTACCTTATTCCTTGTTCAACTTTCACATGCATATGAAGAAACTGAAAATACTATGGCTTATGTCAGTCAGGTGTACTTCAGTGTTTAAACTGTCTTTATTCTTCTAGCAATTTAAAGAGGTCCTTGACAGCAGCTTTGCCCAGTGTCATACATCTTTTGATTTCTTAATTGCTGCTACCATGGTTGTTGACTGGATCCAAGCAAATGAAACTATCGACAATTTTTATCTTTTCTCCATCTATCATGATGTCTTCTCCCCATCAAATGTACTAAATTTTGCCCAGCACTGGAGGCCTGTTCCACACGCAGACTAAGCCAAGGCTCCCAGCACAAAGCCTCCACCTCAGGTTCTATATTAGAAGTCTCCTGAGCGGAACCAGGAACAAAGCATAATCCCCCTGGAGGGACTTGAAGCATCTGAGCCAAACCAATACCTCTGACCTTCAGGACCCCACTGGTTCCAAGTTTCCATGGTTCCAGGAATGCCTAGAAATTCCTTTCTCTCCTTCCCTGTCCACCTTCTACTATTAAACCAAGATTAACATGTGTGCCTGTGATCCTACATAAGATGGCCAGGCCACTGGAGGCAGAGAGCAAGGGCTATATTCACCATGGGAAATGGGCAGACGGTGAAAGACTAGTCGGCTCCACGCTGAGTTGTCCGTTAGCTCTATGGGAATCAGAATAATGGCTGGTAGAATGAAATAAGGGCACAGGGCATCAGAACAGCTGCCAGAGGTCACAGGGACATAATCTTTTCTTTCATGGCCCAGATGGCTTTCTAACCAGCAAATATGAGACAAGACAAGCCACTTTTATGGTACAAACTAGGGTAAGAAACTTTCAGGAAAGTTCACTTGACAGACACCAAAATATGCCAGCGAGCCCCAAAAGCCAGCCAGGCTCATGGTAAAAGGATCGCCACAGCGAACAGCTCCAGGAATTCTTACCTGACTGGAACACGTATCTGGCCAAGCCTTGCATTAGCTCTGCTGGCCACGTTGGTGGGGCAGACTCCCCTGTTTCTCTCTTCAGACGAAATGTCAACTCAAAGCCAAAACCACTAGGTCCGTCTGTTCCTGTAAACCTGAAAGGAATAAAAACGAAATTCTTTTAGTTTAATTCTCTGGATAAACAACCAAGGTTTGGAAGTTTAATTACAGCAACCTCCAGCTCTTCTTTTTGGTAGTGTTGGTATCAACCCCCAAACATAGAAACTCCCAGGCTATGAGTCTTGTAAGGAAGAAAGGCCAGAAAAGCCTAGAAGAAAAGAAATCTCTTGACTTGCCCTCTTGTCAGCTCTGAGCACACGTGTATGACCTTGACCTGGTCAATGGCACCCTGTATTATAAGCTCCAGATTCTGTGGCTCTGTAACATGGCTTTATGTATGATTGCAGTTCCATTACTGGAAACCTTTCTTTTTTCACACTCCTTATTTCTTCAAGATGTTAAAGCCTACCTCACTGCATCAAGTCAGAACCAACTCATGGGTGATCCTCCAGTGGGCTTTTAAGAGGCTGTAAATTGCACAGGAGACGGCTCATCATTCTCCCTCACAGCAGTTAGTGGACATGAACCATTTGGCTTTGAATTAACAGTTCAACCTTTTACCTACAAACTACTAGAGCTCCCTTAAAGAGATGTTAATAAGCACTTTCACATTTCACCTACATGTTCTGTGACCCACTAACAAAGCTGTATGCAGTATGAAGCAAGATTCTTTATCTTCACCCCAAACAGCAGCTTGCCCTAGGCCTTGCTCTAGAAAGGTGAAAAGTTTTGGGTTGGGCTGGCTGGCTTCCAACCTCAATTCTTGGGGACAGTCCTAAGGCAGGTTCTCAAGGCCCTGGAGTGCACATATTCTTCCCGGCACCCTTCACACACTGCGTACATTTCAGTCACGGGAGCCTGAGGAAGGGCGCTTTGCTTATCCTTTACCATTCCTAGGTGGTCAACAAAGACCAGGATTCCTACCTCTGTAGCCACAACTCAGTATGATGATGAGGCACAGAAAGCATGCCAGCTTCCCTGTCTGCTAAGAAGCATTCAGGGGGCCAGAGGTCCTAGGAAAGTCAATGAAGTGAACGTCCACCACAAAGAGCAATGGTGTGGATTACAGGGAAATGGCCTGACTGGTGAGACACCATAGCTCCTCAAGTGGTGGAGGCTTCCGGGGAGGAGTTCTGAGAGTTTTATGAGGCTTGCCAGAATGGGAAGGGTTAAAATATGTTCATGACATAACTTCCACTAATTACGTCTTGTACAAACATGAGCCACAATGATTATACACATGTAAACTTTTCAGCATATAAACACAAACCATCAGCTAAGATGACAGGCAACACCTTCTTGCTAGCCAAATGACCAAAGCAGGAGGTCAGAGGACAGAATTCCAAAGGAATGCTTTGCAGTCTTCATGCAGCGTTTTCCTCCATCAGAAGCAGCCCAAGAGGTCAAGTCAAGAAACTGGGAGGAAAGAGACTGCAAAGTCTCAGAAGTTCTGTGAACCGTCTACTCCTAACTTATGGGCCTTAGCATTCTCACCTGTTAAATGGGCAAGCCCAGCCCTTCTGTACCTGCTAATGAAGAGTGGAATCATCTCTGAGAAACCCAAGCAACTTATTAAAGGATGAAGCTAAATTCCCTAAGACTCTAAAGCCACCCTTCTCAAAAACTTCAGGGTCATATCCATATTTGAATGAGATCTCCATGATTTCCATTCTCTCATCTGTCACTGAGGGAAGCAAAATCCACTTGCAAAGTATACACCTAAAATTCTGAACACCAAGGTACAAGAGGAGGCTTGGCAGGAGGCAATGGAAGTAGCTGTATTTCCTTGCCAAAGTGCCCTCTTGGGCAAACTGGTACGAGAAAGCTGATGGGATAGAGATGAGGCTGGAGGAAGAGCTACCTCTGGTGGGGCTGCAAGCCTTGGATGGCATGAAAACCTGGGGGGCAAGACAGCACTGAATGAGGTAAAATTCATGCAAAACCAGGATGGGTCACTAGGGCAAAGGGAAGATACAAACAGCCACCAATTAAAGGCAGCTTTGTAAAACATATTAGACCATTACATCAAGGCTTTCATCTTGGGCCAAGGGAAATACATGATTTCTAACCGCAAAAACTTGAGAAACAGACTAAAAGAAACACGTTCTTGGGCTGTGCAAAGAGAAGAAGTCTCAGATGCAGAGAGAAAAACACTAGCATCCTAACAGCACCTCTCTTAAGAGAAGGGCAATGCTCTCAGGCATGGCCGGGGGTGTGCGCGCACACACACATGTCCACCATCTGCCTCCACCTAGTGCTTTCTGGGGCAGCTCTGTGGTGGGCAGGCCAGCTCTCACTTGGCTGGGTGGCAAGACCAGGCCAGACCAGATGGTCTCTGCCTGCGTTTAATTACCACCCACCAGGCTGGTTGGACGCAAGTCTGCAGCATAATTTGGAATGGCCCAGCCTCAGTCATAAGCACACAACCTGGAGAGCCTGTCAGGTCTCTTTTCCAAATCAAGCTGCCCAAGTAAGAGCTGAATGAAAAGGTCTTCAGTCTTTAAGGACTCCTGGAGGGGATTCTCTTGGTCTTCTTCCTCAGGTGAGGTCTTCCTCAGCCAAGGCAGTTCTGTCTGACAGAGAAGCCCTCCTGGGGAGCAGTTGTCTCTTATGTCTTCTGGGGAAGGAGGGCATGAGAGGAAACTGGCATGTGCTGCAAAAGGTGGAATCTGGATCAAAGAACTTTTCTAACACAGAGGCTGCTAAGCTACTGGGTGGTGTTAAAAGGGATCAGGAGGCTTCTGCCTACATAGGAGTTTTAAAGAAATAAGTGAGCAATTCTACCCCATCTAGCAAGGTCAGGCAAGGGGTTTCAGCACTGCTTCAGAGCAGTGGATGAGAGAACCTCTCAAGATTGTTTCCAGCTCAGGAATCCCTGATCCTGTTCACTGAGTTGTCCAGGGGAGAGCTAGCTTTGTCCCAGTGATCTGGCGAGCTTATGTGATGGCTGTGCCAGACTCAGCAGTAATATATTTTACTCAGCAGTAAAATATTTTTTTCCCCTGCCAATAGGAAAAATGTGTGCCTTGAATTCTAGACACACAGCTGTCCAACCATTGGAATCTGCTCAAAGGTCTCCTCGAACAGCACCTGATCAAGAAGGCATCAGTCTCCCAGAGACCTAAAGGACTCAGCCCCAGGTAAAAGATGAAGAGGAAGCCAGGAGACTTTCTATAAGAAAACAACAGCTAGAGGAACAGTGTCATGGGGGTGGAGAATGTTATATGTCACACTGCAAATTGAAAGGTAAGTGGTTTGACTGACCAGCTGCTTCAAGAGAGATGACAGTCTCTCCCCATTAAGAATACCTTTGACAGCGGTGGGTTTAGTTTTGGTTTTGGGGAACAGCAAGGTGACCTAAAAGTTGACACCTCATACTCAACATCTTTAGTCGTTGTTACATGCCATGGAGTCACCTGTGACTCACAGTGACCCTATATACAACAGCTCTGAACCTTGCTCTGTCTTGAGCCAATTTCATTGTCTCTGATACACCTACCCCCATTACCCCAGTCACTGAGTCATCCATCTTATCCAGAGTCTTCATCTTTTGTTGTGCTGTCCCTCCACCTTTTCAAGCATGACGTTCCTCTCCAAGTACTGGTCCCTTCCGGCAACATGCCCAAAGTATGTGAGATGGTTTCACTCTCTCCAGGAAAGACCTGTTTGTTCTCCTAGCAGTCCATGGTATACTCAATTTTCTTCTCCAGCACCACAACTCAAAGACATTGATTCTTCTATCATCCTTAGCTTTCTGATGCATAGCAAGTAATTACAAAGTTTTTTTAAGTATAATCTGATGCATAGTGAAGACCATGGCCTGGATCAGGCACACCTTGGTTTTCAGACTGACCCTGCTGCTCTTCAGTAAGTACTCTGGAGAGATCCCTGACAGCAGATTTTCCCAACGCAATTCGTCTTTTGATTTCCTGGCTGCTAGTACCAAGCATATTTATTGTAGAGCCAAGCAAACTGAAGCTTCAAAAACCTCAATCTTTTCTCCACTTATCATGATGTTGCCAATCGGCCCAATGGTGAGATGCTTTCTTTACTTGATGTTTAGCTTCAATCCATATTGAAGGCTGCAGTCTTTGACCTTCTGCAGCAAATGCTTCAGGTCTTCCTCAGTTTCAGCATAAGTAAAATATAAATCAAAACCATGAGATATTACTTCATACTTACTGTGTCATTGAGTCAATTCTGACTCCTGGCAGCCTTCCATTGGATTTTCAAGGCTGTATATATCAACAGGAGGAGACTGCCACATCTTTCTCCTACAGAGCAGTTGGTAGGCTTGAACCACTGATCTTATGGTTAACGGCCAACACTAAGCCATCAAATATCCTTTCATACTCACTAGAAAAATCTTAAAGAGACCCAACAGCAAATGCTGATAAAGATGTAGAGAAGCTGGAACTCACATATTTCAAGCATGACCATAAAATGGGGTTTGGTAAACAGTCTGGCCTCAACAAGTTAAGCATGGAGTTACCATCTCTCCCTCTTTCCCTCTCAATGCCATCAAATAAAAACTGACTCACAGCTGAACCTTCCATTGAGTTTCTAAGAATGTAAGTAGCAGAGGAGGAGACTGCCCATATATTTTGCCCTGAAGCCACTGATGAATTCAAACCACCAGAAAAGTGGGGCATTTGGGTCAATAATCCAGCTCCCTGCAGACTATACCACCAGAGCTCCCTGAAGTTTCCATACCACCCAACTTCTAGGTATGCACCCAAGAGAATTGAAAACATATGTTCACACAAAGACTTGTACACAAACGTTCACAGTAGCACTATTCATAAGCCCAAAGCTGAAACAACCTAAATGTGCATCAACTGGAGAACGGATAAACACTGCAAGCATTCTATCATTCACAATAAGTAAAAGAAGCCAGTCACTAAAGATCATTTATTGTATGGCTCTATTTACATGAAATGAAATATAATACTAATCTATAATGTAAACTGTATTTATAGTGTATGAAATGTCCATTATAGGCAAATCTGCAGAGACAGAAGTAGATTAAATGGTTAACCAGAGCTAGGAGAATGACTGCTAAAAGATGCAGAGTTCTGAGATGATGAAAAAGTCCTAAAATTAGGATAGAGGATGGCTGCACAACTCAGTGAATAATGAGAACCGCTGAGTTACAGACTTTAAATGGGTAAACTACATGGCATGCTGATTAGATCTCAATAAAGGCACTTTTAGAAATTTTTTAAGATATTTAAATTTCTATTAAGTTTTTTTCAACAGAAAAAACCCCATATTTTTGAAAGAAAGCATTTACTTACATTTTAAATACAGTATTTTAACCATATATCCTCAAGCTCCAGATAGTAGGTCTGTTTTTCTCAGTATAGGTTAGTGATTATGAAACAAGCTTCTACATATATTATGGATAATGGGAGTCAGGTCATTGCCAGAGAATTTAAAAATTGGTAAGCACAGATCAGAGTTATAAACAAAAAGGCAAAAATAATGCCCACAGTCATGATATTTAATGGCTAGATACAGAACTAGATGCTAGTGTGTGCGCGCAAGCATACTTTCTATGAACAGTGATGACCCCACACAATGATGACACTTAGGACCCTGATCTTGGTTTCTAAACACCATTCTCCACTAAAAGAAACCAGAGCTCCCTGGAGAGATGGCTGAGTGGGGATGAGAAAGTACAAAATGAGTGTGGAACTTCTTGCTGTGCCAGAGAGTAAGAATATGTTCAGAAATTATGGGAACAAGTTACAAAAGACAGAGAAGACAGACTGAAGGGGCTTGTGCTGGCTACATCTAAGACAATGTGGGCATAAAAAATAAATAGCAAAACCTTTATCCCATAATTAATATAAGAATCACCGAGTCTATACTAATATGAATGTATAAGCAGATAAATAACTCAATGGACAAAAGAAAAGTCCTTCCTTACAGTAAAATGTAGTTGGAGTCAGAAAATCAATAATCACCATTAAGAATAATTACGGAGTTCTGGTGGCCTAGTGGCAAGAAGCTGTGCTGCAATATAGTGCTGCAAGAAGTTCAAATCCACCAGCCATTCTGCAAGAGAAGGATGGGCAATCTCTTCCCATGTGATTAAGTGCCTCTGAAAACCCACCAGAGGGTCTGCTATGGGTCTGTTCCAACTCTACAGTAAATAACAAGAAGAAGAATAATGAAAAGCTAGCAAGTGTTCATCTAAGATAAAAGTAATGCTCTCCTGATTGGAGAAAAGAAGGGAGAGGAAAAGCAAAGATTCAAGAAAACAACTATTGCACAGATGAGTGGACCATGTGAACCACAGCCTCATTTCACCCCGAGACCAGGAAGAGATGGGTGCTTAGTTACCACAACCACTACAATTGGGACAGCAAAAGGTCCTGCAAAGAATGGAAGAAAAATCCATAACAAAATTTAAAACCTTTAAGAAGCTAAAAGTTAACTGTCTAATTGAGCCTGTGGCCCTTAGACATCCTTCAAACATGGAACAAAACCTACTCCTAAGGATCTTGTCACCAAACAGTAGACAGGCCTAGGAAGTGAACAATAATGTTTATGAGGACTCCTCAAAAATAATAAACCAAAGGACCCCAAAGGACAGCATTTTTCCTAAAAACAAAGCTCAGAGGCAAGAAGGGCCAAGAGAGAAGGTTGAATGGAAACAGGGACTCCAGGGAAAAAGCAGGAAGAATTCTGTTATACTGAAAGAACTGCGACCAGTATTATGAGCCAAAATGTATATAAAACTGTTGAGTGGAAAACAGATTTGCTCTGTAAGCTCTCCATTATCTCCCATTCTCTCTCTCTTTCTCTCTCCCAACCACACACATACACAAACAGATACACCCAACACATCTTGCTTTGTCATCAGGACAAAAAGAAGTCCTTGCCAAGTGGTATTATTACCACAAGCATAGAGATTACCATTTCATACTATATGCAGAAGAGATCATTTGGGAAGCTGGGCCCTATGAGGAGGAATGTGGCATCAGGATTAGAGGAAGACTCAAATAACCTACGTTATGCAGATGACACAACCTAGCTTGCTGAAACTGAGAAGGACTTGAAGCACTCGCTGAAGGTCAAGGACTGTAGTCTTCAATATGGATTGAATCTCAGTATCAAGACAACAAAGATTCTCACCACTAGGCTAACCAGCAGCACCATAATGGATGAATAAAAGACAGAGTTTATTAACAGTTACAGCTTGCTCTGCTCCACAATCAACACTCTTGGCACCAGCAGTCAGGAAATCAAAAGTCTAATGGCATTGGGAAAATCTGCTCTCAGAGACCTCTCCAGAGTACTGAAAAGCAACAATGTCAGTCTAAGGTGTGTCTAATCCATGCCATGGTCTTTGCAATTACTTGCTATGCATCAGAGAGCTGGACAAAGACTAGGATGACAGAGAAAGAATCAACGCCTTGCAGTTGCGGTGCTGGAGAAGTCTTGAACATACCAGGGCCATACCAAGAAAACAAACAGGTCTTGTCTTACGGTGAAATCGAGTTTCTCCTTGGAGGTTAGGATTTTGAAGCTCTGTCTCACATACTTTGGGCATATGGCCAGGAGGGTCCAGTTCTTGACTTTTTTATTAGACATCCGTCTTTAAATAGAACTTACTGTGTCAGAACCTACACACAGCTGACTCATTGGGCTTCTGATGCTGTAAACAGGATGGGAGGAAGACTGTCCACCTTTCTCTCAAAAAGTCCTTGGTGGATTTGAACTTCTTGAGAGGTATGACCTTTGCATTAGCAGCAAAACTCCCTAGGACTACACCACCAGAGCTCCCTAAAAGCTACATGAGGTTTATTATTATTATTATTATTATTATTATTTAAATTGGGGGGGGGGAAATCACCATTATGGCAACCACCCTAACAGTAACTAATACAGGCCAGACTCATCAACAGATGATGAAACTATTGTGGTTATTGTTAGTTTCCATCAAGTTGACTATGATTCAGTATCATAGTCAGTGACTCCATGACCAATAGATTTAAACCATTCCCTATCATTTCCACAATGCTCACAGCCATTATTGCAGATCCTGGTCCGATCCATCTTGTTGAAGTCGTCCTCTCTTTCCGCACTTTTCCAAGTATGATGCCTCCTCCTATGTGATTAACTGCCTCTGAAAACCCACCAGAGGGTCAGCTAGGGTCAGATCCCATTCAACAATAAACAACTCCCTTTTGAAGTTAAAGAGGTTGAATACTGTCATCCCCATTCCATTTTATCAATGGTATACAAGACTATATCAGTTATCTATTGCTGTGCAACAAATCACTCTAAAATATAATCATGTTATTTGCTCACAGTGGCATAGTGTTAAAAACTGCTCTGCAATACCAAAGGCACATGGTTCAAATCCACCAGCTGCTTCACAGGAGAAGGAGGGACAATTTCCTCCTGTGTGATTGTTGTTGTTGTTGTTGATTGCCATCAAGTCGAGCATGACTCATAGCAACCCTATGAGCAAAAAAAGGCCTGAAGCCTTTCTATAACTATCACCATTTATCAAAGTTCGTAGAGTTTCCAGAGGCATGTTATTTAGGAAGTGGCTGCCATTCCCGCTGGAAAGTCAACTATGGGTGAGTTCTGACTCAAGGATACACAACAGAAAGCAACTTGGACAGGGCTCAACTGAGTGATTCTTCTTCTGGGCTAATCTTGGATTACTCCAATGGCTACAAGTTGATCACAGACTGATTGGGGGCTAGCTGAGGTCAAAGGCTGGTAAACTTTGGCCTGTGGCTTATTTTGTATGTACAGCTCCTGAGTTTTCACACTGTTAAAGCGTTTTTTAAACTACAGAGGAAGACAACTCTGAAACAGACACCATATATGGTCTGAAAAATATCTCAAGTATTTACTATATGACCCATTACAGAAAAAGTTTGTTGACCCTTAGTTCAAGTGGCCTCAGCTACAGGCTTGCCCAGGCTTCTTGAAATGGTCATTCAATAGAGTTCCTAGCAGAAGCAACCTTGAAAGAGCAAATCCCAATGTGTAAGAACTTAGCAAGCCCATATTTTTCCCATGGAGTTGCTGGGAGCTTTGAACACGGGAGAAGCATGGCCTTTGGGTTCACAGAGCAACTCCTTATAGACTATGCCATCAAAGCTTCCATGAGAATAGGGCTGTGTAAGACTTATCAACAACCTGCATTATGCAGATGACATAACCCTGCTTGCTTAAACTGAGGAGGACCTGAAGCGCTTGCTTCTACAGGTCAAGGACTGCAGCCTTCAATATGAATTAAAGCTCAACATCAAGAAGACAAAGATTATCACAACTGGACCGACTGGCAGCATTATGACAGATGGTGAAGAGACTGAGATTGTTAACAGCTTTAGTTTGCTTGGCTCCACAATCAGCACTCTTGGTACCAGCAGCCAGGAAATCAAAAGACGAACTGCACTGGGAAAGTCTGCTTTCAGGGACCTCTCCAGAGTACTGAAGAGCAACAACTTCAGTCTAGAGACTAAGGTGCTCCTGATCCAGGCCACAGTCTTCGCAATTGCTTTCTGTATGTCAGAGAGCTGGACAATGAGTAGGGATGATAGAAAGAGAACTGATGCCTTTGAGCTGTGGTGCTGGAGAAGACTGTTGACTATACATACCATAGACTGACAAGAGAACAAACAGGTTCATCCTAGAGAAGGTAAAACCAGGATGCTCCTTGAAGGCAAGGATTCTGAGGCTTCCTCTGATATACTCTGGGCATGTTGCAAGGACAGACCATCATGCATGGAAGTGTGGAGGGATGAAGAAAGAGAGGAAGACCGTCAATGAGATGGATTGATTCAATGACTGGGGTAATGAGGGTAGATGTGTCGAGACAGTAAAGTTGGCACAGGATAGAGAAGGTTCCAGGGCTATGGTACACAGGGTTGCTATGAGTCATAAGCAACTTGATGGCACATCATAACAAAAACAATTTTGTTCATTACTAGATCTGCATTTCTAGACTGAGCCTTTCCACAAAATCCAATGACTGCTCCTACTAGCACACTGAGGGTATCTCTAAAGAGGTCTACGTTGTTGTTGTCGCTAGGTGCTACAGAGTCAAGTACAACTCATAGCGACCCTATGACTAAGAGATCTGAACCCTGTTCTATCCTGTGCCATCCTTACACTTCCCATTGAGGCAGTTACCGTGTCAATCCACCCAGTTGAGGGTCTTCCTCTCCTTCACTGACCCTTCACCCTTCCCAGCATCATGTCCTTCTCCGAGGAACAGCCCCTCCTAGCAAGATGTCCAAAGTATGTGAGACGAAGCCTCATCATTCTTGCCTTCAAAGAGCACTCAGGCTGCACCATCTCCAAGACATATCTGTTTGGTTTTTTGGCCTCCTATGGGATGTTCAGTGCTCTTTTCCAACATCACAGCTCAAAGCTCAGTGGGTTTTTTTTGATCCACAATTAACACCCTCGGTACCAGCAGTCAAGAAATAAGGAGACACATGACACTGGGAAAATCTGCAGATGGGGACCTCTCCAAATTATTGAGGAGTAATGATGTCAGTTTGAGGAGTAAGTTGTATCTGATTCTGGCCACAGTCTTTCTGATCACTGGGCTCTGAAGCACGGAATGACTGGCCAGCTAAAATGGCTACTGATTCGCAAAGGTGATGTGCTCCCCTTCCAACTAGCCCTTTTCCTTAGGAATAACACTTAGTTGCTGCTTTATGGGTTGGACAATCTTTCCCAGTAAAATGAAGGGTCTAGGTTCTGCCCCAGGGGCACATACCTTCAGATCTTTCCCTTCAGTGGCCTCCATCCAAAGTGCGCGCGCGCGCACACACACACGCGCGCACACACACACACACACACACACACACATCCCTCATGCATCTCCAAGAGGAATATGGCTAGGCTTTGCCTTAGCCGAACACAGAGATTACAGAAAGACACTGCAGACCTTCAGTTACTCTTAGGCTTTGCACAAGAGGCTACCCACCCCTTCTCCTCCAAGGGCAATGTCAAAGCAAGTTCAAACTCCCAGCACATGCTTGGGATGCCAGCTGCCTTTACTATTTGCAACCAGTTTCTCCAGAGAAGGTCAGTCTATTCCAAGGCCCTCAGTGCTGCCTCAAGGCCCATGAGGCCCTTGATTAGTCACAGTTCTGCCCGTTATATTTATGCTAAGAATAAAGAGCTGCCAGAGGAGGCGGGGGAACACCAGAAATCATTTCACTGCAAAAAAATAGAATATGGGCATTATCCTTGCATGACCACTGCCTATTTCTTTTTTTAAATTTTATTTTATTTCATTATTTTTTGTGTGTACCATCAAATCAGATCTGACTGATACAGGAGGAGATTGTTCCTCCTTCTCCAGCAGAGCATCTGTTGGATTTGAACCGTGTACCTCTGAGATTGCAGTGCAGCTTCCTGCCACTAGGCCACCAGAGCTCGCCAACCACTGCTTATTTCTTAAGGAACTTTCTAGTCAAGGAAAGAGAGACAGGAGTCAGAGTTCTACCTTCTCTAGGGCTTAGTCTCTACAATCTTCTCATCTCTAGTCTTCCCAAGTTACCTCTGGAAAGGATTTAAATCACTGTCCTTCTGCTGAACACTCCCATATCTATCTCTAAGCAAAGGAGCAAACACCTTAAACAATAAAATCTGAACTTTGTGTCTTTCCAAACCCAATCCTTCTCCATTTCTATCTCTAGCTTTAAAAGTTTAAATAATGGCCTATCAAAGATAACCATGTTCTAATTCTTGGAGGGAGCCTGTGAACATATGTTTCCTTACATATGTGGACTTTGCAGATGTGATTAAGGATCTGGAGATTGGAAGATTCTAATAGATTATCTGAGTGGCCTCAATCTGAGTCCTTAAAAGTGAGAGAAGAGTAGATCAGAGACACAATACAAGAACATGTTAGCCTTGAAGACGGAGGAAGTGGGACATGAACTCAGGAATGCAAGTGATCTCCAAAAGATGGAAAGAGCAAGGACCCAGAGCCAGCCTCCAGAAAGGAACCCAGAACTACCAACATCTTGATGAGTTTAGTCCAGTAAGATCCATGTCAGACTTCTAGCCTCCAGAAATGTACATCTGCGGTAATTTGTGACAGCAGCAATAGAAAACTAATACAGTCACCGAGTTGGAACACAAGAGACCCCTCTCCCCTTGTCCAGCCTGCTTTCTTCCTTCTTGGTGGTTCTCAAATTTGTCCTCTTCTATTCCTCTGAAACACCACATGAATCTGGCCTTCAGTGTCATTCACTTGGGTGGCCAACATTGCTCTTCTCATTATTTCCCATCTCCCTGTCTGTTTAGTTCTTCACAGTCAGGTTCCCCAAATGCAGATACCCCTTTCTCTGCTTAAAAAATCCTTATGTCAAAAAAAAAATTTTTTTTAAAAATCCTTATATCAAACTTTAAGTCCAAACTTCTCAAGATTTTGCAAAGCCACCACAAACTGTTCTAGTCTATGATCTAGGCACAGTGAATGGACTGGCAGATCTCTAAACACATTCGTGACTTCCTCACCCCTGAGCCTTTTTTTTTTTTGGTTTGGTTTTTTTTTATTAAATTTTATTAGTTTTAATGAACATTTACAGAGATTTTGGGTTTTCATTCATTCATTGTTGCACTGTTTTCTCCACCCTCATCCCCAGTGTTCGTTCTTCTTTCCCCCCGCCCCAATGTCTGTTTTAATTGTCCAATTGCCACAGTGCTTGTCAAAGCCAGTTCTGATTAATCCCTTTTGTCAGTGTGTCCCTTGCCATTCCCTATCACTCCTCCCTGAGAGAGACTTCACCCTGATTCATAAGGAAAAGGGGATGGCATATTCTCTTAGCTACTTCCTGCTGAAAAGGGATGCTGTGGGTTTCAGAGTGAATGTCTTCTCTCACTACTCCAAAGGGCCCCCTTGGCAGTAGGAAACACATAGACTATTATGGAGATTGATTTTGGAATTTAGATGCACTGTTATCAATTGTGCTTAGCCGTACATGTTCATATCCTTGAAGATGTATCATGGAAGTGTTGCAGCCTAGAAGATACAAATTTAACTAACAAGTTAAAAGTGCATGAGTCAAAAATTGAAAAGCAATAATATTCTGAGTAGAGGTTCTAATAGTGGCACAAATCAAGTTACAGAGGTAAGGTGGTTCCATTGCCATCCTTACTCTAACTTAATTCTTTTTTTTTAATTTAAATTTGTCATTAATTTCAGTGAAAATTTACAGAGGCTTTGGATTTCCATTCATTCATTGTTGTAGATTTGTCCCCTCCCAAGGCTCCCCCCCACCAGACATTACCCTCTTGGAAAAGTAAAAGAAAAGATTCTTTCATTATTTTACAAACCCTCCCCCAGGTCCACTCCACCATGCAGCCATCGCTCTAGACTCCTGTCATGACAGAAATACCTAATCACATATTTCTTTTAAACAGTTTTCTCCCTTCTCTGTTTCAGAGCAGCATACATTATTGAACCCATCTTACTCAGTCTCTCCCCAACCCCAAGGACAGTCCCATTCTACAACAGTGGCACCATGCAATATTTGTCACCCCTGAGCCTTTGCACAAAGTGTTTTCTTTATCTAGAAACTAGCTGTGCCCTTTGCCCTTTGTGTATCCTCAGGAACAATCAGGCGCTAGGTTCTCTGAGCTGGAGCCTTTGCTTAATATCCTTGGTTTACATCTCGATAGCCATTCCTCATTGTGGTGACAACCCTTATGTGTGGCCCTTATAATCCCTGCCAGCTGGTGTTCAGGTCTTTGTGGAAATCTTCCCCTTGAGTGTGCCCGGAAGACTGCACCTTACTAGCAGTCCCTCTTGCTCTCAGTTGCTGGTTTTGAAGAGGCTGCCATGAATCCTACCTGCTGCATGGACATGAATTCTATGGTTTCCTGTCAAGTTCAGCCAGAGGGAGTTCAGAGAAGAGAAAAGAGAGGCCAGGGTTCCCTCCCTTTGAGATAGGTTAACTTGCCCTAGCTTCCTCATCTCTAACTGGAATGAGAATGTTTCCTCACACAGCCATGGTAATGGAGTGGCAGAGTATGTGGCACTCAATCCCCAGATTTGGAGGCCAATACACATTTTTCCTCAGTGGTCCTTAGAAGCAATCATTGGTCATCATTTCTCCACCTCAAGAGACAACTTCAGCCTTTCTATGAAAATGGTGCCAAAAGCGAAGAAGGAAACCACTGCCCCTCCCAAAACTGAAGCCAAAGCAAAGACTTTAAAGGCCAAAAAGGAATCCATAGTCACACATCACCCACTTTCTGGTGGCTCAAGACACTGAGACTCCAAAGGCAGCCCAAATATCACCGAAAGAGCACCCCTAAAAACAACAAGCTCGACCACTATGTCATTATCAAGTTTCCCTGACCACTGAGGCAGCCATGAAAGAGATAAGATGATAACAGCACACTTGTGTTCAATGTGGATGTCAAAGCCAACCTGCACCAAATCAAAGAAGCTGTAAAGAAGCTCTGTGACATTGATGTGGCCAAGGTCAACACCTTGATTAGGCCTGATGGGGAGAAGAAGGGCTATGCTCCACTTGTTCCTGACTATGATGTTTTGGACGTTGGCAACAAAATTGGGATCATCTAAACTGAGTCCAGTGGGCTAATTCTAAACACAAATTTTTCTCACCAGATTTTAAAAAAAAAAAAGGAGATAGCTGCAGTTTCCCTTGCTTCTGGACTATGGAGTCTTTCAAGAACCATCCAAGTCTTGACCTGGTATTCCCAGGAGCCCTCAAATCACACCTGACGTTCTTTCTGAGTGCTACCATAATTTGGGTAGCAGCCATTACAACATAATTCAGTCCATAATTACTAAATAAATATTTGCAAAGATAGAGTATATAATACTCCCCCCCTCATTGCATACCATCGAATAGGATCTAACTGGCACAGAAGACTGTCCCTCCTTCTCCAGTGGAGAATCTGGTGGATTTGAACTGCGTGCCTTCAAGATGCCAGTGCAGCTTCTTGCCACTAGGCTACCAGAGTTCCCTTTAATACTTTTATTTTGAACAGTTGATAATTGCTGATAGTTCACTAGCCATTTTAAAATGGCTTGTGGTGACTATGCAAGGAGGTGTTAAAATGTAAAATTCTTTTAAAATGTTCATGTGGTAATATCCTCATAGAATGTGGGGGAGGGTTTATTTCTATTACACAAAAGTGATTTTATATAATTGTTCAAAAAGGGAAGAAAGAAGAAACTCTCAAATTAATCGCCATTCAGTCAGAACTGACCCATAAGTGACCCTTCAGTAGGTTTTCAGAGGCTGTAAATCACCTATATTTTTTTTTCCCCTTAGAGCAGCTGGTGGATTCAAACTATCAACTTTCAGGTGGCAATGCAACTCCCTACCGACTAAGCCACTAAAGCTTCTTCAGTGAAAGAAAGGAGGGGAAAAGGAACACATTGGTAGAGATTCTTCTCGCTCACTCTAAGCTGAGCGTCAGCAGAGACTACAGTGCAGGGCAGCCTGAGTGTTAACTCTCACAGTTGTAGAAGGTCTCTTTCCGCTATACTCCACACGATTAGATTCATGGAACATATTTGCCTCCTTCCAGTAGATGTTTCCAGAGATCTGTTCTTGAGAGCCAAAGACCACTTTCCCACAGCATTCCTCAAGTTTAAAAACAGTAGCTCCCAGGGCTGACGAAGCTGAGAATGCAGCCAAAGGAAATTTCCCTGCTCCCAACACTTCTCTCTCTCACTGCCATCCAGTGGGTCCTGACTCATGGCTGACCTTCCAGCGGTTCCAGGGCTGTAAATTGCACAAGAGAAGGCTTCTTATCTTTCTCCCTCAGAGTGGGTAGTGGCTTTGAACTGCCAGAGAAGTGCGGCCTTTGGGTTAGCAGGGCAACTCTGTGAACTACATCATCAAAGCTTCCAACACTTTGGGCAGCTTAATTCTGACCTAAGTTTTTGGTAAAAACAGAGCTCCCTGACTGAAACATCAAATTTAGAAAAGGTGTCAATCAATGAAGAGCAGATTCTTTATCGACAGAGAGGTGAATGCTCACAGTTAACTCTCCCCAAAAGGAGATCTGCTATCATTTCTACCCTCTTGAGCCCTGAGGGGGATTCTGAGTTACTTTTGTGTTCTAAAGAACTCTGGGTCAAGGAAGAAGCCTGGTGCTTGGGTTTCTTGGCATCCTTGTGATAGTTCCAATTCTAGGCAATGGCTTAAAGCAGTATCTGTATTAAGATTTGGGGGAAGAGAGACAGGCAAGATCATTGGTGGCAAGATCACAGTCAGATTTGGCGGTGGTGGGGGGGTACCTTCTGCACAGAGATGTGCAGCTTGGAGCTTCCTGCTGGCCCAAAACCCAAGGCCTTTTGCCCCAGGCCCTTCCTCTGTCCATTCATCACCCTCCAGAACTCTTGGAACCAGCCATCCCTGGAGATTAGAAAATGGAAATATTTGAAAGAGGGTAATAGGAAGAAACAAGTATTTTTTTAGCATCTCAGTTCCCCAAGGGCAAAGACTGTACCTTTTGAATGTTCAGCACATGAGCACATCATGTTACACTTGAGCAAACGCTGTTACTGTTCTCAAGTGCTACTGAGTTAGTTCCAACTCATAGGACCCTATGAACAATAGAACAAAACACTGCTCAGTTCCACACTGTATTGACAATTATTGTTTAGCTTGAGTCCATAGTTGCAGACACGCTATTGATCCACTCCACTTAGGTTCTTCCTGTTTTCACTCATCCTTGATCAAGTATCATGTCTTTCTCAAAGACTAGGTCCCTCCTGACAACACAACCAAAGTAAATTAGATGGGGTCTCTCCATCCTTGCTTCGAAGGAACATTCTGGCTCCACTTCCATGATAGATTTGTTCCTTCTTCAGGCAGTCCATGGAATATTCTTCGGCAGCAACAGAATTCAAAGGCATCAATAATTCTTCAGTCTAATCGATTACCCAGCTTTCACACACAGATAGGTAACTGAAAATGCCATGGCTTGCATCACGTGCACTTTAGTCCTCAAAGGGTCACATTTGCACTTTAACATTTTAATGAGGTCTTCTAAGCTTTGTTTGGGGGCACCTTTTCTGCTTCTGCGCAATTGTTCTGATAATTATGCTGCTTTATTAGTGTCAGTGTTCACTTTCTAGATCTGGATTTTGGCTCAAGGGGATCTCTGGAGATGGGTTTAGCTACAGGTTTGTAGGGCACCTAAGATTCATGGCTGCAGGGATTCTGTCACTCTCTTTAAGACCAAACAACGTAAGAGCAAAAATGTCTTATCTTTTTTTTATAATGTTTCCTTTTGTTCTTCCAATAGCTTTAGCTACTATGTGTTCAAGAGCAAGTTTCAGAGTCTCCTCTGGCATTCATTTTGGTCTCTTCTATGTTTCCAACAATCTCCTGCATTCTCAATATAGGATATCTTTGACATCACCCCACTACACAATAGTCTTTCATCAATGTTATAAATGTGTCAAATCTATTCTTGCATTTGAGCAATTAATGGGCTGTTCCATAGTCAGTCCAGGCCTTGATCTCACTGAAGATACCTGTGCTTGCTATTCCAGTGCCTATTTCCACAGATATAGTCGATGTGAACAAGGTCCATGTGTCACACTATTATTTATGGTCTCAGAACAAAAGGTATTTGCAATAAATCAATGAATCTTGCACTGGTCTTGCAAAACTTTATCATGTAATCTCCTCCACTGTTTCTATCACCATGGCTACCTCAGAGCTGGCTGGCTGCTGTCCTGTGGTGGCTTGTATGTTACTGTGACACTGGAAGTTCTGAGTATTTCAAATACCAGCAGGGTCACTCACAGTGGATAGATTTCAGGGGCATTCCAAATTGAAAACAGATTAGGAAGGAGAATCTGGATAAATACTTCCAAAATAACTGGGCCAGTGAAAAGCTAATGAACAGCTGTTGCTGTTGTTGTGTGCTGTCGAGTTGGAACTGACCCATAGCTGACTCTCTGTCAGGATTTCAGAGGTAGTAAATTGCATGGGAGAAGATTACCCACCCTTCTCCCACGGAGCAGGTGGTGACCTCAAACTGCGTACCTTCGAGACTGTATGCAGCTTCTTACCACTAGGCCCCCAGGATTACTGAGAACAGTGATATACTGCCAAAAAGCGCATCAGGTTGGAGGGCACTCAAACTACTCCTAGAGTTGCCTCCTCAAAGTACAATCGATATCAGTGATGCAGATTTTCCTTCAGGACCTTCTTTTGCTGACTGGGAACAAATGAAAATAAGAAGAAACAGCTGCAAGCATGCATTAATCAACAGAAACTGAATATTTGAAGTATAAATCTTGGAAAGCTGGAAGCTGTCAAAAATGAAAGGGAACACAAACAGATTGACTTTTTTTTAAATTTTATTATTTTTGTGTGTGTGTACCATCCAATCAGATCTGACTGGTACAGGAGATTGCTCCTCCTTCTCCAGCAGATAATCTAGTAGATTTGAACTGTGTGCCTCTGGGATTGCAGTGTACAGATTGACATTTTAAGTAACCATAAGTGAGATGAAATGGACTGGTATTAGCTACTAGAGCTAATAAGTGAATTTAGCTAAGTGGCAGAGTACACGGTTAAACACAGGTTTCCTAGCAATTTGTTAAATAATTTAAGGGAATTGGAGACCTAAATAAATGGAAGGACATTCTAAGACTGCAGTCTTTATATTGTTATCTACAGATCAAGGCAATGTATAGAGTCAATACAATCCTTATTATAATTCCAACAGCCTTCTTTGCAGAAATTAAAATACCAATCTTCACATGTATGTAGAACTGCAAGGAACCTCAAATGATGATCAAAGCAACCTCTGAAAAAGAACATGGTAATGAACCTGAGGATGGAAAGGCAGGTTAATGCCTGAAATGCTGCCTCAGTTCTTTGATCTGTCAGTTTGGTGATTATGCCCTCAGAATTAAGTTGGCCCAACATGATGTAGTCTTGGTTTCACAGTCTCACATACGTTTATGTACACATACACATACACATCCCTTAATTTGTCATTCCCAGAACAGCAGACCACGTAACTGTCTGATTCAAAATGGCCAACACCAGTCCGTATTAACTCACTAATACCTAAGATAATCAACCTGTACGCATTCCATTTCAGTTTTTACAACTTAAAATTTTTTGAGATACATATTTCAAACATCCCACATTCTTACTTTTACTGGCTATCTGAATCTGTTTCTTCTCATTTACCACTGTGCTACATCCACAAAATAAAGTCCCAAAAGCTTTACTTCATCCATGTTAATAGAGTTAACTTTGAGAAGCAACTCTTCATAGTATTCTGAGCACCTTCCAACCTGACAGGTTATTTTGCAGCAGTATATCAGATAGTGTTCTACTGCCAGTCTTCCACTTTCCCTGGCCAAATTTTGGGAGTGAGTTTTGTTTGTTTTTTCAAAAAACCTCTATGTCCTCTTCCTACTCTGTCTTAGTCTAGAAATGCCCCTGAAGGCTGTCTACTGTGGTGACCCTGCTGGTCTTTGAGATAGTGGTGGCTTAGTTGCCAGCATGGCAGCAAAATAACAGCCACCACTGACAGATAAGTGGTAGAGCACATGGTAAGTGGCAATAATATTCCCAATGTCATCCGGAGAGAGACACCGGCCAAGGTATTCAAGAACAAGAAAGACAGTGTTTAAAAGCAATGAGCCTTTCCTTTGGTCACCATCAAACTCAGATTCAAGTATCTTAATGGTAATCTTCTTTTAGCTACTTTTGCTATTTTCTTTCTTTCTTTTTGCTATTTTTTCTTCAAAGAAATAAAATGATCATTCAGGTCTGTTCTCCTGCTTTAGACAATGGCTAACGTACTCCATTACTGAAAAGGTTTCCTAAAACTGCACTCTTTTCTACCTTTAGGAGTTCTTTTTGGCATTCAGTGAAGAAATTATTATTTGAACTATCACATTCTTGATCTTGTCTTCAAACTCTTGAACCTCTTCTTGCTCCAATACCACCTCTGCTTTCACCGCACCCCAAGCATGCTGGCCTTCTGTTTCTTGAAAACCTGAAGGTCTCTCCTGCCTCAGAGCCTTTGCATTAGCTGTTCTCATGCTTACACTGTCTTTACAGGTTGACAGGCCAGTGTTCCCAGGGAACACCAACTATATAGCATGACATGAACGGTGCCTGCAGAACTGTGCACTATGACAGTCTTGGCTTTCACAGTGTTTTCAGTCCCAGCTCAAATGTTCTGTCAAGAAGGCTAAGACTGATTACAGGCCAAATGCACCTCTCCATCTACCTTAACTTCTACTCCACCAGACAAGCTTCGCACATCATTACGACTTTCTTTTCCTTTTAAAAAGAATTATTGAAAGAATTAAGGTTGCATAGTGAAGTGTAATTGGGGCGGTTGGGGAGGTGGTACGGGGGGATTGTATACCAATTAAAGAATTTTTCTTTTACTTTTCAAAGAGAGGAGCGAACTGGGGTGGGGGGAGAAAAGTGCAACAATGAATGAATGGAAAGCCAAAATCTCTGTAAATGCTCATTAAAATGAATAATTTTTTTAAAAAGTGTTATTGAAATATAATTAACATTATCACCAACTCAATCATTTAAGGTGTACAATTCAATAGCTTTTAATATATCCCTAGTTGTACAACCAACATTGCAGTCAATATAAAATCTTTTCAAAAAGAAATCTTTACCTTTTAGCTATCATCACCCACCTCCAGCACTAAGCAACCATTAGCCTACTTTCTGTGTCTGTAAGAACTGTCCATTTCTGCACACCCATGTTTACTGGGGCTTTGTTAGCAATAGAAAAGAGCTGGAAACAATCCAAGTGCCAATAACAAACGAATGGATAGAGAAGCTGTGATATCTTATGGAATATTATGCAGCATTGAAAAACAAGGAACTCACTAAGTATGACACAAAATGGATGACCCTGGAGGACATTATGCCGAGTGAAATATCTCAGTCACAAAAGGACAAATATTGCATAGGGCCACTGTTGTAAAATGGACTGATATCAGGGTTGAGGGAAGGCAGAGAAGGAGGGGAGGAATGATGTATACTGCATTGAAACAGATGAGAGAGAAAACTGTTTAAAAGGGATATATGATTGGGTATTATTGTGATGACAGGAGTCCAGAATGAAGGCTGAACAGTGGAGTGGGCTTGGGGGGAGGGATTGCATAGTCATGAAAGAGTTTTTCTTTTACTTTTTAAGAAGAAGAGTGAACTAGCGGGGAGGGCGTGGGCAGGGAAAAAAGTGCAACAATGATTAACTGGGAACCCTAAGTTTCTGTAAACTTTCATGAAATAAAATTAATAAAAAGAAGAATTATCCATTTCACTGTTTCATATGAGGGGAATCATATATAGTACATGGTCTTCTGTATCAAGCTGCTTTCACTTAGCATAATGTGTTTTTTAAAATTTTTTTAATGAAAGTTTATAGAGAACATGGATTTCCATTCATTCATTGTTACACATTTTCCTCCCTGCCCATCCATCCCTTCTCAATTCGCTTTCCTCTTTGGAAAAAAAAGAAAAAAAAATCTTTCATTGTTATACAATTCTCTCCCTAGTTCACTTTACTATGCAGCTCTTATTCTGGACTGTTGTCATGCAAATAATACCTTATCATAAATTCCTTTTAATCAGTTCTCTCCCTTATCTGTTTCAATGCAGTGTACATTATTTATCCCCTCTTTTCTTAGTTTCCCCCCAACCCCTATTATCATTCCTGTTCTATAACAGTGGCATTATGCAGTATTTGTCCTTTTGTGACTAAGATATTTCACTCAGTATAATGTCCTCCAGGGTCACCCATTTTGTATAATATTTCATGAGTTCCTTATTTTCCAATACTGCATAGTATCCCATTGTGTGAATATACCACAACTTCTCTACCCATTCATTTGTTTATGGGCACTTGGGTTGTTTCCATCTCTTTGCTATTGTGAACAACAAGCAATAAACATGGGTGTGCACCATAATGGTTTTTTCAAAGTTCACCTACAGTGGAACAATGTATCAGTACTTCATTCCTTTTTGCAGTATATAAGTGACAGTCTTATTTTCAACTAATTTGCACAATTTATATAGCACATATCATTATACCAATTTATACACGCATATATGTATATCCCATAAAAATATACAATTCAACAACAATTTAGTAAAATACTACATAAGACAAGATTAGAGAGTATGATGTTAATGAAATAACTCAGTCACATAAGGACAAATACTGTATAAGAGAACTAATACAAAAATAGGAGGATAACAGGGCAGAATATATATATAAATATTCAAAAGGTGAAGGGGGATAGAGTAAATATATAAATATTCAAAAGGGGATGAGTAGCAGAAGAAGGGGAATATGAGAAAATCATTAGTATAGCAGAGATTAGTGGCATGTGAGAGAGAAAGAGAGTGAGAAAGTGAGTGTGTATATGTGTGTGTGTGTGTGTGTGTAGGAATAGGAAAGATTCCATGAGGACTTGAAGAGAAGGGGTGATAACTGACATTGATCAATAGTTAACTAAATAAAATATAATGCATATGAATGATTATATACAAAGGAATTAACTTTTTTACTCTGTTCTCATTTTTTAAAAAAATTTACACTGCTATATTTATAAAGTTCATAAGTAATTTAAAAAATTTTAAAAAGGAAAAGAAATATTTTTTTAAATGCAAGATTCATGTAAACAAAAGCCTTGCCAACCTTACTCCCCACAGTATCCTCAATCCTTAAAGTACATGAGAAATGTGCACTGAAGACCCACGAGAATGAACTAAGTGCCCACTATGTACCAAGCACTTGCCAGGAAGGAGCTGCAGGCATTTCCTCACACACTTAAAAATCAAGGCTTAGACATTTTTACTGAAATCGAATACCTCCTGCCAGAGAAAGTCTCTGAGTCCTCTGAAAATACCCTTGGATTGTTTTTTTCCTCTTATGGGAACAAGATCCCAAACTGAACAAATCTTCCTAATAAGCTAAAGTTCAGACTTCATGCTCAGCTGGAAGAATTCTTCATCTCTGGTCAATTGTCAAACTCCCCAAATGAGGTTAGTTTCTAACTTGCTCGTTCGTTCAACAAATACTTGTTGATGTACTAGAGAAACACCGGAGGCAGATGTTAAACAAGCTGACTAGGTAAATCAAGCTAGTGATAAACTCAAATCTACTGCCACTTAGTCGACTCTTGTGGGACAAAGCAGAACTGCAGCCTAGGGTTTCCAAGCCTGTAATCTTCCCAGAAGTAGAACATCACATTTTCCTAGACGACTGCAGATTTCTCCTGCACAGCAGCTGGTGGATTTGAACCCTCAACTTTTCAGTTAGAGCCAAGCACTTAACCACTGCACCATGAAGACTCCTTTAGATAATAGGAAGTATTTTAAAGAATTGGATGGGAAAAGAGGATAGCGAAACACTTTATGAAGGGTTAGCATTTTTACCAAGAGTCTCAAGTGAGGCCTCACTTATTAGTTAGATCTGAGGGCAGATCTAAGGAAGTAAAGCAATAAGTCATGGGCCATAAAAGGTAAGAGAATTCCAGGCATGGGGAAAGTAAATGCAAAGGCCCTGAGGCAGAAGAGTGCTTTCATTTTGGAGGAACAGTAAGGAAATGAGGCTCGAGACAAGCTGGACTTAAGTAAAAGACTTGGGACCTTGGAGGGTATCCAGTCTTTGACTTTTACATGAGTGAGCCGAAAAGTCACTGGATGGTTCTGACCAGAATGAACCAGAATTATGTGCATGAGTGTAAACTTGTCATGAAATGCTGCGGACAAGGCTACTAGCCACAGAAGCAACAGAAAACTGAGGGGCTGACATTGGTAATGCTACTATGAAGCTCTAACCCCAAAGGCTTGCTGCTCAACTACCACCCTGTTCTGTAAAAAAATACAAAACAAAACAAAAAACACAACACTTGGTTATGGGAATTAGAAATTACCAGGCGGGCTCCAAGAGGATGAGAATTCCGCATGTCTGCAACCCGATATAGCAGAAAAGCTGAGGCAGGAAGGAGAGAGAGTCAGGGCAAACCATGTTGTCGCCTGTTGGTTTTCACTACATTTTTTCCTTCTAACCAACAGAGCCTTTCAGAAGCATTAGGAGTCAAATTCATTACTGGCAGAAAGCACACCAGCCAAGTCAGCCCCCTGGGCTGAGCCCATTCTCTGGTGGCTGCCCCTCCTCATAGCTCTCTGAGCTCTGGACTTGAAGTAGAAAGGCCTGCTGTCAGAGTAAGGGAAACTGGCCATCAGAGGCAGGGCTCCAAGTACCCCAAACATCAGACGGAGGTCGGCACTGGAAAAACAAAAACACCTATATGATTGGCCTTCCGTTCGCAAAGCTGATCCCATGGAATATAAATCACATGAGCTAGGAAGGAAGGAAAGAAATCTTTGAGGAAAACTGTCTCTTTTAACCCAAGGGTAACATGTCAGACTGCTAACCAAAAGGGTAGTGGTTTGAATCCACCACTGCTCTGCAGTTAAAAGCTGAGTAGTCTCCTCCATAAAGACTTATGGCTTCTGAATCCCAGTGGAAGGTTCAGAGTTGCCTTGGCAGCAGTGGGTCTTTTTTAACGTGCTGGTCGAGGCCAGGCCATGTTTCTGAGTATTAACACTTTACTTGCAAAGAATCATCCCCTAGATCTCAAGGAGGAAGCTCCGGATGATGACTTAAGCACTGGACTTTTATCAGGCCCATCTTGCCACAATGTTTTTGAGATCAAGGATCTTTGGGCCAAAAGACTTGGGTCACGAGAAACAGGACCATGTTTCTATTTTGTACCTCATGTCCAGAACTGCGTTCTAATAGAGACCATCTGCGTCACGAATGAATGTCTACCCAATCTAAATGAAAAATAGAGTCTAGTGGTTAAGCCAGGACAGGAACTAAGCATGCCCAAGTATACCCAGAAGAGGACCGCAGACCACCTTTCCTCCTGGATCCATCAATCAGATCCCACTGCAAAAACAGTATCATTACATTATCAGTGGTAAGGAACTGCACTATCAACCCAAAACTATGCAGTGTGACTCCACCAGCTGCTCTGCAGGAGAAAAACCTGCAATCTCCTATCATAAGATTTACAGCCTCAGAAACCCAAAGAAGGGTCAGTTAGGAGTCAGTTCCAACTCACTGGCAAGCCCTCGATTATAACCCATCTCGTCCCAAGTCCTCAATTAACCCATCTCGTCACAAGCCCTCGATTATAACCCATCTCGTCAGGCAATTACCTGAAAAAGATCTCACCTAAATCTGGCATTTGCATGGGCACTGGTAAGCCTTCTGTGGACACTGAGCGCAGGAACATAGGACACTCTGCGAGCCAATCTCCATCTTCTGAATCCACACATTCAGAAAAGGGGGGAAAGGTGGCTTTTTTATAAATAAGGGGAAAATAAAGGAGCCCTGGTGGGCCAGTGGCAAGAAGTTGTGCTGCAATCCTGAAGGCACATGGTTTGAGCCCACCAGCTGGTCTTCAGGAGAAGGACGGGCAATCTCCTTCTCTGTGATTTACTGTCTCTGAAAACCTACCAGAGGGTCAGCTATGGGTTGGTTCCGACTCTACAGTACACAAAACAAGAAGAACAAGCGGCTTTCAGTGTTAATAAATAATCACCATAAAACAACTATGAGATATAATCTCACCCCTGTAAGAATAGTAAAATTTAACAGAACATCAAATAACAAATGCTGACGAGGTTGCGGAGAAACAGGAACCCTAATTCACTGTTGGTGGAAGTATAAAATGGTGCAACCACTATGAAAGGTTGTATGGCTCTTTCTCAAAAAGTTGGAAATAGAAATATCATTTGACCCAGCAATTCCACTACTGAGAATTTACCCTAAAGAAACCATAACTGCCACTCAAGCAGATACATGCACATCCATGTTTACTGCACCTTTGTTCACAATAGCAAAGAGCTGGAAACAACCCAAGTGCCCATCAACAAACAAATGGATAGAGAAGCTCTGGTATATTCACACAATGGAATACTATGCTGCATTGAAAAACCAAGGAATTCATGAAATATTATACAAAAAGGGTGACCATGGGGGACATCATGCTGAGTGAAATATCTTAGTCACAAAAGGACAAATACTACATAGTGCCACTGTTGTAAAATGGGACTGACATCGGGGTTGAGGGAAGACAGAGGAGGGGATGAATGATGTTTACTGCATTGAAACAGATGAGGGAGAGAACTGTTTAAAAGGGATATATGATTGGATATTATTGTCATGACAGGAGTCCAGAATGAAGGATGCACGGTGGGGTGGACTTAGGGGAAGAGACTGCATAACAATGAAAGAGTTTTTCTTTTACTTTTCAAGGAGAAGAGTGAATTGGGGTGAGGGGGTGGGGAGGGAGAAAAGTACAACAATGAATGAATGGAAAACCTAAGTCTTCGTAAACTTTCATTAAAATTAATTTTAAAAAAATGAAGAAGAAAAACGTAATCACCAAATCTTGACCCTTTTAAGGGGAAAACAATACAACAGCATACATCTTGAGGATTTTTTTT
>NW_006399756.1:28414175-28431305 GCF_000299155.1 Elephantulus edwardii
ATTGGAGGGGACCTGGGGGAGGGTTTGTAAAACAATGAAAGAATCTTTTTAAAAAAATAAATAAAAAATAAAGTGGGGATTTATATATAAAGGCTCTAGAAAGTAACTGAGAGGTGAGCAACCAGCACAGTAAACACATATATACATATAAACACTGCTCTGAAACTTTTTTTTAAATGATTAAAAGTCAAATGGGAAAAAATGAGACGTCAATGAAACATGGCAATTAATTGGAGCCACCTTTCCAAGCAACTGTTCTGCTTTTCAGGGTCAAGAAACTTTAGCAGCAGCTGGCAAGGAGAATTTGAGCATGGCAGAGAGCAAGATTTGAGAGACATTAAGTCCTGAACTGAAAAAGAAACTTTCACAAAGCTAGGAAGTACTACCACACCTTGGACAGCATCATTCACTTTAATTGTTTACAGACATCTTCATGAGACAATGGCTTGGGAAGTAACCAAGAGGAAAAAATAGCAAAAATATAAGCTGTGTCCAAAGACCAACATATGACACTCTGAACTGATAAAAGGACAGTGGAAAGCAAATATCCTCTAGCATGGAAAGACTCCTTTGTATCAGAACAAACGTTCTTGCTAGCTAGACAACAGGCACCTTCCAGATGGGAGCTGCACTCAGATGATTGTGCAAGACCTCCGGCTTTCTCATTTCTATACCCACCTTCCCAGAGAATGATTAAATAAGCCACAAACACTGCCCAAGATTTGCTATGGCCTCTGGGATGCTGAGAATACCCCTGAACAAACAAGCAGCATGACCTGGAATTCCATGTGACATGTCAGCCAAGTGAGGAATAGACCCTTTGGGTTTTTAAGAATTACAGACTTTCTTGGCAACTTACTGACAATGACAATAATAAGGCTGCACTATGTTGTTATATGTCATGGAGCTGGAAGCAACTCACAGGGGAATTCTGCTACTTACTCTCCAGTTTCCCCCTCTCCTCATTACTAAGTAGAATCCTTTTCTACTAAGTCGCCTTCAGTATTTCATTCATTTCTCCTATAAAGCATTTTCTGGTTGATTTAGTCATCTAAAACCCATTGCCATAACTCAGCTCTGATTCATAGTTACCTTATAAGCCAGAGTAGAACTGGGGTTTCCAAGGTGGTAACCTTTACAGAACCAAATTGTCACATCTTTTTTCCTGTACAGGAGCCAGCAGGTTCAAACTATCAGTCTTTCAAGGAGCAGCTGAGTGTTTTACCTACTACCCGATCAGGACTCCTTTATTCAGTCATAATCACTGTATTAACACAAGACACTTACGTTAATATAAGTCTCCAGTTCTCTCTCTCTCTCTCTTGTTTTTGTTTGTGGGAGAGGGCAAATAGGAAGAAGTGAAAGCAAGGAACACAGAAGTCAGACTGCCTAGGTTTGTATCTCAGCCCCCACACTCTGCCTGGGTGGATCACTTTCTAACTGCCCTGTGCTTCAATTTCCCTATCAGTACTGGCTGTACTTGTTCCAAAACAGATTTGTTCATTCTTCTGGCAGCCTCTGATGTAGTCGATACTTTTTTGTCAACACTACAATTCAAATGCATTGATTTTATTTGGTCTTGCTTAGAAATCAGAATGTGCCTTAGAAGGAAGAACTATGAGATCTGTCTTG
This sequence comes from Elephantulus edwardii, assembly GCF_000299155.1. Lineage (NCBI taxonomy): Eukaryota > Metazoa > Chordata > Mammalia > Macroscelidea > Macroscelididae > Elephantulus > Elephantulus edwardii. Next base: position 28,415,808 of record NW_006399756.1, read on the forward strand.
GTTAGGAAATGTTAGTAGGAGGAACAAGTCCCTGGAGAAGGACATGCTGCTTGGTGAAGTGGAAGGCCCACAAAAAAGGAGGAAGAACCTTAACAGATATAGTGGCTGGAACAATGGGCTTAGACACAAGAACAATGTGAAGATGGTGCAGGAATCCCAGTGTTTAGAACTGTTGTACATCGATTGGGCTGGTGTAAGTCACATCCATCTGGAGGCACCTAACAAGAAGTGCTACCTCCCAGAGTCATTAGCAGGATTAAAAGAGTTTGCATGAAGCATTTAGAACAGTGCACTGTATATAGTTTTTCGGTGGCACATACTGCAGAGAGAGTTCAGCTGGTGAGCAGGGAGCTGAGAAGGTATTTGGAGGGACAAGAAGACCTCAGGGCTCAGGATAGAGAGAACAAGATTGATTGCTCCATACATTTCAAAATTGGTGATCAGAATTGAGTTACTGTACCAGAAACTGCACTGAGTTAGGTGTTACAGAGGCCAAATTCAGGAGTGAATTGAGAGATCAAAGGCTAAGACCTCTAAGACAGGATAGGTGCCAAGCAAGGAGGATACTGGGACCTAGCAGGCTATAAGGAAAAGCCCCAGCCTAGAAGGGAACACAAAGGGACAGGCTGATCTCAGCAGACAAGAGGAAGTACCCCACTGCTTCTTTGGACGGCAAGAGCTTCTGTCTTTCCTCTCCAAGCTGTTCTGTTTCAGCAGGGCTGTTTGTGTGAAATGGTGAGGCTTTCTGCTCTGAACAAGGGATCCGGGCCCAGAGTGGAAGGAGGCCCAGCAGGGGATCAGACCGTCCCCTGAAGCTGAAGAAATCACACAGGGTTGGATTTCAGGCACCAGATCTAATTTGAAAAGGTTGAAGGCCGTTCTTTTGTAGCCACGGGAAGATCTTACGGTATCATGAGGACTCCCAGCCTATCCGTGTGTGGACATGTGACTTCATCCTTTGCAAGATCTTTCATTTGCAGCCTGAATTGTCTCTCCTTTTATGGGGTGGTTGTGGTTGTGTGTTGTGGAGTCAAACCAACCCACAGCTGATCTTCAAGTGAGTTTTCAGAGGCAGTAAATCACATGGGAGGAGACTGCTCATCTTTCTCCTGCAGAGCAGCTGGTGGATTTGAACTCTGTGCCTTTGGGATTGCAGCACCATTTCTTATCACTAGGCCATTTCCTATCACTAGGCCACCCGAATGGGATAGGGATTTCCAGCTTTCCAATTTGGAGAAACTCTCAGTAGAGATGGGGTGGCTGGGAAGAGACTGCAGCAGGGCACTTTCTCTGGCCTGCTATTACCAGTGAGGGGTGGGGCTGGGACATGCTCAGTGAGGCATTCCAGTTGCCAGCCTCATGGAACCTTGATGAGGAAAGGAAAGCCCAGCGTGAAGAAAGATCAAGTTTCCAGGTGTTTCATGGGGGGAAAGCAAGGTTTCTACTGAAAAGCCCAAGGGATGAAATGGCATGTTTTAAAGTTCCTGCAAACCACAAGCTTCAAGGGGGGGAATTAAAATTTCCCATTTGCAGGGGACCAAGGCCATTCTGAACAAGCAGGAAAGTTAATCTGTATCCAGTGCTTTAATGAATAACTCATCTGAGTATAGAGCTCAGTGAAGAGGAACATAAAGAGGGAAGGGGATCTCCACCAACCAAGTGCAGGTAGCCAAGGAGAGCTGGTCAGCAGGTTCAGCCCAGAACGGAGGCATGAACAACCCAACTTCCAACGGACAGATCTGGAAAGCCCATGGTGGCGAGGTGGGGTGGGAGTGGGCTGTCAGCCCTCAGGCCAACTCCACACAAAGGCTCATGGGACTCAGCAGCAAATTCCCTGTCCCAGTGGCATTCATTCTACCGGGGAAGTCCATTTAAGTTCACTTCACACACTCTTCAACTAGCCAGCCTCAGTTGTTTGAATCCTCCCTGAGAGAGGTGCTGAAGCCCCACATGTCCCCACATTCCAGTCCACAGCTGCCTGGCCACAAAGGGAAGGACTAGAGCTGCAGGCCTCCGACAAGTCCTTGGCAGCTGATGCTCAGCTGTCTCACACCTCCCAACTCTGGGCAAGATCACCAGGACAGCTTCTCCTAAAACAGTGGCCCTGCTTAAGTCAGTGGGGGCTGCCTGGAGGTTCCTAGAAAAAGTCTACTACTCTCTCCCGTGGCTGCCCTGAGCTGGAACTTGTTCAGAAAACTACTTCAGAAAAAACCACTTCAGAATCTTTTGATCTCTGTAAGTACTCACGCTATTTCCTTAAAGAAAGGTGAACAAGGAAAGAACTTAGGCGAACTAGCCATCTGAGGCTTTATCCATTTAGTTTGCTCTTCCCCTCCTTCCTTTTCTTTTTTTTCCCCTTCTGTCCCTGCCCCTTCCCTACTTCTTTCAAGGATGATTATGATCAGGAGCTCCCCCCTCCTACCCCTGAAGCACTCCTGCTAGGAAGAAGAAGAAAGGCTAGGGACTGCTGGACCTCTGCCTTCCCCAGCTTCATCAAGTCATGACGAGAAGAAATGATGCCCCATGCACTCTTCTGTCCTCAATCACAATAGATAACAGAACAGCGAGGATGTCAGGAGACTCTGCTTCTACCTGTAGGTCACACAAATTGCTGTGCAGCCTTCCTTAGACTACTGTACTGTCCTCAACTGTGCAATTAAGGAAGATACACTGGATGACTGTTTAAGTGCAAAACACATCTGTGACAGTAAATACTTCAGAAGCTCATACTGGTATGTTTTTTTAAAAAAGAAAAGAAACCTTCCTTTCACATTTCTCAAGATCTTTTTAGTTCAGCTTTGAGTACTATGTTAAATAAGAATCCTTGAAGGAAGCTCTGGTGGACTAGTGGCAAGAAGCTTTACTGCAATCCCGGAGGAACACAGTTCAAACCCACCAGGTTCTCTGCTGCAGAAGGAGAGGCAAGCCCCTCCTATACCTGTTAGATCTGACTTGACAGTACATGCATACACACACACAAAATAAAATAAAATTTAAAAAAAAAAAAGAATCCTTGGACTAAATTTAAAGAGACCACGCATTCTGACAGATCTGGAAAAGCAGATCTTTCTTCAAGAAACTTCCAACCAGGATCTACAACAGGCCAGTCACACCAGCATTGGGCCAATTACAAAGGCACTTTTGACTTTTGCTATATAGACCAGAGTTGGTTAACTATCCAAGAATAGCCCTTCTATGTTCTTCTTTTAAAGTCAGGATGTGGGGCCGGAAAATATCAGATTCAAATGGTTAAGTGAAAGCCCAAACGAAGGTCTCACTATTGTCCCAAATGACACATGTATTTTAACACGCTAGAAATGACACACATGTAAAGGATACTGTTACATTGGGATGGGGGGGAAAGCCCTCCTGCAAACTCAGAGGTATCCCCTTCTGAAATATGAGGTTTGCTCAATTATATTCTTCATGTTATTTGGACCTTGGACCCAGAACTGATAGGCAGGCAGACTTAAGAATCTTTAAGCCACGTAGGAAATGGTATTCTTTTAGCTGGAATAAATCTGTCAACAGAAAGGTACAGGCTAGCAGCACTAAATACCCTCTGCAGGTTCTTATTAAAAATATAAATTAAAGTCCAGCAAAGTCCCTTTACTTTCCACATCTGTTTGCTATTCTATGTCCATTACTAATACTGTAATGCAGGGTCCCCATTCAGGCAAGATAAATTCCCTGCTCCCAAAGCCTTCTGCTGACATGGCAATGGATCTGTTTGGGAGGCTGTAAAGGCAGACACAGACATTGTTCCTAGACACGTATCAGCAAGGAGAGGAGGACTAGGCCTCCAAGCTTAACAAGAGGAAGTTTGGTTGGGCCTGAGAACAGAAAGGCGGTAAAGAGCTACTAGGACTTTGGATTCAGACAGCCCCCTCAATCCCAGATCCTGAACACCCTAAATGTGTGACCTCAGGCAGGTGATTAACCCCTCAAGAGCTTCAGTCTCCTTACTAATAAAATAGAAATAACAAAAGAACTCAATAAGGTTATAAAGCATTACTCTATGAAACAGTAAGAACTGAAACAAAGCAAAGCGAAAGCAAAAAAGTATTATCTTCATGGTTCTAGCACTGTCATCATCTTCAGGACCAGCCCGGTTTGCTAAGTAAGGCAAGACAGAAAAAGTTGTGCTACTTTTTATTTCCTATCTTTTTTATTATTATTATTAATTTTAATAAAAGTTTACAGAGACTTTGGATTTCCAGTCATTCATTGTTGAACATTTCTCCCAGTCACCCCCTCCCTCCCAGTTCACTCTTCTCTTTGAAAAGTAAAAGAAAAATTCTTTCATTGTTATGTAATCTCTCCCCCCAAGTCCACTCCACTATGCAGCCTTTGTTCTGGACTCCTGTCATGACAATAATAGCTAATCATATATCCCTTTTAAACAATTCTCTCCTTCACGTGTTTCAATGCAATATACATAATTTATCCCATCTTTCTCAGTTTCCCCGCAACCCCAATGTCAGTCCCATTTTACAACAGTGGCACTATGCAGTATTTGTCCTTGTGTGACTGAGATATTTCACTCAGCATAATGTCCTCCAGGGTCACCCATTTTGTATATTTCATGAATTCCTTGTTTTTCAATGCAGCATAGTATTTCACAGCTTCTCTATCCATTCGTTTCTTGATGGGCACTTAGGTTGTTTCCAACTCTTTGCTATTGTGAACAAAGTCGCAATAAACATGGGTGTGTATATATCTGCTTGGGTGGCGGTTATGGTTTCTTTGGGTTATATTCCTAGTAGTGGAATTGCTGGGTCAAATGGTATTTCTATTTGCAACTTTTTGAGAAAGCGCCACACAGCCTTCCACAGTGGTTGCACCATTTTACATTCCCACCAATAGTGAATAACGGTTCCAGTTTCTCCACAACCTCGCCAGCATTTGTTCTTTGCTGTTCTGTTAAATTTTGCTATTCTTAATAAAAAAAAATTGCTACTCTTACAGGGGTAAGATGATATCTCATGGTTGTTTTTATTTGCATCTCTCTTAAAGCTAGGGATTTTGAACATTTCTTCATGTATTTGTTGGCCATCTGAATGTCTTCTTTGGTGAAATGTCTGTTCATATCCTGTGTCCATTTTTCAACTGGGTTGCTTACCTTTATCTTATTGTGGTGTGTGCTACTTTTTCAACATGCCTAGCTTAAGTCAAAAGACATGCTACAATGAACAATCAGCTGTCAAGGATCTCTCTGAAGTCCTAAAGAGATCATGGTCTTGTCAATTCCTTCCTATATATCTGCAACTTAGACAGCGAATAAGACCCACGAAGAACTGGTGCCTTGAATTGCAGTGATGGCGAAGAATAATGAACAGCTCATGGACTGCCAAAAGAACAAACAAGTATGTCACAGAAGAAGTACAACCAGTGTGCTCCTTAGAGGCAAGGATGGTGAAATGTCATCTCACATACTGTGGAAAGAGACATCATGCTGGGAAAGGTGGAGACAGAGAAGAAGACCCTCAACAATTTGGACTGAAACAGTGACTAACAATGGACTCAAGCCTATCAGAGATCATGAGAATGGCACAGGACAAGGCAAGGGTCAGATCTGTTGTTCATAAAGTCACATGAGTCAGAGTCGACTGGACAGCATCAACAAAAAAGACACACAAAACCATTGCAGGGGAGCTCTGGTGGCCTAGTGGCAAGAAGCTATACTGCAATCCCAGAGGTATGTGGTTCGAAGCCACCAGATGCTCTGCCGAAGAAGGAGGGATAATCTCCTCCAGTACCAGTCAGATCTGATTTGACAGTACACACACAAAAAAACAATAAAATTAAAAACATTAAAAAGCCATTGCAAAGATATAAAAGGTGCTTTAAGAGATAAAATAAGGGAGCTCTGGTGGCCTAGGGGCAGGAAGCTGCACGGCAATCCCAGAGGTGTACGGCTCGAATCCACCAGATGCTCTGCTGGAGAAAGAGGTTCAATCTCCTCCAGTACCAGTGATTTGATGGTACACACACAAAGATAATAAAATAAATTTTTTTTTAAAAAAGAGGCAAAATAAAAGGTAGTAGATGGGGGGAATATTTGCAATAGACCTAACATCAGCTCCTTATTTAACAATGCCCATGGTTCAATGATTTATATTGGAGAAAAGAATTCGTCCCTAAAAACACTTCAAATAGGTTTTGTTATATTTGTTTTACTGTACTAAGATATTTTTAAGGTTATAGGTGGAAAAATAATTTAAAAAAATATAGATGGTAGCACAATTGCTGATGGTATAGTGGTTAAGTCTTGGGCAATGAACCAAAAAGGAGAAAGGAGCTGGCGATCTGCTGCTGTAAAGATTACAGCCTAGGAAGTTCTATAGGCTTATGAATTGAAATGGATTCCAGAGCACACAACAAAAGAGCACAGCCTTTAGGAGTATGGACCCTGGAACCAGACTGCCTGCATTCAAATTCTAATTCTGCTACTTCCAAGCTGGGTGACCTTAAGAAAGTTATAGAATCTCTTGATGCCTCAATCTCTTCATCTGTAAAAGGGGGCTAATATTAGTACCAGGGGGCTAATATTAGTACCACCTACTATTATGAGTTGTCATGAAAAGGAAATTAACACATAAACATATAAAGCAATTAGAAGAGCACTTGGCTCCTAATTCAAAACTCAAGCTAACTCATAGTGTCCCTCCATCAGATTTCTGAGGTGGTAAATTATAACATCTTTCTTCCATAAAAGTGCTGGTGGATTCAAACTGCTTGTGAAGTGAGGCCTTCAGGTTAGCAGTGCACCTTGCTACACACCACAGTTCCCAGGCTCATACATTGTTAGATGCCATCAAGCTGACTATGACTCATAGCAACTCTATGAACAACAGATCAGAATCTGGCCTTATCTTGCACCATCCTCACTATCTCTGAAATGCTAGAGCCCTTTGTTGCAGGCACTGTGTCAATCCACCTCCTGAAGGTCTTCCTCTCTTTGACCCTCCACCTTTCTCGGCATGCTCTCCGTTTCCCAAGGACTGGCCTCTACTGACAACATGGGTAAAGTCTATGAGATGAGGTTTAACTATCCTTGCCTGTAAGCAGCACTCTGGTTGCACCTGCCTCCAAGACATACTTGTTTGTTCTTTTGGCAGTCCATGGGATAGTCAAGACTCTTTGCCAACACCGCAGTTCAAGGCATCAGCTCTTCTTTGGTGCTCCTTATTCATCAACCAACTTGCAGATGCACAGGAAGCAACTGTAAATATGGCTTGGATCAGGCACACTTTAGTCGTTCACCTGACAACCTTACTCCTTAGGACTTTAAAGAGGTCCTGACAGCAGATCTCTCCAATACAACACATCTTTAGATTTCTTGACTGCTGCTACCATGGGTGTTGATTTAGTTTTTATTGAGATTACCATTCTAGTTGTTACTGCTTTAGCTAATTTATTAATAAGGTTATTCTTTTTAACCTAGTATTAAAATGTATTTGCTTTCCCTAAACACAAATTTCTCTAAACTTTGAGTTGAGCCACCAATCTAAAGGCACACTTGTGCAAATCCACCAGCTGCTCCACAGAAGAAAGATGAGTAATCTCCTCTCATGATATTTACTGCCTCTGAAAACCGACTGGATGGTCAGCTACGAATCAGTTCTGACTCCCCAGTATACAATAACAACACACACGAATTAGGTAATTATAGAGGGACGCTGAGAAGTAGGATTTAGAAATGTAACCAGTACCAGCAGCCATAGAATCAATTGCAACTCATAGCAACCTTATGTTTGCCAGAGTATAACTAAGCACCCTAAGGTTTTCAGTGGCTGGTTTTTTGGAACTACATTGCCACCTAGTAGGCTGAGCTATCTCTGGATGTATTTGAACAGCCAACCTTTCAGTTAGCGGGTGAATGTATTAACCATTTGCACCACCCAAGGACTCCTGGTGTACAGGAGTAGAAACAGGAGTAGAAACATACAGGGTATGTAAGTGTACAGAACAGCACATGGAAGACACACTAGAATGGAAACTGTAACATGAATAATAAATATAATATGAAGGAAGTAGATTAGACAAATTTGTGATAAAGCAAATAGAGCAAAACCTTAACAGAAGATGCGAGGTAGTGAGTATATAATGTGCACTTTATATTCTTTCAATTTCCTTTTGCGTTTAAAGTTTTTTTTTCATAAAATGCTGAAGGAGTGAAAAAGGAGGTAGTTTTAGAAGTAACAACCCAAGTTCTAAGTTTGAACTCCGTTGCTTATTTCTGGGACCAAGCTCCTGAGCAAGATCAAAAATTCCTGATGACACTGATTAAAAATTCACTGACACTTCTCTTTACCAGAAGAGCAGTGCTTGGGGACTGAGCTGGACCACCCTGAAGAGATACAGGCAAAGAGCAGAATCCCACAGGGTCCACCCAAGAATTGGTATGTCATAACTATCTCTGCTCAAGAGAGCCCCCAAAATGAGGCTCAAGACTAAGGAGTGGGCAGAGGAAGAGTGGAAAGGCGGCACACACTCACTCGTGGACTCTGCTGTCACCGTAGAGATCACTCAGGCCGAAGCTGATGTAGTGCCAGTGCTCAGGGATGTTGGCCGAGGGGCTCCCCATGTTCCTATACATGCTAACATAGTCCAAGGGGTCTGGGCCACCCAACCTGCAAAAACAAAATCCAAAAACACAGGTGTTAGTGTGAGGCTGGAAACCAAATAATGCCAAGATAAGGAACCCTGCCTTGCAAACCCAAAGGCCCCACGCTGGAGGAACATGAAGTGACCAAGAGCTGAAGGGAGGTCATACCACTCAGGGACAGACAGGGACAGAAAGTTGGAGGCTGCCTAACACCACAAGCACAAATAACACCCCTCTCCAAACCCCATCAGGGAGGAACTTTTTTTAGGAACACAACAGACTGAGTGGCTGTCCATTTTGCTTTCTGATGTTTCAAATTACAGATCCCAAATGGGACTGGCAGGGATTATCTCTCCTCCATGGCACCAGCAAGCATGCCAAGCTTCAAGGCAAAGAGTCAATCAAGTGGCCTCTGGTTGAAAGATCATCTGGAGCATCCCCAATGGGCATTGTTCCTAGAAGCAGAGACTCTGCTCCATTCCTGCCTCTTAAAGGGCTAACTCCTGAAAGACTACATTGTGCCCTATGTTAATTATAGTTTGCTCTAAACAAACCCAAAGCCTCTGGTCTGTGCACACCCTGCAGACCAAAGCTGCTGGTCTTTTATCACTGCAAGTGACAAAGGCCAAATAGAGACTAGCTCAGCTTTGCACAGACAAGTGCAGCAACCGCCAGCTGAGCCCTGTGATTGCCTGTGTCTGGAAGGTGAAGATGATCTCAGAAGACTGTCAACTCAAAAGTAGAGCTGCAACTTTCAATGAGTGGAGGCCTCCGAGGACCCTATTAAATTCCTCACACCTCTCAATCTAATCAAGAGGCAGTTGTGGAAGACATTCAGTCATTATCTCACTTCAAGGATTTAGTTCAATAAGGGTTTCTCCTTTAAAAATTAGTGCTTTTAAAACTATCTACTTCTTTTTTGAACCAGATAGAGGATGTTCGTAGACTTAAGAGAAAACCATCCATGGAAGGCCTACCATTTAGCCCACAAGTATTCTTTGCATTTGCATTGTCTTGGACAGCTCACTGACCACTTGACAACTGCAAATTTGCCTGCCCTGAGGCATTGATGATGTTTACTTTGAAAATGTGACAGCATGCTAAATGAGCATTAAGGACCATGTAAAGGACATGTTACTTGTGATCTCAACTCAGCCTGCTAGCACCATGCAATTGAACACAATTTAAAACCAGTAGGTCTGGTTTCATCTTCTTTTGCCAGGTGCAATTACTTGCATTACACTTACTTGCAGTGAATGACTTAATACAACCCTTCTACCCACTGCCTTTGTGACATAATGATAGGGTGGGACTATGCAAATAAGATTCTTGAAGCCTACCAAGGGGGTGGGACAGTTTGCTGTTAATGCAAGTGATGGTTCAGGGCTATGTGTCACCTTGCCTGGGCCATGATTTTCAGTGGTTTGGCAATGAGGTAAAGATGCCATTGTCCTCCATTTAACGTATCTGTAATCATTCTCCTTATGAGACGTGTTTGGAATGCTGGCCTCTGTACCTGAGGTTAGGGTCTCATTTGGATCAGACCCATGCATCTGAGTTCATCAGCCCCTGCAACTGCAGGTGTCAGAAGAAGCCTCTAGATGGCTGACCCATGGACTTTGGTCCTGCCTGCCTCCACAACCATGTGAGGCATTCCTTACAGTTCATGAGTTTTGTAAGAAATTAAAGCAAATTATGGAACCTAGATATGGGTGACCAAGGAGGCATTCCTTACAGTTCATGAGTTTTGTAAGAAATTAAAGCAAATTATGGAACCTAGATATGGGTGACCAAGTACAGAGAGGAGCCAAAGCTGTTGGCATTAGAGTTTTACAGCGGGTTGAAAAACCTGGACATTCACTGGAAACAGTTCTAACTTCTACCTCACAGGAAGTAGCTTTGTGTTGAGTCTTAGAAATTATTCATTCACCAAGATATTCTTCCCCTTGTGAAGATCATTACTCTCTACTAGAAAATACTAAGTTATTTATAGAACAAGAAAAAAGCGGCTACAAATAGTTTAGAATCTCAATGGTTAGGGGGGAAAAAGACAAATGGCCATGTTTTCCCTTAACTCTGATCTCACCACATCATTTATGGAATGTTTGATTTAACAGCAGTTTATAAAGGGAAAGAGAAAAGAAAAAGAGTCCTGGAAGCACCCCATGAAGGCTACAGAACTGTGCAACAGGTGAGTATGAAAGCATGTCTCACATCTGCTTCAGTTTCCCTCTACCAATTCCCGGGCCTGCCTCTTTCCAGGTGAAATCAATCTAGCAACACGTGGTAAAACCTTCACCATTACTTCAGTGTCTCATGTGCAATACCACTGCATCCACCATTGACACCATTGCTGTCAAGTCAATCCCAACTCTCAACAACCCATGGGAGAGAGCAGAACTGGGTTTCAAGGCTGTAATCCTTTACCAAAGCAGACTGCTACACTTTTCTCCCATGGAGAGCCTAGCAGGTTCAAACCATTAACTTTTAGGTTAGCAGCTCAATCATTTATTCACTGAGCCACCAGGGATCCGTCCATACTCCTGCAGCCCCCTTCAATCTACACATGTCCCTGGACGTGTGTCACATCAAGTGGAGAGGATTTTCCTTAAAACTATAAGGCACGGGATGACCAAAAGTCAGACAAACTTAACCTTGGCCCCAAGCACAGTGTGTTCTGTTCTACTATTCCCAGACTTGATTGGAAGCAGATGCGTATGTGGAAAAGAATCCTATTCTGCATTTAGGAAAATATGTTATCCAAAGATCCAGAGCATCTGCAACTTAATTCTACAGGAGAGGAGCCTCGAACACCTGACTTCACTCTGCAGGGCAGTTACAGGACTGGAATAGCTGCAGGGCACAGGCTCTGCCTTCTCTCCTGTTATCTGATAAATCTAAGCCAGGATCATCCCCGCACAGCACCACTAGCCAAAGAGCCATCCTTCCACTGCAGGAACAGGACTTTCAAAGGCCCATGGGCCACAGCCAGACCAGGCAGCCTCAAACAATCACCTTGCTATAAAAACTGAAGGAGCTTCATGGAGTCAGGCAACACATGGGATCCTAAATGTGAGGGCTATGAATGAATCTCAGGATCTTAATTATGAAAACCCCTTTGAATCTTCAAAAGATCCAGGCACTGATAGGTCCCCCTCCCTTTTTTGTTTTTAATCTAGGCATCATTTCTGATTTCATCAAATGCTTCACAATCCTCTTTATTCATTATTGCATGCTGGCTTATCTCGGAAGCTAAATCCTGGCCTACTTAACCAGCTTGCAGCAGGAAGAGAAAGGGAAAAAAGTTGCCTGAATGATTTAGTCTTAGTTATTTGAATGAGTTTCAGTACTTTTTACATACAGCATCATATGTTATCATCACTTGGGTCAAAGAGAACAACAGTTGTCTAAATTTGTGGAGGAATCTTCCCTCACAAATGAGCCCTAAATAATCAGTATAGTAGAGCCAGGTCCACCTTTTGCAAGACTCGCTTCAACACAGAGCTTCATTTCTGTTTGACCTCCTGCTGAAATGTACTTATCCCCCAACATATAGTAAATCGGAATCTACAGGTTAACAAAATCTCCATGTGCTTTATGTGTAAGACTCACCTGAAAACCAGGTTAACCTGTAGTTTCAGTGTATTTGGGGTGAAGATGCAAATTTTCAGCAGCAGGTCAAACCAGAATGAATTAGTTCAACACCTTAGCTACAGCAGAATTTCCAACAGGTATTGAAATACAGGAGTACAATTAGAACAAATGGTTAGATTAGTAAGAGGTATACTGCTTTTACTGCTGGATGTCTTACGCATCTCATGTCAGACCCCATGTACAGCAGAACCAAACCTCTGCTTGCTTACCCTGTGCTATTCGCACCATGGCTGCTGTGCTCAAACCCAGCGCTGTAGTCAGCCTACCTCACTGAGGGGCTTCCTCTTTTTTTACCGATTGTCTACTTTCCAAAAAATTCCTCTCAACCAAACAAGTTTGCCTGCCAGAAGGAACTGCAACACAAGTCACACCTCTTCCTGGCTGTCCAGAAGAGGAGGTTCCCCCTCACCCTCCAACACCCTGTTTCCCCCAGCCACGCCCTGCTTTCCTGAGGTAGCAGATCCCAAAGCCCTGATGACATTCTCCCACCAGCATAAGGAACAAGCCTCAGCTCTACACAGACTCACGAATACCATCTCCAAAAGTAAAATTAAGTCACTGAGACTCCGTTCCAATGAGAGAGTTGTTGTTGTTGTTATGTGCCATCAAGTCATTCATGACTCATAGCAACCCTATGTACAACAGCCCTAAACCCTACTCTATCTCTTGCCAACCTTATTTTCTCTGTCACAACTATCTTCATTACCCCAGTGATGGAATCAATCCATTTCATCGAGGGTCTTCCTCTCCTGCACGGTCCCTCCACCCTCCCAAGCATGACGTCCCTCTCCAAGGACTGATCCTGCCTTACAACATGTCCAAAGTATGTCAGAATCCTTACCTCGAAGGAGCAGCCTGGCTTCACCCTCTCCAGAACGAACTTGTTTGTTCTCCTAGCAGTCCATGATATATTCAGTATTCCTCTCCAGCACCAAAGCTCAAAGGCATCAACTATCCTTCTTTCATACCTTGTCACTGTCCAGCTCTCTGATGCATAGCATGTAATGGCAAAGACCAAAATGTTCACTCTCTTCCATCTTTAGGTTTTACCTGCTCCTTTGGCCAAAGTCTAGAAGAGCAGCTGACTTTCTGAACTGTCTTTCAGGACCCAAGGAAGGGGTGCATGCAATACAGTGCCTGAAAGAGCATATGGTCCTGGATGGACTTCAGTCACCGTCTGACCCAGAAAGACCAAGAAGATGGGGTTATCTATCCTCAGCTACCCCAAGAACCTAAGGGCTCTTGAGGCAAGAAAGCCCCCCCTTAACTCTCAATCCACTCTTCTCCCGGATCCTGTCCTCAGTCTCTGTCATCTACTTTCTACTGGGTCAATCCTGAACCAAGCCATGGATCTTCTTAACCCTGTCCCTGCTCAAGTCAACGTCCCAGAGTCAAGCAGCTGCAGGTCCAGAAGGGAGCTCTGCACAGAGAACAAACATCGTGCAGAGAGTTAAGCAGAAAGTTTATCTGAAAGACTTGCTCCGTCAAACTTCAAGCTTTTCCTGGAGATCACATCCGAGCTCCCCAAAGGGTTTCAATCAAAAGGAGACCTCCTCATCTCTTTACAAGTACAGTTTTTTTTCCCGACAGTTTGTCCTTCTAACTCTCAAGAAAGCCCCCGGCCCTATCCCAGTCAGTCGCCCCATCCTACAACAGTCGCCCTGATCCTACACAATCACCCCTGTCTTATGCTGTCTCCCGCAGCCCAGCTCCTCTCATATGCTCCCCAGGCTCCGCCTGGCCGTCCCCATCCCACTCCAGCCGACCCCCTACCCTCGGCTGCCCCTCGCCCACTAATGACCCCCTACGGGCGCCCCCTCCTTTCACCACGTTTACAGTTCCCTCTCTCATAACGCACCCCTCCGAGCTCCTGCACGTACTCCAGTTCTTACTCCATCCTAACCTCAGTTAACCCTTCGTGCTACTCACCCTCCACTGCCCACAGGCTCTGTTAACCCCTTTGTCCCCGTTTCCCAACTTGTGCCTTAACTCTCCTCTCGCAGCAGGAAGTCTCCCCTGCAGAAACTTCTCCTCCCTCCTCTCCACGCAGATGTTTCGGCCCCGGCACTTGAACCATTCCCACCCCCCTCGCTCGTGCCCCCCGGAGGCCCAGGGCATACCAGTACTTGACGATCGCCGTAACCTGGAGTGGATTCGGTTGGTCCGGGTACAGGCGGCGGCACTCTCCGTAGATGGCGTGCAGTCCCGGGGGGAAGAGAGAGGCGAACGCCGGGGGAGCTGTAGGACCAGGGGCTGGGGGCGCGGTGGGGCCGGGGGCGCCGCTAGGCCGCAGCTCCGCCATTGGGGCGCGTGGGGTGCTGCGGGAGCCGGGGAGGGCGGGGGGAGGAAGCGAGCACTGACTGGCCAGCGGGTGGACTCCGTCGGTCCAACTCCCCGAGGCGATGGGGGCTGCAGCGAGGTCTCCGCTCCGCGCAGGCGCAAGGCACACAGTCGGCCCAGGCCGCCGCCGAGTCGTCCAGAAGGTGCCTGGGGGCCGCGGGGCGCTCAGGGGGGCGGGGCGCCGGCGCGCCCTAGGCTGCCAGACATTGGCTAGTGTCAGTGCCCGTCACAGTTGAGGTGGGCGTGATCTGACAATAGGCCCCGCCTCCATGTCGCTACATGATGGGGTGGCTCTTAGTCTCCCCCTAGTGTTAGGAGGAAGATACGTTTAGATAAAAGACAGGTTCTGGGACTCCTGTCGAGGTGCTAGGGTCCCATCAAAAGCACCGTGAAATGTACCGACTTAGTGTTAATTACTGTTGTGCTTGCTCCCGGCTAAGCACGATTTAAATAAATCTAACAGTGGATTGATTTACACCCATGTAGCGTTAGTTTTAATAGAGTATTAATCCTATGTTTCCTACTGTTTTGAATGTTCGCTGACACTGTTAAAACCTAATCTTAAAACCTATCGATTCTGATTCATAACGACCCTACGACGATCAAATTCAGGGAAGTTATGTTGAAACAAATCACCAAACCATTGTTATAGAGTTGGTTCCCATTTATAGCGACCTTTGTAGGACAGAGTAAAATTGCCCCTTGTTGTTGTTATTGTTGTTATGTGCTGTCGAGTCGCTTGCGACTCATAGCGACCCTAAGTACAAGAGCTCGAAATGTTGTTCTATCCTGTGCCAACCTAGCCATACCAAACGCACTTATTCCCACCGCTCTAGTCACAGAATCGATCCATCTCATCGAAGGTCTTCCTCTCCTTCGCCGCCCCTCCACTC
>NW_006399756.1:28432715-28442433 GCF_000299155.1 Elephantulus edwardii
TACTCCTTCCATCTTCTTTTGATACTGCCTGGATCGTTTAATATTCTGCCCAAAGCATCCTTGATTACAGTAACTCTAGGTTTGAATCTGTTCTTCAGTTCCTTGAGTTTAAGAA
Organism: Elephantulus edwardii; assembly: GCF_000299155.1. NCBI lineage: Eukaryota > Metazoa > Chordata > Mammalia > Macroscelidea > Macroscelididae > Elephantulus > Elephantulus edwardii. Next base: position 28,432,831 of record NW_006399756.1, read on the forward strand.
ATGCTGAGCGAGTTCGGCCCTTTTGATTTTCTGACTCCAGCTCTCTGCACATTTCATTATAATATCTTGCTTTGTCATCCCAGGCAGCCTTTTGACCCCCTTATGGTTTCCAGAAATGTAAACTTTATGGAATAGACTGGGATAAGTTGCCACATCTTGCTCCAAGCGAAGTGCTGTTGTTGTGGATCTGTCTAGTTGGAACCAATCCATAGCTGACCCTCCAGAGAGTGTGCAGAGTCAGTAATCACACAGAAGGAGTGTGCCCATCTTTCTCCCACAGAGCAGCTGGTGAACTTGAATAGCTTATCGTTGTGTTGGCAGCATAATTCCTTACCACTAAGTCACCAGAGTTCCCTAGTGGAGTGCTGCTGTTGTTGTTGTTAACTGACATTGAATCTAGTACGACTCCGAGCAATCCTGTGAACAACAGATCTGAACTCTGACCTATCTTGTGCTGCCCTCAACATGTCTGACACCCTTGAGCTCATTGCTGCAGTCACTGTGTCAATTCTTCCTCGCTCTGTCCCTCCACCTTCCCAAGCCTGATGTTTCTCTCCAAGGAATAATAATAGCCTCTCCTAGCAACATGCCCAAAGTTGTGAGAGGAAGCTTTATTACTTTTGCCTCCTTGAAGTACTCTGGCTGCACCTTTGGCAAGACATATATATGTTTGTTATTTTGGTAGTCCATAGAATATTGGATACTTTTCTCCAACACAACACACAGCTTGTGTGTGTTGTTAGAGGAGCAGAGTGCTAGGTGGTTCCAAATTGTCATGTTTTTCATTCAAAAATGAGCTTAAGCTCTATCCTACTAAACCAATCCCATTGCCATCCAGTTTATTCTAACTCATAGTGCTCCCTATGGGACAGAGTAAAAACAAGGACCTCGTGGTGTTTCCAAGGCTATACATCTTTACAGGAGAAACTACCACATTCCTTTTCCACACAGCAGTCTGAGGGTTAGAATCACTGACCTTAAGGGACCTCTGGTGGCCTAGAGGCAAGAAGCTGCACTGCAATTCCAGAAGTACATGATTCAAATCCACCAGATGTTCTGCTGGAGAAAGAGGGGCAATCTCCTCCTGTGCCAGTCAAATCTGATTTGACGGTACACACATACAAAATAATAAAATGAAATTTAAAAAAATTTTAAATCATTATTGGTTAGCAGTCAAATGCTTTAACCTATGCATCACCAGGGCTCCTGAAATAAGCCAACAAGTAATAAAAACCTATTTTGAAGTTCTTCCAGAAAGTAGGTACAACAGACCTGGTGGCATAGTGCATAACACATCAGGCTATTAACAAAAAAGTCAGTAGTTTGACTCTACCAATTGCTGTGCAGAGAAAAATAGGTATATTCCTATAAAGACTTATGCCCTTCAAAACCAGAGGGATAGTTGCTTCGAGTCAGAATCTACACCATGACAGTAAGCAGTGGATTTTTAAAAATGCATCAGCATTCACACAATGGAATACTACACAGCGTGCAAGAGCAATGATTTTATGAATTACTACCTAACAAGTGAGGGACTGGAAAGCATTGTGCTAAGTGAACTAACTCAGTCCTATAAGGACAAATACTGTATAAAAATCATTATTGTAGAATGAGTTTGAGGATCCAAGGTGGGGTGGAGGGTTAAAGCAGAGTGAAGATGGGCAGGGAAGGGTAATCATAGGATCACACAATTTGATTAGGGGTGAGGGAAATGGGAAATATCTGATGTGAAAAACAATATTTTTGAACTTTGTAAATAAAACAATATAAAATTTTTTAAAAGCATCAGAAAATGACAGACACCTGGTGATACAGTGGTTAAGCACTTGACTAATGACGCAAACCTGAGGTTCATTTATATGACTTAGTAATTATTTCATAAATATATTTGATGATAATAATTTATTTCTTTGATCTGCTTCAGGCATATATGTGCAGTTTTCTTTGAGGAGTATCAGTGTCCCTTGTCCACTACGAACCTGCTTTCCCCCATTATATTTCCGCTCTGTAACTGGGAGAAATTTTTCTCTTTTTTTGTTTCCACGGGCACTGGGTTGAAAATTATTTTCCTGTTTTCACTAACTCTCCTCAGTAGCATCTTTCACTAAACAGATTTGAAGATATATCAATAGAAACAGATAGGGCCCCTGAAACTTTAACAGGGGAAAGATACACTTGTCCCAGAGGTGCACGGTTCAAATCCACCAGATGCTCTGCTGGAGAAGGAGGAACAACCTTCTCCTGCACCAGTTAGATATGATTTGACGGTACACACACACACAAAATAATAAAATTTTTAAAAAAGATACGTGGCAAAAAGCAGCATACACTCTGTGTTGCGTATTACTGAAAATAAGACCACATAAACTCTCTTCACCTTCATCTCCTCCTCTATCAAAATCATACCAAGTATAGCTCCCCATGAAAGTGAAAGAGATACTGTTGTTAGGTGCTGTTGAGAATGAGTCATAGCAACTCTATGAACAACAGACCTGAATCCGGCCCTGTCCTGTGCCATCATCATTTCTGACATACTCGAGCCCATTGCAGCAGTCACTGTGTCAATCCATCTATTTGAAGGTCTTCCTCTTTCACTGACCATTCACCTTTCCAAGCATAATGTCCCTTTCCAAGGAATAGCCTCTCCTACTAAAATGTCAAAGTTTGTGAGATAAAGCTTTGCCTCCAAAGAACACTCTAGCTATACTTTCTCCAAGACATATCTCTTTGTTCTTATTTAGTACTCTTCTTCAACACCACAACTCAATTCTTCTTCTGTCATCCCTGTCATCCTTACTCACTGTCCAGCTTTCAATTCAAGTGATTCAATTCAAGTGATTGAAAAGACTATGGCCTGAATCAGGCATACCTTAGTCCTCAGACTGACAGCATTGCTTGTGGAGTGAGACTAAAAGTTGGCTTTTTTTTTTAAAGCCATTAGTTAGCCCCCTCTGGTCTACCTTAACTTCAGACACATGATTTTGCAAATCAGTATGGTCTTGCAAATCAACAGCAGCTGTGAGACTAGGATAAGAGAAAGTTTCTGATACTGAGCAGCAAGACTTGAAGGGAGAAAGACTTGAAACAAGATTTAAGGCAAACAAGGCTGTGACAACAAAACTCTGGTAAGAGCGAGACCCGGGTGGTAGAGAGATTGTGGAATTGCTGTGAACAAACTATGACAAGGTGTGACCTGGGACTTCTTGCATTGGTGCTGGCCACAGTTAAAGATTTGCTCTTCTTGCTGGATGTTTGAAGAAGTTGACTTCTAACTGCTCTAAGGCAAATCTTGCTGGATGAGTTGGATTTGACTGCTGAACTGAAACCAAAACCTGGACTACTTGAGGAATTGTGCCTTGGGAACTGTTGGACTAAACCTGGACTTCTTTTAGGTGATATTCTTTGTCTTTCCCACTCTTCAACTTCCTTTTCTAATAAACCCATTGATAGTACCATAACTGGGAGTCAGCAATGAATAAACAAACCTCTTACTACTGCAATGGATCTAGTGGAACCATGGAGCTTAGATATGGGCATTTTATCTGCTTTCTACTCTGGGGTGGTGAGGGGTCATCCTATTCTTACTCCCTCTGGCATTTTCAGAGAGATGTTCCTCCCGGCCTTCTGCTCCTTTTTAGACATTCCTCCTCAATAATTTGGAGAGATCATTGACTACAGAATTTCTCAATGCAGTATTTCTTCTGATCTCCTGATTGCTGGTACCAACAGTGTGGATTTGTGGGTCCAAGTAAGATGAAGTCATTGGCAGTGTCAATCTTTTCTCCATCTATCATGATGTTGGTTATTGGTCCAGTGGTGAGAATATTTGTTTTCTTCATATTGAGATATAATCTACTTTGAAAGCTGTAGTCTTTGATCTTCAAGTCCTCCTCACTTTCTGTCAGCAAGGTTGTGTCATATGTTTAAAGCAGGTTGATGAGTCTTCCTCTGATCCTGATGCCATCCATTCTTCTTCATGGAGTCCAGCTTCTTGGATAATTTGTTCAGCATACAGATTGAACAGGTATGGGGATAGGATACAACCCTGACACACATCTTTCCTGATTTTAAACCGTGTAGTTTTTCCTTTCCTTGTTCAGACAATATATAGGTTTTGTCTGAGCACAGTTAAGTGTTCTGGTATCTACTATGCTGGAAATGAAAAACAGAGGAAGAATGGTGTTGCACTCTTAGTTAAAGGCCAATCTCAATTTATATCCTGAAGCTCCAATTTTATCCTGAAGTATCCAGTCTGTTGTGATTGGGGAGAACATTGTTCTAATTGGCACATTTGTCTGTCAGTTTGCTATACTGTGATAATTTTTGGGTTACTATGATACTGAAGGCTATGCTCCTGGTGTGTCAAATGCCACAAGGGTTACCCACGTTGGACAGATTTTAGTAGACCCCCAGATTAAGACAGACTAGGAAGTAAGATTAGCCCTCCACTTCTTGAACAAGGCCTCTAAAAACCCTATCAACAGTAAAGGAACATCGATAGTTGTAGTAGTTGTCACAGCAGTAGTAGTAGAGCACAGATTAGAAGACAGTTGAAATGAGGAAGAATAATGTATTGACACGGTGACTGCTGCAACGGGCTTTAATGTGTCAGGAAGTGTGAGGATGCCACAGGATAGGACAGGGTTCAGATCTGTTGTTCATAGGATTGATATGGGTCTACTCTACTTCACAGCACTTAACAACAACATTCTGAAGTACAATGTTGCAATAGGAAAATATCTATATGCATACAGGAAAGACCAGTTATCACAACTATTACTCAAATATACACCAACAGCTAAAGCCAAAGAAGTAGAAGTTGAAAATTTTTACCAGATTTTGCAGTCAGAAGGTGACCAAACATGCAATCAAGATGTGTTAATGATAACTGATTACTGGAATGTGAAAGGTGGAAACAATGAAGAAGGAATGGCAGGTGGACAGTACAGACTTAAGTGATAGAAATAAGGCTAGAAATTGAATGGCTGAATTTTGTATGTTCAATGATTTGTTTATTGCAAATACTTTTTAAAAAAAAATCACAAATGGAGACTTTGCACATGAATTTCACCTGATGGATGGCATAACAATCAGATTGACCCAATATCAGCAACCAAAACAAGGCCAGGTGCTGGCCGTGGAAGTTCAAATTGAGGCTGAATGAAAGTAAAATAAGTCCACAAGAAACAAAATATGAAAGAGATGCTAGAGATACTGAAATCCTTAAGCGATAGTATTTTCTCTTACTCCAAATTCCAATCTTCAGTATTTATTTGTTGGATAGTTTATACCTACCCAGGAAAAAAAAATAAGTAGTAATAACATGGTACCACTTTTATACAACTCAAATTATTTTATTCTGACAATGTTCTTCAAATATGTGTGTGTATCTGTATGAAAATGTATTTTAAACTTTCTGTTAAAGTGTGTTGGTAATAGATGTTTTGTTTTCAATGTCTTACAGGCACAAATAAAAATTTGTTGTTGGATGTCGTTGTGTCAGTTTCAATTCATAGTGAACCTACTACGTGCAAATGAATGAAGCAGTACCCAGTTCTGCATCATCCCCACAACTGTCGCCGTGTTTGAGTCATTTGTTACAGCCACTAACAATGTTGCAGCTCCTTGACAGTCTTCCTCTTCTTTACCAAGAATAAAGTTCTTTGGAGGGACTTTTCTCCTTATAACATAGCCAAAGTACATTTTTTTAAAAGGACTCTCGAGTCAGAACCGACCCATACCTGACCGTCCAGATCACACAGGAGGAGAGAGCCCATCCTCCTCCCGAGGAGTAGCTGGTAACCTCGAACCCTGTGCCTTTGGGATTGCAGCACAGCTTCTTGCCACTAGGCCACCAGAGCTCTCTATCAAAATACATCTTAAAAAAAAAAGTCTTGCCATCCTGGCTTCTAAGCAGCATCTTTAATGTACTTGTTCCAGGACAGATTTGTCCATTCTACTGACAGTTGTGATATATTCAGTATTTTTCACCAACACCACAAACCAACGGTATAAATTCTTCTCTGATCTTCCTAGTTGCTTATCTAGTTTTCAAATGCGTATGAGGCAACTGAAAGTATTATTGCTTGGGGCGGGCACAACCTAGCCCTCAAATGACTTTTTTTTTTTTAATCTGGCACAGGAGGAGATTGCCCCTCCTTTTCCAGCAGAGAATCTAGTGGATTTGAACTGCACGCGTTTAGGATCGCAGGGCAACTTCTTGCCACTAGGCCACCAGAGCTCCCTTCAAAGTGGTTATCTTTGCTTTTTTAACACTACAAAAGACCTTTTGAAGCAGGTTTTCCCAAAGCAACACATCGTTTTATTTTTCACTGCTGCTTTTGTAGGTGTTTATTGTAAATTCAAGGAGAATCAAGTCCTTGACACTCCCAATTTTTTTCTCCACTTATGATTTTGCTTATTGGTCTGGTTATAAGGACGTTATTTTCTCTAGGTTTAGATGTAATCCGTACTGAAGATCGTAGTCTATGATCTTCTTCAATAAGTGTTTCAATCCCGTTGATTTTAACAGGCAAGATCGTTTCATTCATCTGCATATCGATGGTTGTTAATAAAAATATGTCAACTTCGTATTGCCCAGGGAAGGTTGGGGATTGTGTGGGCCAGACTAATCAGTAAAATGAAAATAGTCACAAATTACAAATTCAAATCGAACTACAAAGAAGTACTCAAAAAGACTACACTCTTAAGCATGCACTGCGAACCTTTTCAATGGGACTACAGATCCAAACATGCAACACAAGGGTTGAGTTTCAGCCTTTCTCTAGAGAGACTACAAACCCCAGAGTACTGTGCGACGGAAACGCAGCATTTTCCAAAGGACGGTCTAGTAAGACAGTGTAGAGGCGAGCCCTGGCGCGAAGCATGTTGGGGATTGTAGTTGTTTGGCGGCAAAATCCGACCCCCTCCTTCTCTGGTCGCCCTTTACCGGCGGCTAGATTGCGCATGCGTTTTAGCCGCGTTAGCAGCAGACCGGGCTGGCAGTTCCTTCCAGGGAAGGAGAGATTCCTATACCATGGAGTCCTACGATGTTATCGCCAACCAGCCTGTCGTGATTGACAACGTGAGTTACATCTTTCCTACTTCTAAAGGGACTTGTGCTATCCGCCCCGAAGGGATTGCTTCCCAGGTTCCAACCTGGGCCGCCGGTTCTTTGTCACTGGCCCGGCCTGTCAGGCGGTTGAGCCGCCGTCACCTCAGTTTTCCCTAACCTGCATTTCGTAGGCAGAGCGGTCAGCCAGCTACCTTGGGATAGAGAACTTTAGAATAGGTCAAGGGAAGAGCTGTAGTCGAAGGCGGGTCGGTGGGCCCTTGGTTCTAGGGGCCCTAACCGCTCTGTGAACGCCCGGCGCCCGCCCCACGCCCAGATTTCGGTAATTTTATTGGCTGCCCTTGCTGTCCATCCTGGCTCGTGACCCCGCCTCTGGGCCTTGCCGGATGAGGGCGTCCCTTTGCAGTGATTGGCTCTTGCTCCTGCCGGTCTTCCGAGCCGCCATAGTGCTTTTCTTCTCTGAGGGGCGGGGCGATGTGCCTGGGCTGTCGGGATTGGCTTCGGGGATTCTAGAGGCGAAAGCCCGCCTACGGGCGGAGGAGAGGGGCTCAATTTCTGCATCCCGGAGCGGGCGGGGCCGCTTGGCATCTGGGCGAGGCCCGGGAACCTGGTGCCAGAAATGACCATAGCATTTCAGTTATTTCTATAATTATAACATTCATAAAGGTCGAAAAGAAAGAAGAGTGACAAAGCAAACTGCGCGCTTTCTCAAAGGGACAGCTCATTACTGAGGGTAGAAATAATTAACATTTGAAAGGCGCCCAAGCCCTTTTATGGCTTACATGGCTTTTTCATATACATTCGAGTTGAATCTCACAAAAAAAAATGGGCAGGGAGTTTAGCAGGAAGTTTGTTCTTCATTATACAGATGTGAAAACTGAATTGCGAGGAGATAAATAAAGCCCAAGGTCAAACAGAGATGCCCAAAATCAAATGTTTTACCTGTTTTTGTTTGCACCGCTCACAAATACCTCATCAGTGGGGATATTTATCTACTTTTGTGGGGAAGAACGGACAGTTGTGAAACAACTGCATTTCTACCTTCAACTCAAAGGTAATGGTCCCACCAAAATTAGTTGATATCTTTATGTGTCCTTTGTTTTTCTAGTTAGTTGCGGTGGCTGCATAATGCATTACATGTTGTGCTGCTGACCGAACGAAAAGTCAGCTGCTCTGATGGAGAAAGTTGGGCGGTCTCTTCCCATAAAGATTTACAGTCTCAGGAACCCGATGGAAGTTCGAGACTCCACAGCAGTGGGTTTAATGGGAACTATCAATTCCAGCTTACTCTTAACTCATAGCATCTCTAAATGCGCAGAGTAGTACTGCCCACAGGTTTGCCAAGGGGTAAATCTTTACAGAAGCCAGCTTCTGCGTCTTTTGCCCCGAAGTGCAGACAGTGTGATCGTATACAGACAGTGTGAACATTTTAATCACTTTAACCATCGCCCCAGCAGGGCTCCTGCTAGGTAGGTGATGGTTAGTTGACTTCCAGTTGACTGTGACTCATATAGGGACTCTATGAACAAGAGATCTGAGCCTCCTCATATCTTGTACCATCCTCAACATCTTGGATGCCCATTATTAAAGTTACTGGATCAGTCCATCTTCTTGTGAGTCTTCCTCTTCCTCAGACCCTCCACTTTCCCCAGCTTGATGTCTTTTTCCGAGGCCCGAAGTATGATAGATAGGTAGGTAGGAATTAGTCTTCTCAGTTAATGTAGAAAATGGAGGCTTGGAGAGTTTACATTATATATTCAAACTACCTGGCCTATGACCTGAAGTGGCAAGACTCAGACTGAGTTAGAGTTCCAAGTGCCTCACTCTTTCCGAGGAAATAATATTTTTTGTTAGTTTTTTTCATGGATGTGGCTGCTGCTTTGAGCTCAATGAGATACCTCTTTTGAAAGACTTTTTTTTCTGCCCTTTTCACTCTCTCAGTGCTATTGAGACCAACTCATTGCTAACTATCCAGCAGGTTATCAGAGGCTGTAAATCACACAGAAGGATATTGTCCATCTTTTCTGCCTGGGAGCAGCTAGTAGATTTGAGCTATTTACCTTTGGGTTGACATTGAAACTCCCTACGCATTAGGTCACCAGAACTCCCAACTCTTTCACTAGACTTTTAAATCCTTGTGGAAAAAGTAGTCCTTTGTTTTTTTATTATTCTTTTTATTATTCTTCTTCCCCACACCATACATACATTATTTATGGCAGTGCCTCACACACACTATATACCCAATTAATGCTTTTCCATTGGACTGATGGGCAATGGAAAATAACTGAGTACCATTATCACAGTAACAAAAACTTCCCTAAATAAAGATACAATGATGGAGAAACCTCCATTATTTCCTGAGAGTGTTGAGTAGGACTCCTTGTTCGTGATGCTGGTTTCCAGAGAACAGTCATCAGTTAATATACATACTTCTGTGCTTTTTGTCTTAGTTAAAAGAAAAGAAATAAGTGATGGGCAACAATTTCCTATTTTCCTCAGCAGAAAAGAGAAGCAACGTAGCCACTCATCCT
>NW_006399756.1:28442643-28451728 GCF_000299155.1 Elephantulus edwardii
GTTCTTAACTGTTGGAATGCTTTCACATTTCAGTTTGGCCATGACATTGAGGATTTTCCTAGGTCAGAACAGTAACCCACATAGTTGTTGTTGTTGTTAGGTGCTTTCCTAGTTAGACAGCTCTGACTAATTGTGATCCCATCACCAGAACCAGCTTTGCAGAGCCTGCACCCCCTTCCCAGCCATGGCCATCCTTCTTATTGGGGTACTTTCTCTCCTTTGCTGTCCCTCTACTTTCAGTATCCCAGGCTGAGGGAACAGCACTACTGTTACCAAGTGGATGTTGAGTCCAGAGAAAGTGAGAACATACATGAAAGAAAAATTCTTCAGGGGTAGAAAATTCCATTTAAAACATAAATTGAAACATTGTTTGCCAAAAGAGGAAAGTTTGTATATCTGGGAAAGTTTAGTACTTAAATGTGTGATGTAGGATTAAAGAATGATCTTCGGAGTCTCCTAATGGACCTTCGGTGGACTTGTGGTAAGGAGACTAGCAGATCCTTTGCTTCTTGATTGGCAAGGCAGAAATTTCTCTCCAGCCAATATCTTTAAAATTGCTCCAACTAAAGCTTCTTTGTTTCTCCTTTTTCTTGATAATGTATCTGAAATACATCAAAGCAATGGTGTATTTTCAGTTTTGGTGATTAAAGAGCTGGTTTCCTTCATCATATCAGGAATTCTGTCAGAAGGTGAAGTAGGTGAAACTAAAATCATCTTCCCATTAGAATTTCCTTAGTATTTGCTACATATGTAGATTTGAGGCTTCAGGTTGTTCTTGCAGCTTGACATTTACATGAGTTTGGTTTTGGTTTTAATTCTCAAGATGATAGGTAGAAAACAATTTAAAGTACTTGAGCCAACTTTTATGTTGTGAGAATAATGTGTCACTGCCAGATATAAGCACAACAGCAATTTAAAATGTTGCTAAAATTTCTTTTCTGGACTAAGGACAGTGTCATTAAAGAAAGGACAAAGGAAACAAAGAGGTAAGAGGAAGAACCCCATCACAATTCACAGCCTTTTCCAGTCTTAATGTAAATGTGACTATTCCTTCATCCTTCTTTGGCACCAAACCAATTAATTCAGAATTAATGAGGAAAATGGACACTTAGATATGCATGCATGCTGACGTATATGTTCTATTGGCAACAAGAGAGTGATAGGTATTTCTGAATGTAAAATGTAAGTAATTCCTTCCTAATAGCATATCATAGATAGTAACACAGGAAGAGAGCAGCACTTTGATCAGAATACTGAGGGTATTCTGAAGGTGAAATCTTTGCTAAAATCGTAAAAGTTAGAGTTCTATCCTAAAATAAGTTCTGGTCATTCTCTGTGACCCTGTGATCCTAAGTGCAGTAGCAGTATCCAATATTTAGAAGTTCATCAGTAAGCTGAGTGTCACTTTTCCCTCAAGATACTGTGTTGCTTCTACCAACTTATTTTTCCTCTCCCACACTCTGAAAAATATCAGTATACTATTTCATCAAATAAAATTACTACTCATCCCTTAATAACACCAAATGTCCAACAGTGTTCAAATTTCACTGACATTTACAATTAGTTCTTTTTTCAGTTTGGTTTTTTTTTTTTTTACAGTTCATCATTAGCTCTTTAAGTTCTTGCTAATGCTGATTCACTCCAGTTTTAGGGACACTAGAACTAGCTGAGGGAATGAAGTCAGTGTATTTATTTAACACTGTCACTTGCAATGTGACTTTCAAGCAGTTGATTGGCTTGGTGACAAGGGTAAAGAGGAGGTAACTTATAGAAATAGTTGCACACTCACTTATGATTTTTTATTTATTTTTGTGTATATACCATCAAATCTGATCTGACTGGTATAGAAGGAGATTGCCTCCCCTTCTCCAGCAGAGCATCTGGTGGATTTGAACCACATACTTCTAGGATTGCAGTGCAGCTTCTTGCCACTAGGCCACCAAAACTCCCTCACTTACAGATATTTTAAGAGTTAAGGATGTACTTTGTACCAAGCTAGGTGTTCTGAAGAAACAGACACTGCAAGGGGAAAAGATTTGTTAAATAGTTGTTGGAATACCTAATATCTGTTCACTATCTGCAGAAGCCAAACAGAAACAAATTAATTTGAAAATTAGAGTAGGAGGTAGCCTGAAAGCACTTTGGGGACTCTAGTAGGTGCACTTGGGCTTGCCTGGCCCAGTGGCCCACTGCTTCTCATTCCAAGTCACTTGTCCCCATGCTGGAGCAGCACAGACCCAAGGTCTCCAGGTCTTCTGAGTTTTCTAGCAAAGTGAAAAATACTGGCTTTCATATGCAATATTCAATTTTTCAAAAATTTTTTTATTTTTATTATTTTTACATGTATCGTCAAATCAGATCTGACTGGTACAGGAGGAGATTGCCCCCTCCTTCTCCAGTAGAGCATCTGGTGGATTTGAACCACGTACCTCTGGGATCTCATTCCATCGGCAGCATCAGGATGGATGGTGAAGAGATTGAGATTGTACACAGCTTTAGTTTGCTTGGCTCCATAGTCAACAGTCTTGGCACCAGCAGCCAGGAAATTAAAAGGTGCATTGCCATGGGAAAGTCTGCTGTTAGGGACCTCTCCAAAGTGCTGAAGGGCAGTGGTGTCTCTCTGGATACTAAGGTGCATCTGATACAGGCCATGGTCTTCACAATCACCTGTTATGCATCAGAGAGTTGGACAATGACCAAGGAGGATAGAAGGAGAACTGATGCCTTTGAGCTGTGGTGCTGGAGAAGAGTACTGAGAATACCATGGACTGCTAGGAAAACAAATAGATTTGTCCTGGAGAGGGTTAAACCGGGTGGCTCCTTGGAGGCAAGGATTCTGAGGCTCCGTCTAACTTACTTCGGACATGTAGTGAGGAGAGACCGGTCCTTAGAGAGGGACATCATGCTTGGGAGGGTGGAGGGACGGCGCAGGAGAGGAAGGCCCTCTATGAGGTGGATTGATTCAGTGACTGGGATAATTGGGATGGGAGTGTCAGAGACAGTGCGATTGGCACAGGACAGAGCGGAGTTTAGGGCTGTTGTACATAGGGTCGCTATGAGTCGCAGGCGACTCGACGGCACATAACAACAACCACCTCTGGGATTGCAGTGCAGCGTCTTGCCATTAGGCCACCAGAGCTCCCTTGCAATATTCAATTTTTAACTGTTGGGAGTTAATTTAAAAGTATTTATGGTCTAGAGAGGTAAAGCTGGTCATTATTTGCCTAAGGCTGGGAGATTTGTAGGGGGGTTGAGAGGTGACTATTTAAGGGTTTCTTTTGGAAGTGATGAAAAAGTTCTGAAGTTATGGCAAGAGCTGAAAAACTCTGACTATACTGAAAACAATGAAGTATATATTTGAATAGGTAAAATGTATTATATGTGAATGATATCTCAACACAGCTGTTTTGAAAGGAATATTATATGGGCCAAATAAAATGTCTTTGGGCCAGAATGGGCCCAATCAGTTAATACTCTGTGGCCTAGAATCTGTAGACACATCCATGTCGGCATCTTTCCCCCACTTTTAAAATGGGAGACAACCAGCCTCCTTCCCAGCATGGGCAGGATTAGACAGCGGTACTTAGTATTAAAGTTTCCCAATCCACAAGGCTTCATAGCCAGTAGGCATTTCGAGTACCTTGTTGAGGTTTTGTTCTTTGCTTGCAACAGAGCTGTCAGTGGTGGCTGGCGCAAACTTGAAGCTTTAAAAATCAAATATGTAAGGAGACCACTTTTTCATGAAGCCTACTACAGGCATTTGTTTATTTGCCTTTGCCTATTTAAAACAAAAAGATTGGCAGTTCATTTGCCAGGTACCCAGTTCCTAATTATAATACTATTCAAGAAATTGGCATGGTCCTTTTGTTTGCTCTCATGGTTTGGCTTGAGCAGAATAGGTGCAGCTCAGCCACCTTCCCTCTTCCCACCCATTTCTCACCTTAGTCCTAGCCTGGTGGGCGAGCTCTGGGACAGTAGAGACAAGCTGTATCTGGTTCCACCTTGTGCATCACTCCCCACACTGCCTTTCCCTTTCCTGCACCACCTCTGCCTTGGGCTTCTGGCATTCCAGCTGCTTCTTAGGTTCCATACATTGAGTTTTGTCTGCCAGTCACTGTAGTGGATTTTCATTTTAGTCAGCCAGCCTGTGTTGCGTACTCAGTGAATACCACATACTGCTGGTATCTCTGACCTCAAGGAACTTGGACCTTGGACAAAAATGCAGGGGGGAGTGTTTGCATTATAATACAGAATAAAATGCATGCTACCTAATAGTACAGGTAATGTGACATAGAAGGAAGAGAATAATTACAACTGGAGATTATTCTGCAGAAGGAAGGTAGTAATATTGGAACTGGGCCTGTTGAGCCCTCTTGTTGAGGAAAACAGAAAGGAGTTTGGCATCTTAATCTTCCTTGTAGCCCTGACTCCATCTAGATCTTTTTCTAACCAGCTGAAAATCAGATCACTAGAAAAAGCACCTCTTAAAATTATCTAGGATCAGAAAAATAGAACTTATCTCTACTTTTCTGGTTTCCCACCACTGCCAGGAGATCCAGTTAATCCACCTGAGTTACCACACCCAGATGAAGGCAGTGAGCAATCCTGGAGTCCTGAGTTGACAAGTTCCCAGAATTCTCATGTTCACTGCATTTCTCATCCATCCCGATGTGCCAGAGCCGTAGTGTTTGCAATAGGATAGTTATAGTTCTCCCTGTTTCTCAGGCTTCCAGCTTACTTTACTTTTACTTTCCAGCTGGATTTTTTTTTGTCTCAAAACTCTAGATTTGAAAAATCATGGTGTGGAAAGGGCAGCCAGGTCACAGTGGCCAGCACAATGGACATCCAGGGGCAAGCAGGTTTCAGACACAATTTAATGCTCTGTCCATTAATACATCACAGCCATTTTCAGGAACATACAAAGTCTTTAAGCCACATTGTGATATTTCCCAATGTCCATCTTGAGGGCTCTAGCCATTCCAGATGTGGGCGCTGAGGTAGGAGGGGCCAGCACCACTATCTACCAAAGGAAATGGTAGTGGGCAGCTCCATCAGTTGTCCTTCTTGGATGTGCCATTGACGTAGAGCACTTAGTCCAGTATCAGCCTCCAGTCAGTGGCCCACATGAGCCCCACAGAGCCCATCACACCCCACATGCTCACTGTGGGTAGCCAGTATTTGGCCAGCTCTCAGTAACATGGGCCTAGGAACCTGGTCAGCACAGCTGCCCTTTTTTGAAGTTCTTTGCTGTACAGATCAGGACAATGACTTTGCACATTATCTCCTGATTTCTCTCTCTTCTATTTCTCCCTTGGAGAACTGAACTGGTCTGCTCTGCTTCTCCCCCATACCACTTATCTTTTAGTAACACCTCACTTTGTTCCCACAGTCTCTGTCTTGCTAGAGTCAGGCACTAGAGTCCTATTTTTCCCTCTGTAATAAGGGCAGGAATAAGAGATACCAGGAGGGAATAAGGAGTGTTGTGGGATATCTTTATAGCAGAGATGACCTTGACTATTTAACATCTCCTGATGTGTTTACAGCTCACTTTGTGGGTTCTGGAATTACCACCCTTGGCTCCAACACAAGTAGTCAAAAGGTTTGGTGCCCCAGCTGCACATGCAACTACAAACCAAGATTGAACACAAAGGCCAGCACATCAGGTGTGGTAGTTGGAGAATTAAAAAGGTAGAGAACAGGGTGTGTCTTGCAGGCAATGTGTAGCCTTGACATCTGTCCTGCACAGCTTCTAAAGTCATTATTTACTTGGCTGGGCCCTGATCAGAGGTGCTGGTGAGAGAAGCCAGACTTAGCAATTACTCAAGCATCAAAATTGCTACCTTAGTCTCTTCTCCTACCCTCAGACAAAGTTGGAGAGCTTCTCTGCTTTTTATCATCTGAGAGCAGCTAATAGAACAGCTCTGTGCCTAGAGTAAGTCCCAGACAACATGTTTCATCAGAGTCAGATGCTCATGGTAGCTTCAGTCCTAGAGCCTGGAGGGCAGGGAGAGTTCAAGCTAGAGCTGAGAAAATGGGTTATTAGCCTGGCAGAAAGAAAGAAGCACACTTTGTTCCTACCTTGATCACCTCCCTAAAATTGGCTGTTTTGAGGCCTCTGAGCATGTTGCTAGGAGAAGCTATTCTTTGTAGAGGGACATGATGCTCAGGAGGGTTGAGGGTTGCCAAAGAAGAAGACGACCCTCGACCAGAGGAATTGACACAGTGACTGCCGCAGTGGGTTCTTGTGTGTCAGGAAGTGTGAGCATGGCACAGGACAGAACAAGATTCAGATCTGTTGTTCATAGGGTTGCTAAGAATCTTATTCAACTTGACGATACATAACAACAACACTTTTCCCACATTTTATCACTTTTCCTTCCCATTATTGCTGTTTTTTTTAATATTAACATTAACCCTGAAAGTTAAACATGTTAAATGAGGAAAAGTCAAAGGATGCAGAAAAATCAAAGGGTACTTTGCATTTATGTTCAAAGTTCTCACCACCATCTCCAGGCCTATCTTTTTCCCATTTGGCGTGTATGCACTGTTTTCTATTCTCAAATTTCTAGGAAAAAATCTTTCTTTAATTTTTTTTTCCACAGATACTGTTCTATTATTATAGAATCTCTTATTTTTGTAATAAACTCTCTCTTTCTCTCCTCAGGGATCCGGTGTGATTAAAGCTGGTTTTGCTGGTGATCAGATCCCCAAATACTGCTTTCCAAACTAGTAAGTTGTTCAGTGACTTACTCAGAAGTATGAGAGAGCTGTTAAATTTGTTATGGGAGAAAGAATTTCTTATTTGGGTTGACCTTGGTAGTAAAGGGCATATAGGAACTAGCTTTTGGAGTAAGCAAAAGAAACTATTGTAAACGTAGTGTAGTCTGAGAGGCAAGAGCCTCTTTTTTTTGGAAAAAAAAAGTAATTAAAAAAATCAGGAAAGGAGTGTGTCAGGGATGTGTCCTGTCTCTGTACCTTTTCAGTATATATGCGGAGCAAATAATTCAGAAGGCTGGACTTTATGAGGAGGAATGTGGCATCAGGTTTGGAGGAAGACTCCTCAACAACCTATGTTATGCA
This sequence comes from Elephantulus edwardii, assembly GCF_000299155.1. Classification (NCBI taxonomy): domain Eukaryota; kingdom Metazoa; phylum Chordata; class Mammalia; order Macroscelidea; family Macroscelididae; genus Elephantulus; species Elephantulus edwardii. The sequence goes on from NW_006399756.1 coordinate 28,449,724, forward strand.
GATGACACAGTTTTGCTTGCAGGAACTCAGGAGAGTCTAAAGCATTTGCTGCAGAAAATCAAGGACTGCAGTCTTCAGTATGGTTTGAAGCTCAATATCAAGATGACAAAGATTCTCACCACTGAGCCAATTGGCAGTACCATAATAGATGGAGAAGAGATTGAGGTTGTTAACAATTTAAGCTTACTAGGCTCCACAATTAACACTTTTGGCACCAGCAGTCAAGAAATCAAAAGATTATTTGCTCTGGAGAAGGTTGCTGTCACGGACTTCTCAAAAGTGCTGAAGAGCAAAAATGTCAGTCTGGAGTCCAAGATATGCCTGTGGTCTTCAGACCGTGGTCTTCGCAATTACTTTCTATGTATCAGAGAGCTGGACAGTGACCAAAGACGACAGAAAAATTGATGCCTTTGAGTTGTGGTGATAGAGAAGAGCATTGAATATACCATAGACTGCCAAAAGAACAAACAGGTTTATCCTGGAGAGGGTGAAACCTTGGAGGCTACTCCTTGGCGGCAAGGATTTTGAAGCTCTGTCTCACATACTATGGGCATGTGGCCAGGAGGGACCAGTCCCTGGAGAAGGACTTCATGCTTGGAAGAGTGGAGGGACAGTGCAGGAGAAGATGACCCCAGATGAGATGGATTGACACAGTAACTGGGTTAATGGGGGTAGGTGTGTTGGAGACAGTGAGACTGACTGAGGATACAGCAGAGTTAAGAGCTATTATATCTAGACTTGCTATGAGTCACAGGTGACTCGATGGCACATATCAACAATAACAATTTTATCTGAATGCCCCAAATGTAATCATTACTGAGAAATTCCTTTGGATGATTGCCTCTTTGGATTATAATTCTTTTATCAAACAGAATGGAACTTAAGCTATGCTCTACCTGAGCATCTTAGAATATGTTTTTCAGAGCTTTCCCCCTAAGGTGGAAGTATTGGGGACAGTAGAATGGCACAAGTAGGTCCCTGAGGAATGGGCTGAAAGTGGGAGAAAAAAGAAGACATTTATCCAATCCAGCTCTATTTCCCAGCAGAAATCCTGGGAAATGAAATCAAAACGAAGAATTTTTTTTTTTTTTGAGAAGAAAGACAAGCTCATTTATTATGGCTTCTCAAGAACAATGAATACTTGAGTACTGCATAGGGAAAGCTCTAAATCAGGGCTTCTGACTTTATCCTTTATGCTTTTCTTGGATATTTTCTCCATCAATTTCTGCTTGCCATCTTTAAATTTTCCTTATGTAACTAGCTTTTAAGTCAAGTCTCCTACTTCTTGCCTAAACAACTGCGAGTTTAGTCTAGTCATTCCACTGTCTAGTCTGTCCTAACTTAAGCAGAAGAATTCTCCAAGATTCTATAGAAAGTCTTAAAGCTCTGTTTTAAAAAAAAGTGACTTTGCAAAATCTATTAAACACAAACTTCCTAGTCTAGGAATAAAACTCTGTATACTGTTATTAGGTGCTGTTGAGTCGGGTATGACTCATAGTGACCCTATGAGCAGCAGATCTGAACCCTGTCCTATCCTGTGCCATCCTCACAATTTTAGACACTCTCAAGCCCATTACTGCAGTCACTGTATCAGTCTACCTGATTGAGGGTTTCCCTCTCTTTGCTGTCCTTCCATCTCACCAAGCATGATGTCCCTCTCCAAGGAATAGCCTCACCTAGCAAGATGCCCTAAGTATGTGAGATGAAGGTTCATCATCCTTGCCTTTGAAGAACACTCTAGAATTTTTTTTTAAGTAAATCATTCTTTTAAAAAATCTTGTTTTCTCTCTTTTGGTCTTATAATACATTGATGAAGGAAAAGAGCTAGAAGTATCAGAGCCACTAAAATGTGTCTTACTATAAGATAATACAAATATACTAAAACCAAGAATTTAAAGTAACTATTATATTGCTCATTATTTATTTTTAAAATTTCTTTAAATTTTATTTTATTAATTGTAATGAACATTTACAGAGATTTTGGATTTCCATTCATTCATTGTTG
>NW_006399756.1:28452039-28509371 GCF_000299155.1 Elephantulus edwardii
CCATGCAGTATTTGTCCTTGTGTGACTGAGATATTTCACTCAACATAATGTCCTCCAGGGTTACCCATTTTGAATAATATTGCATGAGTTCCTTGTTTTTTCATTGTGTGTAGTATTCCATTGTGTGAATATACCACAGCTGCTCTATTCATTTGTTTGTTGATGGGCACCTGGGTTGTTTCCAACTCCTTGCTATTGTGAACAAAGCCACAATAAACATGGGTGTGCATATTGTTCATTGTTTATAATGATTACATGTTCATTGTAGAATTTTTTTTTAATGCCCCAAAGTATAAAATAAAAATCACCTTTAGCCTTACTCCCCAGAGATTTCCTTCCCGGCTAAGTCTGTGCGTCTGTACATCTTTCTCATGTCCATCCTGAAGTGAGAAGTAAAAGCCCTCTCTGCCTCTCTCTTCCAGTGTGGGCAGACCGAAGCATGTGCGTGTCATGGCAGGCGCTCTTGAAGGTGATATCTTCATTGGTCCCAAAGCTGAGGTAAATTGTAGGCCAACAAAAGAAGCTTCAAGAACCAGCAAAGCACTGTCATTATTCACCACATGGGAAGTCTCAGCGCTTACATACAGCCATGAGAAAAAGGAGCAATTCTCTTAAAATATTCCTTCATCCTTTTTTCTCTGTTGTCTCACTTACCTTGCTAGTGCTTACAATGACTGTCTTGGTTATCTTTTTTGGCAGAAGCATAGAGGGACATCCCGCCTGGGATACCCTGGGGATGAGTTAATTAGCAGTTTTGGCAGAGCACTCAGGCAGCCAGTAGTAAACAGAACAACACAATCACTATTGCCAACATTAGCCCCAGTGCTGAGACCTAGAGGTGGAGCCAGATTGTTAAAAGAGCCAGAAGATTATGTTCTGGGACCACACTGTGAGGATGTGCCTCCTGTCTCTCATATTAGGGCCACTTGAGGGCCCATGGAGACGCAGAAACCCTCTGCTTTGCTGGGTGCTTGGGCAGGGAGGACAGTCTGTAGGAGAATGGGTATCTCTCTTTAGTCCAGATGTGAGAGCTAAAGCCTTCACATCGTAGTGGGAGCTCAGAGAGCCGAGTATGGCTGCCCCTTTGCAACCACCTCCTGCCAACTCAGCCACAGCACCATTCTTGGAGAGCAAGGTACCTGGCTAAGAGGCTGACTGCTGCTGCCACTTCCTGCTCTCTGCCCCCAGGAGCACCGAGGGCTGCTCTCCATCCGCTACCCAATGGAGCATGGAATTGTCAAGGACTGGAACGACATGGAGCGCATCTGGCAGTACGTCTATTCAAAGGACCAGCTGCAGACTTTCTCAGAAGAGGTAAGGGTCCTGTTTGTGAGCCCCTTTCACACAGGGATGCAGAACTGGCCAAAATCTCAACCTCGGTGATTATGATGCTGAGAACTTGCCAAGAGGATTTGAGTGGTTACTGTGTGCTGGAAACTAGGCCGTATGGTTTTCAGACAGGCTTATTTGATTTTTTTTTTCTACAAAAGGATACTTTAATTTCTGTCCTATAAAGACTATACATGATTTGGAAATGAGACTGTCCCATCAGGGCAACGAAGACACGTCCAGGCTAGACCTTCTCCTTGGTCTGGTCACTCAGAAATATGTTATCTGCTATGATGGTCGTGGCCTGTCTCCGCACATTGTTCTTGTCTGTGTATTCGCCGTAGTCGACCTTTCCTTCAATGTATATTCGAGACCCTTTCTTCACATACTGATAGGCGACGTCCCGCACACTTTTCCTTTGAGGTCTAGGTAGTTTTGTCTCCGTTTTACAAGCAAAGTAACAGAGGTTCAAAGGAAACAAGTACTATTTCTAAGATCACAGAGTGAATAAAGTGGCAAAGCTGGGAGTCAAATCCATGTCCTTTGAACTACAGAGCCTATATATGCTGTAACTTCTAAGGAACTATCAACTCAGAAATGTGAATGAAAATGCTTACTAAAATTCCAGAATTTCCAGAGGAAGAATGTGTTCACTGTTAAAAAAAGTATAGTAAAAATTTTGGAAACATAAAAATTTTAGGATTTTTATCATAATAATTCAGAATTTAGAGCTTAATAGAATCTTCTTGACAGTTGGAGGAGTACTAAATATAGGGGCCTATATAATGAGCTCTGGTAGCTTAGTGTTTAAGCACTCAGCAGCTAACTGAAAGGTCTGTGGTTTGAACCCACCAGCCCCTTCACATGAGGAAGATGTAACTGTCTGCTTTTGTAAAGATTCCAGCTTTGGAAACCCTATGGGATAGTTCTCCTCTGTAGGGCCCCTCTGACTTGGAATTGAATCAGCAGCACAGCAATGAGTAGGATTTATATAATAATCTTAAAGGACAAGAAGGAAGTGAGGGGGTAGAGTAAGCACAGAGTGAGACTTTAAAGAGGGCATGGATTTGCCAAGTTGAGAAACTGACTGTGGCAGAGGAAGGTGATAAACCAGCTTGGCTTTTTTGGAAGGAGTGTGAGAGGTGGCCCCTTAGTCACACAGGAGCATTGCTGAATACTAATGAGGGATGCAGATCTGGTCTTCCCTGATTGCCACCTGGGCATTTTTTTTCACCAGCATCCTGTACTCCTGACGGAGGCACCTTTAAACCCACGGAAAAACCGGGAACGAGCGGCAGAAGTTTTCTTCGAGACCTTCAACGTGCCAGCCCTTTTCATCTCCATGCAAGCTGTGCTCAGCCTGTGAGTAGCAGTCTGGTTGGCCAGCCCAGCCGCTTGGGCAGAATTAACTCTCCTTCAAGTTAGGCTGGTTCAGGGGAGTTTGAGTATCCTGTTAGGGAAGGGTTAAAGGTGGCAGGACAGGGAGAGTTTGGTGCCCAAGGCTCTCTCCTGAGCCTGCTGAGAAGGCCACATGCTGCAACAGCATGGCCATAGAGCCTCTGTAATGTGTTCAAATATTTATTTAGTGCCTCCTGTGAAATACAGCTCTGGTGAAAGTACTACCCCACTCCTTTTCTCTGGTCCCTCATTCCTGCCATGCTTCCAGTGCAGACATCATGCACTGGTGGCCTGCAGGTGGAATTGTTAGGCTCCACCAAAAAAATAGCAAGCCAACATTTAAAGACTTGGGAATTTTATATCAAAATCCAGTTTCAGGCCTCTCTTGAAAAATAGCAAAACCTGATCATTCTATTTTTTTTTTAAAACCTGATCATTCTTGGCTTGCATTTCTTTAGGGCAAAAGTCACCTGGAGCTGCCCTTTTAGATGACATAGTTCACCATTCCCTGCTGCCTTTCCATCACTGAGGCAGCATGTGACAGTTGCTGTTTATCAAAGAATTGAGTTTTTCCTCCTGTCTCAGTAGAAAAACCTGTCTGTGCCCTAGTGTGCCAAAAGAAAGAAAACGAAAGACAGAGCTAGAAGGCCATATGGGGAAGAAAATCTAGTTTTTAATGGGGGTGAAAAATATTCTCTTTTCCCTTTCCCCCTTTCATGTACTTGTCTGGCCCCTGTAGACATTTGAGTCCTTTCCTTCTCTAGAGCATGAAAACTCTGCCTCTGGCCGAGTCCCCTGGAGTGGTTGATGACCAGACCCTCTAGACACAGGGGAGGGAGTTTGGAGGAGCCTCGCTCCTTTCTCCAGGTAGTTCGAGGCTTGCTTCCATGCTCAGGCATCCCTAGTTCTCAGCCAGCCTAAGGAGCACCTTGCAGAGTGCAGCCCACCACTGGGATTAGCAGATCGAACTCTAAAAAGAAGTGTTTCTTCCAAGGCTGAGGGGACAAGGGATAGTGACAGTTTGTCCTCATTGCTTCAGTTACGCCACAGGTCGGACCACAGGTGTGGTGCTGGATTCTGGGGACGGTGTCACCCATGCTGTGCCCATCTACGAGGGCTTTGCCATGCCCCACTCTATCATGCGCATCGACATTGCCGGCCGTGATGTCTCCCGCTTCCTTCGCCTCTACCTGCGCAAAGAGGGCTATGACTTCCACTCATCCTCCGAGTTCGAGATTGTCAAAGCCATAAAAGAAGTGAGTGCTGCTCCAGGGGGCCTTCATGTGGTGCCGAATGGGAGGAGAGCATCCTGGGTGACCTGGGGGTGAAGGGAAGCAAAGCTAGTTTCCATCCTGAGGATCAGACTCCTTTCTCCCAAGCTGCCAGCCACACACTGACAGGTCCACCTTCCTGATGTGCTGCCACCTGGTGGGGGGAACAGAAACGGCTTTTTATTAAGTTAGAAGGGCGATGGGCTTACATTATCATTTTAAATTTTATACCTTGGGTGTAAATTACAAGGATTCATATTGGCACTGTGGTTTAAAACACTTGGATACTGTCCAAAAAATAGTGTGACCCCACCAGCCAGCTCTGCATTGGAGAAAGCTGCAGCAGTCAGCTTCCACGTTTATGGTGTTTCAAACCCTGTGGGGCAGTTCTGCTCTTGCTGTCAGTTGCAGTGGATTGAAGGCTTTAGTTGAGTATAAGCTACAGATGTTCTTTTACATCCTCAAAAAGGCATGAGACATTTTTCTTTTTAAATAAACTGAACTTTCCCCCAAAAGCTACAGGGAAGCCTCTGAGCCAGATAGAAAGAGCTCAGCCACAGTCTTTCTGAGAAATATGAGGAAACTGCTGTCTGGGCCTGGGCTAAAACTGAGCACTGGTTTAAAATTCCAGATCCAAAAATCCAGGGTCCCAAGCTGGCCCACCAGGAATAGGCAGAGCAGCTAAGAAAGCACATTCGAACTGTGACCCTGAGGAGGTCAGCAGAGGGGGCTCCCTGCACCAGTTAGTGGGCAGCAGCTCATAGGACCTCGAGAAGGGCAATTTTCAGTGGCAACACACCGGTCCCCCTGACCTTGACCAAGTGTGCCCTTGATTCCCACCAGCCTGACTGTTGTGCTTGGTTCTGCAGCGAGCCTGCTACCTGTCCATAAACCCTCAGAAGGATGAGACACTGGAGACAGAGAAGGCTCAGTACTACCTGCCTGATGGCAGCACCATTGAGGTAGGTGACTGGACCTCTTCACTCATTCTCCTTAACCCCACAAAGGTTCTGGACCCAGCTGTCCTGACCATGAGAAGATTGGCATCAGATGGACCAAACACAGTGCTGCACAAGGAGGTGGCAAGGACTTTTCCTCCACCTCGTGTGGAGGGGATGAGCCCCCAGAGGTACTTTCCCAGGTCAGGATGGGATCAGGAAGTGGGATGATCAGTGCTGCCCTTGACCTCTCATGGGCACTGCATAAAGTGGCCTTCGGACTGAGCTACCTCTTCCTGAAACTCAGATAAGAAGAAGAAATCCACATGAATGAATGTGTCCAGGTATTAATGCCAAAGGTTACTTAGCTGAAAAATGCTAAAGCTAGGATTAAATGTTTCCTCAGAGGTTCTATATCTTATATTTTGTTCCTCAAAGCCCTTGACATTTTGGATCTTTCCTGAGCCTGGCCTTCAAGACCCCGGTTATAATTAACTGGCCATAGGAGCTTTTCCATTTCTTACTCCCCACCCCAAAAAAGACCTCAGCTGCAGTCCCTGCCTGAAGCTGGCCCTCCACCCTACAGATAGGTCCTTCCCGATTCCGGGCACCCGAGCTGCTATTCAGGCCAGACCTGATTGGCGAGGAGAGCGAGGGCATCCATGAGGTCCTGGTGTTTGCCATCCAGAAGTCGGACATGGACCTGAGGCGCACACTTTTCTCCAACATCGTCCTCTCTGGAGGCTCCACCCTGTTCAAAGGTTGGTCTTGGCTCCTGGGCCCTTCCTCAGGGACTTTCCATACCCTGCTGGGTGGGGCCAACACTCAGAATTGAGATTCTCTTTTTCTGCCTCTGCAGGTTTTGGTGACAGGCTATTGAGTGAAGTGAAGAAACTGGCTCCGAAAGACGTGAAGATCAGGGTAGGAGCATGGCAGGAACCAGACCTGGGGGGACTAGGCCTCCAAGGACCTGCAGTGCTGTGTGGTGTGACTCCTAGCAACAGTTTCTCAGTCTGCACCCTGAGACCACCCTCCCAGAGGGGGACCCGTTATCTTTCTCCCTCTTCACTTGACAGGGGGGCAGTTCCAATACCCACCCCCAGGGTAGGGTCCTAAGCTGAGCACTCCATACGTGGTCTTGCCAAGAAATGATATAAATGGCAGACTGACTTTTGTTGGTTCTGCATCCCTGCCCGGGGGCTCCCTGTAATACAGTCTAGCCACTTAGTAACGGAAGGGAGCTCTGGTGGTCTAGTAGCAAGAAGCTGCACTGCAATCCCAGAGGTATATGGTTTGAATCCACCAGATGCTCTGCTGGAGAAGGAGGGGCAATCTCCTCCTGTGCCAGTCAGATCTGATTTGACAGTACACACACACACAAATTATAAAAATTAAAAAAAATTTAAAAAAAAAAGAAGGGAGAAAGGGAGTTGACCAGCCTGAGGCAAGGAGGGAACCTAAGTGAAGGGTGACGTTTCTGCCGTGGAGTCTATACCCTCTGGGCCTGCAGCTTCCCTGTTTAGCTATAGACACTTAGAGCTGCTAGAAGCCTGCCTCCCTAAATGAATATTCTCCTGACTCATCTACCTACTGCTCAGAGAGGCCACAGAGCTTCTGGAGGGCCAGCAGAACTCTGTCTGCTGAAGGAAGTGCATCCACTGGGGGGACCCTGGTAGCGTGCCCTGTAGGGCATTGTGCTGCTAACCCAGATGGCACCTCTGGTGCTTTGAATCCAGCAGCTACCCTTCTGGGGCGAGAAAGATGGGCAGGCTCCTCCCATGCAATTTACAACCTGTGAAAACCCACTGGAGGGTCAACCATGAGTTGATCCCAACTGAATGAGTTTGAGTTTAGGGTTTGGTTTTTTTTTTGCCTTAGGCAGTAAGATGGGGAATAAAACAGGCATTAGAGGGGAGAGAGGGTGGTGAGTGAATGTCTCAGATACTGTGTCTACTCACCTTACAGATATCTGCACCTCAGGAGAGACTGTATTCTACATGGATTGGGTAAGTAGATTATCTAAAAATAAGAGTAGAGCAGGAAGCTTACCCCTCACCACCACATCCCTTTCTCCCAAAAGTCAGCTGGGGGTTGGCCCCATGGGGACAGGCTTGAAGTAGGGATACCCACTCTCTCACACTGTTTCTTTGGATTCTCTTCACTCCAGAGGTTCTATCCTCGCCTCTCTGGACACCTTTAAGAAAATGTGGGTTTCCAAGAAGGAATATGAGGAGGATGGTGCCCGATCCATCCACAGGAAAACCTTCTAATGTTGGGACATCATCATCACCTCTCTCTGAAGTTAACTCCACTTTAAAACTCGCTTTCTTGAGTCGGAGTGTTTGCAAGGAACTGCCTGTGTATGCAAGTGCGTGTGTGGGTGCGTGGGTACGAGTGTGTGTGCATATTCGAGTGCCGTGTGGCCCAGGGATCCCGGGCCCAGAAAGGACGATGAATTACCCACGATGGCAATGGCCTGAGGCTTGGGGTTGACCACTGACTGGCCCTGACAGGGAAGAGTGCTGGCAGAGGGCCCCACTCCTGTCATCTGGGCATCTATCTGGCTGTGTGGGACTACGTTTACTACCAGAGGGAGGCATGGCAGGAGATAAACCCAACCCCTTCCCAGATGTTGCTGCTGCCTGTTTCAGGCTGGGCTAGCCTCTCCCCTCAGCCTCCAGGGTGGCCCGTCCCAGATAGCTGCTGCCTCCCCTGTTCTGCTCTCGATGCCTCGTGATCAGTGCTGAGGGCTGGAGCCAGGGTTGAGTTCTGTCTGGATTTGGTGTGGCTTGGGTTTGGGAAGCTGGAAGAGCACTCCAGGAGCTGCTGCAAAGATTCTAGGGCCAGGGAGAGGGCAGGAGCTCTCAGGTTCACGCGGGGACCAGGACCACACTGAGCATTTGAGGAGAGCAGGAGCAGTGCTATTTTTGCTGGGCTGCAGAGTTGGGGCTCAGCCCCTAACCCCACCCAGGGGGTCTTGGGAGAGTTTAAGGAGCCTATTGGCTGCAGGTCCTGTAATACTTGTTTATCATCCATCCTTATGTCAATGCCATCTTCAGTTTTATTTATTAAAGTGTTTGTTCAGTAAGGGGACTGAAGAGATTGGAGCTCAGTGCCTCCTGCTCACCAGTCACCCCGTTCACACTAAAGTTTACAGCACCTAAGCTTAGCGTAGCGTCCAGGGCCCCACCACTCCAGTACCCACTGACAATACCCATAAGCCTCAGGGCTGGTGTGGGATTGGGGGCAATCCTCAAATACACTCCACAGCTTCTTTCATTCTCTCCCTTCCACTTGCTCACTGCCCTGGAATCAATAGCCTGGCTGCCGGTTGCATTTTCTGAAATGAGAACCACTTTGGCAGAAGCCCCTTGTAAGAAGGGATGCTGGAGAGTCAGCCGTCTTGGGATAGAAGAGCTGCAATCAGAATGGCATTAACCAAGTTGCCTTTTCTACTCTAGTTGACCCAGGGTGGAGGAAGGGGGCTCAGTTGTAGAAGCAGAAGTTCCCCCTGAGCTGATCTTGTGCCATCCTTGACTTTGGATCTGTTTGGGGAGGGAGGGAGGGAGCCAGACCAGAACGCTAGGATTGATGGGCTCAAGCTCATCGCTGGTCCAGTAGGACCAGGTGCCTGCACTGGACTGGACAGCCCCCCAGCAGCGGTCCAAAGGCCTTTCAGCCCACATGGTGCAAGGCTGGGGCTGGTGACACCAAAACCCACCCAGTTCCAAATTCCAGGCAGTATTGTCCCCCATGCCATCCTATGACCAAAGGCCCCTGCCAGATGTGGGCCACAGCAGCAGGTGTGTGTGAAAGCTATGTGGCGACCCTCGGACTACAGTGTGCTAACCAGCTCACCTCCCTTCTCTCAGCCCAAGCCTATCCCTCGCACAGCCTCGCACAAACCACATTGCCTGGTGGGGCCCAGTATACTTAAATAAAGTCGTTCGATAGACCTGTCAGCTCTTGTCTGCAGCCAGTTCTAGGGGGAAATGGGAAGAGTTGGGTCCCTGAAGCTGAGGCTGAGTGGCCTAGTCTGACCTCTAGAGGGCATTGTTGCACCAGCCAAATTTGTCCCAAGCAAGGCCCAAGTCTGTCATGTGTATTGCTGCTAGTTGGAACCGACTCAAGAGATGACCCTCCAGCAGGTTTTCAGAGGCTGTAAATCACACAGGAGGAGGCTGCTCCTCTTTATTCCTCAGAACAGCTGGTGGATTTGAACCATCTCAGCCTCTGGGTTAGAAGCACAACTCCGTAGCCTCTAGAAGGTTACCAGAGCTCCCTGTCAGGTGTACGGATGCATAGAAATAGAGGATTCCCCCCTAAAGTCCAACTGAGGATCTCCACCACCCAGCTTTTGACATCTGAAATAAGGGGTTCTCAAAACTTTTAATGTGTATCTTGGAAACTTGTTAAAATGTAGTTTCTAGAACTTACTCTTGAATAATCAGTTCTTTCAAAGCCACATATGGGAAAAATAATTGCCAAGCACTTTACAAATATAAGTCATGTGCAGGTCAGGAAATAGAGCCACAGATTAACCTTTTTCCACAGAACAATTATGCCCTTTAAAAGCTAACATTGGAACCCCACCTGTACAGCCCCTAAGCACATCTCAAAAAAACGCCACTGTGGTTCTCAACTGGGAGTAATTCTGCCCCTCAGGACACATTGGACACTGTCTGGAGACATGGTTTTCACAGCTGGGGGTGGGGGCTACTGGCAGTTTAAGGGAGTAGAGGCCAGTGCACTTACTGCTGGACATCCACAACAAAGACATAACCCGCCCCACTCATCCCTAGTGCTCAGCTGAGGAATGCCGGCCTGAAGCCACAGCAGTTCTCAACCCTACCTGCACAGGATCATCGCTGACAGCTTTAAAAAAACCCAGTGCCCGGGTCAAGTTCTAGACCCAGTATCTGTGGGAGTAGGACTCATAAATCAGTGGTACTGCCAACTCAAAAACAAGTGGTTTGAATCCACCCATGGGAGGACGATGGGTAATCGGTGTGATTCACAGCTGGAGGGTCAGCTTGAAATAACAGCCCTTTGAAAACCCTGTGTACAACAGAGCACACTTAGCCGATCTGGCACCTGAGGCGGACCCCACAAATTTGGAAACACAAAGGAGGAACAACAGTTGCAAGGAACCACTAATGACTAAATGTGAGAAGCATGAAGTAGGAAAACACGACGTCATTAAGAAAGAAATGGAAGCTCCATCTCACATACTTTGGACACATGGCCAGGAAGGACTGGCCCTTGGAGAAGGACATCGTGCTCAGAAGGGTGGAGAGACAGCACAGGAGAGGAAGACCCCAGAATTGATGGACTGATAACAGTAACTGGGGTAATGAGGGTAGGTGTGTGGTCAGACTCAAGGCAGGCTTCAGACCAGTTGTCACTATGAGGTGCCGGCAACTCTATGTCACTTAACAATATATCAAAAAGTAACTCTAGAATTGAGAATCTCTTCCTTGGCTTTGGTGTTCAGCAGAACACATGGCAAGTGTCCTGGGACTCCCAGGCCTGGAGGTCTTTTCATTCCAAGCCCTTGTGCACCTTCCAAGCTGCATTTTCTCACTGGGACCTCAGGAAGTGATACAGGTATTAGTGAAATGTGGGAAGATGCTCTCAGCATGCATTTTCTATTGACAGTTCTTGTACTCCCAACCCCATCACCAGACCACAAGTGTACACCGCACAGACCTGAAGTACAAATGACTGCCTTTAATCAGTCTGTATCAAATGAACCCCTTCAGATGGGGGGGGATGAAGGCGTGGAAGCCCTACAGAAGCCAGAAATGGGGTGTGCTACTGTCAGAGCTCCAAGAGACCACCAGAGGGCAGAGGAGGGCCCAGCAGGCAGCGTGCACGCACTGGACAGAAGACACAGCTGCATGATCAGTTGTGGCTCCTGAGCTCACGAGAGAGGCCTCCTCCGCCAGGCAGAGGTGCTGTGCCCTACAGGAACCCCATGGGCACCACAGAGCAGCCCCATCTTTTCTTGGTCCTCTTCTTTCTTCCTGTCCCCTCAGGGGGAACAGATCCCTGAGCACATACATCAGCCCTGCCAAGCTGGCCAAGTCAGTCAAGCAGGAACTGTGACCCCTATGGCACTGCTGGCTCAGCTCCAGGCACTCCCAGGCTGCCATCTGTCCTCTGGGCTGCACCCGAGGAGGGCAGAGGCGCAGGATGCCAGGCTGGCAGAGAGGCTCCTCCTAAGGACTGGGCAGTGTCCTCCCTGCTCACACCGTCTTCACATCCTGGGTCTGGGCCTGTGACAGGTTCTGGCGCTGGGCTTTGACCGCATGCAGGTGTCTCCCGTGCAGTGTGAACTGAGACCAGGTGAACAGCTGCAGCAGGGCACAGATAATGGGCACCAGCACCAGCAGGTAGAAGCAGCCCTGGCGAAGCGTCGGGGCTTGAGCCGGGGGTGGGGCCGGGGGCTCTGGCCAGGGCTGCGCACTCCCCATAGGGGTGAGTGGGGCCTGCTGGAAGAGGTCATGACCTAGGATGAAAGCACAGAAGACACCATCAGCCCTGCTCCCTCAACGCCCACAGTGGGGCAGTGAAGATATCAACGCTTGATTTCTTTCTCTACATCTGCCCCTCCCCTATTCTTCCCTTCTCAGAGGACTCCTCCGTCCACTCAGTAACTTGGGCCAAAAACCTCAAAGTTGCCCTTGACTCCTCAGATTCCTTCATCCACTTATTTCCAGCTCCCCTGCCACCACTCCTGGCCCGAACCTCTATGGCCTCTGCCACAGCCAGTGCTGTGTTCCCACATGGCCTCCACACCATCCAGTCTCCAACAGCCAATGTGAAGGGGCGTCGAAATGATGACCAGACTCCACAATCCATGGAGGCTGGATGAACTCCGGAAACAGCCCAGAAATAATCTCTAAACCTTCAATGTCCCTCGAAGTCATCTCAAAACTGAACAAAAGCTTAGCTACTTCACTACTGAAAAAGGTCTGCCTTGAATATTACAGCCTCTAAGAGCTAAACCATGCCCGCTTAACTTGGAGTCTAACTCAAGGTCACCCTCTGTTGGGCTCTGGGGTGAAACAGTTTTATGAAAGGAGATGGTCTATCCCTCTCCCATGGAGCACCTGAGAAATGTGAACCACCAACCTGACTGGCAGCCCACCATGTAATGCCCCCAAGGTTCCTAAGTTAACAAAAGCAGCTTGAAAACTTAAGATAGCAACCTTGACGGGGAGAGAGAAACAATTCAGAAGAGGAGAATGAAAATGGATGTACGATTCCAAGAATGTCATCAATATCACTGAATTATGCATGCAGAAACTGCTAGGTCAGCATATGTTTTGCTATGTATATGCTCAACAAAACTACGTATACATATATAGATATTAATATTCATACATATATCTGTATATATAAGTCCCTCTATATATATCTGTATCTATCTAAAGAGAAACCAGACTATGTAAATCCTCTGCTTAAAACTCTTCCAGGGAGCTCTGGTGGCCTAGGGGCAAAAAGCTGTGCTGCAATCCCAAAGGTGCATGGTTTGAAACCACCAAATGCTCCACTGAAGAATGAGGGGCAATCTCCTCCTGTGCCAGTCTCATCCAGTTTGACAGTACACAAGGAAAAAAAAACCCACAAAAACCAGCAAAACACCAAACCCCCCAAAAAACCAACCAACAAACCTCTTCCAAGAGTGTCCTTAGACAGGAATAAACTCTAAACCCTGCCGTGATCTGCAAAGCTATTTTCTTCACTACTCCAGATTCACCTCCTAAATACTCCTGATACCTTGGGTCTCTCCACTTAAGGTTTCCCACCACCCAGCATTCCCTGAAATCTTTGTGAGACCCATCTATTTGTCACTCAGCTCACATCTTGATCATCACTTCCTCCACGAGGCCTTCCCTGACCACACTCAGTCATACTATATTTGTGTCTATTTTTTTCATAGCACTTATCACCCACCTGATAGTTTGCTTGACTGTTTTATTTTAAGCCCTACCGTCATGATAGCAAAGACTTATTCCTTGTTACTTCCCTAGCACCTTGCGAAACTTCTGGGACAGAGAAGGTATTCATTCTGTGTCCACTTGAATGAATGAACAGTGGAGAGAATGGAGGGTCTGAGACCCCTCAACCCACATGGGAAGGAAGAGAGGAGGACGGTTAGCCCCAGGTGGCCCAGGGCCAGTCTGTTAGGCACTTCCATTCTCTCTCCCCCACTGGACCCAGATTTCAGGCTTATAAGTTGATGCTCCGGGTAATGCACCCCTAAGAATCTCAAGAATCCCTTGCCAGTCCTAGAATCCTCACCTGTGTAGAAGCAGAGCAGCCAGGTGCCCAGAAGTGGGGCAAAGGTCTGGCCTGGCTTGGTCACCAGGGCAACCATGCCAAAGAGGAGAGCTGAAGCTGCCTGCTTGCGGTGATTCAGCACCAGGTCCTCATCCACCAGGTCAGTGACCACTAAGGTCAACAGCTTACAGGTGCCCTCCGTGAAGACACGGTTACTGCGGGTGGGGAAGGAGAAGGTCAGGTGTGAGGGGGTGGGACAGGTGTGCGAGGGTGAGAGAAGGTGGGGCCGGCATACCTGGCAATGAAGAAGCAGAGCAGGCTGGGGCAGTCAGGGCCAGCCAACAGCATGAGCAGGCTAAGGCCCAGCTTGAGCAGGAAGAGGCCCCGCACCACAGCGTAGACACCCCAGCGCCGGCACAGTGGGAGGAAATAGAGATTGTTGAGATGTGGCGCGACATAGGAGATGCCTGTGAAGAACGGGCCCAGCATCGTGAGGGGGCGCCGCCACGGTCGATCAATGTTTTAACACTCAGTAATCACTTTAGATGCACTGGACACTAACATCGTGCCAGGCAGGTTCTGGGCTAAGAGCTTACTAATCACGCTTTCGTTCAATCCTCTCAACCCTTTGAGGCAAATACTATTATCCCTACTTTACAGATGAGACCTCAAGGCCACAAATGATTAAATGACATCCCCAAGATCACAGAGGAGTAAGGCAGTCCTCGTGCATGTGCCCCGCTATACCTCCCCCCACCCCGGCCACCTATCAGACAACAGCTCCCCATGTTAACCAGTACTGCACCTCGTCATCCTTGTGTGATACCAGCACCCATGGGCTAACTACTGCCATGGGATCCCACCCCTTCTTCTGGGTAACAACTCAGGGCCAGAGATGCAGCCATCACAGCTGTCATCCTTGCCCTCTGACCCCCAGGGGACCCCTACTGGTTCTAGCCTACAAGCCTCTGTCCTTCCAGCCTAAGACACTCACCCAACAGGAAAGAGCCCGTGGACAGGGAGATGTGGTCTGACAAGAGATGCTCCAAGAACAGAGGGAAGAAGTTGCTGTTGAAGTGGCAGTGAAAGACCTGCAACCCAACGGGGGCCATGAGGGGGCTGGGAGGGGAGCCCGCATGCTTTCCTCGGTCCTCAGAGCAGCAAGGAGAGCAGGTCTTTATCTCCATGTCCCTCAACATGGAATATGCTGGAATAAAATCCCTGCTTTTTCATCTACCTATGCTAAAAATTCAGCAGGCATGATAAAATAGTAATGAAAGCAATTAAGTTTTTCTTTTTCGTTAAAAACGTTTTAATAAATACATAGTGATAAAACAATTTCACAATTTCTTTCTAAATGTGGATATCTTAAATACATCATGTGTTTTAAGTGTGACACTTAGATCACCTATAGCCCCTAGGCTCACAAATCCTCACTTTACAGGCGAGGCCAATGCTGCCCAGAGAGGCAGAGACCTGCCTCAGATCACATGGGCAGTTAGGTGTTCAAATCCCAGTCTCCCTGTGTTCCTTTGATAGAACCATTCAACAGTCCTCACATGAGACCCAGAATTGACCGCCCAGCTCTTGAGGAACCTCATTCCCCAGCCATCCTGGGAAGGGGCTGCTTCCCATACCTGCACCAGGTCCATGCCCACGAACCACAGGAAGTTCCGGTGGCGTGCCAGCTGCCGGAGATACTGGCCCAAGGTGATGCCGCCAGCTTCCTTGGTGCCCACAAGCAGTTCCTCTCCACACAGGCTACAGGGCAGAAAGGAGTTGAGACCTACCCGGGACTGGCCAGAGCCATTCCCTGACTCTGAACAGACACCCATCAGTCAAGGGACCCAGCCAAGACACTAGACTCTACAGAATGATGGTGGGGACCTGCGGAATCAGGGCTGGCCACTCACCTGCCATCCACAGCCACGCCAGAACACCCTGGCTCCCTGCCAGTTGCTTCAACTCGCCTTCTCAACAGCCGAATGGCCCCCACAAAGCCCAGCCCAGAGCCAGCGGCCAGTGCCACACAGAAGGCACGGAAGGAGGAGAAGTCCTCCTTGTTCCAGAAGGCATAGGAAGCAAAGACAGAGAGAGAGCCAGCAGCACTGAAGAGTGAACAGTAGAAGTTGAGGTGGGTGCGGTCATGGGCCGAAAGGGCCAGGTCAGCCAGCAAGGCGTGATGGTGCAGGTCCACAAGGGTCAGGAAGCCGTCGTAAAGGCACAGACACAGCAAGAACTGCAGGCCAGCCGGGGCCCAGGGTACCCAGAAGGCCAGGAACGACAACGCCAGCAGAGGTCCATGCCAGCCCAGTGCCCGCACCCGTGCCAGTATCACGGCCTTCGAGGAGAGCCCGGTGCCCAACCTGCCAAGGAGAGCAGGGATGTTGGGAGATGCCCTTCAGCCTTGGCAGGCTCCAGCTGCCCTGTCCCAAATCCTAGAGGAGGGATGGAGGCCCAAATATGGGACCAACACCAGATACTGCCCCCTGCCACCCCAGACCCCAGCTTCTAATCTAAGGAAGTACAGTGACCAGGGAGTACAGGCCTCCTGTGCCCAAATTTCTTCCCTGACAGCGTGCCACTGCTGATGGCCAAAGGGCAGTGGCATACTCACATCTCAGGGGATAGGACAGTGATGGGATCCAAGCAGGATGGGATAATGGAATCTGCCAGAAGCAGCAGGGAATGCTCTGGTTCACAGCTCAAGGTGGGAGTGGATACCCCCCACCATGAGCAAGGTAAGGGTTAGTCATGGCCATTTCTCCAAACTGGACAAAGACAGCTTGGACCGTAAGAGCAGAGGAGGCCTAGACAGCTGAAAACAGTACTCCCCTTCCTCCCTCGCACCCCCCATCCGGATAGAGATCCTCCAGCCCCCTGGATGTGGTAGGGTGGGAACTGCCCCCCAGATACAAACCGAGGCTGGGAGCTGAGGAACCGGCGGTCACTGAGCCAGCCGAAGAGGGGGTCGTTGAGGCTGTTCCAGAGGAGAAACACCGTCTACAGGCAGGGGGCAGGGGTGGCAGGTGGGCTCCAAGAAGCCTCGTCCCAGACCTCTTCCCAGTGCTCAAAGATGGCCCCACTTTGCTGCCTTCAAAACTTTGCTCTGTCAGTGCCTCTGCTAATGTCCACTCTACCAGCCACTGTCCCCAGTGAACCCCTCTAGAACTCAACTGACAAATTAATATCTGTGAGTAGAATATTGTAAATCAGATATGTGATCACAGAGATCAATGCTGAGCTCATGGCCAATCCAATGTCCACTGCAGGAGTCACCCAGGCCTCTACCTCTCTTGTTAAGTCTCATGGACCATTGACCTGCCCATGCCCCCACCTAGGTAGATTGCACCCACAATTTGTCTGGCCACATGTGCATCCTTGAGGCTCCCCCGAGCTGGCCGACCAAGCACTGACCCTTACCTCTCCAAGCCAGAAGGCTGTCTTGTCGATCTTGTACACTGACACGAAGGTGTCCACATAGTAGAGCAGGAACACATTGTGTAGGATGGAGATGAAGAGGGCCAGCGAGCCATAGACCACAGCGGTAGGCAGGGCCAGCAACCAAGCCAAGGGTCGGGCCATCCCGTGGCGGTCAGCCCCAGCCTCAGCCTCAGGACGGAGGCCTCATGGCTGTGGGAGGTCTCACCAGCCTCGTCCCTGGGGGAGAAGGAGCCAATTGTATTAGGGAGCAGGGCCTATTCTGCCCCTCACCTTGAGTCCCTCAGAACTCCCTTCCACTAAGAGAAAGTCTGACATAAAGTCAAGGACTCACCAATGAGGTGCTGCTGAAACAATGCTGGGCTAGGTGCCCCTTCCCTGGGAGTGACCCAGAGAAAATGATAAAACCCGTGGGAAGAGAAGCCTGGGCCCTAGTATCTGCTGAGCCAGGCTGTAAGCCACGAGCTGGGTGTTTATTATCTTTCTCCACACTACAGAATATTCCGAGGTGATAATACCAGCATTGAGCCCAGTGTTTTTACAAAAAAACAATGGTCTACTTCACCCAGACTCAGTTTCCCCTTCTGTATCTAGTAAAAGGAAATGACCACAGCTACTCTACAGTGGAAGCATCAGGATTAAATAAGCAGCTCATATAAATGCCCCATAAATGGATGTGGATGGTGTCACTACCATCTTTACAAAAAAACACTACAAAGTTCAAAGCACTACTATGGTTTTCTTTTTTTTTTTTTACTACTATGATTTTATATTCGAGCAACAACAAGCTCAGAGATGTTACGTGACTTGCTCAAGGTCACACAGCACCCCTCCACCAAAAAAAAAAAAAGATATTAAATTTGAATTCTGGCCTATATGGCTCCATAAACCTGTTTGGCCACTGAGCCACTGAACCTAGTCAATAGGGAGGGTCCTAGAGACTGGTGCTGAGAAAGGGAAATTCGGATGGCTGTTCCTGATGTGACAAAATGAATGAGTTCACAGGATCTTGTACCCTTTGATCCCCATATTTCACCTTAAAGAATTTATCCCAAAGATATGTGTAAAGATATCTGTGACAGCAACATTTATAAACAGAAAAAAAGCTGGGCAGAGGCCAAGAGCCTAATAAAGGGGCTGGCCCAGTAAGCTCCCTGGTCTCCAGAACTGCAGAGAAAGGGCCTGCGCATGTGGGCAACAATGCCACACGGGCAAGAAAGATGAGAACATACGAGAAAAGAGAACAAAGCACGTGAGTGCCTGGCTCCAACCAGGCCGACATGTGCACAAGGTTACAATGACCAGAGAAAAAGCATCCAAAGTCAAGACTCTTAGAGAGCATGACTCCTCCAACTAGAATCTGCCCCAGCCACCAGGGCTCTGTTAAACGGTTAAACTCTGTCAAAAGGTGCTGACCCAGTCAGGGGATTTCTAACACACTCCCAGGTGAGGTCCATGAACACACTTCAGGCCATGTGCAGGCCTGTCTGTCACTCACATTTTTAAACTCAAAACTGCTGTTTTGTTTTGTCTTGTTTTTTCAGAAAAATAATTCCCATGTGTGTTTGCTTGAGCTCCAGAGGGAAGCTATGGGAGTTTCCTTCTCCAACACCTTGCTGTGGGTTGTGCTGTGTCTCAAAAAAAAAAGAAAGAAAGATATGTACAGGTCATACGCCCAGCATTCCATGTGGCCTTGTCTAGAAAGGAAGATAAAATGAGGTGAAATGCCAAATTAAGATAAAATTATCCTGGATCAGGGTGGGCCTTAATCCAGTGACTGAAGTCTTAAAAAGAAGAGAGAAACTCTTTCTTGCATGCACGCATGCACGCACGCACGCGCGCACACACACACACAAACATATACACAGAGGAAGGAGGGCCAGGTGAAGAAGACAGCAGAAATTATACTACAGCTACAGCCAAAGACTACCAAGGACTGCCAGCAACCATCAGGAGTTAGGATGGGGCAAGCAAAGAATTTCCCTAGAACCTTCTCAGGCAGCATGGCCCTGTAGAAACCTTGAGTTCAGATTTCCAGCTTCCAGAACTGTGAAAGAATAGAATTCTATTGTTTTAAACCACCCAGTTTGTGACAACTTTGTTACAGCAGCCCTAGATTAATATGTACATTCTAGGGACTGACCTTCAGGGATTCCTGGGGCTCCCATTCCAAACTTGCCCCTAGCCTCATTAAAAAAGAGAGAGAGAGAAAAGAAAGAAAATGACTGAGAGAGGACACATCCCTGACATACTCCTTTCTTGATCTTAAATCATGGACTGTTCTCTTGCTCTGTCCAGACAACAGATTCATGGTCTATGTACAGGCTTTGCATGAGCACAATCAAGTGTTCTGGGATTCCCATTCTTCTCAATTTGTTGTGATCCACACAGCCAAATGCATTTGCATAGTCAATAAAACACAAATGAACATTCTTCTGGTACTTTCTGCTTTCAGCCAAGATCCATGATATTAGCAATGATATCCCTAGGGTCACAGCTTCTTCTAAACCCAGCATGTATTTCTGGCAGGAAGTTCTCTGTCAATATCTTCTTCTAGTAAACTTTTTTTAAAAACAATCTTCAATAGATTTTGCTTGAATGTGAATGAATGATATTGTTCATTAATTTATACATTCAGGAAGCTGGCCTTTTTGAAGAAGAGTGGCATTAGGATCGGAAGAAGGCTTATCAATAACCTGCGTTATGCAGATAACACAATTTTGGCTTCCCAAATCTAAGGAGGACTTGAAGTGTTTGATGCAGAAGGTCAAAGACTGCAGTCTTCAATACAGATTTCATCTCAACATCAGGAAAATAAAGTTTCTCAACAGTAGGCCAACTGGCAGCATCATGATAGATGAATAAAAGACTGAGGTCGTTAACAATTTCATCTTGCTCGGATCCACAGTCAACACTCTTACTTAGCACCAGCAATCAGGAAATCAAACGATGAGTTGCAAAGGAGCTCTGGTGGCCTCGTGGCAAGAAGCTGCACTACAATCCCAGACGTATATGGCTCAGATCCACCAGATGCTCTGCTGGAGAAGGAGGGACAATCTCTTCCTGTACCAGTCATATCCAATTTGACGGTACACACACACACAAATAATAAAAAAAATTAATAAACAAAAAAACCCTGATGTCCGGAAGTCTCCATATAGTGCCTGACACATGGAAGGTGTTTTGGAACTTGTTTTCTCCCCTTAGGATCATTTACAACAGACCAGGGCAGGCACAAGAGGATCGATACCCTGAGAAGCAGCCCCTGCGCCAGAGGACAATAGGAAAAGTGAGAAGAGGGGCCTATTGGTATAGGTGGTTGTTTAGTAGATTGAGTCATTGGAATCGACTCATGGCTGACCTTCTTGTGGGTTTTCAGAGGCCGTAAACTTCATGGGAGGAGACTGCTCATCTTTCTGTTGCAGAGAATTCTGGTGGATTCAAACCACATACCTCATGTAGATAGTGCACTCCAGAGCTCCCTACAGGTGTAGGTGCCACATACAATGTTTGGAAACGTCAGAGACAAGCCCCCCACTGCAAATACAAACTCAAAGCAATGCAGCCTGTTCAGGTAAGCCACTACCCATGAGAAGGAGCTGGGAGATAGAGGGTCAGGGCCGCTTCAGAACAATTTGTTCACATTCCTCTCCTCCATCAGGAAACAGTCTCCCCAACTAGGCTTCTCCGCCTCCCTCAATCCACTCCAGCAGCAAACAGCTCCACCTCTCTCAGCGAAGACAGCTGCAGTTGCATAACCTGGTGAGCTATCCTGTAACCTACAACCAACTCCACCCGCCCCTTGGCACTTTGCAGGAAAGCCTACCTGGTGGCCTTTAGGGGCTTTTAGACATTCCCCTACCCCATCTACTTGTTAGGGTCTTAGCTGTGTGGCTTTCAGCCAGTCTCTACTCTCTCAAGATAGGGTTACTATGAGTAGTAGTCAACGGGACAGCACATAACAAGAACCACTCTCATTGGACCTCAGCCTCCTAACAACCACTCTCATCGGACCTCAGTCTCCTAAACAAAGTGGGGAATAAGAATGCCAACCTTAGAGTTGCTGTGAGGCTGAAACATGAAAGGTCTAAAAAGAAACCAGCATAGTGCCTGGTACACACAGAAGGCCCACAATAAACAGTAGCTACTATTCTTTTTCATGCAACTGAAGTTGGTTGTGTTCTTTACTTTGGTCCATGTCTGCCAACAACCAAATCCATGAATAAAACTGTCTTTTCAGAACCCAAAATCAATGCCTCTACTTATTGAAATATCTTGGACCCTCTCATCTGCCATTCCTCAAAAACATTCAAGCGCCATCTCCACTTCTTTGTCTATGCTATTCCTTCTCTCTAAAATACCCTAGCTTTAGGTATATATCCCAAAGACAAGCTGCCACAAAAACAGATATATGCACACCCATGTTCCCTGCAGCATAGAGACTGAAAGGAATCCTTGATTTACAGTAGCAAAGAGATTGTCACAGTCCAAGTGTCCATCAATGGACAAACAGATAAAGAAACTATGGTACATGCACACAGTGGAATACTATGCAACCGTGAAAAATAATGAGATACAGCATAACACAGACACATCTAGAGAACATTATAGCTAATTTTATTAATTTACTGTCATTGTTGTATACTGTCAAGTCAGGACTGACTCAGGGCTGACTCTCCAATGAGTTTTCAGAGGCAGTTTATCACATCGGAGAGAAGACTTCCCATCTTTCTCCCATGGAGCAACTGACAGACTCAAAACATGTGACTTTGGGTAGACAGTGGAATTCCTAACCACTAGGCCACCAGAGCTCCCTATTGTAACCAGTGTTATTAAAATGTGTATAAATGATCAAATGAAAAACCAGCATGATTTATAAACTTTCAAATTAAAAAAAAACCCAACATACATAAATAAATAAAATACCCAAGGTGTCACAATGGGCTTAAGTGTGTCAGAGATGACAAGGATGGCCCAAGATAAGGGAGGGTTCAGGTCTGCTGTTCATAGGATTGTTATGAGTCATACTCAACTTGAAACCAACTAACAACAGGTGTAACAAGATACTATTTCTCAAGCATATATATTTATACACACATACATACATATATACATACAGGTGATGTCTGCCTTTTACATCTATCACCATGAATCCCTACAACTGGTTTAATATTTTCCATTCCTATTTTATAAAGGAAATAAGACCTTGAATATTGAGTAAGCAACCCCAAATCATTAAACCATTAGGTGCTAGAGTCAAGGTTCAAGTATGTGTTTCTGACTTCAAAAAATATCTCAAACCTTTTTCACAGTATCCCCTCCTACCACCAGCTTATCAAATCCTGCCCACACAAGGTCAAGTTCAGTGCCACCAAGATTCCCCAAGTATATCCAGCATTCTTTCCCATCTTCAGATTCCTCATCACCTTTACTAATCATGAAATGCTTCCCTCTTTTTTCCTCCATATCACAAGCTCCTTAAAGGGAGCCCCCCCCCCCTTATCAGCCTTCTCTCCCACCGTGCAAGTGTTCAACTGGATTGGACTGCCCCTAAAAGGCCAAGGTGACCTGGTGTACCATCGAACTAGAAATGACTCATAGCTGACCCTCCTCCTACAGAGCAACTGGTGGCCTTGAACTGCAAGCCTTTGAGATTATAGTGCAGCTTCTTGCCAGCAGGCCACCAGAGCTCACCTAAAATGGCCCTAACTCTATGAAGATCAGCTGCAGCCACAGGTGAATGGTCATCACCAGGCCCCATGTGCCCCTAGCTGCAGCTCAGTTTGGCTGTAGTAGTTAGAGAGGAAGAGGCAGAGAGGTTAACAATGATGGGGTGGTGGTGTAACAAAATCAGAATCAGATATGCGTTTGGACAAAACACCCGGCTAGGCAGTGAAATCTCTTCATGCGCCATAAGGGAGATAAAAGCAACTGGGAAAGGATGAAAATGACAACCTACAAGCCAATGTATGGTGGATGGAGGCTGAGGAAGGATTGAGGGATTTGGTGAAGGTAACCAAGATTGGACCTAGAGTGAGGGGCCAAAGAGATTGGATGTTTGCTTCTGATTCCCTTCTGAAGGACTTAAAGTAGTGCAGAGGAGAAAGGTCAAGAGGCACACCTGATTTGGAGTTGGGCCTGCCCCTTATTACTAACCAGTTACTAATGGGATCCCAACACACCTGTGCAGTGGAAGAACAATTTCATTACCTGCTATCCAGGATATCAAATGAACGAATGAGGTAGAAAAGTACACAACCCTTCCCAGAGGCGTGTTCTTTTCTCAGCAAGCAGCTGACCTCCTGATTTGTTTACAGTGTTTCCTGTTTCACACTCCTGAGCTGTTTCCTGATCAGTCTGCTGCCTGCCCATAGAGGGTCGAGCCTGCATAGAGGCTGCTGGGGAAAAAACTAGTGGAACCATCTTCCCCCTCAGGTTGAAAATGAGGAGGGTGCCATTTTCTCTCTTCCCCTCCCTTCCATTGCCAAAGCCGTGACGGGTCAGCACCTCTACCTCGGGACTACTTCGCCCAAACCCCTGAGGAATTTGGGATCAATCCAGGAACTCTGCTCAATAACTGGTGGTGAAACTCGGGGAGCAATTCTCCACCCCGACTGCAAACTAAAATCAATTCAATAATGCCGACGTCCAAAGTCCACTCAAGACAATTAAACCAGAACCTCTCGGGATGGGTGTTTTTGAGGGTCCCCAAGTGGTTCTACAATGCTATCCGGGCCAAAATCCATATGCTAATGCTTGGGTCTCAGCCTTATCCACAGCACCCATGAGTCCTGACACCCCAGGATTCCTGACACCTAAAGGATTCCACCCTCGCACCTAGAACCTCAGCGTGTCCCACTCCCACGCAAGGGACCCTCCAATCTGCAACCTGATGACCTCGGAAACCCGTGCAGACAGCCCCCATGACTGACGGAGCAGAGAGCACTTCCATCCCCTTGGGCTTCTCATCTGAGCCTGGCAGATCCCCAGTATGGCCCGCTTCCAGCCCCCAATCCCTGTCGCCAGCCAGCGCTCACCGCAGGCATCCCCAACGTGCAGGAACCCGGGGGCTGTCCGAGCCAGGTGCGCGCTTGTGCGCCTGCGCGCAGCTCGCGGCTCCTTCCCCAGCCGCTCCCTCCGCCCCCACTCAGCGATTGGCTCCCTGCGGCTCCCAGACCACAGCTTGAGCAGGTGACCGGGCCTGAGCCCGCCGCCGCCATCTTTGTCGTGGGCGCCTAGCCTTAGTGGCCAGAAAAAGTGGACACCAGCAAGAAGGAGGCAAATTGTCTGAATTTCTGTAGCTCACATGCTCTCTTTCAGCTCTAGGAAGGCTTACGGCTATGTCTTTTGAAATCAAGTCATAGAATGAAGAGAGCTCAGCACCTGCCTGTGGTCTGAGTGGATGTTCAGCGAAGGCAGATGTAAGGTGGTAATGGCATGATGAAAGACTTCCTGATACTGCATTGTGAGTCCTTCACGTGTAAACACCACAGCGCAGAACACAGCAGCCAGGGATGGAGGAGTGGAGGGTCTATAGGAACCAGACCTGTAGCCCAGATTCCTCAATAATAACTCATTTTTGTGGAATCCTGGCTCATAACAATCCTATAGGACAGAGTAGAATTGACCCATAGTTTCTCCGCTGTCTTATCTTTTTCCTCTGGAATGATTCCGCTGTCTTATCTTTTTCCTCTGGAATGATTGGTAGTTTTGAAACACCAACCATTTGGTTGGGAGGTGAGTACTTAACCACTGTATCTCTATTCATAATCCCAGAATCCACCACCATGGAGGCAGCTCCAATATCCAATGACTCTCCATCATTCCATGGTTTTAAGTCTTTACTGGAAAAGACTGTCCATCTTTTTCCCAGACAGCAGCTGTTGAACTCAAACCATTTACCCCTTGGTTAGCAGCGAACATGAAATATACTATGCCAGCAGGGCTACTTCCATTAATAAAAGTAACTTAAAATATATAAGGAAAACAGTGCTTATTATTTTATCCTGTTGTTGTCATTTGTTGTGTATCACTGAGTCAGACCCAACCCATAGCTGACCCTCTGGCAAGTTTTCAGAGGCAATAAATCACCGAGGAGATGGCCAATCCTCCCATGGAGTGGGTGCTGATTCAAACCTCGTGCAGCACAGCTTCTTGCCACTATGCCACCAGAACTCACCAGTGTTCTCTTTATCCCATAGTGTCCTAACAATTGCAAAAGGACCGTATCATGTCCAGTTCCCACATCACCCCTGGGAGTTAGGTGTTAGGATTTCCACTTTAATAACATCACTGGTGGCCTAGAGGTAAAGAGCTGCACTCTCAACCTGAAGGCCCACAATTTGAATCTATGGGAGAAAGATGGTCAATCAACTCCCATAAAAGGTACTGCCTTTGAAAACCCACTGGAGGGTCAGCTATGGGTCAGTTCTGACTCAATGGTATCTAATGCAACAACTCTCGGGTTGATGTAAGAATGCATCCTGGTAATGTTCTTTTAGAGATGATTAACACAGTACAGGACAAACAGTAAGAGTCTCATCTTCCTTAAATAATGTTAAGGCCAAAAGAACAAACAAATAAATATATCTTGGAAAAAGTGCGATCAGGGAGCTCCTTAAAAGCGAGGATGATGAAACTTCATCCCACATATTTTGGGCATATTGTTAGGAGATGGGAAAGACTTTATGCTTGGAAAGGTCAACAGAAGAGAGGAAGACCCTCAACAAGATGTATTGACCCAATGACTATAATAATGGACTCAACTATATCAGAAATGTTGAAGGTGGCCCAGGATATGGCAGGGTTCAGATCCTTTGTTCAGAGGATTGCTCTGAGTCCTGGTCAATTCAACAGCACCTCACAACAATATCGCCACTTTACAGATGAAGAAAGTGAAATTCAAAGATACGCAGTGACTCTTATGCAACAAAGATGTCTGTAACCAGACTATTCCCTATATGTGCTCACCAATAAAATGTCCCTAGTTCAACTCCTTAAATTTGAGTTCTTTTTCCTGTTAAGTAATAATTGCAAAACAGAAGCCCAGGGTTTTCTAGGCAAGCAGTTTATTAGGAAAAATAATTTCTAATGTGAGAGATAGAAGGACAGGCAGGACTAGCCAATAATTTCTCCAGCAAAGCAGGAAGAGATTATTTTAAATGCTCTTGAGGCAGTTGCAGAAAGGATATCATGTTTATTCACAGTGGGTAAGATTTTACAAGTTAACATATCAAAAGGAAAAGATCAGTTCAAATCCACCAGATGCTCTGCTGGAGAAGGAGGGGCAATCTCCTCCTGTACCAGTCAGATCTGATTTGATGGTACATGCACAAAAAATAAAATAAAATAAATTTAATAAATTTAACAAAAGGAAAAGATCCTGTTTATTCATGCAGGAGGAGGGATCACCTGGGCTTAGCTCATGTGGGAGGGATTAGGGTAACTAAGCATATGTGCAGTTGTTCTTTCAATATGGCTGTACTTTGAGGAATCTCTGGTGGCTTCTTGTTGTATGCTGATGAGTCAGAACCAACCCATAGCTGACCCTCTAGGGGGTTTTCAGAGACAGTAAATCACGAGGGGATTGCCCATCCTTCTCCCCTTGGGCAACTGGTGCCTTAAAACTATGTTCCTGGTGAGCTCTGGTGGCCTGGTGGCAAGAAGCTGCACTGCAATCCCAGAGGTGCGCGGTTCAAATCCACCAGATGCTCTGCTGAAGAAGGAGGAATAATCATCTCCTGTACCAGTCAGATCTGATTTGACTGTAAACACATAAAAGATAATAATAAAAACAAAAAAATAAATTAAAAAAAAAAACAACTGTGCTCCTTCAAAACAAAACAGTATGCCTTTAGGATTATAGCACAGCTTCTTACCAATTGGGGAAGGAATTATGGTGCCAGCCAAATGTATGTGGTTCGAATCCACCACTTGCTCCATGGTAGAAAGATGGGCACTCTCCTCTCTTGTGATCTAAGATACAAGGTCAGAAGGTGCTCTTAGTAGAAGAGAGTAGCAGATACAGATTGCTGGGCGGCGAGGCAAACCACTACAATTAAAGGATTTAAATTTGATAATGAGCCTTTCCTCAAAGCTGTGCAGCTAGATGAAAATGATACTTTTTAAAATATCATTAAAGAAAGGAATGTTGTTGTTATGAACAATAGAGTCTGAACCTATTCAAAGTGACCCACCAGTGTTTCCCTAATCTTTAAATAGCAGGTGGAGGTGGGGTTCATGGCCCTCTTTCTCAGGGAGCAGCTGGTAGACTTGAACCGTGTACCTATAGGTTAGAAGTGCAACTCCTTGCCTTTCTATGAAGATGGTGCTGAAAGCGAAGAAGGACGCCCCTGCCCCTCCCAAAACTGAAGCCAAAGCAAAGGCATTAAAGTCCAAGAAGGCATCCTGAAGGGCGTCCACAGCCAAAAAAAAAAAAAAAAAGAAGAAGAAGATCCGCAAGTTACCCACCTTCCGGTGGCCTAAGACACTGAGACTCTGAAGGCAGCCCAAATACCCCCGGGAGAGCGCCCCCAGGAGAAACAAGTTTGACCACTATGCCATCATCAAGTTTCCCCTGACCACTGAGTCAGCCATGAAGAAGATAGAAGATAACAACACACTTGTGTTCACTGTGGATGTCAAGGCCAACAAGCACCAAATTAAACAAGCTGTAAAGAAGCTCTATGACATTGATGTGGCCAAGGTCAACACTTTGATTAGGTCTGATGGAGAGAAGAAGGCTATGTTCGACTTGCTCCTGACTATGATGCTTTGGATGTTGCCAACAAAATTGGGATCATCTAAACTGAGTCCAGCGGGCTAATTTTAAATATAAATTTTTCTCACCATTAAAAAAAAAAAAAGAAGTGCAATTCCTTACTACTAAGCCATCATAACTCCCTAAAGAAATGTTGTTTAAAAAAAAGAACAAAGAAATGTTGTTGCTGTGTACCTTGCAGTCAGAACAGCTGACCCTCCAGTGAATTTTAGAGGCAGTAGATCACATGGGAGGAGATTGTCCATCCTCCTGTGAAGCAGCTAGTGGCTTCAAACTTCCTACCTTTGCACTGACAGTGAAGTTCCTTACTGAAAGGTTTTGAATCAAAGGCAAGAACCACTCCAAGGTAGAGGTAGAATTCTTCTCAAAGTTTATTGCATGCTGGGCTACTCACAAAGGGAGTAGTCCTGGGGGTTGGCCTTAGGGGGTTTCTATGGGGTTGTTTCAGTAGCTCATTGGTGCATAAAGTTTCTGGTCTTGGGAAACTGGTTCTGGGGAATGTCCTGACGTAAGGTTTTCTGAGTTCTGGTTTCAGAAAAATGTTTTGACATAGGGATTTCTGAGTTGAGTTTCAAACTCCATTTTTATTTTTAGCCTAACACTTACTACTAAGCCACCAGAGCTCCTAAAAGAAGGTTAGTTTTGTTTTTGTGTTTTTTAATTTTTATTATTTGTGTGTGTGTGTACCATCAAATCAGATTTGACTGGTATAGGAGGAGATTGTTCCTCCTTCTCCAGCAAAGCATCTAGTGGATTTGAACCACTCACCTCTCAGATTGCAGTGCAGCTTCTTGCCACTAGGCCACCAGAGCTTGCTGGAAGGTTAGTTTTTAAAATTACTTTTCTGCCTGTTTCAAATCCACTTAAGCTGGAACCCCTGACTCCATATCAAGGGTCATTCCTTGTTGCCACACCTATCTCTTCCCTACCCTTCAATGTCAAGTTTTGTTTTGCTCATGCTAGTCAATATTCCAGGAATCGAAGGGAAACCAATTGATATGTTCAACTAACCGATGCAGCCCTGGACATGCTCACCCATCTCTGCCAGCAAATTTGGAGGACAGCTGCTTGGCCAACTGATTAGAACAGATCCATATATGTTCCCATTCCCAAGAAAGGTGATCCAACAGAATATGGAAATTATTGAACAAAATCATTAGTATCACATGCAAGCAAAATATTGCTGAATATTATCCTAAAATGGCTAGAACAGTATGTTGACAGAGAACTGCCAGAAGTTCAAGCTACGTATAGAAGAGGCCACAGCACCAGGGATATAATTTCCGATGTCAAATGGATCCAGACTGAAAGTAGAGAATACCAGAAGTATGTCTATTCGTGTTTTACTGACTATGCAAAGATATTTAACTGTGTGGAGAAGAAAGGGAATCCCAGAACATTTGATTATATGAAACCTATACCTAGAAAGCATTTGAGCTGTTAAAACTGTCAACAACTTCATCTTACTAGGATCTACAATCAATATACTTGGCCCAGCAGTCAGCAGATCAGGATGACTATTGAACTCCTAACCTTGTTATGATGACTTTTTTCAAGGCCTGGCCCCTCCTGACAACACGTCCAGAGAGTGTGAGATCATCCTTTGACTCTAAGGCGCAACCTGGTTTCACTTCTTCAAAGACAAACTTCTTGTTCTTTTGGCAACCCATACCCAATACTCTTCTCTGACACCACTGTTCAAAAGTATCAATTCTGTCATCTTTATTCATTGTCCAAATTTCAGATGCATAGAAAGTTAACTGAAAAGAACGTCAAAGCAAGCATATATTTACTTGTTTTACATGTTACTTCTTGATGTTTACTACTACTTACTTTCTAGTAAAAATCTCAAAACTCATTGCCTTGGCGTCAGTACCAGTTGACCCTGCAGTGGGATCTCAGATGCTGTAAATCCTGCAAGAGGAGACTGCTTGTCTCTGTCCTGAGCAGCAGCTGGTGGATTGGAACCTCTTACCTTTGTGTTGGCAGTGCAAGTCCTTACCACTAAGCCACCACAGCTCCCTGTTACTGCTGTTGTGTGCCATGGAGTCAGAACTGACTCATAGCTGACTCTCTAGTGGATTTTTAGAGGCAGTGCATTTATAAGATACTTGTTTTATTGACTATGCAAGACATTTGACTATGTGGATCATAGCTTGGGAAGCCAGGGTGGAGGGTAGTGGAGGGATCCCAAACCCACTGTCTCATTAATCCTTCTCCTCCACTTTATCTGCCTCCCCAGAAGCCTGCCTGCAGGAAATCCTCTACCTTCCCTTTCTTCCTCTCCTCCCCCTAGCAGAGACCCATCAGGTTAAGTAGTGACAAGCACCAGGTAAAGGCTCTTCTGGTAACCTCATCTATTTCCTTCCCTTCATGACCACCCCCGCACTTTCCATGATTGCCAGTCTGAATATAACACTTTTTTGCTGGGCACCTCCTAGAATACCTCACCTGAACTCTCCATTCCCATAACTTGATTGCTCTGTAGCACTTTTTATCTCCATGATTCTCTCAATCAGTCAACTGAGCTAGAAACATATACACGTCTTCCATACAGGCAGTTATCTGGAATGAAGTCCAAGAGAATCATACTCTCCTCTTTTCCATACTCTCTTACTTTTGGTTGTGTGTTTTCTGAGGCTAATGTGAGGACCTCTTCTATGACTGACTTCCAGTCTTTCCCTCTTCACTCTGTCCTTTACGTTATTACCAAGTGAGTATCTTAAAATGTGGATCTGATCCCAAGATGTTGATTCAAAAATACCCGGGTTGCTGTATTATTTTCATAACAGAAAGCTGAAGGGAAAAAATATCCAGGAGTATGCCTGTTAACCAAAGCAACAAAAGATCTTACTTAAATTAAGCCAAAGTGGAATTAATTGACTTGTGTGTTCTAAGAATGTTGTGATGGAAATGTCTCATCCCTCTAACTTCACTGGGGTAAAGAGAATCAATATCCACTACTCAAAGTTGATTCCTTTGAGTTGGAAGTCAGACATCTCTTCCCTCTAAACTTTTCATCAACTTTGACACTTGCTGTTCCTCCCATGGCACTCTCTACTACTCCATTGGGTTCAATAATCCATTGCAATGGTCACACCAGACTCACAGATCACACTTAGGTTTATTAGGAAAGTACCAATTAGGGAAGACTACAATTCAGGAACAGAAAATGACTCTGGATAGTTCATGCATCATGATAGGTTCTCAGCTTGTCCCTCAGTCTTGCCTTCTCAGCCTCTTGATACCTCACTCATAGACCAGCCAGGCCTCTGCCCTGCTAGCTAGTTCTACCTGTAAGGTGTCAGAGGTACCGCACTCTGCTAGTCAACCTCCTACCTGAAGGTATAGCTTTTCTGATTCTGGGAAAAGTCCCCTGTTGGTCTACTGGTTTTGCTGCTATCATTTGTCTTTCTTGCTTCCTTATCACTTATCAACTCTTGTATCTTAGCATTACACGGTTTCCTGGATCTAGGAAGTTCGCAGGATAAGACCCAGGTCTATCCTGCATCTAGGAAGTTCCCAGGGTATGACCCCAGGTGAAAAGGATGCATTTTTCTTCTTAGTGATAGGTCTTCTCTGTTCACTTCTGGAATGGCTCATTGTAAACCTAGCAGGATCGCAAAATGAACCAATTCCTTTGTTAGAGTTCAATACACATTATTTGCACGGTTGCACCCCCATACAGGTTTGATGCACGTTAATGCATTAGCAGCAAACTGTCCAACCCCCTCACTTGGCCACAAGCATCTTATTTGCATACTGCATATTGTAGCTGTTAGGAGACCATGGTTACCATGACTAAAAAAGCGACAGAAAAGCAACTTATCACAACAAATGTGTCTTTAAAATCCAGGAATCAAAAGATGCCATCAGTTCCCAATTTCTTTCTCTGTATCTTGGCTCCACCTCTATGGTTCCATGCTCAGTCGGGCCTTCCTCTCCTAAGTCAGGCTGCAATCCTTCTGAGCTCTGACCTGAAAAAAAAAGCTCACTATCTGTCTTAGTGGTAAGAAACTGCACTATAATCTCAAAAGACAAGGGGTTCGAATCCATCAGCTACTCTGCAGGAGTCATGACAACCTGGACTGCTAGCTGTCAAGACTGGAAAAGAAGAGAATGCTGGGAGGTGAAGTCTGTAAAAGAAAAGGAAGTATTCTTTTAGCATCCAGTAAAATGCCAGGCATACAGTTGATGGCAAACAATTTGATGGATGTCACCCAAGCCTTTGATTTGGTAGTTCTTGGGTCTATAGAAAAAGGTAACGCGTCTCAGGTTCCCCCTCCAAGGGCATATTTTATTAATAAGACATATTCTCATAAAACGGTTCTTTCTCAGATCTCAACCAGGAATGCACAAGTTGGCTGCTTCGGATCCTTGGCCAGTTTACAGTGTTTCTCGTTGCCTAGTAACAGAGGTGTGGCTGACGCAGGGTATAAAGGGGACAGCCCTACTATAAACGGATAGAGAGGAGCCCCACTCTGGACCCCGCTAGATCTCCCAAATACTAGAGACCACTTTCCCAGGCTAATGGAGACTTGTAAGTAGGGGAGCTAACTGGGAAGAACACGTCAGGGCTCAGGGCTTCAAAAGGTCTTGAGTTTTTATTACGATGGGGTTCAGACTCAGCCTAGGAGAGGAGGTGAGGTACCGGAACTGAACAGTTGATTTAAGAAATTTCTCCAAGTCCCAACTTCTATAGAAGACCTGTCATGAGTCTGAGGTATGGATTATTAGGCTACAGAGACAGGTGCTGATGGTGATGGTGAGATCAAAACCTGTGCCCACTTCTAAAAGCTCTAAGCCAGGACCCACCAAAAATGTCCTTGGCCTGAAATTCAGACCATGTACTCATACAGCTGCCTGCCATCCGGGGAAGGTCTCTGGCCTCCGCTGCAGGCCCTCGCTTACACCTACCTGCCTGGCCCTCTGCTGCTGCCCCCCATACAAGCCCACAACTTCTGCAGCCGGCCCCTAAGCCTGAGCGTGGGTGAGTGGGAGGCCCCGCGGGAATACCACTGCTTCTATGGCCCGAGCACGCCCCTGCCGGGCGCCTCTCCACTCTGGGCCTGCCCCGCTGCCCTGAACCTGCTGCAGTTTCCCGGGACTGGCTACGCAGGGCCTGTGCTGCAGCCCCCGACGGCGGAAGCGGCGGCGGCGGCGGCGGCAGCAGCTGCAGAGTCAGGGGAGAGCTGGGCGCCCTGGCCGGACGGCAGCAGCCTGCAGGCTGAGCTGCGCTGGGGCCGCGTGGAGCGCGCGTCCGGCGCGCGCCACCAGCTGCCCGACTACGTGCGCCGGGAGCTGCGGCGCGTGTACGGCACGTATCCGCGCACCGACGTGCGCATCACCTATCGCCGCGGCGAGTTCCTGCTGCAGGCAGCGCCTCGCGTAGGCCGCCCAGAGTACCGCGTGGAGAGGCGCGTGCAGCGCAGGCCGGCCAGCAGCGGCAGCGGCAGCGAATCGGCCGCAGACGGCCGGGAGGGCGACGATGGCGGCATCACGGCCCGGGAAGCGGCGGGACGCGGCCGCCGGAAGAAAGGCCTGAGCTGAGGGCTCCGAGGGCTTGGCGGCCGGCCAGGGTGAACGCGCGCTCTGCAAGTCCGCCCCTCGCGCCTCTCGTCTTTGGGAGGGGAGCGAGTGCAACCTTCAACCCATCTTATGGTTTTTTGCAACCCATTCTTACGCTTTTTTACCAAGACCCACACGGAGCCTCACCGCTCCTTCATAAGGAGACACCTTGTCACGTTGTTGAATGTCTGGACATTCTTTTCCTTTCTGTCGAGCAGGCTTGGGAAGCCAGGGTGTATAGGATGAACCTAAAACCTTGTTCCCCTAGCAGAGAACCATAAGTGGCCCATTGATTCCCAACTTACAACGAAAAGTAAATAAATGAATTAAATATCTTGTATACTGTCAGATCATTTTAATGTTTGCTCATTTCCTTATAATGATGGGTGCCTTAATCTCCCTGCTTGGGTTCAGGAGGTGGCAGGAAGAGAACTGAAGTTAGTGGGGCTCTGAAGGGGATCCCGGTGGTTCTCCTCTTTCCTAGCCTTTCTAGTGTACGGGCTGGCATGATCTTGTGGCCCACCACCTACAGAGAAATTCTGAGGGCATCAACTCTTCGGTTGAAGTTTGTGGGTAGGTGGGTGGAGAAGGGGCACTTGTGAACTTTGTTGCCTGTACTTACATGTTTGGCTTTCTAAGCCTCGATTTCTTCATCTATCTGTAAAAGGTACATAAAATCAAACCAGCCCATCTGGAAGATTGATGAGGACTGAAATTTATGGCTGAAAGAGTTAAATATAGCTAAATGTCACTACTTGTTTTTATTCTTGTTTTAATTTTTTCTTTTTTTACTTTATTTTCTTTTTAATTTGGTGTACCATCTTATTGGATCCTATTGGCACAGGAGGAGTTTGTCCCTCCTCCAGGGTAGCATCTGGTGGATTTGTTTTGATTCTTAATAACAAACTTTAATTTTTAATAGGCTGAAGTTTGCACAATTTTAGAAATTTGCTAGGGAGTTAACTATACCCAGTTTTAGCTACCAGGACAATTTGATATCTGGGTCTGATGTCCAAACTAGAAATTTGTCCCCTCGTGGAATTTTACTAAATTTCCTTTTATAGCTGATAAGTATGAAGAAGGTACACTCCATCCCAAAGGCATGCAGTTCTAATCCACCAGCTGCTGTGTAGAAGGATGGGCAGTCTCCTCCCATGAGATTTATTGACTCTCAAAACCCCCTGTAGGGTCAGCTGTGATTTGGTTCCTACTCAATGGCACACAACAAGCTTGAGTATACAGGTGTGTTAAAGTTATAGACTATCTGCTTGCACACTGCCATCATATTTATAAGCTTCATGGAATTCTTTCAAATTTATGCAACAGGGAAATGAATTTCTAATAGTGTGGTTTGTACTTTAGAATGTATGTATCTTTTAAGCAGGAAGGTGTTCTTGTTCATTAAAGAAGCTCTGCCAAATTTGCTAAGCATTTTTGTGTTGAATGTCTGGACGTTCTTTTCCTTTCTGTCGAGGCAGGCTTGAAAAGCCAGGGCATAGGATGAACCTAAAACCCACTCCTTTCCTTAATCCTTCTCCTCCACTTTATCCCCCTCCCCAGAAGCCTGTCTGCAAGAAATTCTCCACCTTCCCTTCCTCTTTTCCCCCTAGCAGAGAACCATAAGTGGCCCATTGATCCTGAGTTTTAAACTCTGCTGGAGAGTATTGAACATACCATAGGCCACCATGAGAAGAAATAGGTCTCAGAGAGAGTAAAACCACGTTTCTTCTTGGAGGCAATGATTTTGAATCCCTGTCTCACATACTTTGGGCATGTTGGAGATGGACATTATACTTGGTAAGGTAGAGGGTTAAAGAAAGAGATGAAGATCCTCAATAAGATGTATTCACAAACACACACACACACACACACACACACAATGTATTGACAATAGGTTCAAGCATGTTAGAGAAGGTAGGGATAGCACAGGATAGGGCAGGGTCCAGACGAATTGTTTATAGGATCACTATAAGTCACAGTTGACTCAACAACAACACATAACAACAACATTGCATATTACAATTGAAAATAGCCATGGTATTTTCAAGTGCTTCCTTCCTATGCATTTTAAAGTTGGACAATGAATAGGATGAAGAAAAATTGATGATTTGAATTGTGGTATTGGCAAATATTAAATATACCATGGACTGCCAAAAGAATCAACAAATCTATCCTGAAGGAAAAGTAGTGAGTGGGGTCTTTAGAGACATATTTTCAGAAGGGGCCAGTCCTTGGAAAAAGACATCACGCTGGGAAAGGCAGAGGACCAGAGAAGGACATGGAGACCTTCAACAAGATAGATTGACACAGTGACTGTAACAATGGGCTGGAGCATGTTGGAGATCATAAAGAGGGCACAAGGTAGACAAGGTTCTGATCTGTTGTTCACAGGGTTGCTGTGTTGGCTCAATACCTCCTAACAAATGGCACACTTCATAGGCTACAGTATAACAGTATATGTAAACACAACTTTCATTCTCTCTGAGAAATAAAAAAAAATCCATGTGGCTCACTTTATTGGATCCAATTTATTGTGATGATCTGGAATGGAAGCTGCCCTGTTGCTGAGGTATGCCTATATACAAAAATGTGCACACACGCGTGCGCGCACACACACACACACAATGAGTAAGCAAACACTACAAAAGGTTGACACTTAATAAATCTGGCTGAAGGCTAAGCAGCAGTTCTTTGAACTATTCTTGTAATTATTCTGTTAATTTCAAATAATTTCCAACTAAAAGTAAGAACAGTAAGCTAATTAAGTTCCTGAGTCATAAAGGAAACATAAAAAATATTTCATAAATATTTTATTTAATCTTGAAGCATTTCAGTTTTGGAAGTAAGGTGGAATCATGTTCTTTTTTCAAATAGATTAGGATTCAAACAAATCCTGAGTCCCACACCACCATAAAGTGTTCTCTGTACCCCTTTCTCTCCCTTGGCGTCTCTCAGTTTCCCCACCTCTGAAGATACGGCACCACTCACAGACATCCCTTCCTATGGGAAAGGACAGATGTGCCTGAGCTACACATAGGTTGACTCTTACATTACAGCCTCATGGAGGAGAAAAAAGCCTGTCGCCATTGTGACTAATCTGGCTCCTGTCCATCCTATAGGGCCAGGTAGCACTGGCCCATTGAGTTTCCAAGGCTTTAAGTCTTTCTGGGAGAGCCTTGTGTAGTGATGATCAGCTTGGCTGCTGACTGGTCAGTGGTTCAAACCTATCACCCTCTCTGTGTGAGAATGAAGTGGCAGTCGGCTTCCAGGTGTGGTCATCTGCTTCTGTAAAGATTTATAGCATTGAGGATCCGATGATTAGCTGAATCTGAATTGACTCTAGTCAATTCCCTGCTCCAGTTTCCTTGAATTTAAATGTACTCTGCATGAAGCCTAGATGTTTATGTTTCCTTCTTTGATCTTTTCTTTGAACTTACTCTTGGAAGCTCAGAACTCATAAATCATGTGGGCTGTAGAAACCTTGCTTATGCATCTGGTCCAACCTTCCAAATTTATACCAGAAACTAGGGTGAGAACAAGGGAATGGTTTATCCAAAATTACAAGTCATATGGGAGTCCAGGGCTCCTAGAGACCCTGTCATCCAACCTTGGTATTGGCCTGGAGACTCTCGCACAATAAGTCCTGATCAACTAATCCCAAGTTCAAATTCACCTCCTACTGACTTTATCTTTGAATGGCTTGAATTTTGTTGGGTCAATTCCAACTTATAGTGACCTTGTGGACAGAGTAGAAAGGCTCCTTTGAGTTTCCTAGGCTATAAACTTTGTGGGGTTGCCAGATCTTTTCACTTGTGTAGTGGCTGGTGGACTCAAATCAGTGATTTTTATTTTAGTTAGGAGATGAACATTTAACCAATGTACCACCAGAGCTCTTCACAGTCTACTAAAGGGGACCTGACAGCAACAAAAGAAAATACAGAACTCTGGTGGTCTAGTCCATAGAGTTACACTGTTAACCCAAAAGCCTAGCCTTCCTTTGACTTGAATCCACCAGTAGCTCTTAAGAAGAAAGATGGGCAATCTCCTCCCATACAATTTACAGCCTCAACAGAGGGTCAGCTATGAGTGGGCTCTGACTTAATGCAAAAGATGACGAAAAGGAATATACAGAACCCTGACATCACAGTGCATAGCACATTAGACTGCTAACCATAAGACTGGCAGTTTGAACTTACCAGCTGCTTTAAGGGAGAAAGTTGGAAAGTCTCTGCCGCTAAAGATTTGCAGCCTTGAAAACCCAGTGGAGGGTTGTTATGAATCACTGGCAGTGGTAGTGGGTTTTTAAAAAAAATTATTATTAAATTTTATTAGTTTCAATGAACATTTACAGAGATTTTGGGTTTTCATTCATTCATTGTTGCACTGTTTTCTCTACCCTCCTCCCCAGTTCGTTCTTCTTCCCCACGCACCCCCCCACACCCCTGCCGCCTAAGGTAGTGGGTTTTAAAGGAATATAAGACTCGTAACCACCTCACATACGTACGGAGTATTCATTCTGTGTCAAGTGCTGTGCTAAAAAGAAAACCCCTTCCGGAGAATACTGACTGATTTGACTTAATCTTCATAAAACACTAAGTGTAATTATAATTTCCATTTACATAAACCAAGGCCCAAAGAGGTTACAATTTACCACACTGAGAATGCATCTGACAAGCCTAAATCTTGTCTCTAGGCAAAACTGCCTCTTCACATATGAAATACAGCCCCCAAGACGCAAGAGGGTATTTATGTGCACAAAACTGAACTAAATACTTAACATTCACCCCACCAGAGAGAAACAGATTTCCTTGGGGGAGCTGGAGAGTCTTCTTGGAAAAAGCATCTGAAAGAGACTTTGAAGAACATATAATTGCCAACAGAAAACAGTGGGAAGAAGGTGTCCTAAAAGGTGGATCAACAAGAGTATAAGCAAACTTGCAGGACTTGTTGGAGGGCAAGTTATGATCAGGGTAAATGGAGGCCGTACTTTAACTGTAGGGTAAGGAGTTTTGGAGAGCCACTAAACATCAGTAAGCAGAAGACTGGCCTAGGCCATAATTAGCCCATTAGACTAACTTATTAGGCTAAGTTATTACTGATGTTATTGAAAAGGTCCAGTCAGTGTGCAGGATAAGTGATTGTAGAGAGTCTGGCTTGGTCATAGTTGGAGAAGCTGAGCTAGAAGCTTCCCCACTGTGTCAGCACAATGGTGTAGCACAGCCAACCGGGCACCAGAACTGAGTTCCTAGGGCATTAGCTAGAGCTCACAGCCTATGGAATTCAGTTCTCAGGGCCAGGTGGCCAAAATACATTGATGATTCTCTCCTGTGTTCTCTCTTCTGTGAATCTGCTCCTAGTCTCAGAACAAGCAGGTTGAGGACCAGAATGGATGATGTGAGGAACCTGGAGTCTCAGGTTTCCTTCTATCCCAGGGAAGGTCTGAGTTTGGAGCTGAAAGAGGGCCCATAGCAGGGGAAAGGGCAAGGCTCTTTAAGTTCAATAAGGAATCGGAATAAGGCACATGGGAGTAGGCTTGGACTCATGGTAAGGATTCTGTTCCCCAGGCTGTTCTAACAGCACTTTGTGGTAGTCCCAAGGCATCTCTTGTCCAGGTGTGCTCAATGGTGGTGCCAGATGTTTGGCTTAAGGAGTCAGAGGTTGGAAAAAGAATCAGGATACACACCCTGGAAAGGACATTACAGTGCAGGCTGAGGGCTTCTTGAGTCAATGGAGAGTTCTGACATAGGGACCCCCAAGATAGAATGCCTGAAGAATTTGGGGTCAGAGAGTAAAAGAGGAACATATCCCTGAAACATATGTTCCTGGGGAGAAGCTGAAGGCTAAGAGCCATCCTGACCATTCTGCCTGAGATCAAGAGAAAAGGGCCAGTACTCACCTATGAAGAAGTCTCCTCTCTCTCGGGGAAATCTACAATGATGTCCTCTACGAGGGAGAGCCCTTTAAATAAGGCTCAAACCCAGCCCCAGTCAAATCTCGTCCCGCCCCCGCCCTACACTGGCTCTTCTGAGAAAGGAGGAAGATGTGGGAGGGCTGGGCATCTTGCCCAGAGTCCTTTCTGACCTCAAGCCAGAAGGGGACTCTCCCCCCATCATTCCAAATGTCCCCTTCCTTCCTTGAGTCTCTAAATGGGTCCATCCTACTCCTTGGAATAAACCAGCTAGATTCTTTTTTGGCTCCTAATGTTTAGTACTGGAGAGAGGATGAAAGACACCCAAGTGTTGAGGACTCTCCTTCATAGGGTCGCTATAAGTAGCCTGCAACTCGAAGGCACTTAACAACAACAACAACAACAACAAATGTTTGGTAAATCTGCACTTTATTCCCAATTCAAGCCCAATTCCTCATTGGGAGATAGGACAGGATAGTGGGGGATTGATAAGCCAGGAGGACCTTCAATAGAGGATTCTAGCTTTCTTCATCAGCTGAAGAGGAAGGAGGCTCAGGCACCCCAAATACAAGCTACAATGGTCACTTTAGGGACTGAGGGAGGGAAGGCACCAATCTATACCCATGTCAACTTCATGTGACTTGAAACAGGACTCAAAAGGCATGTGCAGGCAGTTCCCATCTTAAGAAGAAAGATACTGGGATATGAGGAGATGAAAAACTAGAGTTTAAAGTTTAGCTAACTGAGGCATCCAAGGCAGGATAGAGGTTCCCTGGAGCTCTGACCTTACAGTCTCTCTCTCTCTCTCTCCCTCTCTCTCTCTCTCTCTCTGTGTGTGTGTGTTTGTGTAATCAATCTTATGTCTGCGGTAACTGTCCTCAGCCCACCCAATGGCCCCTGAATCTGACCTCACTGGACAGAGTTAGGGCCCTCCAGTGTTTGCATATGGAATGGAGGGGCTCTGCCTAAGTCTTTTTTTATCCTCCGTTCTTGAAAGCTCAGTCCTCTCTGGTATCCAGCTACATCCATTGGTCATCCAAGAAACAGGGGAGGGGGAAAGGCATGGCTTCAAGGATCTTAGGTCAGAACTGTGGGCTGCTCATGCGAGGAAACCTGAAAGATCCGGGAATGAGGAGGGTGGATTCAAAAGAGTCATCAGTATTGTGAAATGGATTGAGGGGGAGGAATGGGGGAGCCCTTGTCTCTGGAGAACTGGCAGAGCCGTAGACCGAGGAGTCAGCTCACCCCCTTCTCCAGGGTCCTGCCTGGCAGGAGTTCAAAGTGACGCCACCCGGCCCCTCCTCCTGTTAACACCAGCTGGCCAGGCTGGCAGCAGCAAACAGCAGTGTTTTTATGGAGGACGCCAAAGCAAATCCCCAACCTACCCTATACCCCCTTTGTCCCCAGTGGCCAACCTGAGGTCAGTGGACCCCGTAGGGAGGACAAGCCTGAGGGAGAAAGGGCAGGGTTGAAAAGAGAGGGAGCAGAGATCTCTTTTGTCCTCCGCGATTAGCATTGTCCGTATGGGAGGAAAGGACCTTTGGACTGTGAGCTGTTCTTAGGCCAGGGTTCCCAGCACCCTATAAAAGGACTAGCACTGAACAGCTAAAAAAAAAAAACCACATCGGAGGATGGGCTGGCTGGTCCCTGAAGAGGGCTGCTTCCCCCATGACCCATGGCCGACTTCCTGGGAAGGGGTAGCTCTGGATTTCCCCACGGATCGGGAAGCTGAGGCAGCAAGGAACAGAAAGAGGAAGCTGAGGTCCTGTCGTTCGGCTGGCCTGTCCTGGGGCATGTCCTTGTCAACACCGGCTGAAGGCACTAGGGGTAGGCATGGTCTGCAGATCGCCCTGGCCCAGGTCGATCCTCACCCCCAGCTCCTGCTGCCTCCTCAAAACGGGCTCCGTGGCCCCAGGGCCCTGACCCAGGAATCCACTCCGGCCATGAGGAGCCATCCACTGCCGTCAGAGCAAAGGGCAGCGTGGAGTAGTCAGCGCCAAGGAGCTGATCGAGTGAGTTTCCGCTTAGTCCGGCCACGCAAGAGGAGAGGCATGAGAATTTAGAGCCAAATATCAAACCCTAACGGGGAGCCCACGAAGTCTGTAGGAGTAGGGTGGGGGGGCCGAGGATAAAGAAGGAACGAGATCGAGGATGTGAGGGCGGACATCCTAGAGAAGCAAGGCAGGAAGGTGGACCGGAAGATAACGGATTAGGGTTGAAAGATTTTCGACCTCTGGGGGGTAAAAAAAAATTCGAGAATGCAGCTCGAGCTATTGTGACTCCACGTTGATAGCGACTTTCCCCTGGAAACCCCTAAACACGCAAAAAAACGGCCACCGTGATGGTCCGTCCAAAGCCTTGAGACCAATGGGAAAGCGAACGGAAGCCCCGCCTAGTTAAGGGCAAGATGCCCTTTTCAAAAATGGCCATAGAGGCGCAGCTGGGCGGAACCGCTCTGGGCCACGCCTTTGGTCTCGTTGGTGGGGCTAGGGGCATGAGAGCTGCACCGCGCGGGACAAGTCGGCGGCCGCCCCCGACGGAGCAGGTGATTTCCCTTGCCGCCCCCGGCCCAGGGCTAAGAGAGTTTCGGAGAGCGTTGACCCAGGGTACTCGTCTTGTGTGTTCCCTCATCGTACCCCCTCTGGGGTCCGCCGGACGCCCGTCTTTGATAAGTTACCTGCATTAATGCATATCCGAGCTTGCTCAGGCCTGATTTCGTCCCCTGTTCCTCAGGGCCGCCCCCGCAGCCCGGGTCCTCAGGCCCACTCTTCTGGATACTTGGAAGTATCCCGTTAAGTGGTTTGGGGAAGCTCCTGCTTCAGGGGTAAGCCATCCTCGCGGTGGTCCCATTTCCTGCTCCCATTCCCTCATTTGTCCTCACCCTGATTTTAGACACCCGGATCCCTAGGGTGTGTCCCTCAGCTCCCTTGGTGCCTCTAAAACCTGACTGGGGGCTTGGGAGAGAATGATGTCCTCTGGTGCCTGTGACACAGGCGAGACTTTTAGGAGCGAGGTTCTATGGGATGGGAAAAGCAGTGAAGAAGACCTTGATGGAGGCCCGCTGCCTCTCTAAACACCCCAAGATGCCTCCCACATTCGCTCCCACATGGCTTTCTGCTCTGCCTCCAGCTCTGTTGCACCCACCCCTCAGAAGATCAGCATCTTAAGGTTTCTTCTAATTTTACTTAAATTTGTCCAGAAGCTCTATATTGAATATTTGAAAGCTCTTATGTCCCAGGGCAGTCAAGAGTTGAATGCAGGGAGAAAATGGACATGTAAAGGGCTTAATTCCTGCCACATGTACGCAT
This sequence comes from Elephantulus edwardii, assembly GCF_000299155.1. Lineage (NCBI taxonomy): Eukaryota > Metazoa > Chordata > Mammalia > Macroscelidea > Macroscelididae > Elephantulus > Elephantulus edwardii. The sequence continues at coordinate 28,494,270 of NW_006399756.1, forward strand.
CCTATAAATGCTGTTTTTATCAAGTGTTTGGCAGAGCTCATACCAGTCACATCTCATGGGCACTACCAAGCATTCATTGCTGGTTTGGGCCTCTGGGGAATAATGAGGTTGTGAACTACACCTGGAATTTTAAAAACCTCGTGGATATCATATTATTCTGGTGAAGCCGGCAGCTCAGATTTTGACTTAGATTTAGGAGAGCAGCTTTGCTAGACCACATCCTCTCCATTTTGGGGCTGGAGTTAGGCGGACACTACAAGAGAAGAATGGGCAGTCACTACCCGTGTGATTTACTGCCTCTGAAAACCTGCTGGAGGGTCAGCTGTGGGTCGATTCCCACTCTACAGTACACAACAACAACAAAGGGGATACTAGGAGGAACCTCTTGGCAGAAACAAAAAGTTGAGGAAATAGGAAAAGGTGAAGAAGAGAAGTGGCAAGCTTTGAAGCTGGGGAAAAGTAGGGAAAGTCCACGAACAAGATGTGTGTGTGTGTGTGTGTGTGTGTGTGTGTGTTCCCTTAGAGAAGTAAAGCAGAAGCTTAGAGGAGGAAGACTTTTATTTGGGGATGCTGACTTTGGTTAGAAACTTCAGACACATCCCTAAAAAGCTTTCCTCAAAACTGGATTCTCAAGGGAGCTCTGATGGCTTAGTGGCAAGATGCTGCACTGCAATCCCAGAGGTATGTGGTTCAAATCCACCAGATGCTCTGCAGAAGGAGGGGGCAATCTCCTCCTGTACCAGTCAGATCTGATTTGATGGTACACATAAAAATAATACAATAAAAACAAACAAACAAACTGGATTCCATGTAGCAGCTATGGACTTTTGCAAGGATTGCTAGGCAACTGACAAGAGGTAGGACTTGAGGGTGAAGTAACTCAGGGTGACTGGAAGTTTCTGGAGGGAGCCTTCCTAGGAGAGCTGTGTAATAGAATCTGGTTTGTGGTTGGGGGAAGGTGTCAGATGAGGTAGCTAAGAACCAGGCATCCACATGGTAGGCTGGGGATTCTCAGTACTGCTTTTCAGTGTGACCTTGTATGATCATAGCATCTCTTTGTTACCCCAGAGGGGTCCAGGGAATGGTGATCATAGACAGAAGCTTTGTTCTAGTCCTTATCACCACTAGCAGCAGTACCCCATCCCCAGAGTAGCCTTTAGAATACTGTGAACTGGGAGAACTTCATTCAAACCTTGATTTTTAACAGTTAAGCTTTGTGACTTGGTAAAGTCAAACATCTTGAGCTTCATTTTCCCCATCTGTAAAATGGAGAGTAATTTTTAAAAGTGCCTATGATATGGGAGACACGTAGAGTACACTTGTGAATAAGCCACGTGTAGTCCCTGTGCACATGAAATAGCTGGGAGAAGCAATAAGCATTGCCCATATAATTATTTAATTATACTGTGAAAGGTGCTGCTCCGTAAGGGGAAAAAAAATGCAGTGTGCAATGAGGCTATATGATGAAGGGACCAAGCCATTTCTGGAGGGCCAGGAATAGCGTCCCATGAAGAAAGTATTTAGAAATAAGACCTAAAAGATGAGAAGGAGTTTAATAAGTACAAGGCTGGAGGCATAAGGCAGAGGAGATGATTGGTACAGAGGTCCTTGCCATGAAATACTTGAATATTGGCGAACTGAATAAAAGGAAGACAGGGTAAAAGAAAGTGAGCCGTGGACAATGTGGTGCATGAGGTGTGAGAGAGATAGGCAGGGGTGAGGCTCTAAATCATAAACCCACAAGAAGACTCTGGTCTTCTCTGAAGGGTAATGACAAACCACTGATGAGCCTTAAGTAGAAGAATGATGAGTTTTTTTATAAAGATCATACAGCTGTAGTGTGGAGGACAGATTGTTAGGGGAAAGGTGGTAGCTCTTATTAAGGAAAAAAGAGGGGATCAAGATGGAGAGAAGTGATGAGGTTGTGAGAGAACAGAGTTTGGTGAGTAGGTGTGGAAGGCAAGGACAGAATGGTGCCAAGGATAATTTGCAGATTTCTAACATGAACAAGTGGGTGCTTAGATGTGCATTTACTGGCCCTAGAAAAAGAAAAACTTGAAGAATGTCAATTAGAGACATTAAATGTGAGGTGCCTTAAGACATCTACATAGAGGTGGATGTAGCTCAGGGGATGGAGCTGGACTAGACGTTGGAGAATTGGTAACGCAGAGTTGGGACATAAAGATACGGATCTAGATGAGATCTTCCAGAACAAGAATGCAGAATGAGGAAAGAAGAGTTGGAAGGTCCAAACTCACTATGAAGTCCAGAAACAACACTAGCCGAGCAACACAGCGAATATGCTTTATTTACAATGTGTGCTTTGGTGAAAGTGGGCTGAAGCTCAGTTGGCATCAGCACCAAACAAAGCAAAGAGAAGAGTATTTATCTATTCTGCATTGGCTGTTTGGAGGTAGTTACAGCAGTGTGAAGGGCCTGGGGCCATTCTCTATTATTTCAGCATTTCCTGTTTTATCTCCTGGGGTGTGATTTCCTGGAACACAGGCATGTATTCAGGTTGGAAAGTTCTTAAAGGAGAAAGGGGGATATCTTTTTTTAAATTTTTATTTATTTTTTAGGGGTATATATCTTCTAAAAATTACTTCTTGCTGAAATGGGACGAAGCCAGGGGAGGGGTCTTATGTCAAAGGGGGCTCAGGTGGAATTGGTTGATATTAAAAGCTGGGTAACAGGAACTGTCCCAGGCTCTGATTCATTAAGACGTCAATTCTTCTACGAAGATGACAACTTGGGGTATTGCAGGCAAGATGGTAGTGGGGACACTGGTCCCCATGAGTAACTGATCAGGTCTGGTAGGGAGGAAGCTGCTGATAAGGGACTGAAAACTTACCATGTGTAGTGTTCTTGTACGTCAGACTTCCAATGTGGCCATCCACACTCGCACTACGGTTTAGTTGGGGGCTCTGGGGAGTGGCACTGTGACGCCTAGTGTCCTTCCTGTCTGCACTTGAAGCACCAGGAGTGAACTGGCTGGCCCCTTTTCCTGCTGGTTGAATGACTGCTCTAGTTCCTTTTTGCCTGGTTGTTGGCGTTGTCATCCCTGATTACTTGGGTAAATATTTGGTCTTTAGTCACATAGCACCTTTCGTTTAGAGACAACCTCCTCCTATTATCAAAGACACTTAAGGGTAGATTCTGGAGATCTCGTGGTGGAGTTTGAAGACCATTTCAAGTTTCTGGAGCTTTTTCTGAATAAGGGGAGCAGACTTCTAAATGAAATGCATATTATGAACTAACTGGCCTTTGGGGCTAGCAGGGTCAAGAGCTATAAACTTTATAAAACCCTTCAGTAAGTGAGAAAGAAAAAGCTGGGTTTTTCCCAAATGAGAGTGGTAGGATTATATGAAAAAGTTCCTAGCCTCTGATGAGTAACTGAAAGGTCAGGAAGAGAGAAAGGAAACGTGTGCGTGTACAATTCTCTCTGCTCCTGCAACCTTAGAGGAGGTACTGGAGTTACAGAGGTTAACGGAAAGACCCAAGCCAAGTGTGGCATGGCGAGGGAGTAAGAGCAGCGTCTGGACCCACTTTATCAGGGCACAGTTGGGTTTTGGGCAAAGAGGGAGTGCATGGGCAACTTCCACACAAGGGAAGTAGAACATGGTCTGAAAAAAAAGAACATGGTCTGCTGGGTCCATGAAGTGTACAGACAGTGATGAGTTCATGGATAAGGGATTGGATGAGGAAGCAGAAGAGTGGAGTAACAGGACTTGTGAAGGGAAACAGGAAGTGTACAGAGTGAGTTATGTCTTGGATACAAAGAAGGCCTGAACATAGGGGACTTCTGCCCTCTTATTAGATTGGTACAAATGCTTTGGTGAAGGATAGGCCATTGAAATTGAGGCTGAGCTGAGGAAGGCATCCCAATGGGTAGATGAACCAAGACTCCAGAGCCAACTGTTTGGAAAAGGGTGAAGGCGGCCCTTTTGGCTTCTCACACATTAGCAGAAAGAAGCCTCAAGTTATCAGTTAAGTGTCCCTGCATAGAAACTGGACTAGGACTCCTGGAGGAGTGGACCCCTAACCAGCACTGGATTTTGGAACTTGTAACAGTATGAGTACAACTTATGCTTGGACCAGGAGGCAGACATCAGAACAAAGCAGGGAGACACTGCATGGTTTAAAAATCAAGAAAGGTGTATGTCAGGGATGCATTCTATCTCCATACCTTTTCAATATGTATGTAGAACAGATCATCCAGGAGGCTGGGTTCTATGAGGAATGTGGCATCAGGATTGAAGGAAGAATCGTCAACAACCTGCATTGTGCAGATGACACAACCTTGTTTCCTGAAACTGAGGAGGACCTGAGGCGTTTGCTGCAGAAGGTCAAGGACTAGTCTTCAAAATGGATTGAGGCTCAACATCAAGAAGACAAAGATTCTTACCACTGGGCCAGTTGGCCGCAACATGATAGATGGAGAAGAGATTGAGATTGTTAACAGCTTCAGCTTGCTTGATTTCACAATCAACACTCTTGGCACCAGCAGTCAGGAAATCAAAAGATTAATTGCACTGGGAAAATACACTGTCAGGGACCTCTCCAGAGTACCCATCAAAGAGCAACAATATCAGACTAGAAACTAAGATGTGCCTGATCCAAAGCCATGGTCTTTGCAATTACTTGGTATGTATCAGGGAGCTGGATAGTGACTAAAGATGATTGAAGAATTGATGCCTTTGAGTTGTGGTGCTGGAAAAGAGTATTGAACATACCATGGACTATTAAGAGAACAAGCAGATATGTCCTGGAGAGGGTGAAACCAAGCTGCTCTGTGTAGGCAAGGATTGTGAAGCTTTGCCTCACATACTTTGAGCATGTTGTTATGTTGGGTGGAGGGACAGTGCAAGAGCGGAAGACCCTGGATGAGAAAGATTGACTCAGTGACTGGGGTAATGAGAGTAGGTGTGTTGGAGACAGTGAAATTGGCTCAGGATAGGGCAGGGTTCAGAACTGTTGTACATAGGGTCACTATGAATCGCAGGTGACTGAACCACACATAACAACAGTATGAGTGGGGTAATAAACATACATGTTCCAGAGAACAGGCCAGAATCAGCTTTTTGGGTTGTCAAGAGAAAAAGAAGAATGGGGGTGTGGGGAAGAGGGAGCTCCCTTCTCCATGATCAGAGGGTATGTCCTGGGCATAACTGCTGCATCTCAGGTTGCAAGAAGAAGAGAAGAAAAGGAAATCACAAAAGGGGGGCTCCCATCTCCAGGATCCTTGAATTCACCTGGCAAACTGCTGCCTTCTGCACCTCAGGTTGCAAGGAGAGAAGAAAACAGGGGCGTTCACTTACAAATGAGTCAGGTTTGATGCTAAGGGGCTCAAGTTCTGATGTTAATTGCCACTTACAAATGAGTCAGGTTTGGTGCTAAGGGGCTCAAGTTCTGATGTTAATTGCTTCTGAAATGCAGTGAGAAGTCTGTGGAAGACCTCTCCCCATACTGGCCACCGGATGAAAAGTCCGAACTCACTAATGAAGTCCAGGAGCAACACTAGCTGAGTGTATAACAAATGTGCTTTGTTTAAAATGCTCTTTGGTGATGGAAGCCGACTGAGGCTCAATTGGCATCAAAGATAGAGTAGGGTGTTTATCAGTTCTGCATTGGCAGGTTGAGGGTAGTAGTCACAGCGGTTTGAAGGGCCTGGGCCATTTTCCATTATTTGAGCACTCTGTTTTATCTCCTGAGATAGGTCATAAAACCATGTTTGTTGTTGTTAAGTGCCATCAAATCACTTGTGACTCATAGAGACCCTGTGTACAGCAGCTCTGAACCCTGCTCTATTCTGTGCTAACCTCATCATCTCTTACACACCCACCCCCATTATCCCAGTTACTGAGTCAATTCATCTCATTAAGGGTCTTCCTCTCTTGCGCTGTCCCTTCACCCTCCTAAGCATGATGTCCCTCTCAAAGGACTGGTCCTACCTTGCAACATGACCAAAGTATGTCAAACAAAGCTTCAGAATCCTTGCCTCCAAGGAGCAGCCTGGTCTCACCTTCTCTAGAAAAGACCCATTTGTTCTCCTAGAAGACCATGGTATATTCAGTACTCTTCTCCAGCACCGCAGCTCAAAGGCTTTAGTTCTTCTATCATCCCTACTCATTGTCCAGCTTTCTGATGCATAGCAAGTCACTGCAAAGACTACGTGTTTAGGGGTAAACATTAATCAGATTATTTACTGTTTTCATGGAACACAAGGACATATTTGGGTAGAGACTAGAAGGTCAGCAAAATGGAATCACTTTGGTTTCAACCTTATCAAATCAAGCAGAAGAGACAGAGACAGGGAAGGAATGGCTGGAGAAGTAAAAGGGAACCAGGAGATAAGCAACTCAGAAACCAGTGGTGATGCTACCAAGAGGACACATCAGGTGATACAGACACAATACTAGGTGAAACAAGAAGAAATTACTTTCATTTAAATTGTTATTATATGTACCATCAAGTCAGACTCTCTAGTGGTTTTTCAGAGGTGTAAATCACACAGGAAGAACTTTCCCATCTTTCACAGAGTAGCTGGTAGATTTGACCATATGCCTTTGGGTTGGCAGCACAGCTCTTTATCACTCAGCCAGCAGAGAGCCAACCCCCCCAATAGTAGATCAAAACCAGGTAGATATTGGTGAGTTTATATGGGTCACCTTTTCAGACCAAAAACCTAAAAAAAGTAACTAGGGAGTGTCCTTAGCTTGAGAAGTTTTGGTGGGTATATTAGAGTTGAAGCCAAAGTGGATATGGGGACAAGTGGATAAATTGGGAAATAAAGGCAAGGAATAGAATCAACAGGACTTGATTAGTGATTGATTTGATAAAGCAGGTAGGGACAAGGAGAAATCAAGGGTAATCTCCAAATCCCAGGTTTGGCAAGTAATGAATTATTGCATCAGTCAGTGAAACAGGAAGAGAAACATATTTTGGGGATGGGCAGAGACTGGGGATAACGTGAATTTAGGGGTAAGTAGAATTTGAGGAGCCTTTCTGAAAGGAATGATTAGCAGAGATTTGGGTCTGTGAGTCTGAAGCCATTCATTATCCTTACATGTGTTCGTGACTCCCATGTACAAGCTTTTGAGAGTCAGAAGCATGAAGGAGGAATGAAATAAGGAATTAAGTAAGTCAACAAGTATTTATTGATTACCTACTAAATGTAGGCACTTTCCTAAGTGTTAGGGCTACGTCAATGGTCATATTAATGATAGACAATGGGGATATATATATATAAATAAAAACAATAAGATGTAATAAAGTCTTTATGGAAAATCAGTGGAATAAGGGGTAATATCTGTGGTAGGTTAGACAGAGAGGATCACTCTGATGACATTACATTTAGCAGAACCCTGGAAGTAAATGAATGAGCCATGTGAATATCAGGAATATTGGCAGGAAGAAGTTCAACAACATTGAAGAACAGGATGGTGGTTGGTGGGGCAGGAGTGGAGTGAGCAAGGAGGGAGTGATGAGATTCCATAGATAGGCAAGGACCAGACCTTGCAGGACCTTGGGAAGGAGGACATGAATGTCTTTTGTAGATAGCCCTTTGCTGCTGGAAGGGCAGGCACTGAGCAGGAGGAATTTATGATAGACCTCCCCTTCCATCAAGTGCAAAAGCCAGAAAAGACCCTTTGTGCAGAGGGTGGGTGGCCCCTTCTGGATGGGGGAAGAACTGTGCTTGGTCCTGAGGCCTGTTCCTTAGGGGGCTGGACAATGGGATTACTTGTAGTTAGACCTAGGGGGCAGATGCCCCCCCTGAAATGGCATTCCTCAGCTAAGAGGCATGTGACCTCCCCAAGACCTTGGCTTCTTGCCAGAGGGTCAGGACCTCCGACTTACTGCTGGGGGTAGGGCTGGGAGGGTACCTCTACTCAGCTTTTCTCTGGAGAAAGTGCCCTGTCCTGTCTCAGGCTAGAGGAGGTAGAGAGATGGGAGAGGAGGAGCAGGCAAGGGCTGGGGAGTTGGGAGTTAAAGGCAACATCAACAGATGGTTTTATAGCAGGTAGTGGGGAGGGAGGAGATGACCATCCCCAGGCCCAGTGTGGAGGGTGAGGACAAGCAGAAAAGGGCCTGGAAAACCTCTGTGTTCTGTCCTTCAGAAGAGTGAACATGGAGCTGGAGAAGATTGTCAGCTCAGCCCTCCTTGCCTTTGTCCGGACACATCTCCCCGAGGCTGACCTCAGGTAATGGCAGTTCCCTTGGAAGGGTTATGCTCGGACCAGGGTCAGAGCTATTGGGCAGTACTCTGGATTCTGACCACTGGGCCTACTGCCTGAGGTAAGATGGGCTTGAGAAACCAAAGCTCTGAAGGAGGGTGGCCCCAGGAAGCTGACTATCAGTTTTGATGGGGGGTGGAGATAACCAGGGCTTGCTTTCTCCCCTCCTGCAGTGGTTTGGATGATGTCATCTTTTCCTATGTGCTTGGGGTCCTGGAGGACCTGGGCCCCTCTGGCCTATCAGAGGAGAACTTCGACATGGAGGCGTTCACTGAGATGATGGAGGCCTATGTGCCTGGCTTCGCCCACATCCCCAGGTGGGGCCAGGCTGGAGCTCAGAGGAAATGGTAGGCTGTGGGGAGTGGGCAGAACTGGCCCTTCATCACTCTACTTGTCCTCTCAGGAGCATAATAGGGGAAATGATGCAGAAACTCTCAGGGCAGCTGAGTGATGCCAGGAACAAAGGTGAGTCTGAGACTGAGTGACTCATTACCACTCTCTCCCCAAAACACTGGCAAACTGACTGCCCTTTCTGCCCCTTTAAGAGAACCTGCAACCCCAGAGCTCTGAGATCCAAGGTCAGGTGTCTACTCCCCTAGATTCCCTGCAGAGGTCTGAAAAGCTCAAAGAAGAGACCAAGTCATCTTCCACAGCTGCTGGGGACACCCAAGATAAGGTAATTGTGGTAGAGGAGGATACCCATGGGGGAGCGGGGAAGCTGCAAAAGGAATGTCAACATTTGTGCCCACAGGCAGTAGGTGCTGAGGAGGAGCTGCTGCCAGGGGTAGATGTACTCCTGGAGGTGTTTCCCACCTGTTCAGTGGGGCAAGCCCAGTGGGCACTGACCAAAGCTCGGGGGGACTTGGAAGAGGCTGTGCAGATGCTGGTTGAGGAGAAAGATGTCCCCAATAAGGTATCCCCCCCACCCTACCCCATATACCAATGCCCGGACTTGGGCCTGGCACTCTTTCCCCTCCATATAGCCTCTGCTGCATTCTCACTTGATGTAAATACCTCCCCACCTCTCTTAAAAGCCTATACCCATTTGCTTCCCTAGATGGTATCTTAGAGCCTTGATCAGAACTCCCTTCTCCACAGGACCTGCCCAAGCGCCTCAGAGACCCCCAAAAGGATGAGCTAAAGTCTTTTATTCTGCAGAAGTGAGTATGGGCTGGGCTGGGTTTGAGGGTCTTTCTAGGATGGCAAAAGCTTCACCCAGCCAAATTTTGGCAGGTACATGATGGTGGATAGCGCAGAGGATCAGAAGATTCACCGACCGATGGCTCCCAAGGAGGTGAGAGGGCAGAGACTGCTAGATGGATTGGGGGGGTACCGACATCTGGCTTCAGCTACTCACTTGTGTGACTGCTCAACAGGCCCCCAAGAAGCTGATCCGCTACATTGACAACCAAGTAGTGAGCACCAAAGGGGAGCGATTCAAAGATGTGCGGAACCCAGAGTCCGAGGAGATGAAGGCCACATACATTAACCTTAAGCCAGCCAGAAAGTACCGCTTCCACTGAAGCTCATGCCAGATACTGCCTGAGCCTTCCCAGTCCAGATGCCAGAGGGATGCAGGAGCCCGATGCTCCCAACAGGGGTCTCCTTAAGTTTCAACTCTTTTCTTTACTTCATTGCCCACAGTGTTAACCTCCTCTCAGAGCTGCCCATGGGAACAGTAAAGGTGCCTGGAGGAAAATTGGCGCATTCTGGTCATTTCTGCCCCAAGGTTGGGGTACTCTTGTCGGTCTGACCTTCCCTTCCAGGCTCATATTGCTTCACCAGGGCAGCAGTGCCAGGCAAGAGGGGGGTTAAAAGCTCTTTATTTAAAGCTCCAGGGTGAGGCAGGGCACTGACCTCTCACCAGGGCCCCCCCCCAGTCTGATTTCCCTACAGCTTACAGTCGGGTCTCCACCACACAGTCCAGCTGTGCCTCGACCTGTCACCACTTCAGACTTGCAGGTTGAAAAGGGGTGGATAATCCACCATGTCCTGCAGCAATACCAGGGCCTGGTGCAGCGGCGGTTCCACGTCGATGTCCACACCACGCTTCCGTAAGCGGCTCAGGCTGGGCTCCGCCACATGGTGGCAATGCCGTACCCTCAGTGATCTAAGTGCGGGGCAATATTCAGCCAGAGTCCTGGGGATGGAGGGAGGAGTAGGGTGAGGCTAGGGCCAGGAAGCCTCCACACCCACCAAGGGGAAAGGGTGGGTCCCGGTGGGTCCCGACCCCACTGAATGAATCTAAGGGCTTCAGTAAAACCCTCTGGATCTAACTCTGGCCGTACAGTTTTCCTCCATGCAAGACGGAGAAGGTTTGGATTAAATTGGAGTCTACATTCATTCAGTGCCTCCAGTGAACTAAAAATTTTGAATCGCTCAAAGGGGAAGCCTGCTTATTGGCAGGTTTGATAACAGTCGTGTCAAGAGAATCTGCATGGTCATAAGAGAATGTGAAAGTCTGATTTTGTATGTGTAATCTCTCAATGTGTAAATGTTGGCTCAGAAAAGTTTTAAACTGTGATTCTTGAGCCTAGGCAATCCTAGAAGTTTTTAGTGTTTAGAATGGGAAGGACAAGAGTGATAAAAGAAAGATCCAAAATCCCCAAATTCTGCCCTTTTTTGACAACTACAGCCCATCCCTCCCCTAGAAGCCGAGTACCACCCACCCCACCACGCCCCAGGCCCAGGCACCTGACGCTGTCACTTCCAACTCGGAGACAGCCGGTGAGGTCAAGATGCTCTAGTTGTGGACAGTTGCGAGCCAACTCCTGAACGGCAGGGTCACCCACGTTAGCGTTGACCGCCAACGAGAGGCTTCGAAGGCCTGCACCGCGCCTCTGCGCCAGGTACACGATGGCCTCGTCCTTAAGCTGGCGGCAGGCGGTGAGGTCTAGCTCCTCCAGGGCCGGGCAGCGATCCGCAAGGCCGCGCAGCGCCAGTCCGTCCACCCAGTCACAGTGAGCTAGAGACAGGCGCTGCAGACGGGGACAGCCCTCTGCCAGCGCCCCCAACGTGCGGCGGCTCAGTTGCCCGCAGCCAGCCAGCGCCACACTCCGCAGCTGCGGATTCCGCACCAGCACTGGCACCAGATCCTCATCGGACAGCCATTCGTAACAGGGGGCCAGCAGCAGCTCCTGCAGCCCCTCGGCGTCCCTCAGCAGCCGGGTCAATGCAGCTCGCGGGATCTGGGGACCCACCTGTGGGCGAGGTGGCACTTGAACTCTCAGCCGGTCCCAGGGGTGGAAGGGCAGCCCCAGAGTTTTTGCCTGGCAGCTGCGGACTCACCACTTGTATTCCCAGGAGACGTGCTACCTGCCCTCTTGAGTTTCTACCTGGTACCAGCGTTTAGGAAATACTCGCCACTCTGTGGGTCACTTCCTGAGCAGCCCTGACGGTGCAGCAGGATCCAGAAGGGTACAGAACGGGGCCAGGGTAGGGGCGGTGCCCTGATGGGGACGGACTCACCTGAGCGGCATCGAAGCGGCGCAGTCCTGCCAGGTGCAGCTGCACGAGCGCCCGGAATGCCCGACTGACGCGCTGCAGGCGGAGCAGCTGTCGCAGCGGTACCCAGCTGAGAACGTGAGGGAGCAATACGTCTTCCCATGGCAAGTCCAGGAGCCTGCGGGAAAAGGAGCGTTGGCGGCGACCGCGGCACAGGGCCGCTCTGCTACCTGCGAGTCCGCCTCCATTCTACTCCTGTGCCCCGGCTCCTAGAAGCGGCCCCCAGTCCCAATCTCAACTCAGCTCCCCTCCCAGGTCCTGTCCCCTGCTTCGGCCCCTCCAGTCCTCGGTACCTGACGGCTCCGGGCTCTTGCTCCCCTCCGGACGGCTCCATGAGTGGCTCCTTCGGCTGTATACTGCGCGTGCGCAGTAAAATAGTCTTGCATCCGCCTTGCAGCGCCGCAGAGCACCCGGTTGCTTGATCTGTAGGTAGACCGATTCAATCGAGTGCCGTGTCACTGAGGAGTCTATCCCCAGACCTTCCGTGTGGACCCCAAAACTGAGGCGGAACAGATCTCTGTCATAACATTTGACCTTGCCTTCTCAGCTGGGGGTTTGCGGCCCTGTGCTGGAGAACGAAGTGTGCAGCAGCCTGACTTCAGTCCCCGTTTTGGGCCACAGGCCACCACGAAGTGGAAATGGGAGGAGCAAACAAGGCCAAAGCCAGAAGAGGGCGGAGCTAAGACTTCCCGGCCCTGCCCCTCCTGCACTTTGGCTATTTTGAAAAAAAACGTTCAGTGTCCAGGCCTTTGCTCTCAGTCACGTAGGTGTTTGATAAGTAGTTTATCAATGAGTGCGTAAAGTAGGATTTTTCTTCTCTCATCAGGCAAACTTGCCCAGGCTCCTATTCCTGGTTAATTGCGAAGCACAGCTTCACCTAATCCAGAGCAATATGATTTATAACCTGAGAGACAAGAGGACCCAGAAGACTAGATCTCCAGCCAGATCTGTTTCTCTGCCCCAAGAGGACCGGAAACCTGAAAAGAATGAAAGCATTCAGTCTGTTAGGGATACTGCTTCTCCACTGCAAGCCTGGAGGTTTAGTTGTGGGGCCTGAGGCCTGAGCCCTAACCTGTGGCAATTCTTTTCAGAACTCCTAGGCAGCCCTCTCATCAGGTCCTGATGAGAACTCTGGGAAACTCTGGCACCGTGCTTTCCTCATTATCCACTGTGGAGCCTGGGATATAGAACACCATGCTGTCACTGAGAATTGTCCATAGCAAAGTTGTGTGATTCTTGGGTGAAGCAGGGTAGCAGATCCACCTGCCTCTTCATAAACGAAACCAGCTTCCCGTCCATTGCGTCATCAGGGTTTGGAGCGTCTCTGCCTGGTGGGCAGGACTGTGTTGTCACTCCATTTTAAAGACCGGGAAATCAAGGCCCTGGAGAGGAAGCGCCTTGTTCAGCGAATGGAAATACAGAACCCAGACAACCTGATTTTCCCAGAATCCCTTTCACGCCCCACCTCCCCGCCAATGCAGTAAGAAAGGGTAGGCCCGCAGAAGAGGAGTAGACGAGGATCAGGTTGAGTGAAGAACCTGTTTCCTCTTCTTCCACAGTGTTTGTAGGAAGATAGTAGCGGAAAAGACAGGTCTTGGCTAGGATAGAGTATTGAGAGCATCACCTCGGGCCGCGCGCCTTCCTCCCCCCTCCGTTTTGTTCCCGCCTTTGCGCCTGCGCAGTGCGACAAATCTGGCGCTGTCCCCTTCAGCACCACGCGGAACCCGCGCCGCGCCTCCCCGCGGTGAGCTCCGCGCGCGTACGTGTCTCACACGTCCCGGTGCCCCCTGACCGCCCGAATAGACCCTTTCTTCTTTTTGAGGCCACCAGCTGCCCTCCTTGGCTTCCCAAGGAAAACAGTACCATAGTAATTCTAACGGCGCATTTTTAAAATAGACAGGATCCCATCTACCCTCACGAAGGACGCGATCAGGAAGAGATTGCCTGCCCCCCAACTTCCTCCAGTTCCAGGGACATTTTGCTAATTCCTCATCTTCAGGCGGCTAGGATTCCTAACTCAGGAATCAAGGAAGTTCTTTCTGAAGTCTGATTAACATCTCTCCTGCTACACCCTGGATGGGTGGTCAGGATTGAGACTGCTGGGTCCAAGATTCAGAACCCTGGAGGAATCTAGGCAATGTTCCTTACATCTTCCCTCCATTAAGTTGTCGGGCTCCTGTTTTTAGGGGGCGGGTCTGATCTACACCCATACCGGGTGCTTTGCGTGACCGCGTGCTCGTGGGGGCGGGAGCGCGTGTGGCATGTAACAGGTCATGTGGCAACCGCCTAGGGACACGCGTGGGGCCTGGAGCGGGACACGCGTGTGCAGCTGGGCCTTGCGTGTGGTTCGGGGGGCGACCGGCGAGAAGGACGTGGACGCGAGTGGGGTGGGGCACGTGAGGGTCAGGGAAACAGTACTGGGGTTCCATTCGCCCTCCGCCTAGTCAGGGGCGGGTCTCAGGTTGGCGGGAGAGGACCGCGCAGCGGGGACAGGGGCTGCCCCCTGGGCTCGGGGCCCCGGGGACCGCGGGAGGGGTGCGGATTAGCGATGCCGGAGGAGCAGCGCGTAGGGGGGAGGGGGAGGGATTGAGAGGCGGGCGGGCCCGGAACGAGCGGGAGCCGCGCTGCCTGCACCGCCGAGCTGGGCCCAGCCTCTCCCCGGCCTCTCCTCCTCGGCCCCGGCTCCTGGTGAGCAGCGGTGAGTACCGAGATGGCTCCAGTCCGGGCTGCGCAAGGGGCCGCGCCGGGCCGTGATTGAGCTACAGGAACCTGCCTGGCAGCTCTGCTGCTCTTGACCTCTGCCCCTACCCTGAGTGGCCTCCAGAGGCCTGATACCCCTTTGGGTTCCTTCTAGGAATGGACAGAATGAGCAAGATCTGTCATACCCTTTGGTGGGGTGGGAGAAGGGTCTGCTTCCACCGACCCAGGGACCTGTGACTCCTGGGTTTGGGGCAGGAGGGAGGAATGTATGTCCCTGCTTGAGTGTGTGTAAGTGCACATTTGTATTTGTGTTGATTGTGCACCAGCAGATCTCTGTGTCTGATAACACCTGTGTCGCTATGTACATTGAAGAGTGAGTGCTGGTATGTAGATTTGGGTATCTCTTTGTGTGTTCCTGTCTGTATGACAGCATGTGTATAAAGCAAGCATGTGCCTATTACACACATAGTTGTTATGGCTGTGAGTGTGTTGAGGGTGTGTCTTTGAGCAGTGTGTGTTTGTGTGTGTACTAACAGTGTTGCCTGGCTGTGAACGACAGCCATATCGGTCCACATAAATATGCTAGAGTGTATCTGTACCTATGTGTGCATGCATGCACCCACAAGCACCTGTATGAAGAGTATGTCTCTCTCTCTCTCTCTCT
>NW_006399756.1:28509471-28517304 GCF_000299155.1 Elephantulus edwardii
TATATAAATAATTAGGGGCTAGTGGCTGGGTATTCTATTCAGGTCTTTCTCCTTCTCTCCACCCTGTGCCTCTCAGCCCCTCATTGTCCCTACATAACCTCTTCAACTTTTTCCTCCTTTCCTTTCAGGGGGCCTGAGTTCCCCTTCTCTGAATGAGGGACCGCCATAAGAGGGACTGTGGGGGAACCAGGGCTATATGATGGTGATGGCTGGCTGGCACCCTTGGTCCAGAGGGTGGGGTGCCAGTCTCTCTCTGCCAGAAGCAGCTCCAAAATGCTACAGGGACTCTGGGCTCACCTACCTTCTGAACTAGCTTCCTCTGTCCTCTCAGGGTGAGCACAGGGCCCTTGGGCAAGAGAGGGTCCAGGGGCCCACTAGGGGGCAGGTCCTCTCTCCTCAGGCTTCCATGACAGCAGACCCAGCAGGAGGCCAACTCCGCTCAGGGAGTGGGATTACTGAGTGCTTACTCCCAGGGTGGGCTAGGACCCTGGTGCTCAGAGACCCTGACCAGCTTCCCCCTCTTTGCCCCTGCTCTCCTGCCCACCAGCTCTCCTGCAGTTTACCCCTTGCTCCCCTTCCTCTCTTGCAGGCCCATCTGAAGAGCATGCTGCCCCCTTACTCCCCGCCTGGCCTCGCCATCCCTGCTCCCCCAGCCTGACGCCCGGCCCCAGCATGGCCCAGGGTGCCATGCGCTTCTGCTCAGAAGGCGACTGTGCCATTTCCCCACCACGATGCCCACGCCGCTGGCTCCCCGAAGGCCCTGTGCCTCAGAGCCCCCCAGCCAGCATGTATGGCAGTACCGGCTCCCTGCTACGGCGCGTGACAGGTCCAGGTCCCCGGGGCCGGGAACTGGGTCGTGTGACAGCACCCTGTACACCCTTGCGTGGCCCTCCTTCACCCCGTGCTGCTCCTTCACCCTGGGCACCCTCTTCACCTACTGGACAGCCTCCACCTGGGGCCCGGAGCTCTGTGGTCATTTTCCGCCTGGTGGAGAAGGCCAGTGTGAGGCCACTGAATGGGTTGCCTGCTTCAGGAGGCTTGAGCCGGAGCTGGGACCTGGGTGGGGTCTCTCCTCCCAGACCCACGCCAGCCCTTAGGCCTGGCTCTAACCGGAAGTTGCGCCTGGAAGCATCCACTTCAGACCCACTTCCAGCTGGAGGAGGCTCTGCCCTGCCTGGCAGCCGAGGCCCTTTAATTGGGCCCCCCGTCCCACCCCAGGTCGGGGCAGATGGTCTTTACTCCTCTCTCCCCAATGGGCTGGGGGATCCCCCTGAACACCTGGCCACACTATTCCGAGGAACTGCCAACATCGGATTGCTGAACCAGGTATGTAATTTCTCATGGGCTCCCTGGGGCCCTGAAGCCCGAGTGAAGGGGCCCAGCTTGGACCTGGGCCAGTCTGCTATTCACTCTGAATCCTTGAATCTATCCTAAATATCTCTCTTGCCCTCTGTGTTTGTCTATGTGTCTCTGCATCACCCACTCTGTCCCTGTATGTGTTTATATTTGTGTCTCTGTCCCATGTTCCTTTGTCCCTGCGTTTGGCTTTACCTCTGGGTGACTGTGTCTATTTCCCCATCCTTGGCTCAGGGGGACACCTGGTCCTCCCCCCGAGAAGTCTCCTCTCATGCCCAGAGAATTGCTCGAGCCAAATGGGAATTCTTCTATGGTTCCTTGGATCCCCCCAGCTCAGGTAAGGCCTGGGACTGAGGCAAAGCGAGTAGGGCAAGGCCTTTACCACAGCAGCTGGGCCTTGACGGGCAGCTTCCTTGAAATTTTCTGCAAACCCTTCCTGGCTGAGTTGGCAAATGTTCCTCTGGCCCTCGCTCCTGCCACGTGTTATGGAGGGCTCCAGGGCTTGTTCAGACACATAGAGTAAACTGGGTAGTAAGGGGGGAGGTAGGATCTCCAGGGTCATTCCCTGTAGGAAAAATAGTCTATGCTCTCTCAGACCCCCGCAAGGCTGCCAGACAAGAACTGGTTTTAAATGAGCCCCATCAGCACCCAGAACATGATGAATTTATAACAAAAGTAATGGTTTAGGCAGTGAAGGAACTTCGTGCCTGAGTGAGAGAGAGTTACGGAACAAGGGCAGGTGGAGACTGACCTGGATAACCTGCTGACCTGGATGCCTGTGTGTCCCTCAGGTGCTAAGCCCCCAGAGCAGGCCCCCCCATCTCCACCTGGGGTGAGCTCAGGACAGGGCTCTGGGGTAGCTGTGGGGCGAGCAGCCAAGTACTCGGAGACAGACCTGGACACGGTGCCCCTGAGGTGCTACCGAGAGACAGACATCGATGAGGTACTGGCCGAGCGGGAGGAAGCTGATTCGGCCATCGAGAGTCAGCCCAGCTCAGAAGGCCCACCTGGCACTGCTCGGCAACCCGTTCTGCGTGCTGGCCTCTGCCCTGGCCCTCGTCCCAGCAGTGGCAGTGAGGATGAGGATGAGGCAGGAGGGGAAGAGGATGTGGATGATGAGGTGTTCGAGGCCTCAGAGGGGACCCGGTGAGTGGGAAAGTGGGTGGGTTGGAAAAGAAAGTGGTTTGCTCCTTTTCACTGGCCCTGAGGCACAGTCTGGATCAAAAGGACTAGGATGAAAGGGAGGGTGTGGCTGGGAGGGTCAGGAATAGGCTGACAAGGCAGTGTGGGTAGCAGAAGATTCAGGACGGAGGCCTGGGCCTGGCAAGGTGCAGGAGGTTGAGGGGGCATTAAGCAAGAAGCAAGGAGAGAGAAGGCAGGGCAGTGAGGGTGTCTCTAGAAAGGCACGGGCAGGGCAAGAGACCAGAGGCCTGACTCAAGCCTGGGGACCTGGGAGCATCAGTCCGGATCTTGGGTCCTGGCAGAGAGTGGGATTTGTGGGGGCTTTCCTCTCCCGTCTCACACCCTACTGCATCTTGGAGATTCATCTTCTCCTAAGATGTTGCCAGAAATAGAAACAGGATGGCAGGAGGGGAGCGGATCAGGGAGGAGGAGAAAGGGAGATTAGTAGAGAGGGAGGAAGGAAAGGAGGAAGAAGATTGAGGGCTAGGGGGCAGGCCTGGGGTGCTGCAGGGACACTGAAGAACTTGGGGAACCCATTGTGGGGTTCTCTGCTCAGGTGACTCTTGACTTGGAGGGGGTTGGGAATATTGGCAGAAGGGAGGCTTCAGCACCAGGGTCAGACGGGGTCAGAGGTCTGAATCCTGGTTCTGCAGCCTGAGGTAAGTGGCCTCCTCCTCTCTTTGGACCTGTGAAATGGGGATGGTAACCCCCTTTTGCCTCATCAGTGTGAAAGTTCAATGAAATGCAGCCAAAGATTCCAGCGCTGGGCATGGCCCCTAACCTTAATCAGATATTCTCCCTGATCCTGCAGGTCAGGGACCCGAATGCCTCTCAAGTCTCCAGTGCCCTTCCTGCCTGGGACCAGCCCCTCTGCTGATGGTCCTGACTCTTTCAGTTGTGTGTTTGAAGCCATCTTGGAGTCATACCGGGCCAAGGGCACCTCCTACACCAGCCTCACCTCACTGGAAGCCCTGGCCTCACCTGGCCCAACCCAGAGCCCCTTCTTCACATTTGAGTTACCCCCCCAGCTCCCAGCTCCCAGACCTGACCCACCTGCTCCTGCCCCACTTGCCCCTCTTGAGCCGGATTCTGGTACCAGCTCTGCAGCTGATGGACCTTGGACACAGAGAGGGGATGAGGAGGAAGTAGAGGCTGGAGCCAGGCTGGCCCCAGGGAGGGAACCCTCCAGTCCCTGCCACTCAGAGGACAGCTTTGGGCTGGGGGCAGCACCCCTGGGCAGGTGAGTGATTCCTTAGCCTCTCCGACCTGAGGTCCCCAAGAGCGGTTACCCTAGAGACAGCCTGAGAGTGGGGCTGTTGTTTATGTCTCTTACCTCTGAGTGGAGGTAATTGAGGGGATGCAGATGCCTGTATTCCCATTTGGAGGGCTGCTTGCATTGGCTCTAAGGAGGAGAAGACTTAATTCAGGATTAAAGAGCCTCCAGAGAGCATTCTCCTTGTTCTCCAGGAGGTCCCTTTCCTCCCGAGGCTGTAAACTGCTTAGACTCCCACCCAGCTTGGAGGCTTCTTCTAAAGATGGAGCCACCAGCCTGTCTCCCATATCACCTGTCTTCCACAATCAGTAGTCTCCTGCCCTTCTCCATGAGCCCTTTCACCAGTCTAACCTTTCTGCTCCTCCTTCCCCCGCCAGTTACCCTCTCTGTCATGGAAGCCATGGCAACAGGAGGGGGTGGCCAGGGAGACAGCGTTGCCTAGCAACCAGGAGTTTCCGGCCTCTGTCTCTGGGGTGACAGGTGGCTTTGAGAGTAGAGCAGCTGGGGTGGGGAGGAAAGGGGAGGAGGAAGAAGGGGGTGAAGGAGTGCACCCTGACCCCAGAGCCTGCTCCTTGGCAAGCAGAAAGGAAGGCTGGAGGAGCATGCTTCTCTCCTTAAAAGCAGAGAGAAGGACAGGCAGAAGAGCAGGCCTGCTGGTGTCCCTGCTGCCCTTAAATCTTTGTCTGATTCTTCACTATTTTTGACAGCCCATCTGTCCCACCTCTGCCCATGTTTTCAGAGATATGGACTGTGTTCCGAGTAGGGTCAGCGTGGGTATAGGAAATCTGTGTCCACTAGCAAACTTCTGCCCCTAGGAGCTTAGAGGATGCAGCCAAAACTCCCACAGCAGCAAAATGGATGTGGGTTAGACTTGAGGCAGGACTTCTGAATGGAGTAGGCCAATAGAGAGAAATGGAAAATGCCTTCTCTATCTTTCTCTCAACTTCTTTACTGTCTGGGTCTGGAAGCCAAAGGAGGACCTAAATCACTGGGTAGGGCCCTGTCCGCCTGCTCGTTCCCCACTCACCTGTCCTGAGCTGGTGTCTTGTCCTGGCAGTGAACCACCCCTGAGCCAGCTGGTATCTGACTCGGACTCGGAGCTGGACAGCACGGAGAGGCTGGCCCTAGGAAGTACAGATACCTTGTCCAATGGGCAGAAAGCAGACCTGGAGGCTGCGCAGCGCTTAGCCAAGAGGCTGTACCGACTTGATGGCTTCAGGAAGGCCGATGTGGCCAGGCACCTGGGCAAGAAGTAAAGCCCCTGGTTGGGGCTGAGGATGGGGTAGGGGGAAGGGGAGGCAACCTGTAGGCAGCACCTATATGTCCTCTCTATCTACTACCCAGATCCATAGGTAAACCCTACCTGACTTCGTCACTCTGTCCTTTGTAACCCCACCTATCTCCCTGCCCTGCCCATAGCAATGACTTCAGCAAACTGGTGGCTGGCGAGTACCTCAAGTTCTTTGTCTTCACGGGCATGTCGCTGGACCAAGCTCTTAGGTGGGTGCTGAGCCCTTTGAGGGCAGCCTGGTATGCAGGGCCTAGTAGGCAGGGCCTCAGCCATGCCTGCACTGAGCCACTTTGCTGACAGCCCTTCCCATGTTGATGCTGGGATTGCCTGGGAGGGGAACCTGGGGATGATATTTTTCCTTTTTCCTCCTCCCCAGGGTGTTTCTGAAGGAGCTGGCCTTAATGGGTGAAACCCAGGAACGGGAGCGTGTGCTGGCCCACTTCTCCCAGCGATACTTCCAGTGCAATCCTGGCGCCTTGTCCTCAGAGGGTGAGGGGACAGGGAGGAGCTGGCTTTGTCCCGGACATTCATTAAGGCTGACCTGGACATTTATTGTGTGCATAGATGCCCAAGTGTATGTGCATTAGTGAATGAATGCAGTGGTCAGACCACTGCTCTAACACACATGTGCAGTGCTGTGCTAGCTACAGAGGGCAGACCATATGAAATTGCTAGAGGCAAATGAGTATGTGGCAGGTGTTTGCATACAGTGGTTCTCACAGATGTGCAGGGCAGTGCTTGACTTGAGTGGAGATTGTTTACACAGGTCTGCACGTCTGATTTGTGGAGTGTGTTTACTGCATAGATAGAGGGGCAAGTGAGTGTGGGGGATAGCAGTAAACTACTCCACCCCAACACTTCAAGGACGAAGTGAGAAATGTTTGCTGAGGTATCTCATGTTTGCTGAGGTATCTCGGCCTGGAAGGACCTGGGGAGGGTGGCTGGATGGAAGAACCCTGGGAGATGGCCCAGGCTGAAAGTCAATTCTCCCGCAGACGGTGCCCACACGCTGACCTGCGCCCTGATGCTACTCAACACGGATCTCCACGGTCACGTGAGTGTGGGTGGGTGGGACGTGGGACCGAGGTAGCCCAGAAACAGACTCCTTGGTCCAGAGACTTTCTGGCCTGGTGAGCCTGACCCCCACCCCAAGTTGACAGGCCTCTGCACCCTCCCTTAGAACATTGGGAAACGCATGACCTGCGGGGACTTCATTGGGAACCTGGAGGGCCTCAATGATGGTGGCGACTTCCCGAGGGAGCTGCTCAAGGTGGGGGCAGGGAAAGATAGAAGGAGCTGGTGGGGGATGTGGGAGACTCAGTCAAAGGGAGGGAGGGAAGGGAGGAGCCCGTCTTTTCTGCCAGGGCAGCCTGGGCTCTCTCGTGACTCAGTCTGAGGACCGCCCCCTCCCCCCAGCCCCCACATGCCCGCCTCGGGACATGCGCACACGCGTGCAGTGGGGTCACGCCGCGGGAGGGGAAGTGGCTCGCGAAAATACGGGACCTGGAAGTCCTGGACCTGCGTTTGTCAGTTGTCTCCTTCAGCGCTTAATGAGGATGGGAGGGGATACACAGGCTCACCACCTTGCCCTCATTGTCTACAGCCATAAAGATCCTCCTGGTGCCGAACTGCTCCATTGGAGGGACAAAGGCTTTTCCCAGATCTGCGAGTTAGCAGTTAGTGCTAAAGTGCTGCCTCCCCCTAGTGCCAGAGTCAGATCCGTGCTAGCAACAGGGCGCTTGGAGGCGTGGGGTCAATGCCCTCCCTAACAGGGTGTTGACCCAGGGAGGCTTGGGCTCATTGAAGAAACCCCTGGTTTACACAAAGGCCACGACACATATGTGACATAGAAGAGAGTTGTTGGGTGTGCCAGTGAGGTGGGAGTATGTTGGGAACGTCTTTGGAAATCTGAGCGGGGGATGTATCCTTGAGCTTTGTGTGTGTATGACTTTGGGTGTGTTTGTTCTTTAGGATTTCGAGTGTGTGTCTGAGGGTGTAGGTTGGGTGTGTATGTATGTTGAGGTGTACACCTACGGACGGGCTGTGTATGATTAATGGCATATTCGTGAGTAAGGGAGTGTATGTTTGTGAGTAGAGCGGACACTTTGAGATGGACATCTAAATTCGTGTGTCTGGCTAGTTGGGGCGTATGTCTGTGAATTGAGTGTGTGGACGTGACTTGAGGTTTATAAAAGGGCATTTGGAGGAGTCTGCGAATTGCCAAATTGAGGGAGACCAATGCAGTTTCCTGGCTGCGTCCAGCCTGCCCTCTACCCCACACGTTGTCTCCTACCTTGAAGCCCCCACTTCTTGAGACCCCTCCCGGTTATTTCAGAAAAGGTCACCGGAGGGGGCCCAGCTTCTCCCTTCCCTGTCACCCCTAGCCCGGAGGAGCTAGGAGAAAACTGGATTCTTTCTGGTCAGCCTACTCCCATAGCCCCAGGCCTAGGGTGGGTCCGTATATCCCCAGACTAGACTCCCACGAGGCCTTCCCAATTCTTTCCCCAGGCATAGCAGCACGCTAAAGGCCTCTATCTGTCGGTGCCTCCATTTTGCGACGTCCCCGCCCCCAGCCTCGCCTCCCCTCCCCTCCTCTCCCCTCCCCTCCCGTCTGCGCCCCCCTCCTGCTCTCGCCGAGCTGCAGAGCAGACAGCGCCGCCGCGGCGCGCTCTTTGCGTCGGTGGGAGCCGGGCCGGCTCGGCCGCGCGCTCGCGCCGGCTGTCGGGGGAGC
>NW_006399756.1:28517404-28533153 GCF_000299155.1 Elephantulus edwardii
GGCTGGGGGCCACGGCGGGCCGGCCGGGCCAGCATGATCGGCGTCAACAGCATCCACAGCAGCGCCGGGCGGCTGCGCTCGCGCTCGCTGTGCTCCGTGCGCTACGGGCGCACCCACCGCGGCGCGGAGACCCTGTGCTACGGCTGGCCGCAGCGCTCGCGCAGCCTCAAGCCAGTGCTCTACACCGACCTGGTGGTCAGCCGCCTGCAGAGCCGCAAGAAGAAGAAGGCGGTGAGGGTGTTATGGTCGCGGCCCACGCCAGTTCGGGGGATCGACTATGGGGTAGTAGTAACCTGAGGGAGGCACCAGTGTCATGGGCTGAGGAGGTATCTGTGGAGCTAGGGGGTTGAGGGAGGAGTCCATCACGATAGAGCTCCTAGGCAGCCTCAGATGGCACTGACTGGGGCTGGCGGTGGACCAAACTGGGCCTCCGGAAGCCAAGAGGTTTTTGATGAGGATGGGAGTCTTGTAGATGGGGGTGGGCATGACATAGGGTTCACTCTTGGAGTGCAGGGCATACCAAGGTGAGGCTATATGCCAAAGGGGTCTGAGAGGAGACAGGAGGATGGACTGGAAGCCTGCAGACAAGGGTTGCAAACTGGGTCTTAGTGGTTTCCTGACCAGAAAGTGGGAGAGTGAGGCCTGGGGTCTGGGTCGTGATAGGAGGGTTGTGTATGTACAGGCTTGGGTGGTGCTGTGTGTGCACCCACCACCGGCAGGATGTGTGTGTGTATGTGATCACTAGCTGGCCTGGTGACCAGGCATGGCTATGGGCAGTGAGAGTCAGAGGCTGTGGTGTGCAGGGCACAGGGGGCTGTGTCCCATTACCGGGAAGACGCAGACGTCACCACTGCACCCAGTTCACGCAGGCAGCATCACACGCCACACATTCAGCCTGACACACACATGCTGGGGACACACCCACTCAGACAGGCTGGTGAAGCGCCCCCACAATGGGAGGCACCACTGTGGACCCATGAGTGTAGAGAGGTGTATAAAGAAAGGCCTTCTGCACCTTTCCTGGAGCCCAGCCCCACCTGTGACTACATCCAGGGTCCTCTAAAGTTTCTCCAGGCTGTCACCACAGAGGGGACTTGACTGGTTCAGGAGCAGACTCAGAGTTTGGGGTGGAAGCCTTTTGCACTGGGGCTCATTCTCAAGTCACGTGAAAGGTCTGAGCAAGCAGGGTGGGTGAACCATGCTGGCATGAATGACTGGCCTAGGAGGCCATCTGTGTTGAGGAAGAAGGGATTCAGCCTGTCTTGGGACTGGGAGCAAAGGCAATGAATTTTCCATTATTATACTCTTGATTTAAACAAGGGAGGAAGTGACAGAGTGAGTCCCTTTCCTGGGCCTCAGTTTCCCCATATGCTGTGTGTGGGCTGTGTCTGTAGAACAGGGCCAGACACATGGCGGAGGGAGGAAAGCTTCTCCCGCTGTTCTTTGCCATTCCTCTAGGACTTTGTTCTCCAGTGGGCTAGTCCCCTTAACAACAGCAATGATAAGGATAATAAGAGCAGCTGCCACTTACTGTGCATCTGCCATGTGCCAGAAAGCCCTGTGCAAAGTGTCTGACCTCGGTTAAATCTGTTACCAAGTTTGTTCCTCCATGTGAACACTTGCCCCAACTCATGTAGCTAAAGTGGTGGAACTGGGCCCAGGTCCTAGAACTCCCTGTTCCAGAGCCTGTGTTCTATTCGGTGTCATCACATATCACCTCCCCACTTCCCCTAGTTCTGGCCTGTCCCTGAGACTCAGCTCTGGTGCTCCTCCAGCCCCCCAGGATTGACCCAGCCCCTCTGATTTGTTCCTTCCTTCCCAGGCCTTGTACAGCTCCATCAAGAATGAGAAGTTGCAGTGGGCCATGTAAGTTCAGGGCTGGGTGGTGGAACAGGGATGGGGCAGGGTGAGTGGCTAGGGGGAGGTAGGCCCCACAAGTTCTGGAACCATGGGGGAAGGGAAGGAGGATAGGAGGCCATGAGAGGCAGTGAGGCTGTTGGACTTCCTTCTTTGGAGATGCCTGCCTGGACTTGGGATTCTGCCTCTTGTCTCTAGCTGGGTTGTTATGACAAGCTGGGCTAAGGTGGGCGGACACTGTTAGCTAGCCTGGAGAAGTGATGGTGAAACAAAAAAAGGCACTCCCTCAGCAACCCAGTGGGAGAACATTGGTATCTACAGGTAGAGCCCTGGCCAACAGAGGGAGCGTCCCCCATCCTTAAGTCCTAGGGAGTCCAGAGAGGCACAGCATAATCTTGGGAGTCCAGTGTGAGAGGAGGCCACTTGTCTTGGAGACTCCAGTAGGAACAGGGGTCCCTCACATGAAAGTTGATGGTCACTCTCATTTGTTGGCATTTGCTGGGAACTCGGGGAGTTCTGGTAGCATCCTCCAGGTAGCGTCCTCCATAGAAGAGTTGAGCTGGTAACCACAGGTCGTCAGGTACTTGACTGCACCAGCAGCTCCTCAGGGCAGTTTCCTCAGGAGTGATTTACAGCCTTGGAAATCCAGTGGAGTCAGAATTGACTCCAGAGCAATTAGAGAGTGAATGCGTGCTGAGAAGTGTGCCACTGCTCAGTTTAGTTAGGAGCTCCCCGATTGGCAGGGCTCAGGATCCTGGGAGGCTGCAAGGATGATTGACTTGATGGTAGAGAAAAGGGAAATAGGCACTTGGGAGGCAAAGGTGTAATGACTGGAATGAGTTGGGAGTGGGGAGACAGGATGCAGCAGGCCAGGCTGGAATTAAGGGTAGAAAGAAAAAGGAGGCATTGGTGGAGAGGAGGAGCCAGACTCTAAAATGAAGTGTCATCTCCATGAAGGAGGCAATAGGGAGCTACTGAGGGTTCTTGAGCAAGAAAGTGACAGGATACAGTCAATTCTTTTTGATATTTGGCAGAACCTATGTGTCAGGATGCACTGGGAATTTACTTCTTCCAACTTCTACCACCATGTATTTAGCCAGCAAATTCTGAATAAAGGTTGCTGTTATGTGTGGTTGAGAGAGCAGAGTTAGACTGATCTGTGAGTTAGACTGGTGAAACAAATGAGGGTTAGTGAAGGATGCAGAATGGTAATAATGGGGCCGGTTACACATGAGGGAAGGCACTGCCTTATCCTCAGGAATACTAGATCTGTTTTCATTTGAGGGGTGAGACATATTGCCTTTAAGAGCCATGCTCTGGGGGAGGGAGGTGGCAAGAAAGAGCTATACCCCAGGGTAGACCCAGGGAGGCTGGAGATATGACTTCAGGAAGCTCAGGTGGCAAGAAGCTATACCCTCTGAGGCAGAATCCAGGGCTGAGGGGGATTGTGGCTCCTGGCCCCCTCTGAGGTGATCACACCTGCAGAGACGAGGAGGAGCTGAGGCGATCTCTGTCCGAATTGGCCGACCCCAACCCAAAGGTCATCAAGAGGGTCAGCGGGGGCAGTGGCAGCGGCTCCAGCCCTTTCCTGGACCTGACTCCTGAGCCTGGGGCCTCCGTCTACAAGCACGGGCCCCTGGTGCGAAAGGTGCACGCAGACCCTGACTGCAGGAAGAGTATGTGGCCTGTGGTGGGACTGGGGGGATGGATGGGACTGGACCTGCCCCAGACCCCTGACCTGTCTCTGTTCTCCCAGCACCTCGGGGCAAAAGAGGCTGGAAGAGCTTCCACGGGATCCTCAAGGGCATGATCCTCTACCTGCAGAAGGTGCGGGGCTGGTGGGTGGGAAGGCCTGAGGGGTGACGCTGAGCTGCCTCTGGGAAGTGCTGGTGGACTGGGCCAGGCTGGGCAGACTAGGGCCAGGACAAGACGGGCATCCTCACAGGAGGAGTACCAGCCTGGGAAGTCCCTGTCGGAGGCAGAGCTCAAGAACGCCATCAGCATCCACCACGCACTGGCCACCCGTGCCAACGACTACAGCAAGAGGCCTCATGTCTTCTACCTGCGCACAGCTGACTGGCGCGTCTTCCTCTTCCAGGCCCCGTGAGTGCTCGCCTTCTTCCCACCCTCACACCCCTCCCTGGTCCCTGGATAGCTTTGTTTCCTCTCTGGCTGCACCTTAAAACAGGACTAGCGTCCCTGGGCAGGAACCCCAGGCCCAGTTCCTAAGTGGCTCTGCTGTCCTGCAGGAGCCTGGAACAGATGCAGTCCTGGATCACGCGCATCAACGTGGTGGCAGCCATGTTCTCGGCACCCCCCTTCCCAGCTGCTGTCAGCTCCCAGAAGAAGTTCAGCCGCCCTCTGCTGCCTAGCGCTGCCACCCGCCTCTCCCAGGTAGCTCCTCCTCTGTTGACCTGGTGCAGGTGGAGTTGAGAGGTGCAGGTCCACATTTAAGGTTGTTTTCAAGATTATGTAAACATGTGGGGTGTGTGTGTGTGTGTGTGTGTGTGTGTGTGTGTGTGTGAGTGATGATGATGTTTTCCCCCAATTGCACAAAGGTACTATCAGTGCCCTTGATTGTGCCCTCCCTGGCCACTAGGAGGAGCAAGTGCGGACCCATGAGGCCAAGCTGAAGGCCATGGCAAGCGAACTGCGGGAGCATCGAGCTGCCCATTTGGGCAAGAAGACCCGAGGCAAGGAGGCTGAAGAACAGCAGCAGAAGGAGGCCTATCTGGAGTTTGAGGTGAGCCTCTACCCAGGCACCTCTGTGGCCCCTGTCCCCTTCATTGAGACTTCTGTGTGCCCACCCCTCCTTTCCCCAAATTCAGACTGGTGGTAAAGGGAATACATCTAGGAGTGAGACCAGCTGGGTGACTGTGGGTCAGTCTAACCTTAGTTTCCTTCTGTAG
Source organism: Elephantulus edwardii (assembly GCF_000299155.1). Taxonomy (NCBI): domain Eukaryota; kingdom Metazoa; phylum Chordata; class Mammalia; order Macroscelidea; family Macroscelididae; genus Elephantulus; species Elephantulus edwardii. The sequence continues at coordinate 28,522,171 of NW_006399756.1, forward strand.
AACAGTGGTACCATTTCATACCCATGAGGGAGTATGAAGTGAGATGAGGTGCCAAGGGCTTAGGTCCCCCAACCCTGGTCAAAGGCTCAAGAAATATTTGCTGTAAAAATTGGAAGCCAGGAGAGAGGCCAGAGAGGATCACCTCACAGTCCTTGGGGGCCTTGGGGCTCCAGAGGCAGCAAACCTCTTCCATGTCCCTGTCAGTACTTGGACTCAGGGGCCCAGGCGGGAGTGGGAGGGGAGAGGGTGGAAGCAGTTTCTCACAGCTGCCTCTCTGCCTCAGAAATCCCGCTATGGAACATACGCAGCACTGCTTCGGGTCAAGCTGAAGGCAGGCAGCGAGGAGCTGGATGTGGTGGAGGCAGCACTGGCCCAGGCCAGGAGCGAGGAGGACGGAGTCCCCCCCTCTCACTCCAGTCCCTCCCTGCAGCCCAATATGACCAGCCAGCCCCGGATCCAGCGCCAAGGCTCAGAGCCTCGGGCAGGGAGTGGGCGGCGGAAGCCCTGAGTTGGTTGGAGGGTGGGTGGTGGTGCCCGCTGGGCATCTGCATGAAGTGGCCCTGCCTGAGCCCGGCAGGCCTCGGGCCACCCATGAGGGTCTCGGGCCCAGGGCCCTACCGCGCCGGACGCGGTGTCCGGGGCAGGGCAGGGCTGGGCATGGGCCTCAGGAGCCTGGGCTAAGGGCCCTTCCAAGACTCCCATTTTGTGATAATGTTTTGCACTTTTTCGTACAGGGGGGGTGGGGGTGGGAGGGGCCAGGGCCCAGGGCCCCTGGATTTTTGAAGCTTTTTTTTTTCCTTTTGTGGGGAAGGGCTGACGATGTTTCTGCTTTCTGCTGAGACCACCCCACCCCGACACCAGCAATTCCCCTCTGCCTGGGGCCTGGCTGAGACAGAGGCCAGGAGTTGGGGCTAAGCTGGTTTTTCTTCCTTCCTCCCCAAGGGCTCACTCTCAGTTTCCAGAGGTGGAGAAAAGGGCGTCCAGGCCGAGGCCCCTGGCCTGTGAGGCCCCTGTGTGCAGGCCGGTAGCACAGTCTGGCTTGCCCTCTGCAGTGGGCCCTGCCCTTTGTACAGCCTCCACCCCCATTAAATCTGCTCTGGACTTGCTGGCTGGGCCTCTTCCTTTCCTCTCTTCAGGGCCTGACATGATGCCGGGGCAAGAAGCTAGTTCTAGGGACCAGGGTCACATCAGGGATTGCCATAAACCAGGGAGGGTACTAAGCCCTCTTTTATTTGCCTCAAATGAGGGATGGGCTAGGGTGTTAAATAAGAATTGGAACAAGTGGGGATGCTGTACAGAGGGTACCCAGGGTGGGGGCAGCAGGTCAGTGCACCTGAGGCTGGGGGTGTCCATGGCAAAGCCCACCTGGTGGCTCAGGGGGTGGGCCCAGCTTCTCTGCCTCCTGTTCCACTGACTGGCTCCCATAAGCACTATCTTCCTTCACTTCTGCTATGGGGAGGGAAGAAGGGAACAGAGGACAGTTAGGGCATTAGGCATCCTACCCCAACAACCCCAGACCTTTCCCTCACTTAGGCAGAGCCCCTTACCTGTGCTGGGCAGCTTATCTCGGGGCTCTGGACCCCTCAGCAGCCTCACTCCTTCTTCTAGGCCCATGTCAGACAGAGCATCCAGTAGACCTGCCAAGTCCCCTCCAGCTAGCTGAGGAGAAAAATGGGGCTTGAGGTCTGAATTATGGTTAGGAGGCCAAGGAAACATCTGGGATTGGAAGAAGGAACCTGGGGGTTGGAGAGGAGCTGGGGGCTCACCTCGTAACTGCGCAGGAGGCTGCCACTAGGGGAGGCTGTCTTTCGGTACGTGTCCACCAGACTGCGAAGCCCCAGGCGTTCTGCCAGTTCTGCCCAGCTGCCCTGGGCTCCTGGCCCATCCAGCAGCTGCTCCAGGTTCTGCAAGGCCGCATCTCCAAGTGACAGCCCTGGTCCTGAGGGTAACACACATAAGCTCAATTACCTCAGAAATGGACAAAGGTTTAGACACTCTGATATCTGCTCTGCTCCATGGTTATCTGAAAGAGGAGGCAGAAAAGGCTACTGTGGCAATGGAGGAGGGAACAGAGGGGGAGAAGAAAGCTCCATGTGGAAGGAAGGCCGTGGGGTCAGGTGCTGATGGGCCACTCACCTGCTGGGCTGGGAGGGGTCAAGGGAGGCTCCATGGTGTCCTGAGCAGCATTTAGTAGTAAGGTTTTCACCTGGGGAGACAGCATCAGCTTTCATCACCTCCCACCAAGTCTGGAAGCCCAAGTACCCTGTAATCCAGATACTCTGGGCCCCAGCCCCAAGCCCAGTGCACTATCCCCTGGTCATCAGGCCCAGGCTAGCTTACTTTGGTGCTTCGAGTGAGGTCAAGAGGTGTGTGGCCCCGGAAGCTGCTTCGTGTGTCCCTCTCCAGTCCCTCAGAATCTGAGTCACTACCAGACGTTGGGGGTGAAGGCAGTGGGCAAAGGGGTTCCTCATTTTCTGCATGGATGTCAGCACCTAGAGATGGAGGTGGTCATGGGGAGGAGACCTGAGGTCCACATTAGTGACTGCCGAGCAGGGGTTCTAGAAAGGACTCCTCCTGTCTCACTCTGCTCATATGCCCCTGAGGATGAAACTGACCAGCTTTTAGAAGGAGGCGGGTGAGGGTTGGGGATCCCAGGCCGGCTGCCAGGTGGAGGGGTGTGTTCCCAGCAAAGGTACGGGCGTTCACATTGGCGCCAAGCTATGGAGTAAAAGGGCAAGGATGTCACTGGTCGTTCCACAACCCTTGACCCTACCCCCTCTGTTACGTCCCACCTTCTCACATCATTGATTTGTCCTTACTTTGGTGACCAGATGGGTGACCAGCCCCAGCTCCTCCATCTCTGTGGCCAGATGCAGGGCTGTTCGGCCTCCCTGTCGCTCTGCAGCCTCCACCTCTGCTCCGTCAGCCACCAGTAGATCCAAGCACTCGGGGCTGCGGGCACGGACTGCCAGGTGTACTGGGTACAGCCCTAGGGATGCCCAATACTAAGTCAGCAACTGTGACCCCAAATTGGCCCCCAAGCCATCCTTGATCAGCAAGCCTTGACACTTCATGTCCCACTGAGAGGTCACCAGATATTGTCTCTGGTCTCTGGCCCTATTCTTCTGACCCAGATCAAGTGGAAACTCACCCTCAAAGTCTGGCATGTGCAGTAAATGGGGCACGGCTGGACCCCCACTCCGAAGCAGTGCCCGCAGCAGGTCAGGGGCACCAGCCCTCAGTGCAAGGTGCATGGCGGAGTCCCCATGCCGATCCAGCAGTGTGGGGTCTGCACCCACCTGCAGCAGGAAGCTCACCACGCTGGTCTGCCCAGTGATCACTGCCAGGTGCAAGGGCGTCTGGGGGTGAAGGAAGGGTGAGCCAGGCCTACTTCTGCTAGAACACTGATCCTTCAACAGCAACTTCCCTCATCAGTAGGTGCCTCTCACCTGATGGAGGTTGTTGGTGAGGTTGACAATGCCAAGGTGTGGGACATGATAGATCACGTGGGCTATCTGTTCAATGACGTTTGTCTGCCCGTGGATGATGGCTAGGTGCAGTGGCCTGGGGAGGGGGAAGGCTTAGGCTTCGGTCTAGCAGTCCAGCTACTCAAGAGTGTCCTCTACTCTAAGAGTGTCCTCTACTCCATTACTTCCTACATTTCCCAGGATGGAGTCTGTCCAACCCAGATCGTTCCCAAGGACATCGCTGTATGTAAATTTAATCCCAAGCCCTTTTAAAGGTAGACAACTACTATTATTGGACTCTTTCGGAACCACCAAATCTGAAGTTCAGAGACATCAGGCACCTTTTCGCTCCTCCTCCCGCTACAGTGCACCTTGGGGAGCCCCATCCCTCCAGGCCCCCCTGCCCTCCAGGCGGCCTACGTGTCTCCGTTCTCATCCTGCGCGGTCAGCAGGTGGCGCTGTCCTGCCAGCAGCGAGCGCGCGTCCGCGGTGACGCCGTAGTCCAGCAGGGCTCGGGCGCTGCGCTGCGCCAGGCCGAACAGGCGCGCATTGTATTCGCGGGCTGGGGGCACAAGGGGCGTGGGGTGGGCGCGGACCATGGGCACTCCGGGATCCCCACCCTGTGGCCCTGTGTTCAGGAGGCGTACCTCGCGCAAGCATCTCCGGGGCTGGAGGCTCACTCTGGGCCGCGCTCGGGTCGACTGGTTCCTCCTTGGCATCAGCGCCAGGCACCGAGGAGCCCATCTGTGCCCCGCCCCCGCCTCCGGGATAGCAGCCCATTTGGGCTGCGCCGGACGAGTAGGGGTTGTAGACCACGGAGGAGGGAAAAAAGCCCAGGCTGCTACCTGTGGGTACGGGCAGGGTTGTGGGCAAGAGGCACTAGACAGGGCTCCAGACCGCCTTGGCCCCATCATCCTCTCCTTCCACCAGCACCTCCGTTCCCACCACCGTCATTCCCTCACCTCCTCCTCCAGCTCCTCCATAACCCCCAGCAGGGCCTCCAGAGCCTCCACCCATGTGGGAGCCACCCCCAAAGGGCTGGGAGAAGGTGGGCAAGGCCTTTCGTCTCTTCCGCTGCACCTCCTCCTTGTCTGAGGACAGAGGGAAATGGAATGTTAAAGACTCAACCCAAGGGCCAGATCCCCCAAGTTTGGTAAGGGTTCTTCCTCAAAAAGCTGAACCCTCCCACCCTTGACTTGGCTTCTGGGGTCCTCAATCCAGTTCTTAGAACCATCTGGTCAAACCCCAGGTTAGTGGATCCTACTAACTTCTGGGGTCCACAACCCGGCTCTACCTTCCACCAGTGGGTAATAGGTGAACTGTTTGGAGTCGGAGACATCCCCTCCACGCTTGCGTTTCAATTGCAGGAACACAGTAACTGGGCGCTCAATCTTCATCTTGTGATAGGGGGGTGTCCGGAACACAATAGCATACTGCGAAGAGGACATACAGGGGATCAATGAGACCTTTGCCTCCGATACCCCAATGTCCTGGCCCCGGCCCCTCTGTACCTGTTTATGAACATCTGTGGGAGAGAAGTCCCCAAAGGCCTGCCATCCATTTTCATCATCCTCATAGAAACGAACCTCAATATCATCTAAAGAGAAAACAAAAGCCTGGCCACAGCTCCAAGTGGAAACTCCAGGGGGCTCTGCCTCCCTGGTCCTGGGTCCTAGTCTTGACACTCAGTATCTAGAGCTTCCAACCAGGGTTCTAGCCTCACCTTTCTGCACTTTGTCACAAAGCAGGTAAACCTCATCTCCTCCTCGCACAGAGCCAGCTGTCTTGTCCATTCGAGAAATCTTCAGGTTTGAGGCTCCAGGAGACTCTAGGAGACAGGGTACTGGTTAGATGAGATGATATAATAGCCATGGCCCTACACAGAGACAGTTCATATTACTTAACTGAACAACCCTAAGAGATAAAAGGCCTCATATCCCCATTTACAAAAGATGAGAGTGAGCCTCAGGGGAGAAATAACTTGTTCAACATCACTTAGCTGGTTTTAACCATGTATCACGGCCAAGTTGAAACCCAGGCGTATCTGCTTCCACCCATGGTAATGCCCTGTGCTCCCTTGGCCACCGAGGCCTGGCCCCTCAATGGTCAGGAAACTCACTGCTGTCATGGATGGGGTGGGAGATGACCGGCTTCAGGGGCAAGGAGAAGGAGCCGTCGCTGGCTCGGAGAAAGGCAGAGAAGCGCAGCCTCACAATACTCAGATCCATCACTTTCTTTAGCTCTTTGGCCTCTTGCTCCAGCTCCCGCCGCTCAGCATCTGGGGAGTGGGCACATGTGTGTGACACCAGGACTCTTTCTTCTCCATGACCATTTCCCATTACTTCTCTGTCCCCATCTCTCACCTGTAAGGCCCTGGGGCCTGGAACGGAGTCTCTGCCTCTGAAGTTTCTGCGTCATGATCTCCATCATGTTCTTCTTGGTCACATGTAAGACTCCCAGGTTGTTAAACCTGAGGAATGGAGAGAAGGCCTCAGAGTCCTTTGCCAGTGCACCCTCCCTACCTCCAGGGCTCAGCCTCAGCCTCTCTAGGCCCTACTTCTGCAGGAAGCTTTCCTCTGGAAATCTTTTCCTCTAGGATCTGGGGCCAACTAAAATCTCCCCTCTTGGTAACATGCTAAGCTCACAGAAGTGGGCTAGGGGCCAGGACTGGCAGGTAGTGAGGGGGTACCCTAGGGGGAGTCAGGGGTAAAGAACACCTACTGAGCAGTCATGTCCTTGGGCCCCACAGACACAGTGCAGACCCCCAGCTCTGAGCACTGCTTGCCCACCAGGCTGTGGGCATGAGCGCGAGGTGGGTCGCTGTGTGTTACCAGGTCCACCTCGATCTTGGCTGGTCCCTCGTAATTGCAGATCTGGGAGGGGCAAGGATTGTCAGTGATGCTTCTTGACCTGTCCATGAACCCACCCTCCAGCCCTTCTGGTTCACCTTGACTGTGGGATAGGTCTTCCGGCCTTTCTCACTGGAGGCACCTGGCAGTCCTCCATGGGAGGGTCCTTCACAGCCATAGCGAAATCTGAAGCCTCGCTGAAGGTTCATGGTTAGAGTGACATTATGAACAGGAAAGACCACCCCAGGCAGCCACACCTCTGGCCAGCAGTAACCATAATAACCAGCTGCACAGTGAACCACAACTAAACCACTGTGACCAGCAGCTGTCAACAGACCCCACCTGCAGTGACCTCCCGGGTGGTCATTCACATGGTCGCCGAGCTACAATGACCAGCTGTCCCCTAAAGCTACAACCACCCCACACCATAGCTTCTGCTCACTCACCTGCTTGGGTTGCTCCACAATCACCAGGTAGGGACCATCAGCTGGGGACAGAGAGGCCTGGCTGTCAGGCTCCACTAACCCATCCCCCAGGCAAAGGGCACATGGCCCTCCCTCCCTGCTCCCTCACCAACAACAGGGAAGTGAGGGGGCTTGCTGACCTGTTTCTGGGGCCGGCTCCTTGGACTCCACAATGGAAGAATTGAGTTTGAAATCATCATAGTCAATGAAACGATCTAGAGCCTTGTTGGAGATATAGATTAGGGGGGAGTCAGATCAGTAGATTCAGAGCCACTCCCACAGCCTTCTGCCTCTAACTCTAAACCTCTGTAACCACTCCTCCCTCCACCTCCCCGGACCCCTGAGAAAGCAGAGTTTGCAGAACGCCAGGCAGGCAGAGCGTGGCCAAGAGGAGCCTCCGGGCAGGCACTGTGAGATCTGGGAATAGGGCAGGTCAAGGCGACAGCAGAGAGATGTAGGGCAGGCTGAGATCAGCGGAAAAGCAGACAGGTGTAATGGAGGGAGGGCGATCCAGTGACACGCAAGCAGGCAAGGAGGTCGCCGGCTCGCGTCCTGGCCAGGTGGCGTGACTCACTTGGTCGTAGCGACTCATTTGGTCGTAGCAACTGTCCATGTCTCTGGGCAGGGCCCGGCTCTGTCTGCAGCTCCAGCCGGGTTCTACTCCCCAGAGTTTCAGGTGCGCGACTTGGGGGGAGGCGGGCAGCGAGAAGAGACGGATCAGGCCGGGGGTGGGCGGGAGAAGGGGGCTCCAGGTTTGGGGGAGGGTCCGATCTCCGCCAGCCGCCCGTCCGAGTGTGGCGGGCGAGATCCGGAGCTGGGCAGGGCCGGGGAAGGGACAGGAAAGTTAGAGCAGCTCAGGAAAGTCCCGAAAATACCAGGGGGGGCGGGGCCGGAGGGGGCGGGCCTGGAAATGACGTCACTGCCCCGCTCCCGCGGCGGGAGGGGCCGCAGGCCCGGGAGTCCTGCAGCCTCATCCCCAGCTGGAGGGGACCTCGGCCGTGGAAGTCCTCTAAGGCCGGCGCCGGGGACTGGGGGGGGGGGGGGGGGGGGTGGTGGTCTGTCACGAGGGAGCCTCGCAGTCTGGGGCCACGACCACCTGCTGGCCCCCTCCCCTCCCCGGCCTGGAGCAATCTTGGGATTTTCTGCCAGGAGGGAGGCCACGGCTGATTCACCCCGGGGGCTTTTGGGGGGACATTCCTGCCGTAGGGAGGCCTCCTCTCTGTAGGCGGGGTTCTTCCCAGCGGGGCCCCCAGTGTTCTGCCCCTAGAACGGAACTCTGGGGACCACAGCGGAAGGTGTCTCCTTAGGATGGGTTCTTCTGCCCTCTCCCCGGAACATCTCAGTGGCCGACCATTGATTCCTATACTGCCTAGGCTCGGAGTGCTCAGGAGACGCGCCCCACTCCAACCCCATAACTGTGTGTAATCCGTGTGTGTCTTCACCACAGGTACACAAATGTGTTTCGGCCTGTGCGCCTTGGTGCATGTTGTGTGTGCACGATGTCAACACGTGTGTGCAAGTGACTGTGCGCAGGTGAGCGTCCCTAAAGCTCCTCTGTGGGTGCAAGTCTCCAAGTGTACGGCACAGGTGGGGCCTGTGCGGGAAGGGGGTGGGTCCCAGCACCGGTGCGGGGAGAGCGCCCCTGCATGTGCACTTGTGTGTCCGGGTCCCAGTACACGAACGCTGCTGGGGTCCGCCGGCCTTCGTGCAGGTGGGTGTCGGGGTCTGGGTTCCCGGTTGTCGCACTGCATCCCTTTGTCAAATTCGATGGCCCGCTCCGGTCCGGCCGAGGGCTATCAGTGAAGGGCCCTCCACTAGCCCTTCCTCGAGTCCCAGCCACCCAGGATCTGAACGCGGCCACTCACCGCGGCTGCGGCTCCGTTCCCGCTTCGCTCCTGGCCCGACCCGCTTAGGCTGGGTCTCGACACGGATCCAGCTTGCGGGGTTCCGACCAGGGAAAGTCCCTTATCCGCTCCCCCAAGGGGGGAATTCCCGTGACGTTTCCGCACGTCACACCCCATGCTCTTTTTCATTGGCTGAAAGTTTAACTCTTGGGCTCGCGCGTCCAATCGGGAGCGACTCTGGAGCTCCCTTAAGAGGGCAGACCCGTGGAGGTCGGTTTGGACCGTCCCTCGAGCGGAGGTTCTGGCCCAGGATTGGCCCGAGGCGGGACCTGCTGGCCGAGCACCAGCCCAGGCCGAGGGCACGGCCCGGTGTCCTCGCCCGCCCAGGCCTGCCCCAGCTCCTTCTGCACCTAATGTTTGCTTGACCGCATCCGAAGCTGGGGAGCCTCAAGGGGAAGCCTCCGGCCCCGACTCTCTGTTTCCCTCCTCCCGGATCCGGCCCCGCTTCCGGAAAGAGTTGGGGGGGTGGGGGGGAGAGCTGATCCTCGGTCCCGGGGCGCCCTCTGGCGGGCCTCTCCGCACCCGAGGCACAAGGAGGCTCCGAACCCCCCGCCCTCTTTTCTTAGCCTTCGCGCCTCACGGCCCCTGGAATCTAACGTTTAACTAAATGTCAGCTTCACATGGGACCTGGCTTTTTCGAGTTGGGAGTTCTGTGCAGCAAGTTTTTGTTGTTATGTACCGTCGAGTCACTTGTGATTCATAGCGACTATATTATATGAACCCTGCTCTATCTTGAGCCAACCTCATTCATTGTCTCTGACACATCTACAGCCCCCCCCCCCCCATTGCTCCAGTCACTGAGTCAGTCAGTCCATTTCATCCACGGTAGGGGAATGGATATTTATCTGGAAGACTTCGGCTTCCCCCCTCGAATATAATCTGGAATGTTAGAATTGAAGAGGTATCCAAAGCCCAGGTTTTAACTTATTCACTATAGACAAACACATCTTCCTGTCTGCTTGAGCACATAAGTGGCAGCGGGGTCAAGGCAGTATTTCAAAGCACTGACTTCATAGCTATCCATGAGGGTCTCTGGTTGGTATAAAAGCTCTTTTTTTTTTTTTTTTTAGCAACCTCCCTTCCTGGAGTCCTCGCTCTGATGCTGGGGTAAGAACAGGGCCTGTTTCAGGTCTTTCCTGACCTGATGTCCTACATTGGTGCTGAGTAAAAGGGGACTCTTGGGGCCTTTCATTGAGGCCATTTCTCTCTCTTCATCTTGCCCGCACTTGAAATGTGCCAGCTTAAGGTACTTAATGTTGTTGTTGTTGTTATGTGCTAGTCGAGTCGCCTGTGACTCATAGTGACCTGTGTACAACAGCCCTAAACCCTGCTCTATCCTGTGCCAATTTCACTGTCTCCGACATACCCACCCCTATTACCCCAATCACTGAATCAGTCCACGTCATAAAGGTTCTTCCTCTCCTGTGCTGTCCCTCCACCCTCCCGGGCATGATGTCCCTCTCCAAGGACTGGTCCCTCCTTGTAACATGTACATAGTATGTCAGACGAAGCTTCAGAATCCTTGTCTCCACGGAGCAGCCTGTAATAAATTATAAATTGTTATACGATAATATAATTTTTAGTGCAATATTCAGAGTTTCTTCTGACATCCATCTTGGTCTTTTCTTCCTCCTCTGCCTTTGTAATGACCTTTTGCATTCTTCCTGGTTGATATTCTTGATATCCTCCCACAGCTCCTCTGGTCTTTGCTCATTAATGTTCAAGGCCTCAAACCTGTTCCTGAGATAGTTCTGAAATTCAGGTGGGATAGACCCAAGGTTAAATTTTGGTTCTTGTGGATTTAATTTTCCTTAGCTTCAGCTTGAACTTGCATATGAGTAGTTGGTGATCACTTCCTATTTCTCACAGTTTATATTGAGCTTCTCCAGAGATTCTTTGCACAGATGTAATTGATCTGATTCCTATGCACACCATCAGGTGAAACCCATTGTATAGCCTGCATTTATGTTTCTTTTTTTTTTTTAAGGTTTACAAATGTTTTATTTTGTTATTATCCAAGTACCTTTGAAAAGAACATTGTACAAGTGAGGGTGAGGAGGGCTGGGGCGGCTGCCCGCCGGCCCTGCCTTAGAAATGGACGTATTTACATGGGGCGTGGGGGGGGGGGCTGTGGGTGGCCGTCCTGGGGAATGGTCCCTGCCGTGGATTCACACAGTGGCAGGCAAGGGACAGGTTGTGTCGAAGGCACTTGGTGACATGTACAAGTGGTGGGCCCACGAGGGGGGGTCCCAGTAGGGAGTGGGCACCCCGGAGGCGAGCCCCCACCCCAGGCAAGGCC
>NW_006399756.1:28533598-28545216 GCF_000299155.1 Elephantulus edwardii
GCTCCTGCCCCCAGGGCCAGCACCTGTGGTCAGTCGACCTTCTCCACTTTGCCGATGATTTTCTCCTCAAAGATGGGCAGCATGGCCTGGTCCTCTCGCACCTCCTCGAAAACCACGCCACAGTCAAATTCGTCGCTCACTTTCTTGAAATAGTATCTGTAGCTGCCTTTCTTGCAGCAGCTCCTTGAACTGGCCTAGGGTGACCCCGCGGCCCTTCACCAGAGTCCGGTAGGGAATTGGCTCCCCACAGAAGTAGTAGGCCACCACAATGCTGTCGGGTGGCGGGGCGCTCGCACCCCCCACTCTCTTCTGAGACTTTGTCCTCTGTTTGGCCGGCACTTTACTGGCTCACTTCTCCTCCTCCTCCAGCCGCCTGTGTGCCTCCTCCAGTTGGGTCAGTGGGTTGGGTGCCGGGTTGGGAGGCATGGTGGGGTCTTGAATGAAGAGGTGGGAAGGCTGGACAGAGTTCCGAAGTTGGGCACTGACCCAGGGGTGCACGGCCCCAGGGTGCTCAATGGACAGAGCCCTGGTGCCTTCATGGGCTTGTTGCCTCTTGACTCCAGAAAGCCCATGACCAGCCTTCTTGTGTCTGCTGATCTCTTTCTCGCCTTCAATGATCCACTGCAGTATAGTTTGTGTCTTCTCCACGCCCTCGGGTGAGCCTGGCACCTCCGAGGTGGCTGCACCCCGGCCCACCTCAACCTTCTTGACAGGCCTCTTGGACACGTTTGCTTTCCCACTGAAGCCCAGACTGTCTGCTGCGGCAGCAGCAGTAGCAGCAGGGGTGGCGGTGGCTGCGGTGGTGGCGGCTGCAGTGGTGGTGGCAGCAGTGGCAGGAGCAGCTGCGGGAGCTGCCCCTGCATTTTCTGGGAAACTGAGTGGCTTGGTGGCATAGCTGTGCATCTCTGGAGTCCACGGGAAGCTGCTCTGGACACGGCGGGCAGCCTCTGCCTCAATCTGCTCCTTTGATTTGGCAGCACCATGGTGCACATGGTGATGGGTGTGCCGGTGGTGGAACAGACTGGCTGTGTCCAGTTTGGCCCCTGTCTTGGCTGTGTGTTTGCCGTGCCCAGCTGCACTGCCCACTGTGGCAGGCAGCCTGGCTGCGTGCCCACTGTCGGGGGACTGGTGGCCGGGTGTGCGCAGGACCCGCTGCACGTGCTCGTCCAGGATGCTCTCTGGGTCTTCTTTGTGAGCGTCCCGTGGCCCTGCACAGCCTGCGTCAGCGTAGCATGGAGGCAGGTGGTGCCAGGCCTGGGCAGGAGGCAGCTTGAGGGCTGCCCCCAGGGTGCTAGGAGCCGCATCTACATCTTCACCCTCTTCCTCCACGGGCATGCACCACCCCTTCCGTTTATGTTTCTTATAAAACGTATTTGTGATGAATAAGTCATTGATGGTACAAAATTCTATCATTCTTATCTTCAGTTTCATTTCTTCACCAAGTCCATGTTTTCCAACTACTGATCCTTCTCTGTTCCCAAAATTTGCATTCTAGATGCAGGCCATAGTCTTTGCAATTACTTGCTATGCATCAGAAAGCTGGACAGTGAGTAGGGATGATAGAAGGAGAATTGATGCCTTTGAGCTGTGGTGCTGGAGAAGGGTATTGAATATACCATGGACTGCTAGGAGAACAAACAGGTTTGTCCTAGAGAGGGTGAGACTAGGCTATTCTTTGGAGGCAAGGATTCTGGAGCTTCATCTGACATACTTTGGACATGTTGCAAGACGTACTTGCAGAGGGACGTCATTCTTGGCAGGGTGGAGGGACAGCGCAAGAGAGGAAGACACTTGATGAGATGGATTGTTTCAGTGACTGGGGTATTGGGGGTAGGTGTGTCGGAGACAGTAAGATTGGCACAGGATAAGAGCACGGTTTAGGGCTGTTGTACATGGCTTTGCTATGAGTCGCAGGTGACTCGACAGCACATAACAACACAATATACTTTTTAAAGATATTAGAAATTGTACTTAAGAAAGTATAAAAGGAGTATAAATTCTTATTCTTATTCCAAACAACTTTGTTCTTGTTGCTTTTGGGTGCCATGGAGTCAGCTCCACTCAAAAACCCCACGTATAACCAGATGAAATCCTGCCTGACCCTGTTCCATTCTCTTTCTCTGTTGTGTTTGCACCATAGCCACGGTGTCAATTCACTTCAAAGAACCACCCTGGTAGGTAAACAGTATCCTTAGATCAAAGAAAGGAAGACTCAGGGAGGTGAGCTGATGTGACCACACAGGTAGAAAGGAACAGGTAGCATTCAAACTTAAGTCTGTTGACTCCTGGCTTTAAGTGTGTTCCCTTAGATTTATATATAACAAAGCCATTTTGTCCACCCTATGTGTCAGAATATCTTAAGCAGATGCTGTCAAATAATTTGCTGAAATCTGAGTTCATTGTCTACCACACTTTCCTTGCAAATCGTATTCTCCCCCGCCCCCTTGTTGTGTACTAATTGGATCCCATTGGCACAGGAGGAGATTGTCCCTCCTCCAGCAGACACCTGGTGGGCGTATCATATTCTTAATCCTTAAACTAAAATCGAGTAGGGTTAATTTACAGAAGCCAGGGGACTCTGGGGCTGGGGGTTTGGACCTTGGCCCCCTTCACTGCAGACCAGGTGACTTCTAGGTAGTACACAGTAGCCAGGCAGAACTAGAAGGCAGAAGTAGCACTCCAATCTCAAAATATAGTCTTGGCACTCCGACTGAGCCCAGGGATGTGTGGATGCAGTCTGATGGTTCCCTAACTAAGGCTACACAACACATACCTGTAGTTGTGTATCAGGTGGTGTAAGTACGATGGAGAAAAATGAAGCCAAAAAGAGGTTAGAGACATGGACTTTCTATAGCAGCTGGGGGGAGACTCTCTGATGAGGTAACATTCCAATGATGACTTGAAACAAGTGAAAGGAGCCATGTGGGTATCTGTGGGAAGAGCATTCTGGGTGATGAACCTGCAAGTGCAGAGGTCTCTATGAATGCATTCTGCATGTTTGAAGAACAGCGTGGAGCTCAGGTAGGTGGTATGAAGGAAGAATGCTATTCCAGATGAGGAGGGCTTTATGTAGTGGAGTGAAAATGGTATGTTTTAAAGGCTGTTTGGCTGCTGTGTGAAGAGCATAGAGGCCTCTAACTGGTGGCCTGAATGGTGTGTGGGGATAGTAGTGAGAAGCAGTCAGATGCTGACTGAATTTGAAAGGCAGAGCAATAAGAATTGCCAAAAGTTTGAATGGCAGATGTAAAAATAGAAGGGAGGAAGGGAGCTCTGGTGGCCTAGTGGCAAGAAGCTGGACTGCAATCCCAGAGGTACGCAGTTTGAATGCACCAAATGCTCTGCTGGAGAAGGAGGGGCAATCTCCTCCTGTACCAGTCAGATATGATTTGATGGTACACGCAAAAATAAAATAAATTTAAAAAAATAAAAAATAGAAGGGAGGTGTTGGCATAAGAATCTTGAAGAATGGCAGTGATTGAGGGAAATCAAGAATTCTCCTGATTTATGTGAATTGCCTGGTATCTCCTGATACAAGGTGGGCAAGGAGGGATGCCAAGAGACTGTGCCTGGGATTAAGGAGAGGCCACACTGGAGATGGAAAGTTGGAGATGCAAAGTTGGGAGTTGGATATACTCAGTGTAATGGATGGAATCCAGAGAATCTGAGGACTAAGCCTTGGGACATTCTTGTGTTCAGAAGGCATGAAGCAGGCACCCACAAGGGAAATTAAACAGGTATGGAAAAATTAGTGTCAGAGAAGCCAAGTGGAAGATATATCCATGATGAAGTGCTTACTCGGACAATAGCTCCCACAACTTAAGCCTGGGGTCTGAGGGGTTCTACTTTCTTATGGACACTCTGTCTCCCAAGAAGTGAGCCCTGACTAGTAAACTAGTCATGGGCTCTAATAGCTATATATAAATGTGTGTGTGTGTGTGTAATTTTTTTATGGCATGTACCCATTGTCACTCATTCTGCAATCATCTTTCCTGGTATCATTTTTATGGACTCAAGAATGTCACTTTTTCTTGCATCATTGTGCTCCTCTTTCCAGTTTTCAGAAATTCAAACTCTGGGCTCATTAGATAATGAGCCTGTATAGACAATGGTGTCTTCAGACCCCCAAGTTTTTTCATCAGAATACGTAGGTTGGAGGGTTCTTGCAGCACTACGGCCTTTATTTTTTGGACTGAGGAAGTGTTATAAGAAAGTTTGGAGTGAGAAAGACACAGGTTTGATATTCACCTCCCCTAATTCTCAGTGACTTGACTTCTCTGAATCTGTTTCCTCATCTGTAAGAGTAAATGCCTTTAGGGAGCTCTGGTGGCCTAGAGGCAAGAAGCTGCACTGCAATCCCAACGGTGCATGGTTCGAATCCACCAGATGCTCTGCTGGGGAAGAAGGAACAATCTCCTGCTGGAGAAGGAGGAACAATCTCCCCATGTACCAGTCAGATCTGATTTGACAGTACACACACAAAAATAATAAAAGAAAACTAAAAAAAAAGAGTAAATACCTTCAAAGGTCATTTGAACATTATTAACCCTGGCACATAATGGTGTATGTAAATGTTACTTCTCCATGTTAGCATCTTAGGTCATGGAGTCATCTCTAGCTTTCCTCTTGACTTTGAAATCTGCCCTAAGACCAGCATTTCTCTCTAATTACACTATCAGTTTCCCCCCAGGTTTCTGGTCACTTCCACATCACCAAGCCTCATTGGTTTAATTAAGGCCTGAGTATTAGTTCCTCTTGTAGCTTCCTCTGTCTTCTAAGAGAAAACATTGTCAACAACACAAGGAAGTCATGCAAGTGTTGCATCATCTGCTTTTTATATGAGAATGAAACTTCCAGCAAATGTTTTTCTTTGCTTCCCAGCAGGGAGAGGATCAGTTCACAGTCTCTCTAGCCCTTCTTTCCTCATTTTTGCAGATCAGCTGACCGTACAGTCTTGCCATATTCTTTAATTCATCACTTGGAGACAACACTTCCAGGGAAACACACTTGGTGCGTCTGAATGGATTGGACAGACACTCTAGCTGAAGCCAAAGGCCCTAGTGTCTACCTGGCTGGAGATCACAGCCATTACCTCTCCCCTGTCCCTGCCTGTCTCCTGCTTTTCTCATTTTTTCCTGTGGATGAAGTTGGGCAAGGCTTCGGGGTTTTGTGGAAACATCTACTTGGAGAAGGGAGGGAAGAGACAGAATTCAGTTTAGGCGCTTCAAGAATTATTATTTTTCCACATTAGTCTGTTCCTATTTGCATGGGGCACTTTAACAGAAGCCCAAACTCCCAGCAACATCCACAAAGAGGTTTTATCAAAGAGAAGCCTGAGGTCCTGAAATATTTTACAGCTAGTCCAGGTGAGGAGGGTGAGTGCTCCTAACTCCCTCAGGACACTATTTGCCACCCTAAGAGGGGACAGCCAAGATGATGGATGCTTGTGGGGAAGGCTTAATACACAACATTCCTCCTCACCAAAAGCACCTCTGCCCCACCCACTCCTGGAAGAGGCCACATGGCCTGTTCTGTGCTTCTTGACTCAATTCTTTTTTTTTTTTTTAATTATTTTTGTGTGTGTACCGTCAAATCTGATCTGACTGGTACAGGAGGGGATTGCCCCTTCTTCTCGAGCATAGCATCTTATTCAAAGAGAAAAAAGGGGAGGGATCCTCTAATATACCAGTGACTGGAATGGTTGAGGCCTATAAGGCTGAGACATATCTTCCCTTCTCAGTTTGGGACCATACTTAATGCCTGCGCCACCAAACACATGGCTGCGAAGAAGATGGTCACCCTTCTCAAGCCCCATGGGTACCTCTATGCTCCTGGACCAGGAGACACATCACAGGGAGGGCTTCTGACTGACCTGCGCTCAGCTCTAGAACCCCAGTTCAGGTTGCCTCTGGTGCCTCTTTGGGAGAAGTTATGGCAAGGTCAACTGCACAGTCCCTGGCACCCTGGGGAGAAGGGATGGCAGCGCTGGGGAAGCACCCTCTTGACGCCAATCCTGACATCTAGCTGGCTGGCGGTGGCCAGGGGCCATGTGGGCTCATCCGTTTTACGTCTGTTAATGCAAGGCCTGGATGTCCCAATGACCCAAAAGCCGAGGAAGGAGACTAGAGGAAAGGCAGCAATGTTGATACTGAGACATTTATTACATCATAAAAAGTCCTTGGTGTCCCGTTTTCCCATTATGTACACAGTCTTGCGGACAGTCCTCCTGCCCAGCTCCACCTACTCACCCACCATGGTGCCATCAACTCTCCAAACTGACCAACTAATAAAAGAGGAAGAACTGGAGGCAGCGGCCCAGGGTTGCTGGGAGCAGGACTGGGAGAGGGAAACAAAGTGCAGAGTGGTTGGGCTCAGCTCTCAATGCCTGACCATGACAGGGGGCATGTGGGCACTCCAAGATTGGCACAGTGATGCCTGCCCAGAGCTGCCAGGCTGAAGGCAGAGGCTGCAGCTGATATCTCGTGGCCTCTCGGGTTGGGCCCCCAGGAATGACGAGCAGAGGAGGAAGGAGGTCCTGCAGTCTGATTGTAGTTCCCAGGAGGGGTTATGAAGGTTTTCCTCTTTTTAGGTCCTTCTCCATGTGGCAGCAATAGCAGCTTGAGTTGGGCCTGCAGGTTGTAGCCCCTGGGACTGCTGGGAGTTGGGGGGGCGCAGGGAGAGCTTGGTAGAAAGTACCAGTCCCGATCTCTGCCTTAGTTGACCTCAGAGGTGGGCATGGGGTCCGTGGGGCGAGGTGTGGCCAGGAGAGGCACTGGTGAGGTGGCCTCGATGAGTGCAGGGTTGAGGATGATGGGCAGAGTCATGGGGGGCACGCCCACCTGCAGTGGGGAGGCCAAGGGCTGCAGGATCAGGGGGGGCTGAGTCAGGGGCGGAGGCCCTTCTGGGGTAGGGCTCAGTCTGCTGGGGCTAGAAGCCACTGGTGATCCGGGAGAGCTGCTACTGGTGGGCCTGGGACCCTCAGGCTTCTCAGAATCTACAGGGAGAACAAAAAGGCTGCAGTTAAGACTCTTGCCGACACCGCTAATGCTCATATTCAGAGCTCCTCCTCCGTTCTTCCTTCCATCTCTGAGCCAACGACTCGGCCCAGGCTAAACGGCTGTGCGTCCCAGCCTTCATCCCAGTGCCTGCTCGCTACCTCTTTTGCTGTATCACCCCCTTGTCAGGTTAATTTTGACCTGGTCTTTACTAGAATCTTTAAGGGCAGCCTCTGCATCGTCATTCCCAGTGCCTGTTGCAGCAATGAGCTCGAGTGTGTCAGAGATTGTGCGCACGGCACAGGATAGGACAGGTTCAGATCTCTTGTTCATAGGATTGCTATGAATCGTCCTGGACTCGACAATACCTAACAACAACAACAACGACAACAAATACCAGTCTTTTGGTCTGAAATCTGGAAATCTCAAGCAGTTAGCTAATGCAGTCCTGGTGGCCAAGTAAGGAGCTGCACTGCTAATCCTAAGGCCTGTAGTTCCAATCCACCAGCTGGAGAAGAATAGGCAATTTATAGCCTCTTAAAACCCACTGGACAGTCAGTTTTGAGATGGTTCTGACTCGAAGGCACATAACAACAACAACAACAACAACAATCCTGCCACTTCCATTCTCTTGAGTTGAGCAGGCAAGCAGCATTCTCTAGTTCTTCCCTCTCCAGCAGAGCCCCAAGTTACCATGGGCCTCCTCCTAGGCTTCCTGCTCTCTGTGGCACTTACCACAGGTGCCCAGCTCAGAGGGCATCTCTGGGGGAGGTGGGTGGCTAGGTGTCCTCGTGTCACCAGCAGCAGGAGTCAGGTGAGCTGAGGACAGAGGTTTTTGGGCATGAGGCTCCACAGGCACAGGGTCTAGGGAGAGAGAATCCAAATATCATCACTTAATACTTTCTTTCCAGCAGAGTCCTGGCTATTCACTGGTTTTCCCACCCAGGGAGGGGACAGAGAACTAATTCAGCTCTAGGCTTAAAGCTTTGTGGGTCCTTTTTGATAGAGCTGGGCTGAGCCGCATACCCTGAATGACAGTCTGCTTGAAGAGTTCATCTCGTAAGTGGGGCAGGAAACAGTCAATGCGTTCCCATGTGATCTCCCAGAGGGCTGAGGGGCTGCCACCTCGTGCATCTGCGCTGTGGAAAATCTCTGCTGTGTCCATCACCAGGAGCATATTCTTCAGAGACTCAGGGATGGCCTCTGACTGCAGGGACAATGGGAGCATAAGATTAGGAAAGGAGTCATGGGGGAGTATGGAGAAGGGGAGGAGCTTCCAAGGGGCGAACCGGGCATATCTTCCCAGTAGGTGGGAAAGGAAGCAGACAGTGGTCGGGGGTGGAACATACCAGCAAGTCACTGGAACCTGCGTGCATGTACTTGTCCATGAAGTCCAGGATGGTGAGCCAGAGGGCCGCAAAGGTGGAGAGCGAGAGCAGCGGAGACAGGTGCTGCAGGAAGACCTGTGGCCCCCCCAGCCCTCTCAGCAGAGGGGAGAGGGGGAACCTTCTGCACCCCTGCTCTCTGCCTGCAGTCAGTCTCTGCCCTATCTTCCAAGGAACTCACACTGACTCATTGGAGAGCCAGAACCCTCCTGGGTCCCTTACTTCTGCTGAGACTCAAGCTGGGGGTACCAAGCACCTTTTTTGCACCCCATATCCATTTTGCACTTCCTTTCTTGGAAAGAGACAGGTGTGGGGAGAATGGACTAGAGGAGGTGGGCAGGCAGGGGTGAGCAGTACCTTAGAGAGCAGCGTAGAAGCCCTCATGCGGGTCTCCTCCATCCCGCCTACGTCTGCAGGGCTAATGTTCTCCAGCAGCTTGGTTAGCAGAGGAAACAGCACCTGGGGGTAATCACCCAACATTTCTAGCAGAGTCAGTGAGGAAGCTTTGCCCCAGTGACACCAGGGGTGTGGAGGACAGGCCCAGAGCAGAAGAAAGGTATGATACAGGCTGAACATGGACACGAAGGCTCTTCAGGCTGCCTGGCTCTCCTTGTCCTAATATTTGAACTTTATTCTAATACCAGCAGGAAGTCTTACCTTGTTAAAACAGGCCTCCCATTCTAGAGCATCCAGCTTTTGGAGGTCATGTACCAGTAGTGCTCGTTGCAAATAGGTGAGAGCCTGCATCCGCACCTGGCGCCGGGCGTCACAGCACAGGCACGCAATGCCTGAGAGAAGAGCGGGGTCAGGATCCCTTCTCACCATCCAGTCCCAGTGCTTCCAAGTCCTGCCCTCTGTCCCCGCCTGCTCCCTGGGGGCTTACCCTGCAGTAAAGGACACCAGCAGTGGGCCCAGAGGGTTCGAGAATCCGCTTCAATCTTCCGGCCACCAGTCTCCAGGTGGCGCTGCTCCTCTGCCCATGAGCTGTAGATAGAGGCTGCCCGCGTGTGGAGAGTGTGCATCAGGTCTAGTAACTGAGATTACAGGATGGAGCAGGGTATGAGCAGAGCGAGGCCTGGCAGACCCTCTGCCCACCTTCGCCCCGACTACCACTGTCCCTGACTGATGCCTTGAGGAGGTGGCCAATCATGTTATACCCCATCTTCTCACAAGCTGCCCTTTCTTAGACTTTAGTAGAGTTTCCTTCCCAAAGTGTGAGTCAGGTATTAAGACACAGGAGACTTTAGGAAACAACATCTTCTAAGTCACAGAAAAGCCTCTCTCTGTTAATCTAATTTTAAAATCAGAAAACCAACTTTAGACTTAGAGGCTCTGAAGGGCAAACAGTTTTCTAAGGTAATTCCATTTCAATCTGCTCATAAAATACATTTTCTGTGCTGATATAGACACTGAAGGCATAAAAAAATGGCGGCAGTTGTTGCCACTGGGACGGGGAAAGTAGCTGGAGACAAGAATGAAACTTTCTCTGTTCACCCATTTGTACCTTTTGAACTTTGAACCATGTACATATATAACCTATTTTAAAAAATAGATTAATTTAAAACTAAATTTAAGTGAACAAAAAGTTACAGGCAGTCTTGGATAAAGGGAATTAACGTGAAGATGGTCCTTAACTGTAAGGACTTGGAATAAGAAAGCATGGGTCATTCCTCTCAGCCCTGGCTTTCCCTGGCCCCCACCTCCCACCCAACCTTCCCAAATCAGGGTGAGGAGAGGAAATAAAGGGTGTCATACTTACGTCCTGACTGACCTGTAAAGACACCGTATGGTAGCTGGCTGGTACACCTTCATCTTCATCATCGTCACTGTGTCCACCCCTAGTGGCATGTTGGTTGGAGGTGCGAGGCCGTCGAAGCACCGAGCCCTCCTTGGATTTCTTCTTGAAGCGGTTTCCTTTGCTGTCATGTTTGTGACTCTTGTTCCGTTTCTCCTGGGATTTGCACCCTAAGCAGAGCCGGACCCAGGTTACGCTTCCACATCCACTGTGTGCCTACTCCTCCCTGCTTCCTATCTCCCATATTCACACAGCTACTCCCTCCTGCCCCGTCATCAAGTGACCCACCTCCGTTCAGACTGGCCTCCACAAAGATGCGGAGGGTCTTAACACAGAGCTCAAAGTTGTCCGGTGTGATATGAGCAGCGTCCCGTACAATGAAAGACAATGACTCCACACATTTGAGCAGGGACTTAGTGTCATGTGGTCCCAGGTCTAGCCCCACTGTTAGGCTGTACTGATTGACCAGGGATGAAGAGCCTGGTCTGTTGAGCGTAGGCACTGGTTTGGCGTTATCAATGTCATCTTTCCCCACCTGGAAAGTACAGAGAGGCTGGGTATGCAGGCTCAACCTCCAATCTACCTTTCAGAGGGTCAGGAATCCCTCCCACAGGCCAAGGTGGGGAAACCTCACCCTTTGCCCACACCCTCACTCACCACTAACCACCCACTGTTGACCACATCAGCGTCTGTGGCTGATCGATGCATCTTGCCAGGCCTGCCATGGTCAGTGTAGACCTCAGAGTCGGAAGTATAACCTCGGTCCAGGCTCACATCATTTGGGTGGTAGGACGGGAGCTCACTGTCAGACTGGGCCCCTGGGCCGGGAAGGAAGAAGGGCAGGGTCAGGATAGAGATGGGGACGGGAGAAATGAAGCTCTTGGAAAAAGGAGTCTGAACTGAACCTCCCCTTTCTCTGACCTAGGTCTAGTTTCAGGCTTGTCACCAGAGGGTTGAAGGATGGGTGTGACATTTTCTCTTGATCAAATAAGGCAACAGGCTAATTTGGGTTCCTGATGGCATCTAGTTGCAGCTGCAGAGGGTGGAAGCTGGAGGTGGCAAGGACATAGGATCTGGGAAAAATAGTCCCTAGGAGAATAGGAAGCCTGGTCTCATAGCCTTCTCCATTGCCTACCTGCCTTCATGCTACTTGACCTGGGTATACTTGAGGAGCAGACAGTGGGCACCGGAAGCAGATGGCAGAAGCCAGGAGTATGTAAACTGCTGAATGCAATGACCCGATTATGCAAAGGCATTTGACTGTGTGGACCTTAACAAACTGTGGCTGACTCTGAGAAGAATGGGAATTCCAGAACACTTGATCGTTCTAATGCGAAATCTATACCTGGACCAAGAGGCAGTCATCAGAACAGAGCAAGGAAACACTGCATGGTTCAAAATTGGGAAGGGTGTACGCCAGGGATGTGTCCTATCTCCATACCTTTT
>NW_006399756.1:28546001-28548170 GCF_000299155.1 Elephantulus edwardii
AGGGTTTAGGGCTGTTGTACATAGGGTTGCTTTGAGTCGCAAGCGACTCGACGGCACATAACAACAACCCTTGTCCCTGGAACCCTAACTGTTTATCTGCCAGTACGAGTCTCTCTGGAAAAGGGCTTACCAGCATCAGGTGCATCAGCCCTGGCTGTGGCTTGCAGCGCAGCTGGAGGCTTCACGCCTGAACCAATGCACTCCAGCAAGGTGAAGAGGGTGGCCCAGTCGTCCCCTGAGTGGATGTTGGCTGCATTAGTCTTGAGGAGTTCATGAAGCCCATAAGCAACCTGGTGGCTGACTCGGGACAGCACGCTGGGCTTCATCAGGAGCAGGATACGCAGAGAGAGCAGGACCTGCGATGGAAAGCAGGACAGACACAGGCAGGAGGCATAAAGCTTCTGATCTAGTTTTCTTCCCCACCACTTGTCACAGACCAGTGAGGAGAGTTTGGCTCGGACTCAACTGATGGCACTGCTTCCATTTTTTAACTGAAAAGCTTATTGAAATAATTGGAGATTCATATGTAGATGTAAGAAAGTGATCCCTTAAATCGTATTATCTAGTTTACCACAATAATAATATTAAAAAACTAGAGTTGTAAATCTAATTCTACATATTTACGTTGTTGTTATGTGCTGTCGAGTTAGAATGCAGCGAATTCTCCAGCAGGTTTTCAGAGGCAGTAAACTGCACGGGAGGAGACTGATTGCTCATCTTTCTCCCTCAGAGTAGCTGGCAGATTGGAACCCAGTGCCTTTGAGTTGGCAGCACGGTTCCTTACTACAAAGCAATCAGAGCCCACATACATAATTTTATATTATAAGTAACATCACAACCAAGAGATTGTCATTGGTACAATTCACTAGCCTTACTATGATTTTACTGGTTTTTCCTTGTATTCATGTGTGAAAATGTATTAACTTTATCACTTGTTCATGCAGTCAACAAAATCCTGAACTATTCTGACAAGGATCCTTCATGCTGCCCTTCTAAAATCACAATCCTCCCCCTGCTCCCATCCATAAAGCCTGGAAATCGGCAACTTTTAAAATTTTATCATGTAAAATACTATATAAATGGGGGGGAGGAGCTGGGGGGAGGGGTGGGCAGGGAGAAAAGTGCAGCAATGAATGAATGGAAATCCAAAACCTCTGTAAATGTCTATTAAAATTAATAATAAAAAAAAATTAAAAAAAAAACACTTGTCCTTGAAAACTCTTGTGCAGTGGAAGTGGATGTGGTTTCCTTTTGCTTGTCAACCCAGACAATCTTAAAAGGGGTAAATGTTCTGTAGATTTTTCTTCAGCTGAAATTGTAAGTGGAGGGTTTTAAGACTAGAAGCTTGTTTTCATGTTCATGATTACTAAAGTAAAATTAGGAAATGTATTATTAAAAAAACCCTATATAAATGGGGAAAAAACCCTCAAAACAAACAAAATACTATGTAAATGGGACACTATTTTTTGGAACTGGAGTTTTCGCGTTAGGTATAATTCCCCTGAGATCTGCTGTACGTAGCAGTGGTTTGTTACTTTCTGCGGCAATGGATATCCCGCTGTTCAACCACTTGCCTGGTCAAAGTCACCTGGGCTGAGTCTAGTTTGACTTTTACAAATAGAGCTGCGGTGAACATTCATGTAATGAGCTTTAATGCGCCTGCATTATGTATGATTTCTAAATGTCCAATAACGCAGCTGCTGGATTGTATGGTAACCACCTTTCAGTTTTACAGGATGCTGCCAACACAGTGACTGTACCCACGCCAGTCCCACTGGCACTGTGTGAGTAATCCCATTGATCTGTATTTTCACCAGCTTGTGGTATTGTTACTACTTTTTATTTTAGCCATTTGGATAGATGTGACATCTCATGGCTTTAGTTTGCATTCTCATGATGAACATTTTTCAAGTTCATCTGCCATCTGTTCCTTAGTGAAATGATTATCTTTTGTTCATTTTCAAATGATTTACTTTTTAACACTTGAATTTTGTGTAGTCTTTATTTTAGATGCTCATTCTTGGTGCTTTGCAAACATTTTCTCTCAGTTGTTGTTGTTGTTGTTGTTATGTGCTGTCGAGTCGCCTGCGACTCATAGCGACCCTATGTACAACAGCCCTAAACTCCGCTCTGTCCTGTGCCAATCGCACTGTCTCTGACACTACCATC
>NW_006399756.1:28548660-28575642 GCF_000299155.1 Elephantulus edwardii
CAATCTCTTCACCATCCATCCTGATGCTGCCGATTGGTCCAGTGGTGAGAATCTTTGTCTTCTTGACATTGAGCCTCAATCCATCTCTCAGTTAGTTGATTTTTTCCCCCCAGTTTCTTCACATGGGCTTTCACATACTGATGGTCTAATTTATATTTTAAAATAATAGAATGTGCTTTTGAGGAAGCTGTGGTGGCCTAGTGGCAAGAAGCTGCACTGCAATCCCTGAGGTATGTATGCAGCTCGAATCCACCAGATGCTTTGCTGGAGAAGGAGGGGCAATCTCCTCCTGTACCAGTCAGATCTGATTTGATGGTACACACACAAACAATAATAAAATAAATTTTAAAAAAAGTGTGCTTTTGATGTCAAGTGTAAGAACTGTGTGTGTAGTCACAGATCCCAAAGAGTTCTCTCCTACATTTCTGTTTTATTATTATTATTTTATTTATTCATTTTTTTCCCCTTGCTATGTGCTGTCGAAACAGATCTGACTGGAATAGGAAGAGTTTGACCCTCCTTCTCCAGCAGAGCATCTGGTGGATTTGAACCGTGCACCTCTGGGATTGCAGTGCAAGGCTATAAACTTTTGGACGCCATCACCTGGAATGTCCTTCAAGATATCTCTAAATGGACTCAAGTCGCCGTCTTTTGGCTAGTAGTCAAGTACTTAAACATCTGTGCTACTCAGGGACTCTGAGTTTATGTTATGAGGCATTAAACGTGTCCTTTGTCTCGGGCTACTTCTGAAATTGATACCGTGGTCTTAAACTCTTGCATGTACACCTGCCTTCCCAACTCTTCTCACCTGGCCACTGATTTCTTCTCTCCGGAGCAGGCGAATGGCCAGGCGCAGCTGTCCCACCACTGCTCGCTCTACAAGGAAGCAGAAATCCTGTGCTTGGACACACAGATGGTACAGATGATCTTGAACAGTTTGCCACACACAACCCACACGGTCTCTGCAAGGAATACAAGAGATGGGGACACTGGGTGATAAGCTTCCCTTCCAGATGTAGGCTACGCTTTTGAGGGATAATTTGTATCAGACCCTGAGCGCACAGATATGACTATGCTTCTCCGCTCATTGCCCCAGATCCCTTTTAGCAAGGTGGCTTCAGCCTTCTATACCTTTTGCACAGTATGGGACCTGCCAAAAGAGTACCCTTATCCATCTTCTACCTGTTTTCCAACACGATCCTCAGCAGCATCTCCAGGCAGAAAGCAGCATCTTCTTCATCATATGTCTCTTCGTCTGGAGTCACTGAGACTAGAGCCTGGAGTGGAACAGCAGCAGGAAGGTAGATATGGTAAAGCCAGTCATAGGCCCTGCTCTGCCTGGAATCCAGGCATATACCTCTCCATTCCTTCCACCCTACACTCAGCCCACCCTTCCACTGCTCTTTCTTTGTCAGTCGGTACCTTCATAAGTTCCTGAAGTGACTCCAGCTGAAGGAATTTACTTTCTGTGATCATCTTTTCTGGATCACATTGCTAGAGAAGGCGTAAGAGAGAGGGGGGTCAGCACAAAGACCTGGAGGTAGGACAGTTTTCCAAGAGCCGAAGAGAGAGAACAAACAGTGAGCCCTGGTCACAAACCCTGGCTGAGTCTTTGGTTGGCAGGGCAGCATCTGCCGCCTAGGAGGCAGGGGTCTAGACCTGCTCACAGGAGCTGGCAGGTAGTCACCTTGATGCAATCCAAGGCCATTCTCTTGGCCTCCTGGTTCTCAGTAGAAGGGCCCCGCATACTAGACTGCTCAGGACCACTCAGTGTCAGCCAACTCACGAAGCTCAACACTGTTGATTCTCCTCTGCAGACAAAAGGAACAAGTCTTCATAAGCCTGAGAGCCATGCCTCCCCTCCCCAGCCCAGGCCTTCAGTCTCTGGGCTCCTCTCACCTGTTTGACGGTGTTTCTTCCCGTTGCAGAGAGATCTTGCCATTGGGATCCACAAAGTCTTCTACCTGGAAAAGCAGATCAAAGATGATTTCTTTCTATATTCC
Organism: Elephantulus edwardii; assembly: GCF_000299155.1. NCBI lineage: Eukaryota > Metazoa > Chordata > Mammalia > Macroscelidea > Macroscelididae > Elephantulus > Elephantulus edwardii. Next base: position 28,550,664 of record NW_006399756.1, read on the forward strand.
CTTTGCATTTCCTGTTCATTTCCCAACCACGCAAAGTTCTTTTTCTTCGTAGAACCCTCCACGAAGTCTATACTATTATGATATATAATAATAATATATTACTATTATTATTATTATTGTAATTAAAAATTAGTATATAATCCTGCCAGCCTTTCTTCACAGCTACCCCAGGACCTGTGATCTTGTATTTGAGTTGTTTGAGTGAGCTTCAGCAAGCATCAGGCCCAGCACAACTCTCCTGTGATTTTTTATACAAGTGGCATGGAACCTTGGGGCTTGTTAATGTTGACTACTCCTCTACCAAGAGTTACCTCCACCATAGCTTTGGGAAGCAGCTGGGCTCGGAAAAGCTGCAGCATGGCCTCCATGATATTCTTCCAGCCTTCCCGCAGGATGTCACCATGACAATGGGCCAAGTGGAAAACCATCTTAGCTGCAATGTGGGCTTTTGGGTTGCTTCCAAACACACTGGGCAGGTTCTCAATTGACTGTAAAAGAGGATGAGAAGAAGCTTAGGGCTTGGTTAATGCCGAGAAAGCAAAATCTTGCAGGGCTCTGCCTCTGTCTCTAAAGGTCTTTCCACTGAGTCTGCCTTAGTCACTCCTAATACTGGAGAGAGGACTAACCTGGATAAGGTCTTCCCCACTCTTGCACCTCCCTGTCCCCTCCCATTACTATGGTGGTACTATCCTCAACCCAGGATATGTGGGATAGAAATGATAAACTTTTCTGTGGTCAAGTGAGTTGAGGGAGTGCACTAAGGGAAACCAGCTCCACAGATAAGGGGAGAAGAGAGGTCCCCCTCTGGAACTCCAAATATAGCCCTTGCCCATGCTCACCTCACTGCTGAGAGCTGTGAATTTGCACAGTGAGATGATGAGATTGTCAAACACATCGCTGAGGCCATAGTAGGCAGAGATCATGGCACACTTCCTGTAACATCACCCCATCCCAGAAACAGTGTCATTGGAAGGCTGGGATGCCCCTCCCAGTTTCTGAGGAAGCCTGCCTGGGGCTTCCCGCCTCCCCACCCACATTAGGAAGAAATCTTTCACTCCTGAGTGTGTTTAAGAGTTTTCCCAGGGAACCCTCCCATTCTCCCTCCAAAAACTCAGAAAGAATCTCATCCTAAGGAAAATAAAAGCGGGATCAGTGAGGACATGGAGGCAACTATACTAGTTCAGAGAGTTAAGAGTAGGCCAAGATCAAGGCCAAAACTGGACTACCTGAAGCCCGAGATGGATTTCTGGATGATTGTTTCCTCAAGGCTTTTGTCAAAGACATAAGAAAGAGCAGCAATTGTAGGTCCCCAGGTCATGGTGAAGAGGTCAAGATCATAGCTGCCAGCAGGCACACGCAAAAATATGCCCTCAGTGGTGGCACCTCGATGGAGCAGCACATTCCATACGTAGTTCTCCCGAACTAAGCCAGTTTGCTCCTCAGGCATCACAATTTCCTCATTCCTGTCACATGTAAGAAGAGGAAGAGATGCACCCCTGTGGACCTTACTTGTTTCAACCCAAGACAATGGGCTTCACCCACTCATACAGACACTATCTGCCAATGAGTGGTCACCCAATCTTCCCCTCAATGGTCTGCTCCCCACCTACCACTGTGACTAGAGGGAAAGGAAGCAAGTGCTGCCTAATCCCCCATAATCTCAAATTCTATCTCTGGCTTCAGTTCTGTAGTAAGATTTCACACTGTTTCTATGTATAAGAAGATAAAGAACTCTAATCTATGGAACATATAGTAAAGAACTAAGTGTCTTGTCTTGGACCTTTGCCCAAACCTTACCCTCTAGTGCCCATCGTGGGTCTTGTACTACTCTAAGAGTTGCCGACAGCATCTGATAAAACTAAAAACTGAAAAATGAGGCAATTGTTTCTCCTAAGAGGAGATGCTACGTCGTCCTTCATACATACTCACTTGATGGCATGATACATGTCCTCCAGGATGTCTTGCTCAAAGTCCTTGCCTCCGTTCACACCTTTTAGGTTTTTGCGAAACTCCTAGAGACAGGCCAGTGAGCTTTTCTCCCCTGTGTCAGTGCTGAAGCCCCACCCAAACAACTTCTGGGTCTGTGGTCAACAAGGCTTAGAAAGTGAAAGAATGCCCCCTACCTCCCTCACCCACTAGTTTCTCCTCTGGATTGGCCAGCCCTCCAATCCCCTTAGATAGAGCTCTGTCCTCTGTGCCCATGTCCTTCCTACTACTTCTAAACCTGTGCCAGATCTTCTCTGTCCTGGCTGGGATCCAAGCTTACCTCCAGGGTCATAGGTGCATTCTGTTTGCGAACATTGTGATTATGTTGGTCAGTATTAAGCATGATAACAGCATAGGCCAGAGCAAAGCAGGCATCGCTATTGGCAAATGGGGAGCCATTACAATTCTGGAAAAACAAAGACCCCACCTGTGTCAATGTTCTTGTCTGACCAATGAAACCCTCACTACCAACTCACTGACAATGCCACTAGACAGCAGAACAGCCACCCACAAAGTGGCCAATCTCTTGCTAACTCCTTAGGAGAAGTGGAACTCTTCATGGATAGCTCACTTACATTATACACTCTGATTTCTTAGGAGATAGCAGCTGAGGCCTTTTATTAAAGCCATAGAAGCTCTCAGTCAAATTGACCTGGGATCTTGGGCCAGTTTTGCCTCTCACACTCACCCTCCAATGCTCTGTGAATGCTTCTAGTAGCCTCTGGATGACTGGTGCTTCCCCAGGCAAACGAAAGGCTTCCAGGTATATGCGGAGAGCTTCGTCCAGCCTCAGACCCTGAAAGCTGAAGGTGCTATAGGAAAAGGAGGAAGGATGAGGGAGAAGATGTGTAGACTGTAAATGCTATGTGCTCTGACAGTCTTCCTAACTTGTTCTTCCTGGGAGCTGGCAAAGGGGAGGCTTCTCCTGGTCATTTCTAATTTAGCTGAGAACTTTTGACAATTCCTGACTTTGGAACTTTTAACATCAGCAGGCTCGTGCCAAAAAACTGAATTCCCTGACCCAGTTTCTGTGCTTAGGAACCCTGCTCCACGTCTTTGTCTTAGTCTCTATGTAGTATGGAGAAATTCCCAAAATTCTGTCTCTGGCGATTGTTTCAGGTCCACCAGATACAGGTGAAGGGAAGAGGAGGTAGCCTGTATCATCAGTAGTGACGATACTGCTTTGAGGAGGGTGTCCCCGTCCTCTCACATGAATCCTAAGCCATGGCTCATATTGTTTACGGCTTTCTCACCTCACAAAACTCTCCAACAAGTCGATGTTCTTCCGGTCACTCACGAACTCCCCAATCATTTTCTTGTCTAGTCGAGGGTTCTCTCGAAGCCACTGAGCTACCTCTGTGTTGTCCATTGGGATGGTAAGAAGACCCTTCTCCTGTAGAAACTGGATTCCTTTCTTTGGTTTCTGGTTGAACTGCTCTGTGCCAGTAATCAGCAGCTGGATGAGAGAGCAGAGATGTTAGAGGCTGCTCTATTCCTAGAGCAGAAAAGGCCAGGCTAGTGGCCAGCTAATGGGCTTGTAGGATGTGGAACTCTGTGACCCCAGAACTAAGGCTACATCATATTGGCCATAGTCTGTCCTGCCCCCAACCCCAATTTTCATGTCTAATTAGAATAGACTGAGGAGCTCCCTTTCTATGTGCTTAAAACACATGGGACAGGCCCCTCTCTTCCAACTTAAGGCTCAGAAAAAAAAAGTAGCATAAAGAGAGCAGAGAAAATGTCCTTATTCTCTGGTTTTATAACCATTTCCAGGGTCTGTTTATAGCCAGCATCTTGTTTATGGCATGTCCAGGATTTCCTTTCTTTCTCTAGCTGCCTAGCTGTGAAAACACTGTGATAATGCAACAACTGTCTGTCTGTCTGTTGAAGTCACATTTCTGCAATCAGATCAAGGGCATAATAATGGACAGAGGCCAGTAATGAAAAGAGATGTCTAAAGAGAAGTTTTATTTTATTTTATTTTTTAGTTTTATTTTTAAAAGACTGTATGTGTGTATCACAGTTATTTGAACTTTAGGGAGCTTTGGTGGTCCTGCAGGCAAAGAACTGCACCACCAACACAAAGGTAGGTGGTCTGAACCTACCATGTCCTTTTGTGCAACTGACAACCTCTGAAAAGCCACTGGAGGGCCAGCTTTTCTCATTTGTTTATTTTTGGTGTTTATTTTGTTTGTGGATGGCCAATTTGACGGCACAAAACACCGAGCACCATTTGAGCTTTGCTAATGCACCGAGAATGCCCTGGTGGTGCAGATTGTAGGGAGCTGTGCTGCTAACCAAAAGCCAACGTTTTCTGTTGTCAATCCCCCCTCTATAGAGCGGAGAGGACCAGTAACCTAGGACCTGCATGATACTACTAGCTCCTGGGCTCCGTAATCCCCAGTAACACCTGTCTGTCAATTAGGGTAGCATCTGCCCAGAGCATATAGGGTATGCTCAGCCACCTGGCTTAGGAGTAAAGGAAAGATTCCAAGAGACAGCAGAATGGCTAACGTCTCAACAAGCTCATAAACTAACATTAGGAAGCTTTACAATGAGCTGCGAGACTCTCCTTCATTCTCTGGGACAGAAACCCAGCAAAGAATACCTAGATAGAGATGGGCAGAGACTGAGTTAGGGAATATGTCTTTGTACCTTTTTTTTGTTTTTAATTTCTATCAATTCTCGTGGATCTGGCAGGAGACTGGAAAAGCGAGGTGGCTTCCGTGTAAGCTTTTTGTCAGCTAGGAATAGGAGAAAGAAATTGAAAAACCCGTAAGACATTTTTTACCATGACAAAGATTTTTTGGAAGGTCATTAATCTTCAATAAAAAGAAGGATGCCTCAGAAGTTTCCTGTCCTTAACAGTTTCCCCTCTGCCCTGCATGTCCATCTTCTGGGGGGTCCCAATACTTTCTTTCTTCTCTCTGGGACTGAGGGCATGTAAACAGCCAAGGCTCATTTAGGTAATACCCTAGAGTGTCTCTCTGCTCTCCTCCCCCTGCTATCTACCAGGTTCTCCATTGAGGGGACTGAGAGTTCTGGAAACCCAGAACCCACCCCCAGAATCACCAGCTTCCTCCAGATCACTGCATCCTGGTTTCCCGTGTTCTGCTGGCAGCTGCCCTCCACCTGGCAGATGCAGGCCTGAGATGTCAGGAGCTGTGCCTACAGCTTTCTTGTCATTGGCTGTTTTCTCTGCTGGTATGAGAGAAGGTGGTATGTGAAGACTTAGAGGGTAGAAAGCCAAACAGAGCTTTAGGAAAGGTTGACTCTCAAGCTAAGGAGATCTGCATGCTCTTACACAGGGAGCCAGCCCTAATCTGGACAACTTACATCTCAAAGAGAAGTTGGAATGGGAGAAGGAAGAACCTAGAGCTTTTAGGGACACAGTCCTATATCCTTTAATCTCTGTACTCTTTTACCCTGCAAAGAAACAGTAATTCCTTACAGACTCCCTAAGGTGAGAATCAGGATAAAGAAAAAAGTCTATGAGCTCTGTTAACTTGCTTATTTGTCCTGTGATTCAAAATACCAAGTTCCAGAAACCCAGAATAGGGAATATAACCCAAGGGAAGTGATATGAGACTAGGAGACAGGATTCGGTGAATGGAGAAAGAATCTGCATAGAACTCTGGGATCATCAAGAAAGGAATGGCTCTCACTATTGCTGGCTTCTCGGGGACCATCTACCGCCTCTTTCTTCTCCTGCTGGTTGAGGTTGCTGAGGCCTTTGGCCTGGCAGTGAGCCTCAGTGCTGTCAATCACAGTCAACAGGGCATCAAGTGACAGCAGGTGTGTTGTATAGAGTTGACCAGAGACAGGGAAGGCATTCTGGAAATGAAAGTGATTCAGTAAACCTCAAGTTAGACTATACGTTAGCTGATCCATTTCTAAAAACTCTGATACCTTCTGTACCTTCTACATTGCCCTGAGAAAACACTTTTACTCCTCCTACTCCCCAAGTCTTAAGCATTCTCCACTTACATATGTAACAGCCCCACTACCACCAGTGAGATTTTAAGTTTCCTTGTAGAGGCTGTATTAGTGATCAGCACCTTGGACAGCAACTTGGTGAGGTCTTCAAAAAGGTTGGAACAGTAGTAGTCGCAGTCATAGTTGATGTAGAGCTCGGTGACGAAGCTGGGGATGCGCCAGAGCTGCACAATGGCCTCCAGGGCCATCTCCTTCATCTCGTAAGGCATCTTGGGGTTCTCCACAGTGATGATTTCCATGAGCTTTTTGATATACATCTAGGAATTGCCATTACGGTTGGTAGTTTTTAAGACAGGAAGACATAAAATAGGACAGGAAGAATATTTAAAATGAGCTTCTATTTGCTCTCTTTGAGTCATGAATTAAAAGCCACCTGGAAGCATTTTCACCCCTTACATCCTCCCCTTTGGCCTGAGTGCTGGAAAATAAAGCTTGGCTTTATCTTACGTCTGACTGAACAAAGTTGCCCTTCTGCCTGTCTGAGGTTGTCCTGGTCTTATTTATAATTTCTTTATTGCAAAATGAGTTGAGTTTGAATATAGTGGCAAAATTGGCTTGACATGCCTGACTGTGCTGCACAGAAATTGCTAGAGAGAAGAGCTATCCCCACTCACAGTGAAGCTAACCACCAATTCTAATATTCAGCTTCCTCCAGTTCAAGCCAGCCAGTTTTCCCTGGGCTCTGCCTCAAATCTCCACTAATGAAGCCAGTCAATGAACCATGGAACCATGAAGCTAAAAGCATTTTGTCTAGTGGAAGTCTCAAAGTCCTACCACTCAACATAAAAAAGCTTGCTCACTGAGGATGCTATATGTCTCTTTATTCCCCCTCTCATTTTCACCGAAGGTCAGGAAACTCACCTCCAGCTGGAACTTGAGGTGCTCCCGCATGCTCTCAAATAGCAGGAAGCATACCCGAAGAGAAGCAGCATAAAGGTTCAGTCGCTCTACGCTGAGTAACTGGAAACCAGAGCAGGGTGGGCCATGAGGTTTCTGAACCCGATGATGGCTCAATTGGGATAGAGGCAGGAGAGCAAACTGGAGGATGGTGCCATTGAGGTCCTATGCAACTGTATCTAGCCATTCCCTGTGGGTGCCAGAGTCCCTGGGGAAGACTGGAGCCCTCCTACCATGACTACTGGTCAATCTCAGGAGAAGTAGGACCTATATTCTGTCACAAATCAGCCAAGCCACCCTGTGTTCCCTCAGTCCTGGAGAGAGTTTGAAAAGTAGCCAGGAGCTCCGAGTCACTCTAGTAATTCAATCTCACCTGAAATAAGTGGCGGCACATCTCATCCTTGATAAGGCCCAAGAGGGTCTGGCAGTGGGCTATAGGAGCTGATTCAAGAGCCACTGTCAATAAATGCAGTCCCATGTGGATCATAACCTCTGAGTTATGGCGGTCGTGCGGGTTGGTGAGGGAAATGAGGAAACGGAAGAGCTCACGGATACAAGGAAGGCCATAGGGGACCAAAGCTGTACCTGAGGAAGCCAGGAGAGAAATCAGACAAAAGTCCTAATAAGCTTTCTCTTCCCTCTCATTTCCTATTTATTGTCCATCAATTTTCTTCTCTGAATAAATGAGGGAGGAACTCCATCCATGCCAATAGTCCTCTGGTTTCAGTCCATTTCTTGACTAAAAAATGGCTTAAAACTTGACTAGCAGACAGTAGGTCTAGGCCCAAGCAGCTCAGTGAGTGGGACTGGGGCTGTGAGTAGGCAGAACTGACATAAAGTACCCACCTTCTTTCTGGGAGGATTGTGTGAAGCGTACACCCCGAGGATTGACATAATCCATGTCGTGGACAGAGGCAGAGTCGGAGTGGTCAGCAGGGGACGTACATTCCTCTAACACCTCAGGGATGGATTCCACAGATGCTGATTGGGCCTTTTCCACCTGGACCCCTTCCTGTTGAGATCAGTAGCAGAACATACAGAAAGGGGGACAAGGCAAGAGAAATTTGAACTTCTCTTCCTGAACACCAGTTTTTCACTGTATTTCTGGAGGATGCTTGGTATAGGGTCAGCTCAGTGAGCTATAAATCAGTGCTAGACAGCTCTAGGGGGGAGTGTGATGACAGTGTCTGAGCTCTCTCTCGAGGTATGACTGACTCACCTGCACTAGAACCCTAGAGGCAGCAGAGGCTCTTACAGACCCACGATTCAGATCATTACCTTTTAGATAAAGTCACAGCCAGCTGTTTCATCTTTGCCAAGAGCCACCCATGTGGATAACACATATGAGGGGATAAATCTCATCTGCTGTATCTCACTGGGAGCTGTGGTGGCCTAGTGGGTAAGCAGTTTACTCCGTCAACCCAAAGGCAGGCAGGCAGTCTGAATCCATTAGCTGCTCCAAGGGAGAAAGATAGGCAATCCCCTCCCATGTAATTTACAGCCTCTGAAAACTTGCTGGAGGGTCAGCTATGAGTCAGTTCCTACTCAACGAGACAGCAACAAGTTTATCTCCTGGTAAATCATGCTGAGGGTTTCCTGGGCAGCAGAGCTAATTCTCCGGAGTAGAGCTCCCTTGCCCAAACGTCTTTTGAGCTGAAGCCTTGATAAGAACCCAAAGAATCCCCTTAATTCTCAGAATGATAGACTGGAGAGGGGCCTTTAGAAAGCAACGCTGTACCTGGGAGTCAGGCTGCTCAGGAACCCCTAGCTCACAGCTCACAGGCTCGGCAGCTGTGCTGCAGCCTGGAGGGCCGGCTTGCTCCAGATCTGTGAGGTCCTCCTTGGAAGTGGTCTGGGAAGAGAATTCCAGGCCACTGTCTGTAGAGGGACTGACCACTGCTGACGCAGCTTCTGAACTCGCAGAGGAGATGGAATTAGGCACATCAATGAAGGGCATGCCACCTGCCAAGGGAAGTAAGAGAAGCATGAAGGAGAAGAGACGGCCAATTCCCTAGGAAACACACAGTCTCTGTGGTTTGAGGAGCTCTATCTCCCAGCCTCCATCCCGAAGCTATACATCAACGGATCTCTAAGTAGTCAGAGTCCCTCTGGAAGGAGAACCCATAACCCCATAAGTCATACAGAGTTGCTGAAGTCACAGTATGGTTGGACTTGTAACAGAAACACACCAAAAACATACCAAGACCCCTCAGTTGTTTGATCTTCAATTTACTAGCTGAGAGGAAGAAGTTTTTCTTCTATTTTAATCAGAGGAAGTAGGTCAGGGTACTTACCAGTGAGGTTAGAGGATAAGGTGGTTCCATTGGGGGTAGGCAGCTCTGAACCTGGTGCCACTTTGGTCGTATGGCGAGAAGGTCGGGGCGATCGCTTCTGCTTCTTCCACTTGGATGAATCACTCATGCCTCCTGCTCTCATTTTCAGCTGGAAATATCACACCTCATTAGTGCTGAGACAGTAGACCTAGAAATCTCTCTTCTCTTAGTCTTACCAGTCCCTAGAAAGCAGCCTATGCCCCACATCTCTGCCAAGGTAAGAATCTGGACCATCAGATTACATTCCTGCTCCTCTAACCTGGTTTCTACATTTGCTACTTCACAAGGTGGCTTGGCAGCTTCCACATGTAAGGTGCTGCTCTCTTTCTAGGCTGTCACTGAAAGGGGAAACCCTCACACTCATCACTCTGCTCCCCTGGGTCCTGTAGAGGTGCATGACCTCTGCCCAGGTCTAGGGGTTCCTTGGCCCAGAGCCACCGGTCTAAAGACCCACGAACCCCTGGGTTCTCTCCTCAGTGTTCTGACTACTCCTCCTGTTCATTACTTGAGTTTTCCTCTATTTCCATCTCCCCCACCCCCTCCTTGTATTTCTATTATTCCTACTAACACCCTTATCACCTGTTGAGGACTCATAAGATGTAAATCTTAAAATACATTTCCTCCATCTAAGGTTCACCATTACTATTCCCAAACCTCGATCTTTCTCAGCTGGGGTTTAATCCAGTCCTGCTATATATTCTCTGACTGACTGATAGAAGACCATTTCTGGACTGGATGATGGCAACTGTTCCAGGACCTTTTAGAAGGACTTCAAAGAGAGCAGAAACACTTTCACTTATTGCTACTCCCTAAAGCCATGTTATCCTTGGCCTCTTTATTTCCCTCTGGTATCGAGGAATGGGCCTCCTTCCTTTGACTCCCTCAAGCGCTCTAGAACCTAGCTAACCTTTGATCCCTTGTTTAGAAACAGTAATTCTTCCCTTCCCATAGTGCCTTCAATAAAGGTAGGAGGTCCACAACCTGAGTCTTTACTACTCCAGCGCTTAGCAACACAGGTACAGCCTAGCATTAGATTGACACGTTTTTGTCCCTCTGACTTCAAAATGCTTGCAGTTCTATATCTACAAAGAAGTTTCACATGCTCTACGTTGTGTGTCTGAGGCTCTTCCAGGGCCAAGCTTCTCTAGAAATCTGTTTCCCAGTTTCAGAAGAAACAGGGCCTGTGGAGGTTGGGAGAGCGTCCCTGCTGGAATTCAGCTGGCATGAGCTTAGGGAAAAAATGTTCTGGGGGAAATCAGCTCCCAAATACAGATGGGCAAGAAGCCCAAGATACCAATGAGGGAAAACGAGGGCTTCTTGGCTTAACTGGAAGTTGTCATTGACCTCCAAAAATCACAGATCAGGATCCACTTTTATGAGGTATTCCTTCTGTTCAGGAGGCTCCCCAATTTCAGGGACTCCAGATGATCTTAATTCCACTGAGAGGCCAGTTATCCACTAACGTTTCTCTCTAAAGTTGATTAGACTTTCCTCACCATTTTCTTTGCTGTTCTCTTTGCAAAGCTAGCTCCAACCTGGCTGTTTCAGTGACCTTTCTCCGCGGCCTGGCTGAAGTAGGTGGCTGAGAGGTAGAGATATTCTCACACATGTCTCAACCTTTAAAAAGTACAGCTGTGATTCCTGTCTTATGATGAGGGGCACACAGTAGATGTTCATGAAACTCTATACTACCTTATCTGTACAACTCTGTGTCCCCAAAGAAGGGTATAGCTTTAAAGAAGAAAACAAAACAAAAAACCCTGGTAGCATATAAGGTGGCCACTGAAGAGAGCTGCAACTTACGACAAGCACGCGAATGAAACTTACAACAATGCATTCACAGACTACACGGGCCTACGGACTGCTGACTGACAGCCCAGCCAGCTGCACACTTGTTACTCATAGTTCTTTTTACCTTCAAAGACCTGAATGTCCACAACTACACCTCTAGCAAGTACACTCTTGTGATAGATCGCCTACAAAGTCTGTACCTCCTTCTTGCCCTCTTATTCCTTAAGACAGAGATATGAATATGTGGGTGATCTTTAGTTTGAATCCTCCCTTACATCTTAATCCTCCCTAAATCTTAATTTTTAAAAGACAAAAGATATCTGCAAAGATGACAATTATTCCCAATGCCCTCAGTTACTTGGGAATCTAGCTTCTCTTCAGCAATCTAGAGTCCAAAACTTCAGAATAACTTAATGGTAGCCAAGAGAAGATTCCAGCTAGACTACCCTTGCCTTCTAACTTAGTCTAGAAATCCATTAGAGTAAAGGGCTTGTTTGCGCCAGTGCTGAGCTATGGTGAGAGGAGAAGAAGGTGGGGTCTTGACTGGAGTTTTCTCCACGTTTCTCTAGAAATGGTTGATGTTAACTGTCAGTAGGCCTCAGGCTCTCTATCTCATCTCATCTCATCTCATCTCACTAGATGATCTATCACCAGTTCAAGGCTTCCTCCTCTTGCCTCCAGACAACCAGATGCCCCAGGAGAATTCTCAACCCTGCAATGCCATAAATACATGCAACTCTTCCAAAGCCATGCTGTGTTACAAAGGAGGGGTAAGCTGTGCGCTACACAATGGAAACAGGACCCGGGCATTACATGGGGTGAGGGTGGGGGTAACATTTTAAGAATAAAAAAAGGGGAAAGGAGAGGGAGAGAGACCTTGAGGTTCTTAAAGAGTAGTACCCTCTCTAACTGGTTCAGGGCTTTGGGCTGCTCCCCACTATTTAGCTGCAGTTTGTTGAGGAGACATGGAGAAATCTGTGAAAGACAGGCAAACGTACGATTTAAACAGAGTGAAATAAACTCAGACACACATGAAAAGGGCACAGGGCAGGAATGGGGATGGATGGCAGGAAAAGAGGGGAAGGTCAGGTGCATGCACCAAACAGCCGAGGGTCATCTCCAAAGGCAAAATCTCTTAGGGTTGCACATAGAATTCTCACTAGAGGCCTGTGAGGTCCAGGGTTTCAGTTCACGGGAGGAAGAGGCCGTTCTTATGACCATCATTCTTCTAGCAGTTTGCTAACCTTCTAATTTGGAGTCAGGCTTGATTTGTCTCTTCAATGGAGGCCCACACATGAGTCCAGATTGATCAAATAGGGCGGGATTTGGGGTATAGCCTCTCTGGGCTCCTACCTGCTCCTCAGGCTGGACCCTGAGGAGATGGGACGGCAGAACTTCCATCTTTGTCAACATAAATTTTCAGGGCAGCCTGGCAGGCCTCACCCAGGCCTTTAATGGACTGGCTCACCATCTTATGTGGTGGGTCAACAAAGGCCAGAAAGGAAAAGTTGGGGCAGCAGAGCATCTGGTAGAGAATAAATTGTCCACTGAAGGAATAGTAGCTATTTTCTAGATTCCAAGCAAATCTATTAAGACAAGAGCATATCTCTGCTAAGCAAGGCTATTCAGGAAAATCCCATAGCACTGAAGTTGGGAGATTAAGGCTTGGAGAGGGGCAGAAGTCCAGCTTCAAGATCATACCTTTTTCATGTTGGTCCCCACATAGTTCTTCGGTTCTTCTTTAAACTGAGGTAACCTATAGGATAGAAATTCCAGGAAATATAACTGAGGATAAAGTCCCTCCACTACCCAGGAAGACCTTCAACAGGATGGACCAACAGTGACTATAACAGTAGACCCAGACATGATCATGAAGATGACACAGGATAGGACAAGGTTCCGAGTGGTTGTTCACAGGGTCACTATGAGTTGTAGTTGACTCAATAGGCCCTAACAACTATTGCCAGCTATAACCCAGAAATGTGAGAAGGCTGTTTCCCAGGAAGAGTTGGAAAGTAGGGTAGACTTCTTTCACTCTCTCAAAGATTCATCAAAGAGCCATAGGAACTGGGGAGAGGCATCACATTAACACTTTCTTTTTTTTTTTTAACATTAACACTTTCTGAAAGAGAAGGTAAAGCCACCAAGAAATGGCTGGCATAGGGTGGGAAGGAAAAGACGGGTTGAGGTTTCAAACACAGTAAATTTCGGCCTAATGATTAAGAAACTCTATAGCAGGGACAAGTGGCAGACCTAGTCTTTATATACTAAGAATTATTATCTATAGATCTAAAGAGCAAAAAGAAATCCCAGGAGGTAATTTCAAAGTATAGGAAACAGGCAGTTTTGAAAAAGGCCTCCTGAGTCCCAGGCTGAAGTCTCTGCTTAGGGGAACCAACTGTCCCAGTCAGCCTGGGACTGAGGGGGTTTCCTGGCATGTGGGAATTTCTAGTGCCCTTGGACTTGGCTTCTTATCTAGGTTCTCTTTTCCATCTGTAACCTGTGCAGAAACAATCACTAGTTTGGGATGCAGAAAGAGGACTGTCAGACTAGATCAAATAACCCTCGGCCTCCCTCTGAGGCCAAGAAAGCTCCCTCTTCTTTTTCCCTTGCCCAGTAACCCCGGGCCCAGAGAGCTACCCCCATCCATAATCCCAGTGGCCCCTGATGTGGCTGTGGGGTTGGCTGGGTCCCTGAAGTGGCTGTGTGGAAGCAGGCAGGCTCAGGAGGCCTGGGCAGCCGGGCTGAAGCAAACAGCAGCAGGTTTACCTTGTGAAGAGCAGCTGCACCATGTCTACGAGAGTGTGCTCTGCGGATTTTCTCAATAACTCTGCACAGGCAAAAACAAATAACACAGGTGTCATTACTTGCTGTGTTATTATCAGGAGGCTTCTCAGTGCAGACTCCCCTCCAAACCTTGTTTACCAAGGATTATGCCAAACTTATTAAAACCAGCTCCAGTTCAGCTTGGCAACCAATTCATTACTAGCCCACTAGGTGGCACTACTGAGCCAAGAAAAAAGGGGGGGAAAAAGAAAAAAGATGCGATGCATGTGTTTGATGCAGTTGCTGGCTGTAGTCAATACCAGAAACCCTAAGGGAGTAAAAGTTGGGGCCTGAACTGATTTATTATGGAATCCGTCCCACCTCCTGCCCTAGCTTCACAGGCAACAGTTAGGACAAAGACTTCCAGGTCTCTGACTCCCAGAGATAGGCATTGGAGAAGTCCTGAGTTTTCCAACATTGCGCCCCTCCACCCCCCATGATGAAGGATGCAAGAACAAATCACTTACCACTTAGCCTCATTTCAAAGCAGATTCGGAAACAAGACTGCATAATCTCACACACGGATTCATTGGTAAGATGTGCACCTACTGGGGTAAGCAACAGAGTCCGAAGAACCTACCATCAAAAAAAGGAGAGATTCTGTGATAAAAGGCAGCCTGGGCTGGGCTGCGAAGGATAAAGGCTGCCTTATGTTTCTCCAGACTTCTAGGGGAAACATTTAAGGTGTGAGAAAGGGAGGGAGGTTAACAAGAACACTGAGCCTGCTTCAGTTTGGTAAAGAGGTCTTCCAGGACCTGTCTTGGGAACTTCTTAACTCAGCATGACCCTGTCATGATTCAGAACGCCTTCCCTAGCCAAGAAAGCCAACAGATGGGTGGGACAAATACAGTCTGCTCTCAGTACCTCATACCAATTCATTTAAAGCTTTTCATTCTTTTCCTTAGAAAAAGCTTTTACTTTGGGTACCTGAGTTGCTTGTTTGGAAATAAAGTCACTACTTAAGCCCCACTGGAGCCAAAACACAGTTTCACGCTGCTGGAGACTACGTTAACTAGCTCCAGGCCATTAGCTTAATTCCTCTTCCTCTCTGCTTACCTGAAGGATTTTCATCAGGACAACCTCATCACTGGCAGGGTCTGTGCCCACAAAACGGGCATGGGTGACGGCGTCTGCCATGTTCTCCATGCCCTCTGCTGTGCCCTCATGAAGGGGATCTGCTCCAGTCAAAAAGGAAAACATTGAGCATGGAAGAAAAGAGAAAAGGCAAGGGAGACATCCTGTCTAGGAGCTGCTTTGAAAGTCTTGGTTTTCTCTTAATTCCCTGAGCTACCTGAGAATTTTTACCTTATCTGGCTTTAGTGAGATCTTCTACAAAAACTCCACTGTATAATACAGTGGTTCTCTAACTTAAGCATCCATTGAAGTCACCTTGAGTGTTTGTTAAAATGCAAATTGTTGTGCTCAGTTTCTGTTGTTTTAAAATTAGTTAATATGGAGAATCTGAGGATTTGCATTTCTAACAAGATCCCAGGAGATGCTAACATTGCTTGTCAGGGGAACACACTTTGGTAACTGTGGGTGTAAAGCTACTTATTTCATGAAGAAAAAGCCTAAATAGAGGAGGGTTTTGGTCCAAACGAATCAGAGTAAGGCCAGAACACTGAATGCCAAGGATGCAGCGTTTCTCTTTCTGCCTTCAGCAGCTTTTCTCTGATTACTTTTGGAATGTTATTTTCGGGTGCAGCTGAAGTAGGGAGCAAGTTAGGAAATGAATAGTTATTACTGCCACTTTCTGTAAAAGAGTAAAGACTGCAGCTTTCAATATGGATTACATCTCAACATCAAGAAAACAAAAATCCTCACCACTGGGCCAACAGGCAATATCATGGCAGATGGAGAAAAAAAATGGGTATTGTCAATGATTTCATCTTACTTGGATCCACAATCCACATCCTCGCTACCAGCATTCAAGAAAGCAAAAGAAGTGTTGCATTGGGAAAACCTGCCATCAAGGACCTCTCCAAAGTGACAGGAGTTAGGAGAGAGTCTTACTATTTTTTCTTCCCTGGCACCTGAAATTATGGAGTTCCTGAACCTAAGACTCAGGAGATGGCCAGGAATTCTGAACAGTGCTTCATACAACAAGCCAGAAGGTTTATTAGTTGTGAATTGCTCTCATTGGTTTTCTTCTCTCTGTCCTGGTTAACCTCTGATACCTTGTTCAAGACTCTGATTTACAGTGTCCTTGGAGTAGCTGCTCTAAGGTCATGCAGAAGAAGTAAGCCAACTGCATGATGACAGGGTATAGCGGAGTGACTCAGCTCCTTCTTGCACTCCAACAACTGTTTCTCTTGGCACAGAGAATCTTACATTCTCAAGGCCTTTGCCTCAGTCTTCTCTCATAGCTTTGCCTGACAGTCCTCAGACAGGTCTCCTGGACCCACATGAGATTCAGGTTCTCCTTGGTTTTGTGTGGTGGTTCAGAGTTGAGTGAATGGTAGCCCTGTTACTACCTCACAATGTTCTTGGGAGTCCAATTTCTTCCTCTCTTTCAATAATCTCTCGTGTGAAATTAGTTTAAATTCTAATGTATCTCTTTATAACTCTTATATTCAAAGACTGACTGAAGTAGCAAGGTTAATTTTCTAAAAAGGCAAGTAAAAATGACACATTTTAGAACCATAGGTGGTAGCAAAAATACTAATGTAACACCTAAGTGGGGCCAAAAACAAAGGTGGCTCTTGGAGATGTTAAGCACTGTTGAGTCAAGTTCGAACTGATAGCTGAGCCTCGAGTAGGTTTTCAGAAGTTGCAGAGATTATAAATCACACAGGAGACTGCTCATCTTTCTCCCATGGAGTGGCTGGTGGATTTGAAGAGCTCTCTGGTCTTTGGAGTAGTATCTAAAATAATCTCAGGAGCCTTGGACCACAGAACTAGAAGGTGGGGAAAGGGTATTTCTTCTAAAAGGAGAGTCTAAACAAAGATTGTTTGGGCCTGCTTAGCAGGCTTTTGCTCCCCAAGAGCTCTTCCTCAGAAAGTCCTCCTCTCCTGGCCTCTCTGGAGCAGGATGCACAGAAGTTTGCCAGTTTTCTCTCCTTGGCCTCTGGCTTTCATACACTCCTTCCTGCTCCTTTTCTTATGTCCACCGCAATCACCACCTCCAGCATTCTCCATTCTCACCACAGGAAACTCCAAGGACCAGCTGGCCTGAGGTCTCCAATAACTAGCAGGCCTGCCAAGTCTAAGAAGGGAAGACAGTAACAGGAAGAGAGCAAAATGCACCAAGTGGGCAGCTGCTGGAGGCTGTGAAGAGAGATGACCTGCAGGTGGTGCTCAGGGCAAGGCAGGAACTGGCTGGGCTTAATTTTCCTTGGGGAAAGTATAAAATTAGGGAGTGCACACTGGTGGCCTAGTGGATAAGAAGTTGTACAGTCAACCAAAGGCTGGTGGTTTAAATCTATCAGCTGCTCCACAGGAGAAGAATAGATTGCCCATCTCCTCCTGTGATAGAGGCAATCTCCTCTTGTGATAACAGCCTCTGAAAATCCACTGAAGGGTCAGCTAGGGCCAACCAAATGGCAATAAGCTAGTTTAGTTAGAGTACCTGGAGAATCCGATAAACCTATTCAGAAGATAGCTATGTAAATCTAACTTTGTAAAATGATTTTCCTTTCTAACTACTTCAGCCTCATCTGGTTTGTTTCCCTACTTAGAAACAAGACAGGTGTCTCTTTTCTATGTCTCTCACCCATGCACACAAGCTGGTGAGAAGGGAAAAGGAATCAAGGATACAAAATGATGACCAAAAAGGAATTCAAGAGACATCATAAATAAATTTAGAGGTAAGTAACAAGTTAGGGGAAATTTGAGCTTGAATGTGAGAAAAGAGTTGTAGTAACTATCATAGACTGACTAAGGGTTCGTATCCCTCACATACAAAGTGCTCCTACACACTGATAAGAAATAGTCAATGCTGGTGATGAGGTGGGGAAATGTACACCTGTATACATTGTGGGAAGTGTACAATGTAACTTTTGGGGAAGATAACTTATGAATTCTATTAGGTACATGACCCTCAATCCGTAAAGCCCAAGTATAGGCAATGAAAATTTGTTAATAAGGACAGGTGAACAAAGATGTTTAGTTCCACAATGGCTCCAAAGAGGAAACATTTAAATATTAAGAAAAGAATTATGCTGCAATTTACACTAGGGAAACAAACTGATACCAAGTATATTTAAGTTAATACCATTAAATTTAAAAAAAACCCCAAACCAACGAAAACCCAACCAGAATTAATATGTAGCACACAATTCTATTTTTTCTATCTTTTTTAAAAGGGGTGGTAGCTATAGATGTGTAGGGAAAAATCACACCATGCTGTTAACACTATTTACCTCAAGCCAGAGAAAAAAAAGCACTAATAGAGGAGAAACCATCAACTTTTTTTTAAGATGCTGCTTTATTGTCTTCTTCTAATAAGCATGCATTATATTTGAAAAAGAACTAAAAAGAAACCACATCCACAAAAACTTGAAGGATCTCACATCTTTAATTTCCTGCTCTGATTTCAGAGGAACCTGAGTCTAAGGTAAATCTCCCTTACTTCCCCAACCCAACAGACAAGTCAATTAGCATGATGAGTAGCCAACAACAATCCTATTTCTCTTATAAAAGGAAAGATAATGCTAGGGAAAATTTCCATTATCACCAGGTCATTGCCTAGGGCCTGGCCCCTCCTCTTCTCCCAGGAGAGGCAGGAAATGAGCACTGACATGCAAGAAAAGTCCAAGCTCTTACCTATGAGCGCATAGGACAGGAACTTGTTGACAGAGGTGAGGGCCAGGCCGGTGATTGGGCCGGTGGTATCTTCAGAGCGAATCACTTCCAAGAATGGTCTAAGGAACACATTGGGTTCAATCTCTGAGAGTTCTGTAAAAAAACAAACAGGAATGAAGAGATGCCATCTGACAAAAACGCTAAACCCTACAAAAGGTCCAACTTGTTTGTGCTAGCCATGAAACTGGAAGTCTTTCTTGGTTACTGGGTCAATCTTTTTCTCTCTAGATTGCCCTGAAATAAGGAAGCTTGGAAAAAAGAAGACAAATCACTTCATAATCACATTATCATGCTTTCAAGAATTCACAGTAATTCTTTAGTATTATTTTAACTGTCGCTAGGTCAAATTCCCCTATGTCAGGAGGAGATGACTAAATCCCTCACCCTTGCCAGAGATTCACAAGCAAACCTCATCTTCTGGTTTGGTAAATACAGCCAGTGTGGTCACAAACTCTCAGGGCAGGCTGCTGTCTTTTGCTGTCATTTATGGTCAAGGACATTTATTTTAGGGAAAAATGGTAGCATTTCCCAGGAGAGTGAGAGGAGAACCTTTTGGCTTATAGTCACTTGTTGAAAAAGTAAGCAGAGACAGAACAAATGACAGAGGCATTTTAATCTTGGAAGGTCTGTAACCATCTCCTAAGCCTGTTTTCCTGCCGAGAACAAGCAGAGGGTTACTTGTCCTGAAGTGAAAAGCCAAATAAATATATTACAAATAAATGAGACTCAGAAAAGATACTTGGCTGGAGAGTAGAAGTCAGGGGTTCACTTAAGGCCGTATGTTAAGGTGGAGTACCACTGCCTTACAGGGAGAGCAAGTCCAATGTGATGTAGCTTCATAGACCTGAAATCTAAATTCAGCAGTCTGTGCTGATAATTACATAGAATAAGGGTCTTAACCGATTTTGGATACATATAGTCAAACTGTCACTGATGTGTCAAATGCGATAATGGTTACCTATGGTGGACAGTGTTTGGTGGAGCTTCCTGATTAAAACAAGCTTGGAAGCAGGAGTGGCATCCACTTCTGAAATAGCTTGCCTCCAGAAATTCTATGAACGTGCAGAAACAAGGAAAGTTATACAAGTGTTCAGGTCTTTTGTTCATAGGGTCTCTGTGAGTTGTCGATGACTCAGTGGCACTTAACAACAACAACATAGTCAAACTGCAGCTCTGACTTCTTTTCTTTTGTGGAGAAATGCCGGTGGAATCAAACCACTAGAGGTACCTTTGGGTTTAGTGGTGCAACTCTCTATGGACTGCTGCCACCAGAGACAGCTCCTTAGATGGGTCAGAAGGTGCTATGATATGATCAGGCAGCCACACCTTTCCAGACAAAAGGAAGCTGTGTTTCCTAAGCACTTTCATTTTCAAGCAAATACAGGAAGCTTCTTACTCAATTCCTACTGCCTCCCTCTCAGGGTAAACATTCTCTGGGCCCGGCTGCTCATCAGATTAATGCTTTAATTAATTGGCAGATTGGGTAGCATTTTCCAAGTTTGTCGGTATAGTGATCACATCAGCTGTATAAAACCTGCTTCTCTTTCCCCACTGCCTCCCCCCCCCCCACCGAAGGACAATTTGCAGGGTGAAAAACCTGTGCATGTGAGCGTGAGAGGAGACATGTGTGTGTGTGTGTGTGTGTGTGTATGTTTGGGGTTGAGAGGTAAGAGATATTTGAAAAACTAAACTAGATAAAATACTTGAAAAAAAGAGAAAGTCATCAGGGAGCGCTGCGAGCTGCGCTGTTAACCCAAAGGCTGAACTGTGTCTAGCAGCTCAACTCCACCAGCAGCTCCTGGAGAGAAAGATGGGAATCTCCTCCTGTGCAATTTACAGCCTCAGGAAACCTGCCAGAGGGTCGACCAACTAGATGGCAATGGGCTTTTTGCCTGATTTTTACTGCTTTAGGGATAAAACGCATTATATAAACCATTTAGTCTGTCATTTGAAAAATGACCATGTTTAGGATATTTTGAGATACAAATCATCTAGGTGCAAAACAAACAAAATCCTTGGAGTGGGGCAGGAACAGATTTTTTTGAAATTTTTACCTGGTACCTACAACTACATACATATTGTACATAGGGTTTTCAAAAGCCTATTTCAGAAGTGGATGGCCAATCCTTCTTCCTAGTCTGTCTTAACTTGAATGCTCAGATTTAGAACATAAGACAGACAATCATTTTACAGAAAGGAGCAGATTAAAGATATTTTCCAATTGTAGAAATAATCAATAGATTCAGTATTGTCCCTGCCCTTGGCACATGTGTCTTGATCCACCCCTTTCCCTGCTCCACCAGCATTCACTTCTGCTCCCACCTACTCCATTTCAACACCTAACTCCCCCAGCCAACCCTTCACATGATGCCTTATATCTCAGTCTTTCTGGGCTTCTGTGATTCCGAAAGCCTCAAGCTGCTACCAGTTTCTTCTACTACGGGCAGTATCTCTTGAGTTTAGGAATCTTGAACTTCTGCTCCAGGATTGACTTCTTATGGCTTAGGGCCTCTTCTCCATTTATACTACACTGCAATTACAATGGGATAGTTTCCCAGTGGTGATGTATCCGATAGATTTGCTATATAATGTGGTCTTCTTGGCCCAAATTTAAAGGTGTTGGCCTTGAACTGTGGACTTCAGAGACACAGAGTTGCGTGTAACTGTGTGGTGAGGGGTCAGTTGAGTCAGCTCCTGCTTGCTGAAACTGAGGAGGACCTGAAGTGCTTGCTGCAGAAGGTCAAGGACTGCAGCCTTCAATATGGATTGAAGCTCAACATCAAGAAAACAAAGATTCTCATCACTGGCCTGACTGGCAGCATCATGATATATGATGAAGAGACTGAGATTGTTAACAGCTTCAGTTTGCTTGGCTCTACAATCAATACTTTTGGTACCAGCAGCCAGGAAATTAAAAGACTAATTGCATTGGAAAAGTCTGCTGTCTGAGACCTCTCCAAAGTACTGAAGAGCAACAACGTCAGTCTGGAGACTAAAGTGCGCCTGATACAATTACTTGCTATGCATCGGAAATCTAGACAATAACTAGGGATGATAGAAGAATTGATGGCTTTGAGCTGTGGTGCTGGAGAAGAGTATTGACTATACCATGGACTGCTAGGAAAACAAAAAAATTTGTCCTGGAGACGGTGAAGCCAAGTTGCTCCTTGGAAGCAAGGATTCTGAAGCTTTGACATACTTTGGACATGATACAAGGTGGGATCAGTCCTTGGAGAGGGACGTCATGCTTGGGAGGCTGGAGGGATAGTGCAAGAATGGAAGGCCCTCAATGAGCTGGATTGATTCAGTGACTGGGATAATGGGGGTAGGTGTATCAGGGACAATATGACTGGCACAGGATAGAGAAGGGTTTAGCACTATTGTAAATAGCATTGCTAGGAGCTGCAGGCAACTTGCTAGCATGTAACAACAAACACCACCACTACCTACAATTAGCTTCACATCTTCCTTTTTGGTAAAACATTTTCCAATCAGGGTCACCATTTCCTCTGCCTCTTTTTTGTTTTTTAAAAAATGAACATTGGTCACATATGTATACATAACTTTGTGTGTGCATATAGGATCTATATACATATTCTTGTACTTGCATTCTGTGGACTAATGCTTTATGGAAATGTACTTCTGGAAAATGAGGTTTTTATACTGTCCACTATGAACCCACTACCACCCTTACTTTCTCACCTCTTGAAAGGGTTTGGGGAGAGGATGGGAAAAGATCCCTGTTTATGAAGTTAACTTTCCCAAGGTTGGGTCAAGAAAATGTGGAGTTTTGCTCTCTAAGTTCAACTACTGATTTCTAGGAACATCAGAGAAGCTCTAAGAAAGAATTTCTGCATGTCTACGGGTGGGAAGTGCTCCTAACTGGGTATCATTAGCAGGGGTATTTCTATTTTTTTAAAATTATTATTTTTTGTGTATGTACTGTCAAATCAGATCTGACTGGTATAGGAAGAGATTGCCCTTCCTTCTCCTGCAGAGTATCTGGTGGATTTGAACCACATACTCCTGGGATTGCAGTGCAGCTTCTTGCCACTAGGCCACCAGAGCTCCCTAGCAAGAGTATTTCTAATTTAAGGGTGACCTTTCTGTAAGAGAGCCCTGTTGGGTTTCATGTCACGCAACTAGCCAAAAACTTAGTGGTTTTAATAGACTAGACACTGCTTGGGAGAAAGATGAGGCAGTTTGCTCACACTGAAAGTTGTAGCCTCAGAAAGCTTAAAGGTTGTGAGGACCCAAGCCAACAATGACATGGACTACATGGTAGTGGCTCCTCCCCTAAACATTTTTTTAAAGCAATTTATTTTATTGTGATTTTAACAAAACTTTATAGAAAAGTTGACTTTTCATTCCTTCATTGTTACACATTTTCCTCCCCAAGTCCACTTTGCAATGCACCTCTTATTCTTGACTGTTATCATACATATAGTGCCTACTCATATATTCCTTTTAACATGTTGCTGCACACTTTTAAATTGACGACTGTGCTTAGAAACACTTTTTTTTCTTCTTCTTCGATGTATTACCATCATTTGCGGCAACATGTTAAACAGTTCTTTTCCCTATCTGTTCCAATGCAGTGTTCATTATCTATCCCTTCTTTCCCTAGTTTCCTTCCAACCCCCCATGTCAGTCCTGCTTTATAACAATGGTGTTATGCAGCATTTGTCCATATTTCACTCAGCATAATGTCCTCCAGGGTCCTCATGTTGTGTAATGTTTTATGAGGTCATTGTTTTTCAAGTGCTGCATAGTAGTCCATTGTACCATAGTTTTTCTATCTGATAGTTTGTTGATGGGCACTTGGGTTGCTTCCATCTATTTCCTATTGTAAAAATGCAGCAATAAACATGGGTGTGCATACATCTGTTTAGATGGTGGCTCTGATTCCTTTAGGGTATATTCCCAGTAGTGGAATTGCGGGGTCAAATGGTATTTCTATTTCCAACTTTGTGAGAAAGTGCCAGACTGCCTTCCATAGTGGCTGTATCATTCTACACTTCTACCAGCAGTGAATAAGGGTTCCAATCTCTCCTCAACCTCACCAGCATTTGTTGTTTGCTGCTCTGTTGAACCTTACCACTGTGGTTGGGGTGAATGGTGTCTCATAGTTGTTTTTTATTTGCATCTCTCTGATAACTACAGATTTTGAATATGTATTCATGTGTTTGTATGCTATCTCAACATCATCTTTTGTGAAGTGTCTATTCATATTGTTAAGTATAAATTTAAAATACAAAATTCTGATTTATAATCTTGGGAGGATGTTTAGATGGCCTGGCCCTCTAGAACAGTGCTTCTCAAATGTCTATGTGACATAAGCATCAATCTTAAGTCAATCCATAGTAGACCTATACTTCTAACAAATTGGAACTGTCTCTAAAATTGGGGACTTTTGTTGTTGTTGTGTATAAGACCTACACTTCTAAAACAGATGATAAAAATGTATTTCAAGTAAAAGAAAGAAAATACCCAAACCCACAAACAAAACCCAAAACAAAGCCAGAATAATTATTCTAATTTTTATTATTAGAATTAACATGCACAAAATCACTCAGCCAAGTTAGTTTGTAGACCTACACTAATTTACAAATTATGATTTGAGATATCTCTAGACAGTGCTTTAAGTATTGTGCTGCCAACCCAAAGGCAGGCAGTTTGAGTCCACCAGCTGTTCTGCAGGAAGAAGATGGGCAATCTCCTCCAATGTGATTTACAGCCTCTGAAAACCCACTGAAGTATCAGCTAAGAGCTGGTTCAGACTCAGTGGCACACAATAACAATAACAACAACAATAACAAACAGTGCTCTAGGAAAAGAAGTCTTAACTCTCAGTTCACAAGTCTAGACAATTCTTTAAATCCTGGAATAGTGAAAAAGTTCCTAAAAATATTTTACAAGTGAAGTAACCAGGCTTCTTGCTGTTGTGTGCCACTGAGTCAGAATCGATCAATAGCTGCCCCTTCAGTAGGTTTTCAGAGGCAGTTAATCACCCATTCTTCTCCCATGGAGCAGCTGGTAGATTAACAGCATGTACCTTTGGGACTGAAGCACAGCTTCTTAGTACCAGGCCACCAGAGCTCCCTGGACTAGGTCACCAGAATTCCCTTTGCCAAAGAATAAGTACAATAAAATACACTTTAAAAGTTTGTGTGTGTGTGTGCTTTTTTTCCCCCATTTACAGTCAGTCAACACTCTTGGCACCAGCAGTCAGGAAATAAAAAAGCATATCGCGATGGGAAAGTCGGCTGTTAGGGACCTCTCTAAAGTACTCAGGAGCAACGGTGTCTCTCTGGAGACTAAGGTGCGCCTGATACAGGCCATGGTCT